>NC_052048.2:169450416-170650416 GCF_903992535.2 Arvicola amphibius
GAGAGAGAGAGAGAGAGAGGAGAGAGATGAGAGAGGAGAGAGAGGAGAGAGAGAGAGAGAGAGAGAGGAGAGAGGAGAGAGAGAGAGAGAGAGACACACCCTAAATGCATTCACTTCCCCCACTGGCCAGTTACTGCGTTACTGGCTTTCACATGTACTCTAGACTAAACACACAAAGTAACAGATTTGAAGCTAGCACCCACATAAGAGAGAGAATGTGGTATTTGTCTTTTGGGCCTTGAGTGATCTCACTGAGCATGATTTCTGGTTCCACCCATCTATTGCAAATTTTACGACTTCATTTTTATTTACAGATGAGTAACAATGCATTGTGTATATATGTCATGTTCTCGTTATCCATTCATCATTCGATGGGTATCCATATGGATTTCATTTCCTAGCTATTGTGAGTGCAATGACAAAGAGCGTAGATGTGTAAATATCTCTGTAGTGAGATAGAAAGTCCTTTGGGTACATTATCAGAGGAAGTACAGCTGGGTCATTTCTGTGACAATTCCTTTTCTAGTTTTTTTTGAGAAGCCTCTCGACAGATTTTCAAGGTAGCTTCTCTAGTCCGCACTCCCATCCCCAGTCCAAGGGTCTCCTTCTCACATTCACGCTACCACTGAGATGAGAGGTTAACGTCAATTAGCTTTAATTTGTATTCTCCAGATAGAAAAAGATGCCGAGCACTTGTTGTTTGGTTGATTGGTAGGTTTTTTTGTTCTTTTTGTATATACTAGACATAAATATTCTGACAAATGAGTAGCTAGAAAAGACCTTTTTCTCCCAGGCTGTTGTCTGCCTCCTCACCATTGGAATTTCCTTATTAATCATAGGATTTTTTTTATTAGTTCTCTAAGATTCCATTCTTCCATTTTCCAAACCAGTGGTCTCAAAAAATCTTCCATGTGCCTATAAGTTGAAGCTTACCTATGCCTTTAAGTTGAAGTGTTCTCCCCAGTTTCCCTCAAGCAGTTTTAGGGCATCATATTCTCTGTGTGGGGTCCTTGATTCACTTTTAATCTAGCCTTGTGCAAAGCGAGAGGCAAGGATCTAGCTTCATTTTCCTGAATGGTGAAATCTTTGTTTCCCACCACCATAATGTCTTTTTTTAGTCTCTCTCTCTCTCTCTCTCTCTCTCTCTCTCTCTCTCTCTCTCTCTCTCTCTCTCTCTCTCTCTCTCTCTCTCATCTTTGTCAAAGGTTATGTAGCATAGAGCAAGTTGCATGAACTTATTTCTGGAACCTCTATTCTACCCCCATCAATCTATGTGCCTATGTTTGTGCCAATGATATGCCAAGTTAGTTACTACAGCTCAATGAAGTATATGGAGTAACATGCAATCAGGTGTAGATACACTTCCCAAAGTATTCTTGTAGCTCAGAATTCCTTGGCTTTTGGTCCTCCATGTAAATTTTTGAATTACTTTTTCTGCGCTTGTAAGTAAAGGTCCTAGTATTTTTATGGGACTTGAATCTGTAGATTGCTTTTGGTAGGAAGGTCATTTTTACAACGCCAGTTCTTCAAATCTATAAGCATTGAAGAGCTGTTTCTCATGAAGTTTTCTGTATTTCTCTATTTTCTTACACAGGCTTTCAGTGAACTTTCAGCCTATCATTTAGTTTTCAGTTTAAAAAAAAATGGCCCAGGGCTGAAGCAATGGCTCAAAGGTGAGAACCCTGGCTGCTCTTAAAGAGGGGCTGGATTCTATCCCCAGCTCCCATATAACAGCCTTCAACTGTCTGTAACTCCAGTCCAGGGATCCTTAGACACACTTCTGGCTGCCAAGGACACTGCCTATATGAAAAGCACTGACATCCATGCAGACATAACATCCATACGCACAAAATAATAAAATAATTTTAAAATAAAAAAATTAACCCACACCATGCCTTGCTTAATTTGGAGACAGAAAGTTAAATTTGGAGGGAACTCTTCAGCACCGAGTTCATGTTCTGGCGTTGAAGCAGATTCTAACAGCTGTGGGTGAGTCTTTAGTTTCTGGAATTCCTTATCTTGTACCTTTTCATACAACCCTCTTTATCCTTTCTTAACTCTATGGAGAAAATAGGATGAAGATTGGAAGGGGATGGACTGAAGGGGAAATATATTCTTTTTTTTTTTTTTTTTTTGCCTTACATGTCTAAGTTGTAATTCTTTGACCTTCTAGAGTACTGAACCAGAAATTGTCAGTAAACTTGTATTGATTACCCAATGAGCTGTTTCAGAAATTTGTGGTGGGATATGCTCTCTTCTGTGAATTTCCACGAGTCACTGGTGTATGCTTTAATATCTCCCGGCGATCCCAACTTTATTCAGAAAGCTATGTCTTGAAGAGATTATTGTTGTTAAGCTGCCGGGCATTCAAAGATTTCCATCAAAACTATAATAAACAAAGTTAACTAAAAGAGTCAATTTATGCTAGTTATTGTACTTTTATTCTAAAATATACATTTCAAACAATTTTAGGCCATTGATTACTGTAATTAAATTACAATAATTTAAAATTTAGTAGCTACTTGAGGATATTACAGATGCCAAACCAACACAGTTCATTTACACAATCGGCCTCGCACTGTTTTGATTTTTGAAAAAATTAAGGGAGAAGTGATGTTTTTGTTGTAAAGATAATAAGTGTGACTTCCTTCTTTGTATAAATAAATACCTCTGCTTAAGGAATTCTGTGCCATTAATCATGACACCCTGTGATGAAGCCAGTTAGAGCAGTATCATTTTACCACACTTTCATGGAAGTACCCTGGCTTCTAGAGCAAGGCATCATTAATCATCCGACTGTTAGGAAAGGCTGCGTCTTATCAAGAGAGACTCATCCTTGAATCAACAAGGGCACTGAAACCCTACTCTTATCAGAAAGAAACAACAATTTCCATGTAAGCCTTGCTTCCTAAGGGAGAGAATAACAATCTCCGGTCCCAATAAATAGTTTTGGAGCAAAAAACAAAAAACAGTGTAGAGAAGGGTAGCTTGGAAGAAATATGACTAAGCAGACGCCATAAAGTTCAATGAAGTTAATGTCGTTTCTGCAAGTCTATGCATATTTTATCTGAGGGAAGGAAGTTGTGTGAAACACTGAGTATGAAAAAGATGATTCTGACTACTGCATGCTATTAAGCTGGAAATTAATGGTTAAGTTTTAATTTACCGTCAGACAATAGACAATATGCACTGCGGTCATTATGGGGACAGCAAAGGGGCAGACAGAGCAATAACGGTAAATCAGAAGCATTTGCTGTGCAGAGTGCTACTGTACTGAGAACAGTGACTGAGATCTGAGGCAGGGTCCGCAGCAAAGTAGCAGCAAGACTTTGAGAAAGGAGACCAACTTAACACCCCGGCCCCAGAACAGACTGGGCTGCAGAAAGTGAACAAGAAGGGGAGTGGGGTACCACTAAGAGACAAGGAGTCCAGTTACCAGAGGAAACACGCATAGTATAAACCTCCATGCAAATCAAACCTCCAGCTTGCTTCAGTAAGATCTTGTTTAACATGGTTTCTGTGAGCCATGTCCCTGTTTGTAATGACCTCTAGACATAAATTTGGGCTTCCACCCACCAAACCCTTATTTTTAGTCACCACGAAAGAGGAACAGTTTTCCAGTCGTGGCTCCCATATCTAAAAATTATCAACAAAAATTAAAAGAATTTTCAAAGCACATTCGATTATTTTACTGCTTTGCTCTCTAAGTAAAAATATTTACAAAACAATATTTTTTAACTTTTAAAGGAAATTACAGCAAACACCCTCTAGAGACTGTTACTTTCAGAACTTCCCCCACTCCAGAAAATCCAATGGATTCTTAAAAATACTATTTATTCTGTTCATCAAAACTTTACCCTGTAGAAATATACTCACTTAATTCTGAAATGATTTGGAATAAATCAACGTTCAGTGCATGATGGATTCCGACAGCTGAACTGCAAACCCTCCTTTTGGAAGGAGGGCTTTCCCACTCAGAAACTGGCCAGCCCTGCAGGAACCCAGCCTCAGGTGAGGGAGTCAGGATGGCAGTATTATGGGAGCAGGCGAAGTGTGGAATTGAAGGGGCACTACGATAAGAAAACACTGACAAGAGTTGCAAGAAATCAAGTCAAAATGAATTTTATTCCTGTCCTTAGACTGGATGAAATGTTTCTGCATAACATAATTAAATAATTAAATACTATTAACCAAAAGGGTCTGTGCTTTTTCTTAGATCTTTACTCTTTTTGCCTTAGTGATAATGCTTATTTTTGTTCCTGTCAAAAACATTCAAAAGATTTTTTTTCTGAAAATTATTTAGATTGTTTGGGACCCATTGGCTGTGTTCTTACCACAGGGGACAGCGTGCTGAGCCTTTCATCTTTAGGTACTCTACTACACACAAAGGACTCATCCTGTATTATTACCCTCATTTAGCAGCTGGGAAAGCTAGCTAGCTAGATGCTAAGAGGACACAACAAAGAAACGACTTGCCAGTTCCAAACCAACGGTACCAAGAACTTGGCTGGGTACCCGGGTCTGAGCAGGGTCTTCAGTTTTACCAGTCATATTGTGGTGCTTCTTGAAAGTCAGACTTTCAACAAGTAGAAAGTAAATAGTTAATCGCTGATGATATGTTTGCAGACTAAAAGGGACCAAAAAGGAAATTATGACTAACCCAGCTGCAAATGAAATTAACAAAAGAAGATGGCGTGTTTTTGTCTAGATCTGGGCTAAAAGTCAAGTTTGAAGATACACGGAAATTCCATTTTCCTGTTGCTGAATCAAGTAGATCACAATCTTGAAATATTTGTTCCGATCTGTAATTTATTTCTTTAATTGAAACTATACAAGTTAATGTGAAAAATTCCATAAGACGGCATGTTTACGCGAAAGCACTATTTTGTATTTATTGCCATCAAATTTCATTTATGGACAGACAGAGTTATCTATGAGCATTTACATGAAGACAGGCAGCACAGATGCTGAATTTTAGGATAGGAATGTACAATCATCTAGAGTTAAAAGCCAAGTTAATGTATGGCTGTATGTTTATAATGCTGCCAGAAAAGGGATAGCAAGAGAAAGTAGAAGCATATTATGTGGTGATGGTGATTTTTATAAGTGGTACATTTACAAGGGGTTTTGAAAGACATGCCATCTAATTCAATAAACCTTGACTTTACAGGTCTGAAACGCAAAGGAATGAGAGGGAGGGTCCACTTAAATAAAGAATTTTTCTTTTAAAAATCTAGAATGCGATAATTCCAACACTGTGAACACAAGTCACGGCAGCTCTTTACCCCTAGGCTGTACAGAGTGACTTCAAAGCGTGGCAAACAGATGAGAGAAAGAGAGCAGCTTCTCCCATAGGCGAGAGCTTGCTAGGAGGTCTCCCAAGGGAAAGAATTACTTTCTATGTGATACTTGATAGAGAATTATCCAAAACCCTAAACCAAAAAAAACCTGGAGTTGGGAATTCATGGCTGTGGAGATTGGACATGAAAGTTTTATTACGGGGAAGTGTCTTCTTATTTCAGATGAGAACACCAAAGGTAGGTTCAAAACTGGTTGTCACAACTAGTGCTCTTGGAGAAAACAAAGTAGTTTTAGAAAATTTCAGTCTCTCTTCGCTTGTGCCCTCAATATTTTTCTTGATAAATCACAGAAAACCATGATAATACCGAGGGGAAAGCAATATGAGATAATAACTATATCTCAATACAGCTGTCATATCCCAGGGGAAACGGAATATACTAATCTATGAGATTGGCAGTAAAGAACACTCCAGCAGATAGAGCAGACAATTTAAAATAAAGTAACTCGAGGAAGGGTTGAAAGCAAAGGGCAAAGAGATGCTAATCCTGCGGGGAAGCAGGGTCTGTGATGCTCTTTGTCAGATTCTACCAGGCAATTACGAAGGCGAGGATGAATACAAATGGCATTAAGGGAAATACTGGCTATTTACCTATGATAAGGACTGTATCTGAAACAGATATCTCCCAAGGAACTCCCAAAATGAAACACCAGCTTTTAAATTCAAAAGGCTTCAGAAAGATAGAAATAGTCACAGAAAAAAGACATAACCGAGGTAGAAAATTAAAAGGACAGAAGACCAGTAACAATACAGGGAAACTTCTAGCTAGGCACTTTATGGTATTCGATGTCCTTTATGGTTTCTTTAAACATTTGTTAAAATTTACCATAGCTAAAAAATCTTCGGCAGGTTAAAACACTGAAATAATGTAGACGACAACTCCTGTTTGCCAGACAATAGTGTTAGAGGTTAACAAAAACAGAAAAAGAAAAAAAAAAACCCAAACATTCAAGTTTTCAGCAACTGAGAGCTCCACTGAGAAGTAGAGTGAAAGAATGCCATGGTGTTTGCCACAGAAACAGAAAAGTAACTAAGACACATCTGTAGTCTAAACACGCCAGAGGCAGGAGCAGGACTGTCCGTATTTTAAAGCTATCCTAGGCTACATATACAAGTTCAAGGCAAGCCTGGGTTATGTGAGACCCTGTTTCCTCAGCCTCCAAAAAGAAATGTCCATATTTAGTATATTTAATGGTAAGTCAAAAATATGGCAGATACCCACCGTAGTCCACTGTATTAGCGATTCGGTGTTTACAATGAAATATTTACATAGTTCCCTGTTATGCTCTTTTAGAATTGTTGCTGCCTTTGAAGCTGCAGCTGTTCTTGTCAGCAACTGCTGCTCTGCCACTACCAGCAGCAGTTCAGCCACAAGAGGAGCAGCCTGAGGAGATGCTCTTCCCTCAGGCACCAACTCTTTCAAAGCTACAAGGGAATTTATCTAAATCTCTATCCCTCTTTAAGAACTCAAAGTTCAAAGCCTGAGGTAGAATCTGGCTTTCCAGAGAGGCTGAATAGCAAACAGCTCACCTGGCTCACCTTCTCCTGTCTCCCTGGCCCTCCTTATAACCCCTCCTCCACCTGGCTCCTCCCTACCACTTCCTGTCTGCTAGTTGCTGATGCAGCCTCCTGACCGAAGATGAATTTTACTTAATCAAACACATCTTTGCATCATTAAACAAATGTTCTAGAGCATAAACAAAAGTTACACACCTTAAAATAATGTTCTACAATAGTTCCCAATCTTAAACTTCATCTAAAACCACATAAGTCCACTATTCCTCACATAATAAAAGCAGATTCACCTTCTACCTAAAAGGGAGACAAGTCAAAATCACACTTTTCATTGCCTTTAAACATGATTGGAATTCAAATAATGGGGAAATGGATCACTCCTGCTTGACTCCTTACTTGGCCTAACTCAAATATTCTGGTACTGGATATACAGTGCTATGCATTGTTCCCTAGTTTAGAATGTTTAGCCCCTCATGTATCACACCAATCTAATCATATATATTGAGTATCACCTAAATGAATTGTTTAACTGGCCATTTATACCAATCTATCTTACAAATAAATTCTCTAGAGGCAATAATATTATATGCTGATATTTTATGACTACTATTACCTTATTAATTTTTTCATTGAGAAATAAATCACTAGATCAGTATCTATAAATAGATACATAGTCAATCTACAGAGACATAATAGCATCTTTTCTAGTGGAGACCAGGTATACATCTCTAAATTCATAATGGTAGCATTAATCTTTCTACTACCCTGAAATCTACTATCAGTTTGAGAACTAGAGAGTTTGGGTGGGAGAGAAAAAGTCATCGACCTGATCTTTCTTATCATGCTTTTAAAGTGGCGATTCTATGAGCTGTTCTCAGTATACCCGTCTCATCATTACATTAAGAAACAGGAGACATTATCATAGACTGAGTTTAATGCAGGACTGGTTGTACTGTGTGGCAGAATCTGATAAGAATTTATCTGATAAGATAATCTCTTCATTGATTTATTGGTTATACAATCCTCTACATGTAGAGACAAACAATCAACCAAGCGCATCATCCAGTCTTGGAACAGGAAGACATAGCTCACTGCAATGACAGTTGTCCTTGGATGAGGGCAGAAAGAAAATTGCTGAAATGGCCTTCATAAAACACTTCAAGTCCCTTCACCCTTCTCAAATGTACCAAATCTTCCCATTACCAGGGAAACTAGACATGGGAACTAACTCAAGCTTTGGAATCTAGCATGGTTCAAATCAAAATCCTCTTTTCTAAACTTCAGGCTGTTGATTATAGAGAACAAACAAGACCTGAATGTTAAGGTGTGTAACATGAGGGCCTGCTTTGTTGGTTTTTTTTTTTTTTTTTTTTTTTTTTGTCCTGCCCAGTTTCCACAGCCGGCAAGTCCCAAAGAAAATCACACAGAGGTCTCCATAAGATTATAAACTGATTGACCCATTAGCTCAGGATTTTTATTAGCTCTTGTAGCTTATATTAACACATTATTCTTATCTATGTTAGCCACATGGTTCAGTACCTTTTTTAGTGTGGCAGGTCACATCCTTCTTCGATGATCTGGGCAAGACTGGGAGGAATGGGCTTCCTCCTTCCCAGCATTCTCCTGTTCTCATTGCCCCACCTTTATTTCCTGTTTGGCTGTCTCACCTAAACTTCCTGCCTGGCTAATCACATTTATTTAAAACATGATTGACAAAATACAGACAATTCTCCCGCACCAAAGGTGTTATGCAAATATTAACTTAAAAATGCCAACTAAAGGTCTAGTTATCAGTGGTAAATCAGCTCATTCGGAGATCCTTTGTGATTACTCAAAAAGCTAAGTCTATTCTGTTCTCTGCAGTCAGATGCTTATCTGGCCATGGCTGATTGACTCATGGTATCTTGGCTTCTAGCATCTTCACTATCTCAGATTTTATGCATCCTGTAGCAATTTTTACCCGTGTGCTCAGCTGGTGGAGAGTACCCCCACGAGAGCATTTCCCAGGCTACTGAGGTTCTTCTCAAAGCATGTCTCTATGAGTTAAAGGAAAATCTTAAGACTCACTCAACAGACAAGATTAGGTGGAGAGTAAGGGAAGCTATACACCCATTCCAGCTTACTGTCTTCTGAGGACTTAGAAACTTCTCATCAAGGAATTCTTATCATCCTGGGTTTAAGTTCAGTACTTAAAGCAGGGTTGTGGTCAGTACCTACTTAGTCAAGAGTTGAGCAGCACCATTCTCATTGTGCGAGTCTACATGCTGAGCAGCTCCATTCTCATGCAAGCTATGGTTTATGCCCCACATCCATAAATTCAGAGCCACCCAATGTCACTTCCCTCCCTCCCTCCCTCCCTCCCTCCCTCCCTCCCTTCCTCCTTCCCTCCCTCCCTCCCTTCTTTCATTTCTCTTATCTTTTATTAGCATCATCCATCCCACTTTATTACCGATATCATTGTCCCCATCATTTCTGTTATTAAGTACTAAAACACTGACGGTGTGGATACAGTTTCTTTTAGAGCTGTTCTTTGTATTTTCCCTTCCTTGAGTCAAGTTGGAACGCAACTCTTATTTAGATTTGCAGGAAATCAGAGCAGATGCTAGAGAGAGGTAAACAAACTCTTCACGCAAGAGGCGAATGTCCCAGGCAATATCACCGAAGGGTTTAAGACAAGTGTGAATGAACTCATTCAGCATTCCCAGAGTGTGGCAGTGGGAGCTCAGAAGGGTTTGGGGTTTGATAGGTCTCTGCGTCTTCTGAGAACTCCTATACAGCTGCTCCTATTCTTGTTCTTCTCTTTCTTTAGGAAACAAAATGAAACAAACCAACCTCAGAGCATCATGTTTATCCGAGAGACATGGGAATAACAGTGCTTCTTCTGATCCTTTAACTTACAGGATTTCACTGACAATTTCCAGGTGGAGGTAAAAGAAAATATTCCTTTTCCCTTGTTATAGTCATGAAAAACCTTTTGGAATGCACTGAACAAACAATTTGGAGAAATTTCTCTTTTCCTACTTTGCTCAACTTTAACAGAGTTGTATAAAGCAAGCACCTGACCCTGAATTCCTCATGGCCTCCATATTGCGGCCCCCAAAATCCTACCAACAAAGCCTAGAAATAATCCTCATGAAGATAGACACAAATTTCTCAGAAGATAGCTGTATTTGTTAGGTTTTTTTTATTGCTGTGAAGAGACACCATGACCACAGTAAAACATGTAATTGAGGAGGACTCATTTACAGTTTCAGAGGCTCAGTCCACTGTCATTGTGGTAAGGGAGCATGGCATCATGCTGGTAGACATGGTGCTGGGGCTGAGAGTCCTACATCTTGACCAGAGGGCAACAAGAAGTCAGCTGACACACTGGGCAGTATCCTAAGCACAGGAAATCCCAAAGCCCACCCCCACAGTGATACACTTCCTCCAACAAGATCATACCCACTCCAACAAAACCACACCTCCTAATAATGACACCCCTATGAGATGTTGGTAACCAATCACATTCAAACTACCAGTAGCCAAACCAAATGCATTATTCTGTGAAAATTATTACTGTAGCATAACCATGAAATGTTTACCCCAGGAACATGAAGTTGGTACTCATCACAAATCAAATCAAAGTTGAAATCAAAATAAAATTTGCCCTTTGTCAAATAATATCATTTCTGGGTTTAGAGAAACATTTAGAAAAGTTTGACACTAATTCACTTTTTAAAAAACAACTTCCAACAAAATATAAAGAAATTTCTTAGCTAGATAAGTGGTATTTTAGAAACTCTAACCTACAACTACTTCGATTGTACTTAATAACAAACTCTTGAACCCATCACTACTGTCTTTGAAATAAAGCAGGAACCCTTTTCTGACTTTCATTTTGAAATTCTATTTGAGAAATTCTACCCAGTGTAATAGGGCACAAAACAAAGAAGGGGAATTGTAAGTTTGCTGCACCTACCGTAACAATGCATTGTAGATTGGACAGTTCCCTGAACAGAAATCTATTTTCTAACACTTTAGAGGTCAGGAGTCTGAGATGAGCGTGCAACAGAATTGGTTTCTTCTAAAGGTTTCTTCCTGTATTTTCACATCAGTTCTTTTTTTCTGTCTCTTTTCCTTACAGATATCAATCATATGGGACTGGAGACCCATACGAAAGACCTCATGTTATTTCAGTGTCGTTATATAGAGGTCCATTTCCAGAGGCCAGCGTGCTCAAAAGTACTGACATTTAGGATTTAAACATGAATTTGGGGCAGACATGATTCATCCCATGACATTGCTTTGTCCACAGACGACATTATTTTGTACATATAGAGAACTCTAAGGAATTTGTGAAAGCAAAGACATCTTGACTAAGACTAGATTAATTTAGCAAAGTAGCAAAATATGAAGTCAACATTCAGAAGTTAGTCATATGGCATACGCCAGTGTGAATAAAATTATGTTCCAGAATGATAACTGTACTGATTGAAGCAGAATACGAAGGATATAAGGGTCACAGATATGAGGAAAATAAGGCTGAGAGAGTAGATACATGATAAGTCCAAGGCAAACACTAAATGAATGAAAGAAAAGACAACTACAAAAGAGGATGGGAAAGACAATGGTTAATGCTTCAAATATTTAACAAAGAAGGAAGTGACATGATTTGGAGAACCTGACGAATGAAACAGTTTTCCCGCGGTGTAACACGGGACTCCTAGAAAAAGAAAATGTCTGATATGCTTAGAAGGATGTCAATGCTATCTCTTTTTGATTTTTCGGGTTTATCCTAAAGATAATGAGAGAAAGATCGGTCTGTAGTTCAAGCTAGAATATGCTGCTCACAATATGACGAGTGGCAAGATAGCTGCGGGGGGTGGGAAGCTGGAAAAGAAAAAAGAAAGAAATGAAGGCACCTTTATCTTTTGAGAAAAGAAGTCAAGAGACACTGACTTAAGAGGATCGAATTGGGCTAAATTCATATTCTTAGATATATAAATATCATTAAAATTTTAATGAACAAGGCAGTGATTTGTGTCAAATCTCAGGCCTAAGGAGAAAATGCAAGCTATCTATATTCACACTTTTATTCTGAAGAGAAATATATATCATTCAACTTTAATGATTCAAAAAGCTTATGAGCCACAATTTTATAACACCAACTGTTAGAAAAATTAAAAATAAAGTAATAATTACCCTCAAAGAATGAATTGTTAAGAATAATAAAGCAGAAGTCTATTACATTTCATCCTAAAGGCTTTTATACTGTTAGATTATTACCATATGTAAATATGACTTTGAAAAGTTTCTAATTTCATATACCTATCATATCTCTGTCTACGCATATTGCTTCTATATATAAAATTAAAGGACATTGAATAGGCTTTGAGAAATAGGTTATATTCTAGTCTTTTATTTTACAGTGATTTTAACTATTTACAGATACATTTCTTATCAAGGAGACAAAAGGTAGTAGGAGATTTTAAAGGGCCCAGCTTAAATTACTTTAACTTACTTTTGAACATATATTCAATTTAACAAAAAAGGCTAAAGATATATATTTAAAGTTCAGCATATAGAACACTCATTTAAAGAGAACACACATCTTACGATAAAAGGATATATGCTTATAGTAAGCTTCCCCAAAATAAGGTTTATTAAATATTAGAGAAGGCTACCAATACAAGTATGATCGATTTTATTAGTATTAGATGACACCTTATTTTTTCAGCATTTAAATGTCCTTACTAGCCGGGCGGTGGTGGCGCACGCCTTTAATCCCAGCACTCGGGAGGCAGAAGCAGGCGGATCTCTGTGAGTTTGAGGCCAGCCTGGTCTACAAGAGCTAGTTCCAGGACAGGCTCTAAAAAAAAGCCGCAGGGAAACCCTGTCTCGAAAAACCAAAAAAAAAAAAAAATGTCCTTACTAATTTTTAAAAGAAAAAAAGCAAACAAAATGGAGCAGAGGTCAGTTCTAAGAGTATGGTTACATCTTCTAAAATCATTAATATAGCATTGCATAAAGCAGTGGTTCTCAACTTTCCTAATGCTGTCTCCCATTAATACAGTTCCTCGTGTTGTGTTGACCCCAACCACAACATTATTTTGTTGCTACTTCATAGGGGTAATTTTTTTTTACTGTTATGAATTGTAATATAAATATCTAGTATGTGACCCCCAAAGGGGTCATGACCCACAGGTTGAGAACCGTGGCATAAAGTGTACCTTCAAAAATACCAAGTTCCTTTTAGTGCAGGTTTTTTGTTTCTGTTATTAATATTGTTTCCGCAATTAGAGAGGTGGAAAAGGAAAAGATAATGGAGGAAAAGTGCCAGTGTAGCATAGCAATTTGTCACTGTTATCCATATGTTTTCCTCAAATCAACACTGTTCAGGTAAGGAGATGACAACATCCCTGTAAGGAACGTTGGGTGCTCCTCATCTATAACATCACAGTGTTGTTGGTATTCTGGATCTCCTAGCTACTACATGTACCTATGCTGTGTATTATTGAATGCTTAGTAGCATCCTTGGATTCTGTCTTCTTATTGGTACTAGTACTTCCCCAAGGCTTGAAATCTAAAATATCTATACATATTGCCAAACGTCCACTGGGAGGGGGGAGGGGAGCAAAATCACTGTTGTTTGCAAACCAGCAGTCAACAGGTTAGCCATCTTTCTATAATCCAGCTTCGCTGTGGATCAAAGCTCAAGGCACTGAACAGCATTATCTAACGGATTCACTTACAGTCTCTATCTTGATAACATACAAACGTACTGTGTACCAGTCCAGAGCTAAAACGCACACTTTGAACCAGACGACAGAGCAATTCAAGGGGTCCTGTGACACAGGGTGCTGCTCCTCTTCTTTTATCAACTGCTTCAGCCATCACGCCACATGGATCACAATTTGAGCATGGGCACAAACAGAACTTAGTCTTTATCTCTAATAGACTCAGTTCTCCAATTAGTTGTTCCTGCCACCACAAATGGCCTTTAGCTTGCCATTGGATTTACATCCTGTATTCCAGGCTTGACTTGGCAAAAAATTCTTTCCACTACATGCTCGTGACTTCATTTCCTATTTGTGTATCTGGCTCCCCTGCCTCTGAGTACTGTGTGTTTGGTCCAGGTCTAGTAATGGGGCTCAGAATTCAGATCCCAAATGTTTTATTCATTTTATGATCTGTCTTGGTATTTTGACACTAGAGTACCATCTGGATCCTCAAACCAATATGATCCCTACATGAAAGCCTTTGAAGAAAAAAAAACTAAGTTTAAAAAAAAAAAGCTGCGAGATATTCATCCAATGTTTAAGAACCAGAAAAAAGTGAGGTACACACACAAAAACTTTGTTCATAGTCTTAGTGCTTTCATTGTCTGTACATAAAAACTATATTTCTGCTTGTAAAATAATCATACCCTTTAGAAAAATTAATAAATATGTTAAAATATGTTTTACTATCATTCGGAAATAACTATTAACTTTTACTGTCTAAAGGTAAATATATCTGTAGGTAAAATTCCACGCATGCCATACTTTTAAATTTTTTTTGCAAAAGTGCTATCATGTTCTACAAAGTGTTTTATAGACCAAACTTTCATACTTTAAATTGGGTCTAGGAATGCTATTCAAAATAAGTAAGAGAGCATTCACCAAAGCTTGCCTCACTGAAAGCCAAGTCCTAGAAGGACTTGACTACATAGATACACAGTGAGGGTGGTCCAGAAAATGTACCTGGTGATTCCACAGAACTGATTATAATGAAACTGAAAATGTCTTATTGCCTAGCATTTTTACTGTAACTTTCCTATGTATAGATATACTTAAATTACAACACTTACCATGTGTTACAAATTACTAGACCATTCAGTATTGTAAGAAGTATAGATTTGTAGTCCAGAAGCTATAGGCTCCATCAAAAATATATACCACACAGCTGCTAGACCAGCTAAATTTGTATGTAAATATCTATGACATTTGCATAATGATGATATCATCCACTACTTAGAGAGTATTCTGGTCATTAATACATGATGGTAGATGATTTGTTCTCAATCTGTGAGTCAGGATCTCCTGGAGTGTCATATATCAGATATCCTGCATATCAAATATTTACATTATGATTCATTATGGTAGTAAAAATTATAGTTGTGAAGTAGCAACAAAATAATATTATGGTTGGGGGGGTCACTGCAACATAAAGAACTTTATTAAAGGGTCACAGCATTAGGAAGGTTGAGAACCACTGCTATAGATGGTCATCAAAACCTTGAAATTTAATGACTGCAAAATTTTTGAATCTGTATTTTTATCTTTATCTTTATAACTTTATGTTTTTGTTTGTGTATGATTTCATCAAATAAATCGATATGTCTCAATAGATTTTATGTTAATTCATCTTGATAAATCATCTGTTCCCTTCCTCAAAAATCTCACTATATAGTAACACTAACCAAATTTGTCTTGATCAGATAGATGTATGTGCTTTAACAACTGTGTCCTTGTGAAATCATCATATTAGCAGTATTTGTGGCTAAGCAAATATTTGCAGAGGTAAACTTCAGAAGATATTTTCTCCAGTTCCCAAAAAGCCTTGTTATTTCAGATTAGCATTTAGAGCTTCAAAGGATTTCTTAAATATAGAGCATCACAAATTACCATATTCCTTTCATTTTCCCTCTTCCTACTCTTTTAAGGCGAGCCAATTAAGAACCCCTCTCAAGGAGTTGACCTACTCCTGTATTTGAGACTCCTTCAAAGCCGTCTATTTAGAAGACTCTCCTCAGCATTCAGGTCTGTTCCTTCGCTGGCCAATGGAATCTCATTTCCTTCAGACAGTTGAATAGTTCGCCATCAACACACTTTCCTGCTGCCCTCGCCTTTCTTAACTTGAAAACTTATGAACTTGCTTGCTCTCAGCGCTCATGCATTCATTCAATAATTCATCACATCTTTATTGAAGTCATATTACCTGACAGCTCTGTGGATCAACAGATGAATAAAACATGGTCTCTGCCCTTGAAAAATTCTGAATTAGTGGGAGAGGCAGGCCCTGTAATGCAAGATAGTAAGTTCCTTAAGATATTTGCGGCACAGTGTGGAAAAGCACTGTATTGTCATACTTTAGTTTTCAAATGGGGAGAATATCCTAGGCAACTTTAGAAAGATAATTTGCTCCTTCTAGAAAAATAAGGCTTCCTAGGAATCTATTGACTTGGACTAACTAAGAATGGAGTAAAAGTAAAAATAAGAAAGCTGGGGAGATGCACGTGGATGGTGCTTGCTGCGCAGGCATAAGGACCTGAACTGGGGTGCTCAGCACCTATGTACAAAGACTGGTGTGGCTGGGTATGCCTGTAACTCCAGAGCTTGAGAGCTAGAGACAGGAGAACAGTGGGATACATTCACCAAACAGTCTAGCCAATTGGCAAGCTTTGAGTTTAATGAGACACCTTGTCTTGAAACACAAAAAGAGTGGAAAGCAACGAAGGAGGACACATGAAATCTGCCTCTTGCTTTCCGGTGTGGATAGTTCCCCCCCCCCTCCCCCGGGTGCCTCAACATACACACTAGTGTATCTGCCCACACAGCTAATCACCTAAGGCAGTCTCAGTTGAGGTACTACTCAGACCAAATTGGTCTGTAGCTATGTCTAAGAGGGATTGTCTTGACTGTTAAGTGATGTAGAAAGGCATAGTTCCCTGTGGGCAGTATAATTTACCGGGAAGACGGTCATGGGATGTATAAGGAAGTCGGCTGAGCATGAGCTCAAGCAAGCAAGCAAGCAAGCAAGCATCCTTCCATAGCTTCTGCTTCAGGTTCCTTTGATTCCCTGCCATGACTTTTCTCATTAAGGGGCTGTAACTGTATAAACAGAAACAAAACCTGTTTTGCCCTAATTGCTTCTGGTCATAATCTTTTAATATAGACACAATGAAACTAGAACTGCCCCCTCACACACATAAGCAGCTTTAATTGCCCTTATGTGACTGTATATAAACTAATTTATACCTATACTCTGTACAAAACATTTTAATAAAAGGTAGCTGGAATATCTAATAGTTGGAACAGATAATTTCCTTACAAAAATCTCTTTATATGAGAAAATTGTTTGCAAAACTAGTCATGAAATTATGGTTTAGGATGTAGTTCAGTAGCATTCTTGGAGAGTGCTTACCATGCATGAGGCCCTGTGTTCAATCCCCAATGTCATAAAGCAGAGATAGAAATACATAACATTATGTGAACAGTAAGCCAGGCATGGTGGTACATGCCTTTAACCCCAGCACTCGGCAGGCAAAGACAGGTGGAGCTCTGAATTCAAGACTAGTCTGTCTACAGAGTGCAAAGAAAATTCCAGGACGACCAGAGATACACAGAAAAATTCTGTCTTGAAAAAACAAACAAAAATCAGAAGTGGAAAGTTGAAAAATCTGTTTTCTTTTTCAAATTATGATAAAATGCAACAGATTAGTTCATTGACTATGGGGAAGCAAGATAAAGAAATAGACATTCGACAGTTTTAATAATTTAACATTTTTTTAATTGGCACATGGTCACTGCAGATATTCACAGGGTACAGCAGGATAATTGAGTAGCACAGGAGTTTAGTGATGAAATCAGGATGGTTGGCAGCCCTTGTGTTGGGGTCCTTTGACAATTCCTAGTTATTA
The DNA here is from genome assembly GCF_903992535.2 of Arvicola amphibius. Taxonomy (NCBI): domain Eukaryota; kingdom Metazoa; phylum Chordata; class Mammalia; order Rodentia; family Cricetidae; genus Arvicola; species Arvicola amphibius. The sequence continues at coordinate 169,467,954 of NC_052048.2, forward strand.
TGTGACAGACAGTATATTTCTGAAAATGACAGTCATCCTACAAAATGCTAGTACTTAGTTCTGACATCTGCTTGGGTTTTGTCTTGGATGTCCAGCGTCTACCCTCTACCCACCTGCCACCGTTTTCCTCTCTACTGACCCTCTAGAACTACTGTCTGTTTCTGGAATCTTTTTATAAAGCTTCTATACTTCATTACCATTCTTTTTTTTTTTTGAGGCAGAAAACATGGGTCTGTCATATTAATGGATACATTAAAATGTTGCCTCAATTAAAGATAATTAAAGTGTTCAATAATGCATGTCAAAAATTTCTAAGGTATTATTCAGATTCAATGCTGTGTTTCATGTATGAGCAAAAATTGCATATAATAAAATTTATTCGTGCTTTGTCATGGTTTTAAAGTATAAATAAAAGCTGCAAGTGATTACACAGGATGATATAAACAAAATTAAATGTTTTGTGCTGTTCCTGTGTTTACAATCCTTATGCATTTGATTTTCATCTCCAGCCTATTACTCATTCCACTGGTTATTACAATTCAAGCAAAGCTGCAACGATTGTGTAGAACTTAGGTCAACATTTTGTTTTATCAGTGGAATATTATGTTAACCACTGACAGTGTTTAAAGTGGTTGGCACACGGTGGTGACACAAAGCAGATCACGAAAGTCAATTTTCCTATTGTTTTTAGATCTTCCATAAACAGTATCTTCCTTTGTTTGCCTACCCTGGTGAGTGCTCCCATCACAGCTCCTTGGTATGTTACTTACAATCCATTTAGTTCTTGGCACTGCCAATTCTAAAATAATTTTTCAGGGTTTCATTTATGCGTTGGGCAGTGCACAAGGTATTTTTAGACAGCCCTGTAAGGGTGGGCCACAGTCCTACAGGGTACACTACCCATCTCTGCCCAGTCCTAGGGAACTTGAACACTTCAGTTAAATTCTGGTGACTAAATAAAATAGCATTCTAAGTCAGCTCTGTCTGATTTTAAAATCCCACAGCTACCTAGTGCCACATTTTAATCGTGACACAAAGGCCTTGGTGTCTCTGAAAGTTATTACACAGCAGGGCACGGGGTGACTCTTATCAGCAGAGTGGTCCAAGATCACTCCGCCTCCCACATGCCTCACAGTGGCAACCTTTCTTCTATTTCTGCCATCGTAGTTTCCCTTATTAAAAAACTACATCAAAATGTTTCCATTAAGTATGGATTCCATTGTATTTTCTACTTTTTCCCGGTTCTCTTTCTGGAACCCATATTGACCTTCCAGATTCTTTCTTCAATTTATTTTTATTTCTCTGTTCTGATTTGATTTCATTTATCATGCCTTCTAGTACTTACACTTTCAAACTTCCCATTTACTCCACCTTATAACCTGAGTCTTCAGCTCTTTCTCTGATTTGTTACATTTAGAAATGAGATCCTTTCCAATACAAACTGCTCTTGGTTTCCTAGGGCGAGGAGCAACCTTAGCAAGCAGCGTTACATTTGTCTTCATGTGGGCACCCTCATGGATTGTTATAATCTTGGTAAAATTTCAATACCCTGAAGGGTCCTGTATAATAAACTCTTGGTTTCCAGGGTGACTGGAAGGTACCGTGGACCTTTAAAAGGTGGGGCCTGGGTAGAAAGTCCTTAGGTCGTTGGGGTGTGCCCTATCAGGAATCTGTGTGACTCATCTCTCTTCTGTCCAGGCTTTTCCCCTTCTCTTCCAGTTCAGTACCTGACTGCTGTCTTAACACATGCTTCTGGCTTATCTAACTGCCACCTCCACCGAATGCCAGCACAATGACCTTTCTTAATCTTAGATGTTGAAACCCTAAAACCATGAGTTAAATAACACTTTTCTCTTTAGACAGGTCGTTGTTTGTGTATTTCCTTCTATCAGTACAAAGCTGATTAATGCAACAGATTAGAATAATGCTTACTATCAAAGGGAAGTATCTGTGAACCTTGTGAGGAGTCTGAATTTGGTCTCCACACAAAAGTGTACTGGGTTGAGGTTCTCATAACTTTGATGAATGGTTCAACCACGATCTCTATGCATGGATGGAAAAGGCTATATCTTTTCCCAGGCACATTAACCAATCCGTCTATGATATCTGACCTACGGCAAGATGGTAAATATTAGCTTCTCATCAGCACAGATCAGAGGCAGTTGGCATTTTCATTTCATACAATCAGGACCTCAGCAACTGGCAGCTAGGGATACAACAGTATTATAGCATATGTTTGGTGTGTCTAAGGGTCTTTGTGTCATCTTCAGTACTAGAAACAAAAGTAAAAATAAAATAAAACTCATCAAGTAAGACCTACAAATTAAAGTATTTCTCCTACTGAATGTTCTCAACTTAGAGTGTATTTTCTATTTCTAGCCTGCGGGGAATCCATTCTCTAATTTCTGACTATCTTCTTCAATTTGATCAGAAGTCTATTTGTAAGAATGTTTTTGTCACAGCTTTTTCTCCATGGATCTGCCAACCATTTCAGTGTCTTCCCTTTCCCCGTCCACTTTGCTTCTGAAGAGCAGTCTGCTCAGCAAAGCCTTCCCTCCCTCCTGCAGCTTCTCTTCTCCTGCCTGCTTTCTGCTACCCATCACCAATACCCAGAGACTAGGTCAAAACAGTAGATTTCCCTAAGGAAGATGAGTATTGGAAATGAAAAGTCTGGCTTCCACAGATCTGCAAAGGGAAGACTGTCATTCTCTTGGTGTGATTGTAATACATCCAGGGAAAGGTTTGACGGATTGTTAACCTTGTAAAGTTGAGAAGTTTGCTAAAGGCACCTTTCCTTCTCTGTACTTAATGCAGATGTCTTTAGGAGAGATATACCATTCAATGCAGAATTAAAATCTACTCATAATTCAAAGTCTATTGTAAGTTTCATGGTGGTAGTTTTCTTTGTAAACCAGGAAAGTGCTAGAACCTTATAGTAAGAAAAACAGTCCTATGAGAACACGCTTCAAAATGGATTTAAACTCCCCTTTCTCTTGAATTCTGATAACCTCACATTTTGCACCAACTTTTGAATCACTTCCCTAAATTCTAACTCCTTCTACTTAGGTATCAATTTTCCCTGATGTACAAGGTATATTCATCACAGTACATACATCTTACTTGTATGACATTCCCTAGAATTTACCATGATGGTGACAGCATCATTACTGTCATTATCAACTTGATGCTAGTGGATCTTGGCAATAGCTCAGTGAAATGGCACTTATTGTGACGCCTGAGAATCTAAGTTTCCTCTCTGGAATAAACAGGGTGGAATGGTGTGGGAAGTCCTGTATAAGTATTGCTTTTATTGGTTAATGAATAAATTTGTTTTGGCCAGTGGCCTAGCAGAATAGGGCAAGATAGGAGTTCCAAGCAGACAGAAAAGGAAAGAGTAGGGAGAGTCAGGAGATGCCATGTAGCCGCCAGAAAAGAAAGACACTAGCCGCCAGCCAAAACCTTGATGGTAGGCCACGAGCCTCATGGTAAAACATAAAATAATAGAAGTGGATTAATTTAATGTTTAAGAGCTAGCTAGAAATATGCTTAAGGTATTGGCCAAACAGTATTGCAAATAATATAGTTTCTGAGTGATTTTGTATCTGGGCAATCGAAAACAAACAGCCTCTGCCAACAAATTGGCATGCCAACATGGCATATTACAGATACACAATAAGTCAGATTCATATAAAAAAGACCTCTAATGGGTCACAGTGTTGAATAAATGTGCATAGGCTTGGAAGAGAGAAGAAAACAATATAGAGAGTTATAAAAAAGAACAGAATGGTTAAAAAAAGGTAAAGTCTTTAAAAAGACAGAGTATAGTCATAGATTAAAGGAAAAAAATAAGCCACGTAAAGATGGAATATACACAGAAAGTCTGGATTATGTATATTATTGTGTTTTCTTTGAATTTTTTGACTGTGAATGAGCTAAGTACAGAGAGATATTTTATTGTATGGGTTACTAAGCTAAACCTTTAAAGGTATCTTAACTTCAAAATTTGGGTCTAAGAATTTGTTGCTTTGGAAAAGAGGTTCTTTTGTTTCTACAGAAGATGAGAACCTATGAATTCCTTCCAAACTAATGTGGCTTGATGGGCCAAGAGCCCTTGATTGTTTGCTGTGAACAACTCCAAAATTACTTTGCCCAACAAAAAGCAGGAAGTAGTTTGTGGAGAACTATTCTCAAATTCCCAAATATTGTTTATAAATATTTGTTTACATTTAAAGGAGGATATGCTATAGAGATGGATACTTTGCATTGATATGGATCTCGGTCTATTGATACAAATTTAAGGGCAATTTTATTATATGTATATTTCTGCACTTGATTAAGATATTCTGTTTGTGCAGCTCATTTAAAAATGTAATGTATAAGAAAAATAGTTTAATATAGAGTCATCTATAATCATCAAGCTTGTCGTCATGTTAGTTAGGTTTTTCTAGATATATAGAGATATGTTTCAGTTAGATAGATAATCTTCAAACCTTTCAAAGACCTATGGAATATGGTGTTTAAAATGTTTTAAGAATGTCGGACTTTTCATGACAATGAGACACATCTTCTCCTGGCAATACCAATCTACTTCAAGAGGCATCAAAGAGGTTCCTTATGGAGTTTGCTAGCCATTTGAGCAAGAAACTGTTCTTGCCTGGACTTCTTGATGCTATGCTGTATAAATTGGAATGCAAAACCCATGGAAAAATGACTGCTGAACTTGCCTAAAGGTGACATAGTCCTTCAGGGTTCCTGCTTCATGAAAGAGTCTGCCAGACATTCTGCAAGACAAAGAAGAAAGTGACTGACAAACTGCCAATATATGTGGAACTGTCTTTGAAATTTCCTGCTTCGTGGGAAAGTCTGCCAGACACTATGGGCCTGTGGGCTGAAGATGGGTACTCCAACGACACAGAAGAACTTTGGGTGAATGTCCAAGCAGCAAGATGTCTTTGTCAATTCTAGAGTTTTAGAGGTTGCTTACAATGCGCTTTGTGTTTACTTAGGCAATATTAAATCCTTCTGGAGGCTTTGATGGAGCTAAAGAATAGACAATTATAGTTTTCCTTAATTATGACAAAAGATAAAGTACATATAAATATTGTAACTACAATTCTTGCTTGATACCTGTTTTGTTATATGAAAATTTACTATGTTAAAGTTAAAACCTTCCTTTTTATTTAAACAAAAAGGGGAAATGGTATGGGAAGTCCTTCTGTATATGAGTTGCTTTTATTGGTTAATGAATAAATCTGTTTTGGGCAGTGGCTTAGCAGAATAGGGCAAGGTGAGAGTTTTAAGCAGATAAAGGAGAAGAAAGTAGGCAGAGTCAGGAGATGTAGCTGCCAGAGGAGAAAGATGCTAGCTGCCAATTAGAAACTTGTAAGTAGGCCATAAGCCTTGTGGTAAAATATAAGATAATAGAAATGGGTTAATTTAAGACACAAGAGCTAACTAGAAATATGCTTAAACTATTGGCCAAACAATATTGCAAAATAATATAGATTCTGAGTGATTATTTTGTCTCTGGGCAGTCAGGAAAGAACAAGTAGCCTTCAGCCAACAGTGGAAGGAAAGAATAGGCTGCCATAAGCTATCCTTTAGCTTCCACAGATGAGCCATGGCATGTGCATGCCCATACTTGTACACATACACACACACACACACACACACACACAAAAACATACACAATTGTCCCCCAAAATGATGCTAACTTTCCAACAGTGTCTGACCTAAAAAGAAGCAGGGGTACCAAGCAGAACCCAGAGCAGCAGGAAGTCCCAGCTGCAACATGGGTATATTAAAAGTGAATATGATGTTAAGAATGATGATGGTAATAGCTGATGTCAGATGTCCTTCTATATGTGTGATGCTTTTATTGGTTAATGAATAAAGTTGTTTTGGCCAATGGCTTAGCAGAATAAAGTCAAGTAGGAAATCTGAACAGAGATATATTGAGAGAGTAGACGAAATCAAAGAGATGTCATGTAGCTGTCAAAGAAGAAAGACGCCTTCAGAATCTTCCAGTAGGTCACAGCCTTATGGTGACAGACAGATTAATAGAAATGGGTTGATTTAACAAATAAGAGCTAGCTAGGAATACGCCTAAGCTATTGGCCAAACAGTGTTATAATTAATATAGTTTCTGTATGATTATTCAGGTCCCATAGTGTGGCCAGGAATCCAATGTACAATCTCTGTCTACAAATAGCAGTTAACATTCGTTGAATAGTAACATAGACCTGGCATTAATCTAAGAGCTCTGAATAGATGAGAGTTTTACAAGCATTCTCATGTCTGAATTCTTGTTTCTATTTCCAGTTTACACATCTGGACACAGACACATTAAAAGTTAAAACCACCCTCAACATTACACAGCTCTTATTATTTCTCTTAGTGACAAAGTTGAGAACAGTAAAGGAAGAACTAGATCTGGTGGATCTCAGCAACAGGGGCAAGAGGCCCAGACATTCATTGTGCTACAATGTGTGCACTTGTTACAATGTTATTGGCCTCTTGTCTCTTCTTTCCCATCACAAGATAGAACATGAAATAGGGCCAGCTTCAGCTTACCACTGATGAATTAATAAGCTATTATTGGAAAGCACAACAATATTCACACATAAACAATCCTTCTTCACATAAGAAGCGCTGCCAAGAAATGTGGTGTTGGCCGTGTATAGGTGACATCGCCAAGTATTATCAATTGCATAACCCAATTGACTTTCTGCAGGTGACATATAGTCCAACAATAAGGGTTATTTCGGTAAGAAAAATGGACAGAGTGTATGTATGATTTACTCTGCGTTTCTCTGGAGGATATATGTACACTGACTAAATCAGAATCATTTTTAAATTTCATTTTCCTCCATACAAAACACTCCCCAAGGAAGCTCAGCTTACGCTGCCATGACAGACTTCTACTTCTGACAGCACACCATACTCACTACTCTGCAATGCCTGCTAAGAACAATGAAAAATTCTGGATGAAGGAGGTCAGAGGGGGCAGATGAGGTGAGGTGGTGCAAGGTTGTAAAGTCAGAAGTTTGGAAGTGGAAGCATGAGGATTAGATGCTCCAGATCATTTTTTGATTGCAATAGTGAGTTCGAGGCAAGCTTGGGCTACCTGAAACCCTGTCTCACACAAACTCAAATGTACAAATATTCATGTAGGACATAAAGAAATCTTCAAAGTGGATTTAAAAAGAGACCAGTGAAGGAAAATGAGCATATCCAGGGAAAACAAGGGCCCAAGTGAGCCTTCTGTACAGAGGTTAGTAATCAAACCCTGGACATACAGAATTGCAGCTTTGACAGTCCTGTAGGACACCAGTGTCAGAAGACAGTCAATGGTGGTTTCTCAAGAAGTTTAATAGAAGAAAAAATTTGAGGCTCCCAAGAACTACATTCCCTACATAAGGATGAGTGAGAAAAACTCTCTGCACATAAGAGGCCAGTAAGAAAACATGCTTGTCTTGGACTTAGAGGCCAATAAAGAAGAAAAAGGTTCCCCTGAGAGTCTATGAGGTATTTGAGTTACAGGCTCAAATTCAATCTATCTGCAATGTAATAAACCCCTCAACTACACATCTTAATTTGACCCTAAGCTTGTGCCAACTTGCAGGATCAAATGCTAATATTCTCGAGGAAAACTCAATTTTAATTCTAGCCTTGATGAATCTCCACATTTATTAACCTCAGAAAAGTAAATGTAGAGTTAAAAATCCTAACCCAGATGGAATTAGGCACTATGAGCAAATGTGGCTGCTTTTGAAGAAATAGCGCAAATACAGTTTTCAGTACTGGATTTAAACAGATGCAGACTACATATGCTTAACACACAAGAAATAAAAAAATGACTTTAAAAGAAAACAAAATAGAGCTTGCTTAAGTATGTCATTTCGAAAAAATTTAAATTGGACGTATAAAAAATATTCAGAGTAGTGAATTAAAAAGTGTCATACTGTTTTCTTGTTTTTGTTTTTGGTTGAGATAGGGTCTCCCATAGTGTGGGCTAGCGTCTAACTACCCACGTTATCAAGACTTCGCCTTTAACTGTTGATCCTCCTGTCTCAACTCCCCCAGTTTGGGGATTACAGGTGTGCCTCGATGCTACTAGTCTAAGAAGGGATCATTTCCTCAAAACACAGAAGCATTTATTTAGTGCACAATTTTTATGAAAGGGATTTTAAGATAGAAACAGAGCGGTGATACACTAACTACTGGTGAACATTTGCTAGGGGTAGAAAAACAGCCCGTCCAAGACTATAAGCCTTAACCCAGCTATTTATCCAACATAAATTCAGACCATTGCTTGTACACCCCAACAATGGATTAAATCTCCAAAAATTATGGTTGGTCGTTATCTACCCATATTTATTTATTTGCAGGTGTATTAGAGCAGTTGCTATATAATGAACAACGAGACACGATGCAAAACACAACTGGCTATTGCAGACTATTCTGGGCATCTTTTAATTTGGGAAATGCACATTCGCTCCAGTCTCTGTATAAATTATCTTTAAGTTACAGGGCCGACAATCAGCTGTTCCGTTTCTATCTCGGGAGTGAATAACGAAGATAAATTCCAGCAGAGTTCTCGTCTAAACAATCCGATTTTTCCGAACTTGGCCGATTATTCTAGCGTTTGGAATCTTTGCTATTTGCCCAGGACGGGTAGAAATCCATGACTCACAAACGGCGGGCTTGGAATCACAGCACAGAACAGGTGAAAAGTTGTTCCTAGTTGTGTCAGACAGGCGCATACAACTCCCGTCATTCCCCTTAAGAAATCAACAAATAAACAGAGGCACCGCATTTCGGATTCTGGCGTACTCAGTTCGCGCAGGCGTGTGGTTTCTGTAGTTGCGACGCCTACAACTGCCCGCACTGGTGGGCCCCCGTTCTGCAAAAACAGACTACATTTCCCAGAAGACCACGGGGATCCGCACCGGTCTGCTGACGTCACCGCTCCAGGCAGCCAATGGCAACGACGGGCGGCAGTGAGGCAAGCGCCGTCAGGCGCCAAAGTGGAGCCTTTTTTTTTTTTTTTTGCTTTTTTTTTTTTTCCTTTGCCGGAGTCGAGCGGGTGCTGCTAGCGGAGGCGCCATATTGGAAGGGACAAAACTCCGGCGACAGCGAGTGACACAAATAAACCCCTGGACCCGTTCGTCCCCGCAGCAGTCAGGGCCGCGATGTTGTACCTAGAAGACTATTTGGAAAGTGAGTGCGCGGCGCCGGCGACGCGGCGGGCGGGATCCGCGGCGGGCGGGAGCGCGAGTGGCCGGGCGGGCGGGATGGCGGGAGGGAGGGGGAGCGGGGGATGTTTCTTTCTCACGGTAACTGGCAGCCTCGTTGTGAGCCACCCCCCCCGCACGCACGCACGCACGCACGCGTGACGCCAGCGCGTCCCTCCGCCGTTGGCCCCGCCCTCTGACGGACTGTGCCTTTGACAGTGATTGAGCAGCTGCCCATGGACCTGCGGGACCGCTTCACCGAGATGCGCGAGATGGATCTGCAGGTGCAGAGTAAGTGGCGCCTCTTCCCCGGCCCCGCGCAGCCCCGGCCACCCTCTGGCGTCGCCTGGCGGCTTCTCCGCGCTACTTTTCCCGGGCTGTTAGAGGAGGCGGCAGGTACACCATTCCCTTCACACGCGGGGCACAGCAAACACAGTGTTTGTGTACAACAGCATGGAGATGACGATACTGCAGCGCAGTGGCAACTCGCGTGCTTTTCAGAAGGTTTGCACTTGAGCCTGCGTGTGGAACTTGGAGTTCTGCATTCAGCCTTAAAAGTTCACTGCCTCCCGAATTTCTCAAGCGTAAGGACTTAGAATCACGGGTTCTCTGCGGCGATTTAGGGACCCTAGTGGACTTGGAAGGCCGAACTTTGACAAGTTGCACATTATGAAGGACACTTAGAGCTGTCATCAGCATGGTTATTTTCTCAGCCAAAACGAGTGAGAGAAATAATTATTAGGGAAATCTTCCGATCTGCTCTTTATAGAAATGTAGACATTTGGTAGGCTTTCCTACCCGTTTCTAGTTTTATAATCACAACCACATAGCTCAGGCCGGTCTCATACGAGGCTGGCCCTAATCTGATCTTCCTGCTTCTGCCTACCTAGTGCTGGGGTTTATAGGCATGGACCACCATACTGGCTCAGCTTCGATTTTTCTGTCAATCAATGTTTGGTAGTTTTTGTATGTGACTTATTTCCAAAATTGACCTCGTTCTTTTGAAAAATCGTATTGGAGGTGGCTCAAAGGCAGCTTGATTTTGCTGAGAGCCTTTTTTCATTCTCAGCCCCGCCCCCCTCCTCTTAACCCCCCCTCCCCCAACACACACACACACACACATACACACACACACACACACACACACTTTTTGGTACCTTTTGTTCCCAGTTGATCTTTTCTCATCACAGTCTCTGGGTCATCTCTTGGGATGCATGGCCATGTAGCCCGTCATACACGTGTGGCAGGTGTATGTGTGATTTCCTTTGACTTAATGCAGTTGTAGTAGTAAACATTTGCTAAGGCACATTCTAGAGAGACTGAGCAGAGCCTGATGGCAGTAGATTTGGGGTCACTTTAGGGCACCACCAGTTTCTTATCCACCTTGGCTGCATTGCTGCCTGCCTTGGGCCTTTTTTAAAGACAATTTGAGAATTGAAAATAATACAGATAATTAGGACGTATAATACCCATTACAAATAAGTGTAGAGTCAGGGATTATTTAAAACATTATTAATCTTTCAATTTTTTTTTTAAAAAAATTCTGTGATAGTTTGGATTTAGTCTATAAATACTACAGGGTTTTCAAATTTGCTATTTTATAAAACTGGTGTTTTCTGAAGTTAAACGTGATTACGTGTTAACAAAAGTAGCAGCATGGCTAATATCGGCAAATGAACTGAAAGTAAAATGCATTTTTGGTTTTTTGTTGTTGTTTTGTTTTGGGTTTTTCTTTTTTTTTTTTTTTTTTTTTTTGAGACAGCGTTTCTCTGTGTAGTCCTGGCTGTCCTGGAACTCTGTACACCAGGCTGGCCTCGAACTCACAGAGATCCTCCTGCCTCTGCCTTTCAAGTTATGGGATTAAAGGCATGCACCACCACTACCCGGCCAAGTAGAATGCTTTAAATGATGAATATAGTAAGCAAGTTTTTCTCCATTCCATAACAGATAAATCCCTTTTATTTATTTGTCTTCTTTAGCAGTCATCCACTGAAGTCATTATTTTTGGCATGGGATTTGGAAAACCCTTGCATAGAATAAATATCATGTGTATTGAGTGAATAAATGGCATCTTAAGAAGATCACACATTTCATAACTTTCATATAAGCTGAAGTGATGGGGTGCTTGGTGCCATGCTGCACATGTTGAATGTATTATCACTATTTTTATTAAAAGAAGCATGAAGACTTTCCAGCGGTCCTCTCAGCGAGCAACTAAGGGTGCCATAACCAGCCGACGTAATGCCATTAGCTAGTGTCAGTGCTGTGATACTTGTCTGTGTCATTGACTCTGCCTTGATTATCAGAAAATGTCAGCACAGAATATTGCAGCTATTGGAAACTAAGGGAATTAAGGCATTACTGTTTTATAGACTAATAGCATAATGCATAGGAGCACCTCGAAAACTAAAATAGTACATGTTATCAGACTTCTTTTTCTTTCTTCAAATCAAAGCAGTTTGGCTGGCTAAGTATGAAATGTTTTATTATGTCAGATGCAATGGATCAACTAGAACAAAGAGTCAGTGAATTTTTTATGAATGCGAAGAAGAACAAACCCGAATGGCGAGAAGAGCAGATGGCATCCATCAAAAAAGTGAGTGGAGTGAGCACCTTGGGTGATTGTCAGTCACAACTGCGACCCTCCGAGAGAGATTTAAAGTTAGGTTGATCCCTGGGTACTGAATGAAGCAACATTATGTGGTGTAGGAGGTCCTTCTGTTTATGTATTGCTTTCATTGCTGAGTGACTTGAGGGTGCTTGTTATGTTTTAGAGCAGTGATTCTCTTCCTGTGGGTCATGACCCCTCTAGGGGTTGAACAACCCTTTCACAGGGGTCTCCAAAACCATCAGAAAACACAGATGTTTACATTATGGATTTATAATGGAGAACACAGATATTTACCTTACCGTTCATAACGGTAGAAAAATTAGTTATGAAGTAGCAACGAAGTAATTTTATGGTTGGGATCACCACAACATAAGGAACTGTATTAAAGGGTCACAGCATTTGAAGGACTGAGAACCACCAATTTCGGGCTTCCCTGTAATTCTTTCTGAGGTCTAGCTGTGTCCTGACTAGAGTGCAGCTTAGATATGCTCGCTGAGTGTGCTGCGCTGTGGGATCTGGTCTTTTCAAGTTTGCACTGGAAGCCCAGCTCCAAAGACTTAGCTTTGGTCCTCACTGCCATGGAGCTGCTTGACTCTGGTCAGGTCCTTTAATATGAGGAAGAATATGTAACTGCACCCAACCTTTATATAAATTTTCAGGGATCTACAGGAAAATTAATTTTGGAACTAAAATTTTCATAGTTGTGTTATTCTTCCATGTAAAAGGAAGAGTGTTTCTGTTAGGAAGGGGAAAATCTGAAGTCATGAGAGAAGTAGTCCAGCCTTATGAAATACCTGGGGACCCAGGTACGTAGGAGTTTAGAACTTGCATATGTAAATCCAGGGTTCACTGGCCATCCCCTTCAACTGAAAGGTATTTGATGCAGCCCAGCTTGAACAGACCCCTAAAAGTCTAGTGATTTGTGGAAGCTCATATACTCTTTTCTTGTTTGAAAAATAATTTTGCTTTTTAAAATCTTGATATGAAAAATTATAAACTACAATTTGGGTGGTGTGAATTTATACCTAGAGCTGAAGACCAGTTGGACAGCAGAAATGTGCAGATCAGAATCCTATGTAAGGCTGTGTTTTTGCCGTAAAAATCAAGGCTGGGAAAATGGCTCAGTGATTAAGAGCACTGACTGTTCTTCCAGAAGACCTGGTTTTGTTCTTCCAGAAGACCTGGTTTTATTCCCAGCACCCACATAATGGCTCAGAACCATATGTAATTGCAGTTTGAGTGGATCCGATGTCCCCCTCTGACTTTGGGGGCATGTGGTAGGCATACATACATGTAGACAACATATACACATAAGATAAATATTTTTAAGTTGTATAAATGAAGTATATTGGTATGTTTTATATGTTAGCTAAATCTTAGCATTGTTTTGTTCTTTCATATATTTATTAATTCATAACCTTCTACTAAGGAGACTGAACTTTGCATATTTCTTTTTATTTGTCTTTTCTATATTTTTAAACATCTTCTTTTACTTTTTGACATTGCCCTTCATTTCTAATGCTCTCCAAACCACCCCTACCATGTTAGGCTTACTCTTGCTAATATGAGATGCCTGGATGATAACAAGGTTATGAAAAGAATAATGAAAAGGCAGGACTATGTATGTGTGTGTGTATGCATGCTAAATTACCAATGCTTAAAATGAAAATTTTTCTTTAGGACTACTATAAGGCTTTGGAAGACGCAGATGAGAAAGTACAGTTGGCAAACCAAATATATGATTTGGTAAGTAAAATAATGTGTATATTATGCAATGTTTACCAGAATTCAGGATTTTGTTATCAGTTTTATTTAAATGTAATCTGGAATGTTGCTCTCTTGATCACATTGAATTTGAGAGTTCAGTGTCTCTGTCTTTGAGGAAGAGTCATGGAAGTGCACAGTGTTTAGTTCATAGGTCGAAAGCCACACATTAATGAAGATTACTGTAAGATTGTGGGTGATAGTTTTATTTCAGAAAGAATTGACTATATTTAATTAACCTTTTTTCTAACATGTTGAAATTATTTCTATGATAAAATGTAATTAAGAGTCCTGTGTTAGTTTCGGTAGTCTGATTAAAATGAGAAAGAGGGTTCAACGTTAAGTGTGTACTTTTTGTTTTGTTTTTGTTGTTTTCTGTCTTACCATTTTTTGTTTTGTTTTCTCCTCTGTTTTGGGGAAGGGGTTGTTTTGTATTGTTCTTAAGAGAGAGAGAGAGAGAAAGAGCATGGAGTTGGGAGGGCAAGGGGATGGGGAGGATCTTGGAGGAGCTGGGGGAGGAGAAAAATTTGATAAATATACATTGTATGTCACAAAATTTTAATAAAAAGAAAAGAAAAGGAAAAAAAGGTGTTTCTTTCTTGCAACAGTATTTCTAAAAGTTTGGAATTCCCAAGAAGAGATTTACACATGCATTTGCTTCTCAAATTGGTAGTATGATGGTATCATTATTATATGATATGAAAGATCTATTTTTAATGCAAAGCTTCTCCTTGAGTATATAGTTTAGGAAAATTAATTTATCTTTTTGTGTCAGAGTAAGTTGAAAGAGAAAAACAATGTTCACTTCTGATTGACTTCAGCTTTTATATTTTACACCTTATTTTTGCAGTTTTTCAGATACAGTTTATCATTGAAAAAATACATGCAATTAAAATGTTATTAGCAAACATGGCACATTATAAAATGTCCTATTCTCATCTCTGACCAAATAAATATCTCTATAAAATACTCTGACCAAAAGCAATAGCAGTATTAGGAAAAGTTTTATTTCATCATATAGGTTACAATTGCTTGTCGAGAAAAGACAAGACTGAATTTGAAGTAGAAGCCATGAAGGAACTGTACTTGCTGACTTATAGACTCATGCTCAACTAAGTGATAGAGCCCAGGACCACCTGCCCAAGGAATGAATGGTACCACCCGCAGTGGACACGGCCCTCCCATAGGAATTAGCAGTCGAGACAGAACCCCTCCCCCAGACATGCCCCCAGACCATCTGATCTAGGCCGTTCCTATTTCAGATGACTGTAGTTAAAGCCAACCAGGACACAAGGTACCCACTGTGTGGACAATGCATACAGTCAAAGGTGTTATACTTCAGTCGTATGGAAGAAAGTGTGCTATCGTTTTTATATAGGGAAATTTTTAATTATCTTTTTAAGCTTACTGCACTGACAAGTGATTGAAAGGAACAGCTGCAAATAAACAGATGTGAAAAGAAAGCAAAGCTTCGTTGGAAACGCAGTGTTTTCTATCGTGAGGCTTCTGAAAGTGCTTAAGACCTTAGTTGCTGCAGGTAGAAGTGCAGCTTCCAGATGAGCTGTATTCTTTTTCGCCATTACTGCACTTGTTTTATCCTTCGACAGTTAGAGCACATGTCCATAGTGGATTTTAGTCATTTTCACTTCTACTCTGACTCCTGCCTAAACTCTCACTGTCCTCAGGAAGCCAGCCTCCTACTTGGGCATCTTCTTCCTCTGTGTGACCCACTTCAGTTAGAGTTTTCGCACACGCATGGGTTGAAGGGTATTTCCTTGAGCACAGACAGCTAATCAGTTGTGCCACCACTGAAGAAAATGTTACCCTACTCCCCAGCCACCATTAACTGCCCATAGACCGTCCGGAAGGGTGGGACCCCATAGGTCCCACTGTTATCCATGATGAAATGGTGAGAGCCTCAGGTTTGTGCTGTAACCGCAGCTGCAGTGATTTCACCGTACAGTGCTGTGGCGTGTCCAGAGTTGTGTTCTGTTTCCCTATCTCTGGCTGCACCACCATGCTCCCAAAGCCTCGGAAGGGATTATGAGGATGTCCCCCTTAGGGCTGACTACACCATCCTGTAGACTTGGCGCTTTGACTAGTTAAGAGTCTGCTTTAACTGCCACATACTGTACTAAGTGGCTTCTCTGACCCAGGCTGAGAACAACACGAAGTATACAAATAAACATGAGTATTTAGAAGGAAATTTGACAATGTGGCCATTTAGCAAAACCATATTAGTAGGTTTTCCTGGAAGGCCTTTGTCTGCCCAGCCATGAACTCTTCACCACATTTACAGTGTTAGGTGTGGAGCCCTCCTGTGGAGTGGGCTTCACATCCAACCAGAATTATATCCAATGCTAGCTCCATAACAGTCAAGGCACTTTGGAACAAGAGGGCACTTCTGGCCTTGCCAGTTGTTACTCTAGCTCGTGGCTCGTAGCTGGGGAAGAGTGATGATGTTTCTCTTCTCTCATGGCAGCAGTGGGAAGGAAACTTCCAGCCTAGTTCTTCTTTGACACCTCTGTCTTGCCTTTGTGTGGTATCTTCAGCTGTAGGATTATATGGTCATATCAAGTTCTGTGAGAGACCGAGTAGTTGAGGTTTTGTTTGTTTGTTTTTAATGACTATAATCAGCCAGGTTCTTGTACATGGAGTAGACAGGATAAATGGCCATCCATAATTCTGTGGCAATGGCAATAGAAACCCTCGTCAAGTGCTTCGGTGGCTGTGACTCTAAACCATTTCATCTCTAACCTCAGCTTCTTTGTCTATAAAATGATTTTATGTCTCATGGTGAACTATTTTCATGCACACTTGCATGCACAAACATACACCTACATGCACATACATGCATGCAAACATGCATGCACACACCCCACTCATAGGATAGTCTTCTCTCCTTTAAAGACTCACTTTATCTCCTTTTTCCAACTGGAATTTTCTCAGCCCCTCCAAATTGAAGCTATTTTCTTTTATGTAATAATATTTCTAGCTAGGCCTGACATTTTTCTTTTCTTTTTTTCCTTTCCCCTTCTTGCCACCTCTGCTGTCCTTTTTGTACCTTGCCTCCCTTCCCTTTAAATTATACAATTGCTGTTGTAATAACCCTTTTATGCCTATTGAAGTACTTTTTTTCTGTGTTATCTCTTAGTAGAATCTAAATACCTAATTCAGAATCAGGCTAAGGTTGTGAAGATGCTAGGGCTCATGGGAGGATGTTGGTGAGTAGATGCTAAGTTACAGTACCTACTAGCACTGGAGTGTGCTGTCTTAAAAAGTTAGAAGATTGGGTCCCATTGTTTTTGCCCTTAAGAACAAAAGATCAAGTGCCAAGGAGATGGATGCATTTATTCTGATTTGAATAGTGCACATTATATGTTTTCATGTATCACACTGTACCTTAGAAACACAGATTTTATTAATATTTTTGTGTGTATATGTGTGTGTGTGTGTGAGAGAGGTAGGTAGGTAGGTAGGTACATAGATATTAGGTAGATAGACAGACAGACAGACATATATCACAAGGTTTCCAAGAGAGAAAGAGAAAAACACACAAGCTTTCTGGGGAGTGGGGGTCAAGGTACCTGTGAAGTCCAGGAGAGGATTTTGGAACCTTTGGAGTTGGAGACAGGCTGTTGTGAGCTAGGGACAAATATGTCCTCAGCAAAGTAGTATATGCTCTTAACTACTGAGTCATCTCCCTAGCCCCTGTATACGAGGTTTCAAAATTCCTTTTTGAGATTTAATCATCTTTATTTTTTTTCTACTTCTCATTGTCTACAACTTTTAATGGCTTCTATAGCAGTGCCCTTCATTCATTAGGAACCAGGGCCATGGCTCCTGTTTGTTCTCCTATGAGCCATCCTACCCCCTAGTAATTTAGTCCTCTGTCAGCGCTCCTCACGTGCTGAACCTGAGCACCATGCAAGTCTCTGCACCTCTGAAATACCGCTTGCATCTGGGCCTCATTTCTTTCTACTTTACCATCCATTTTCATCTGAGTCGATTAAGCTCCTGGCCTTTCATCCATGTGGATTTTCCTCAGCACCTTCTGCATCACTGCCATCTTAAAATGTCTTCCCTGGCTCTGACAGTTGCCAGCCATCACTCGTAGTTAGCGCAGTTGGAGATAGGAGGCAGCTGTGAAGCTGGTGCGTCTGCAGGCTTGTTGGTTTTTCTCAATATTTGGACCCTTTCACTAGACACCGTGCATTAATCCTTATGCTTAAATGGAGTCTCTTTTTTGTTCTTCCCCATGGTTATTCCAGAACAATGCCCTCATTTCCTACAAACATCTCCTCTCCAGTCATGTGACCTCACCTTGCACTGACAAGAATATAATTTGGGGCTTTTTAGTGACCGCTTTTGCAATTATCTCTGGGTTATTATCTCTTCCTGTCAGTTATTTAATGAGTCATCTTTCTGTAGCTTTACTTACCTCTTTTTCCTCCATACCCCACCACCCTGCCATCTGTCTGTCTCAGTCTCTCTGTCTGTGATGGGCTCTCTTTGTATAGTCCAGGCTAGCCTTGATCTTATGAACGTTCACTTTTACTACTGTTCCCATCCTTTCTAATACCTTCTTTTGCTTTGCTGTATCACATATGCATTCCATTCTTCAGCCTTTGTTTTCCTTTTTATATTTTCTTTTCTTGTCTCTTGGCTGTATACTCCAGCATTTAAGTATTTGCTTCTCCCTTATTTTTTTAAAGACACTTAGGAACCCAAACAAATCTTTTCTGAAACATAGTCTTCCTTGAGTTTCTCATTCATGCTTGTTGACATTCTCTTATCTTTAGTTGCCACCCAGGTCCATGGCAGTTTGTTTTCTCTATGCCAGGCCCTTGAAGCTTCAGTTGATAACTTCTTTATTTAATCCATTGGGCACTCATAGTCCATTTTGACTCTGTTGGGAAATTGAATGCTGTTTACCATTTTCTTTTTATTGTCATTTTTGCTCATGTTTTGTTACATGAAGGCTCCACTAAAACGTTGCCACCTTTGTGGCTTTCTTGGTCTCTTATGTAGCTCTTAATGATGGTGTTCCTGGGCTCAGTTCTTAGCCCTTATTCTTTCTTATTCTTCAGGTGTTACTCATAGATAATTTTCTTTTATCCCCTGACTAGAGGGCAGGGAAGATCAATTACCATACCATACCGTAAATTGGTTGGTCATGTACTCTTGTATTTCCTACCCACATACCTCCCACACAGTAGAGAAACACTTCTCAGTTACCTTTCCATGCGATCTCTTGGTTTCATAAGCTGGACAGCAGTCCCTTAAGCCTGAACATTTCTGAGTTGCTGAATCACATTATCTGAGACTTCTCCCTTCTCTTTCACCCCCACCCCTTATCTCATAAGATCCACTGATCTGTAGTTTCTCAGATTGGGAGACTAAAAGTCCTCCTACAGTCCTTCATCTGTCTTCCCATACTTAATCTCCACTGCCTGGTCAGTTTACCCACCCAGTAATTCCTCCCTACTTGTTTAGCCTGCTGTACTTCTGGTGCTTTTTAAAAATTGGAGTTTAATTAGAATACAGTATACATACACTGAATATGTTACTTAGATTTTGACTAATGTGTGTTCTATTGGAACCATAGCCCAGACAAGATAAAGAACTAGTCTCTAATAGCTGCCTAATTGGATTTAAAGCCTGATAATGTAAACCTATGCAGATACTAATGGCTGGAGGGGTTATAGATCCTAGAGGAGAACCTACTGCTGCCACTTTCCTAAACCAATACAGTGTGTAATCCATAAACTCGTGGTAAGTGTAGCTCTTACTCCTCATCAAAGAAACTTTTTGGAACAGATGGAGACTGTTACAGAGATCCACCACAACTGGTCAAATGGAGATGATAGTGACTGTGGGCTGCCCAACCCGAGTTGATAAATCTGTCACGTTTGTTCTAAAATACACACTCATCATGCTCTGTTCTTGCTTGAAATCCATTGATATTTTGTTCTGGATTTATTTTACTACGTTCTCCAGGGTCCTTCTTGATCCTGTCTTTGCTCAGTTCTTTTTAGTATTCTTTTTAATATGTTCTCATGTTTTTTTAGTTTTTTCAATTTAGATAGATTTTTCCTGATGTATATAATTGCAGAAGAGCTCTTCTGAAGGAAGATTTTCGAATTTGTTCAGCAAAAAGGGATATTTTAAAATACTAAATCTTTGATTTAGCAAGATGGCTCAGGCCGTAAGGACACCATCCACCAAGCAAGAGTAGACTTTACTGATTTACTGATCTGATGGTTCAAAATATGAAATGCTCCCCAAATTGAACTTTTGTGGGTGTTGACATGGTGTTTACACATTAAAAAAAATCACATGACAAGTTAGTGGCAAAACAGGATATGGATATTCCTTCTAGATTATGTGTGAATGGAATGAAAATGAAGTTTGCACTGAGTCTTGATTTTGTCCTCAAGATATCTTAGTAGTATATGTAGCCTCCCCAAATTTGGAAGCATTTGAAATCTGCAACACCTCTGAAGTTCTGTACATACATTTCCAGTAGGAGGCACTGAGCCTATCTACCGTCAGACTTCATGCTTCGTGTTTTATATAAAATGGGGTTTTATTGTGTTTTTTCACACTGTAGCATTTTATTTCCTTTTAATATCAGTTTTAAATGGATATATTCCTATGACCAGACTACACTGGTTATGTCATGTGTTAAGGAAGGAATCCATAGTAAGCATCTACAAATGTAGAAACATCTGGGAACAAAACAAAAAACTACCTTGTTAGATAATTTCCTAAAATCCTGATATGTAAACAACCATTAAATAATTATTTAATCAACCAAATACTACTGTCTAAGAAGTATTACATTGCAATATCCAATAAAGTTGATTTATATGCACTCCACTAAAATTAGAGTTTTTAGTAATACCCAAGAGCTCTTCATTGGCAGGTGTTGCCAAACACCCTTTCATTTGCTTCTATTTATATGTTCTGGCTGCCCCCGAGATGAGCGAACCTCAGACCTATTCTACCTATAAACTTGAGAGTTCTCTCCCTGAACTTCTAATTAAGAAATTAACATTATGTGAGCCTGACCTTTGATTTGATGTCTGTCCCTGCTGTCTTTCAGGGAGATGGTTAGATATAGCTTATTTTCCAAGTACTTGGTTCAGCCAAAGGAGAATAGTTCACATTTTCATCTAGCCATATAATTTAGGGATGTAATGAACCAGTATTATGATTTATCAGAGGATACTTTGTTGTCATTATCCCCCCACCCTTCCCTCACCCCACACACATACCAATTTATCTTTTTCCTTATATCAAAACACTCATGGAATAACTTGCTTCTAACTGCTATAGATTTTTCTCTTGGAACTTAACCTGTTTGCCCATTCTTTAAGGTCAAGCTAGATATCTAAATTGGAAAATTTGACTGTCATTTAAGTAATTGATCATATAGAAACTCTTTAAAGTTATACGTAAATTTAATTTAGGTTCATCAGTAAAATCTGAACATTGAAAAACTGAGAGATTCAAAGGAGAAAAATAAAGTATTTCAACTCTAAAATATTAAGAGATGTGGGGTTTTGTGGTTTTATACAAAGAGGCTAAATGTGACTAAATTCTTTACGATCATGAATATGCTAAGTAATGTTTTCTTTGTCTCAGAATATTTCTGGAAAAAGACAGTAGTTTAAACTTAGCCATTGTGGTTGAGGTTATAGAGTGATTTGGAGCTAGAACAGGAGAGTTTTTGTGGATACCGTTTGTTTCCATTGATCAATACTAAGAGTCTATGTTTAGCTTTGGTTTGGAATCCGTGAGAAGCACAAAATCTCTCCTGAGTAGACCAGTACCTTCTTTATTATTGTAAAGCAACCTACATGTTCAAATGTGTGTGTGTGTGTGTGTGTGTGTGTGTGTGTGTGTGTGTGTGTGTGTGTGTGTTGTGGGGTGGCACAATCTAAGAGCTTCCTTTGCTTGACACCTGTGTATGCACTTCAGCGAGCAGCAAGAGGACCTTGCCATGTTTGTGGGTCGCAGGAAGGCGTGTGATTTCAGTTCAGTTCAGTTCTTTATAGCTCTCCACTACTGTTTACAGGGTGTCTTACGGT
The DNA here is from genome assembly GCF_903992535.2 of Arvicola amphibius. Classification (NCBI taxonomy): domain Eukaryota; kingdom Metazoa; phylum Chordata; class Mammalia; order Rodentia; family Cricetidae; genus Arvicola; species Arvicola amphibius. The sequence continues at coordinate 169,489,661 of NC_052048.2, forward strand.
TTTAGCAAAAGTTAAATCTCCTAGTCAACTTACTTTCTAACTTCTCATTTTATTTTACTAAATTTAAGGAAAATAATTCACATTGCCTAAGAGTTGCTTAGAAAGTAATTAGTTCACAGTTGCTTTTAAATCAAGAAGCCATTTCCAGAGCTGCACCCTCAGGGTGGTTATGGTTGCTCTGCCTGCTGAGGTAGGAAATTAGTTTTGAGGATTGTTAGTTCTTTGAATTCTGTTGCTTCTTCTGAGCCATCTAGTGAACTTCATCAATAATATATCTAATAAAACGATTTTTAAGTAGGGAGCTAGAATGAATTAAGTGTATGGTGTGGGGGGAACACCTTCACATCGCTGTAGACTACCTTCCCAACTGAGATTCCAGCATTCTCCCTCTCTGTTCTGTATATCACATCCTGGACCGTCCTTTTTTCCTCTGAACTCCGTTTGACTGTCTCCATACATATTGTGTGATTCCTCAGTTCTCCTTATTTAAGTACAGTGTGCTCTGCACTGAATCATTCATACCTTTGTAGCTACCACAGCCCAATATCACATTGCTGCATCTTTTATTCTTGTATTACTTAACCACTCCTATTAAACTGATGCTACCTTTACACTGTATCTTATTTTGGTCTTTGTTATGTTAAAACTTTGTAAATTTTGATTTATTGGCTAAATTCTAATTTCTATGAACGCAGGAATTTTTTCAGTTTTCACATGTTCTCCAAACTTAACCAGTAACATATTAAAAGCACATTGTTTATTGCTGACTTAATTTTAGATAAATTGATGGAAGGTTTTCATTGTATTAAGTATTTTGGGTTTTTTTTTTTTTTTTTTTTTTTTGGTTTTTTCGAGACAGGGTTTTCCCTGTAGTTTCTAGAGCCTGTCCTGGAACTAGCTCTTGTAGACCAGGCTGGCCTCGAACTCAGAGATCCACCTGCCTCTGCCTCTCGAGTGCTGGGATTAAAGGCGTGCGCCACCACCACCCGGCTGTATTAAGTATTTTGGAATAAAAATATTTCATTAGTTTGAGTTCCCCCTGAGATTAAATTTTGACAATAAAAGAGGTGCTAATTGTTGAATAACGGAGATCTGTGAACATTCTTTTGTTGAAAGGGAGATTCCATTAGAGGATGCTCAAGTTCCCTGTATCCTATGAATAGGAGTAAAAATATCCCCAACATGTGACACCAGAAAGCTTAAATAATTTTGGCTTATGACCTCTGCCAAACTCTGAAGAGTAATTTGCATGTAAATATTAAGTGATGATTCAACTTTAAATGATTGAAAAATTATAAAGTAATATGCTGAAGGTTGTTCTAATATGAAAAAATTAAATAATAGTACAGTATTACTAGCTTTGTTATTTGAATTATGTATCTCTGGGTTTTAAAAAAAAAGGAACAGTTAGTTCCTGTACACAGTTTCAGAAGTCATTAGATACAAATGATAAAGCATAATAATATATTTTATATAGGTAAAATTTAAATCTTATGTCTGTAATCCAAAAGCTGTGTAACTTTGGGCATGTTACTAAACCCATCTGAGCCATGGATTTTTCTTATAAAATTGGAAAGAGTAATGTCTTAAAATTTAGTGTGAGAACATCTGTCCTGGTTATTTTAATGTCACCTTGACACAAACCAGAATCAGTTTGGAAGAGAGGAGCTCAGTTGTCTTATGGGCAGGGGTCTCTATGACTGTGAAGAGACACCAAGACTGAGACAACTATTAAAACAGAAAGCGTTTAATTGGGATCTGCTTACACTTTCAGAAGTTCAGTCTATTATCACCATGGCAATGAGCATGGCAGCATGCAGGCAGGCCACAGGAGCAGTAGCTGAGAGCTACATCTGATCAGTAGGCAGAGAGAGAGAGAGAGAGAGAGAGAGAGAGAGAGAGAGAGAGAGAGAGAGAGAGAGAGAATGAGGAGGGAGGGAGGGATGGATTCGGTCTTCGCCTTTTGCTTCTTCTTTTGAGGGAGGGGTTTTTCTCTCTCGTATCTCATCTCTCTCTCCTCTCTCTCTCTCTCCCTCATGTCTCTCGAGGACCTTCCTGCTGTGATTTTGAAACTTTAAAGTGCCCCCCAACCCCCGCAGTGCCACACTTCCTAATCCTTATAATCTTTCAAACAGTTCTACTCCCTGGTGACTAAGCATTCAAATACATGAGCCAGTGTGGGGGTGGGGTGGGGGCACATTCTTATTCAAACCACTACAACAAGACTATGGCACAGTTTTTGACTGATGGAAAGGGGATGGCCCAGCTCACTGTGGGTGATGCCATCCCTGGGATGGTGGTCCTGAGTGCTGTCTGAAAGCAGGCGGATTGAGCCTTGAGGCGCAAGCCAGTAAACAGCACCTCCATGGCTTCTGCATGAGTTCCTGCCTCCAGGTTCCTGCCTTGAGTTTCTGTCCTGACTTCTGAGATAATGAACTGTAAGTTCTAAGTTCAAATAAACTCTTCCCCCCCCCCCCCAAGTTGCTTTTGGTCACAGTGTTTTATCACAGCGACAGAAAAGTAACTGAGACGACATCTGCAGCACAGAGCACAGTGTCGCTGGGCACAGGAACATCTGACCTGCATCTTGTGTTTTGCTGGTGTTTTCCCTTCCTCCCCATGTTAGAAACAAAGTACTTGATTGAACAACTGAATTTTTTTTTTTTATTTTGTGTTATAGTGCATTGTGGTGTTTGTAAGAAGGCCATTCTGATTTGTTTGGTTTAATTGGGTTGGGTTGGGTTTGTTGTTTGGGGGACAGGTGGAGAAGAGAGCAGAAGATTTCACTATATAGTACTGACTACGCTGGAACTCACTATGTAGACCATGCTGGCCTGGAACTTACAGAGATCCCCTGCCTCTACTTCCCAATTACATGAACCACCATGCCCTGCATTTGTTTTATTTTGAGACTTTGTTCTTTATTTTAATTGTGCATGTTTGTGATTATTGATTATATGGGTTTGTGCACATGAGTTATATGGGTTTTGCCCATGGAGGCAAAACAGGGCTTTGGATCCCTTGCAACTGGAGCCACAAGTGATTGTGAGTCACCAAAAACGGGTGCTAGGCACCTAACCTTGGTGGGTTCCTAACCTCAGGTTCTGCTAGAGCATAAGTGTTTCTAACCAGAGGGCCAGTTCACCATCCTCTGTCCGAGTCCTGACAGTGATTCAGTAGGCTAGATTTTGAAAAAAGATCTTGTCAGTGTTGTAATAAAGTTATGTTTCCAAGAATTTGATGGATTGTTTATTTGTTTTTAAAATAGTAAGCTTGGAAGGATATTGGAAAATATTTGACATTAATCTTACAAATGTATTAGGACATTACTATTAAAACTATCATAATTTTCCTAAGTTATTGAAAGGATCTATAAGAAAATCATAAAATAAAAATTTGCCATCATAACTAAGGCAGTAATAGTATGTTAGTTAGTTTTTAGAAATAAAACCATTTTAATCAAGCTTTTTCAGAAATGAAGATTTTTTTTTAGCTAAAGTTCCCTTTTGTTTGAGCATTTACCTAAATGTTTGCAATGATAACGGTTCACTTTCTGGCTGTTTGCAAATGCTGATTGCATTTGTTTCTCTGTTGGTTGAGGGTCTTCCCTTTGTTAGTCTAAAGGCAGTTCTGCATGGCACAGTGCAATGGCTCCAGGGTAGAGTTTAGGCAGAAGGTAAGAGTTTAGGCACATTTTGAAATGTTGCTGGTCTTCCAGCCCTCAGAACTGGCACTTGCTTGGATTTTCACAGACCCACTTCTGAAAATTGGTCATATGACATTTGCTAACATATTTAAGACTCTGGTTTCTTGAACATAAGATTAGGAGAGTATTAGCCTGGGCTGGAGAGATGGCTCAGTGATTAAGAGAACTGTTTGCTCTTCCAAAGGTACTGAGTTCAATTCCCACCAGCCACAGGGTGGCTCACAACCATCTGTAATGAGATCAGGTGCCCTCTTGAGGAGGAGACCTGGTCAGTCATCCTCATCAACTTAGACCATGAAACCAAATATGGACAAGTTCACAGAACCACCATATACAGACTGCCATGCATGCTTTAGCATTACCAGGGTATAAATTTCATTCATTTCAATTCATCCTAAGGTGTAATTTGATTGACTTGCTTAAATCTATGAAGTAGATTCCCTAAAAGAAACAAAGATTTAAGTTTCTTAACAGGGTCCTAGATTTTGGTGCTATCTTTTATCTTCTTTGAAACAGGTAGACCGCCACTTGAGAAAGCTGGATCAGGAACTGGCAAAGTTTAAAATGGAGCTTGAAGCTGATAATGCTGGGATAACGGAAATATTAGAGAGGCGTAAGTACAATTTATGGATTTCCATCTACATTAGAGAATTACCTGTGTCAGTCACCAAGGAGACATTTTCTTACAGAAATTTTCAAATTATACATGCCCTTTGGCGGATGGTGGCATCTGGGTCTCAGAACCTGAAGTCTAGCATTGAAGTCTTTGAGTCATAAACAGTGAGAGATAATACAGTATATCAGCCCACTCCCTCTTTGTGACAATCAGTGAGAGATAATACAGTTTATCACCCCACTCTCTCTTTGTAAAAATAACATGCAAAGGCTTTTCATTCTGTGTTTTCAGTTTGAGATGGGATCTTGCTATATAAAACCTTGCAGCCTCAGGTTCTAGGGTACTGTGATTATTAGTATATGGCTCCATATTTGACACTCCTTCCATTTTTAATATCTGCATATGCTAATCTGATCAGTGGTAAGAAGGAAGTGGCAAAGAAATGCAAGTACCAAGAGTGAGAAATGAATTAAGTCTGTTTTTATGTGCTTAGGATTGAGAAAGATTGGGTTTTTCCTTTTTAGAAACATCTTGAAGCTTTGCCTCACCTGTGTGTACTGCGATATCCACTGGTTCCATAACATTTGCTCTTTTGTTTCCAAAACCTCCTTCTCAGAAGAAGCCATGCTAATTTAGTTATTTATTTATTTATTGCAAGGTTCAACTTGATGTGCTCTAACTTAGTACCAAATACTTCCTGGGCTTAACTCTGGAGATTTTCTCAAAATGTGAAGAAAATCAAGATCTCTACTTTTAACTGATTTAGAATCTCTTCCAATCTAACTAGGTGAAATAAAAGCAGATAGGTTGGCGGTGGGGCTAGGGGAGGTAGGTAGTCACTGTTGGGTGACTTCTATGAGAATTCAGTTACAGTGTCCAGCAGACCATGGGCGTTCGTGCACTTACCAGGTGGAGCCTGCTCTTGTATCTACTGCCGGAAGAGTGGGTTTCATGAGGGCAGTGTTCCCAAGCTCTGTTTCCAGATTTGTGAGGTTCATCTGAAGAAGCCAGGAAAATTGTACCTTTAAATTGAAAAGTAGATCATCATTCACACAATTATCTTCTCTATTAGTAATACCTTTATTCGGGAGGAAACCTATGTGAGGATATTAGAAATTGGGGAACAAGATGGAATATTATATAACCTTGGAGGTTTGCTTTCCTTTGGTAACAACACCCCAAGCCTGCCTACGCACTGCTTCAGGAAGGTTAATACAGTATCCACGCCAAGGACACATTACAAAAACTGCTCCATCCTGCCCCTGACATGATTTTAACTCAAGGGATAAACTCCAAGAATTTCTTTAGAAATATTTTAAAGTTGGGTATGAGAAGTTACACCCTTTGCTTTTTTGCAAGCAAAGTGCTAAGTTATTTTCTGGAGTTGTCATTATCACATTCATGTTCATGAATGAAAGAATTTCTTTGTATGTCATCCTATCCGCATACCTAGACCTTCAGGATTACCTACTGAAAGGTCTTCAAGTCTGTTACTAGAGAAGTTTTTAGATCGCACCGTCGTAGAGCTGTAATGCCCCTTTTCCTGTTTATGTGGTACCTAGCATCACATTAAGACATTAGCATGCCTTGACCTGTTGTATACTTCATGTGAGTACTGATACACAAGTCTTACTGCTTAGAGAGAGGGTTGTTCAGGATTATATCGAAGGTTGTGATCCTCTACATGTCTAGCTAAAATGATACGCTGTGCACCAGAGTTTGGCAGTCATCTGTGAGGGGACATATTGCTTATGGTTGGTTAGTGTGTAAAGTTCTATCTATGGTAACATCTAATCCTAGTTTGTCTCTGTGCGCCTCTCTCTAGGATCTTTGGAATTAGATACTCCTTCTCAGCCAGTGAACAATCACCATGCTCATTCACATACTCCTGTGGAAAGTAAGTTTGATTTGAGTACATTTTAAAACTCATTAATGTCACCTATCTGTTCTCTTTTATTAGCTCCACATACTAATAACCAATTGAGAAATATTCTTCCATTTCCTTTTTTAAAAAGGATTTTATCACAGTTGACTTTAGACTTTTCCATTTAAGCAAAGTGTATCTAATCTGAAAACAGTCAGTCTCTTCTATAAACATAGAGGCAGAATATATAGAAATACCATCAGCATCTATCGGCTTCCTACAATTGTGGGGAGTGTCATGGCTGACCTGAACTGTATTTCTTCATATCACTATGTCTCTGTCAGCTTTGACTCTCAGTGCTTGCTTACATATAGCATGTGCGTAAAGGAATCGTTGGGTGCTTGGCTAGTTGATGGCCTTGCTGCATTTTTTTTTTTGACAAGAGGAAAAAGTGGTAAATTGAAAGTTACTTTAAATGATAGGCAATATATTAAAATGAACTTCCTCTCATGGTATATGTGAAACCATAGTGCATCATGGGTTGTCTTTAGTATTTTGGTCCTAAAGTTTTTAAAGTGCTTGACATGTCTACTCTGTCAGTGAAACACACGGCATAGGCTCTTTGCTTGTCCCCTCCTTGGTGAGCATAATGGCCTGTTTCATGGAGAACCTAGATCATAACTGTGCTGGTTTATAAAAAGGTACAAGTATTATTATGTCCTGTCTGTAGTCCTCTAAAGTTTAAAATTGTGTGAATTCTTTCTTTTTATTCAGAAAGGAAATATAATCCCACTTCTCATCATACAGCAGCAGACCATATCCCCGAAAAGAAATTCAAATCTGAAGCTCTTTTGTCCACCCTTACATCTGATGCTTCTAAGGAGAACACACTGAGTAAGCTTGTTTTCTTGAATATGACAATTTGCTTGTTTGTGTTGGAGTAAGGGGATAGAGAAACACTCAGGGTTATAATTCCACATGTGTTAACCCGGTTCCTGTCTACGTGTGGAGAATAGAAAAGGACAATTGGTTCCCATTTTTCAGTTGGTTCAATCCCTAAAGTACCTAAAGAATTTAAACTTAATGATTATATATGCTGGGAAAGAATACATTCTGAACTCAGTAACATTATGTTCTCTGCAACTGTCTTTATTTCTTTACTTCTTTACAGGTTGTCGAAATAATAATTCCACAGCTTCATCCAACAATGCTTACAATGTGAATTCGTCCCAACCCCTGGCATCCTATAATATTGGCTCATTATCTTCAGGGACTGGTGCAGGGGCAATCACCATGGCAGCAGCTCAAGCAGTGCAAGCAACAGCACAGGTAAAAAGTCAAAGGTTTAGAAGCAAATGTAACATTTTGTTCTTGTCATTGGCAAACCCCAATAGGAGCCACTAGGTGTGAAGAGACGGGTATAAGACACGACATTGCGTGGTTTCAGTATACAGTTGGGCTTTTAGGCTAGGTGGTATTTTAGTGATAACGCAGAAGGGTTGTTGGGTGGCAGTGATGCATCATGCACGTCACACGCCGACCTCCCCCAGTCAGCGCTCAAGTAGCCTTGCTCTCCTTGTGAGGACAGTTCTGTTCTTTCTGCACAGTCGGCTTTTCTGCTGGATTTGCGGTGGCTGCAGTTAGCACATTTCTGTAGTTTGCACACAGTGCAAGTTAAGAAGTTCCATTTCCCATAGTTTTTTCTCAATTTAGTATGAAAATTATTTTGAATCTTTACATGAAATGACTTAAATAACCATAACTTGTCACTCTTAAAAGAGAAAATTTATATTTACATATATTAATGCTGTCAATGCCTGTCTACTTAAGATGAAAGAAGGACGAAGGACATCAAGTTTAAAAGCCAGTTACGAGGCATTTAAGAATAACGACTTTCAGCTGGGAAAGGAATTTTCAATGCCCAGAGAAACAGCTGGCTATTCCTCCTCATCGGCGCTCATGACAACCTTAACACAGAACGCTAGTTCCTCAGCAGCTGACTCACGAAGTGGCCGCAAGAGCAAGTAAGTTCTGTGATGGAAGTGTGCCTTTGCTCAGTACCACTTGCATGGAGCCTCCGCTGGGCTGCTAGGAATTAGCTAAGGCCGGGTGCAGTGGCCCAAGTTGACCGCGGGGGGCAAACAGCTGTTTGTGCTGCCTTACCTGGAAGGCTGGAAGTCTTGCAAGTGTTAGAGTCATTTGTAATTTTCCTGAGTTTGTATGTAAGTGATTTCACTTTCTTTTCTTCTTTCAGATAGATCATTTTATGGTACTGTTTCCATTTTTAACTTAGGCGTTTCATGGTTGATTAATATAAAGTGCAAATTGTATCCCAGGAAGGTTTTACATAAGATTTTTTGTTTTGATTAATAGTAAAGCATCTGAATTTTTCCTTATGTCCCCAAAATTGATTATATGAAAATATCCCTAGATCTGGTATGGGCGAGGCTGAGGCTGACTGTGTGAACTGGGGAAATGAAGACTTACCATGTGCCACTGTTCATCCAGGAGAATGTACGCACCGGGTGTCTGTACATATCGAAAATTCACTCGTCTCTAAGCCTAGCACTTGGAAGGCAGAGGCAGGAGGATTACCTCAAATTCAAGGCGAGCCTAGTCTACATAGAGAGTTCTGGCCAGCCAGGGCTACAGCGGGGACCCTGTCCCTGCTGTCCGAAGATGAAAAGGTGCAAGTGCTAGGCCACAAGATTTAATTATCTCACTAGAAAACAGCCCACAGAAGAAGCAACTTACAGGGCCCAGAGAGACTCACAGACCTCTACTACAGCCAGGGAGTCTACTAACCAGGGACCAGAGAGACTCACAGACTACTACTACAGTCAGGGAGTCAACCAACCAGGGACCAGAGAGACTCACAGACTACTACTACAGTCAGGGAGTCAACCAACCAGGGACCAGAGAGACTCACAGACTACTACTACAGTCAGGGAGTCAACCAACCAGGGACCAGAGAGACTCACAGACCTACTACTACAGTCAGGGAGTCAACTAACCAGGGACCAGAGAGACTCACAGACCTACTACTACAGTCAGGGAGTCAACTAACCAGGGACCAGAGAGACTCACAGACCTACTACAGTCAGGGAGTCAACTAACCAGGGACCAGAGAGACTCACAGACCTACTACAGTCAGGGAGTCAACTAACCAGGGACCAGAGAGACTCACAGACCTACTACAGTCAGGGAGTCAACTAACCAGGGACCAGAAAGACTCACAGACCTACTACTACAGTCAGGGAGTCAACTAACCAGGGACCAGAGAGACTCACAGACCTACTACTACAGTCAGGGAGTCAACTAACCAGGGACCAGAGAGACTCACAGACTACTACTACAGTCAGGGAGTCAACTAACCAGGGACCAGAGAGACTCACAGACTACTACTACAGTCAGGGAGTCAACTAACCAGGGCCCAGAGAGACTCACAGACTACTACTACAGTCAGGGAGTCTACGTAGGTCTGACCTAGGTCGTGTGTGTGTGTGTTTGTGTGTGTGTGTGTGTGTGTGTGTGTGTGTTATTGCAGTGTAGCTTAGTGTTCAGTGGGAACCAAGGCTGTTTCTGGCTCTTTTGCCTGCTTTAGAGACCCTTTTCCTCCTACTGGGCTGCCTCGTCCAGCTTTAATATGAGAGGATGTCCTAGTCTTGCTGCAGCTTGAGATGCCGTGTTTGGTTGATAGCCCTGGAAGACCTGCCCTTTTCTGAAAGGAAAGAGAGGAGGAGTGGATCTGGGGGAGAGGAGTGTGGTGGGGGGAGGAGCTAGAAGGACAGGAGGGAGGGAAAACTTTAGTAGGGTTATAATATAAGAGAGAAGGATAAATAGAAAAGAAAAAAATTATCTAATAATTGTATTTTAATTTTATTTTCAAATGTATTACTCTACAAAATTCTTGAAAGAATGATCAATGTAAAATATCCACAGAAATATTACATATCTTAAAAATTGATACAATTGCCCAAATTTAATTGAACTCCTTATAATAAGTTACTGTGTTTTAGAACTCCAGAATAGAGTTGGTGGTAAATTCATGAATTTTGACACTCTTAGCTCCGTATTCTATACTTAGTAGGCATAGAGCACATGCCCCTGATGTTAGAAGGATTTCATCACCTACTTTGTATATTTGTGTTTACAAATATACTTTGTATATTTGTATTTAAGGTTTTAATGAGAATTGTTTGGTTTACTGTAAAAATATAATGTGAGATAGTATAGCTATTATTTTTGAATACTACAGAAGTTTTAAGTCAATAGTAGATAGTAACTAATTTAGAAATTATTTTTACAAGTTGAAAACATTTTAAAAGAATTTTCTTTTATTTACTCTAAATAGATTTTTTTTAAAGAATTTTCTTCTCAATACTTTTATTCTCCAGAAATCAAAACTTGTAAATAACTATTGAAAACAATGTTGCTTTTCTTTGTTCTGGGAAATTGCTTCTGAATGAGATTCTTTAGCATCAGGCATTGATGCGTCCTTTCCTTTCATGTCAATTACTAGGAGTCACTCTTAGGGGACCTTTTGTAATGAGCAAATAAAACTGATCTTTCTCTAATTTTTTTCCAGAAACAACACCAAGTCTTCAAGCCAGCAGTCCTCCTCCTCCTCCTCCTCTTCGTCCTTATCTTTATGTTCATCATCTTCAACTGTAGTCCAAGAAGTCTCCCAGCAAACAACAGTAGTGCCCGAATCTGATTCCAACAGTCAGGTTGACTGGACATATGACCCAAATGAACCGCGATATTGCATCTGTAATCAGGTAAAAGCCTGGAGCCTGTCTATAAAAGTGCGGTCTGAATAAATAGGAAGGAAGATAACTGTTTCATTTTTCAGTACATTTTTGTTCCAGCTAAAATCAAGAATGACTTTATTTGCGTAATTTTCCTCTTATAAAAGTAGCATATTTGCTGTAAATACCAAAAATATAAAGGAACATGTGAGTCACACAGAATGTCAGCTTTCTAATACAGCCTATGGTGAGACACTTTGATATCACACCAGTATGTACCTTGAATGTATGTTGGCTAATGTAATATGCTCTTGGCCAAGTGTTTACCCAGCATAAATTCATCTTATGATGGTTCTGGAGACTGGGAAAATCCAAGAATATGGTGCTTATTATTGGGTTTCTGGTAAGGGGCCACTTTTTTAGTTTGAAGACAGTTGTCTTTTTCCTGAGTATTCATGGATCAGAGACAGGGACACCATGTCGTGCAGATATGCAAGCATGTGCCAGCTTCACTGTTTCTTCTCATATAGCCACTGGAATCACCAGATTCTGACTTTATTTAACCATAACCACACCTCACAGGCCCAATTTTCAGTTATAGGGGGTTATGGCTTCAAAATCGGAATTTGAAGGAATATAAACATTCCATAACAGTTATGTGCACATAATATATATGGCTGTTGTATGCTTGTATGTCTATGATAAAACTATCTTTTGCTCACTGAAACAAGGTTCTTTTTAAAAAATTTTCAAAACTAGCTTTCCTGCTTTGCACCATAATTTATTTAGTCCATCCCTAGCTGTAGATTTTGTTATAGTTCTCATTTCCTTTAAATCACAAATATTATAAACATCATTTTTATTGTAATTGCTTCTATACTAGCTTTATATTAATCAAATACAATGATAAGTGTTTGATACAGTCTACCAAGATATATATATATACATACACACACACACACACACACACACACCATATATATCTCTACTACCTAAAATTGATATTTATAACATTTCCTAAAGCCTAGGCCAGTACTAAGTATTACTTTCTCTTAAATACAATGCATCAGTGTGAAACTTTTGTGTCCCATGGTCATTTTAGTTGGCTTTAAAACCATTTTATCTTCTTGTAAATTAACTTCTAGCAAAGTTGGCCATATTTTCTGTTGATTCTTTATACATGTTGCTAATGTTTGAGAGGCCCTGTCTCAGAAACTTATGTGGAGAGCCACTGAGGACACCTGGTGTCTGCCGCGTCTCAGTAGTAGACTCTGATGGTCAGAACTCAGACTCAGATGCAGAAGTGACCCAAGAGGACATAAAATTCATCAGTTGGTGGATAGCCAGAAAGAAAGTTTACAGTTTTAGCCCAAGGACAGACACAAACCTGACTCCCAGTCAGGGTGGCTTACCTGGTGACTTTTTCCCGTCTTCCAAAGAAAGGTGGTTTCCGGATGTATCCTCTTGCCTTGTCCCGCGTGTTCACTCGTATTTTCAGTGAGTGTCTCTGTCCTCTGACATCAGAAACACCAGTTTAGATTAGATGCTAATTACATAGTTACAATAAGTTTCTCTAATTTTCTTTAAACTAGGTATCCTACGGCGAGATGGTGGGGTGTGATAACCAAGATGTGAGTATTAACATTTTTCTATCGTGGAATGTAAAGAGTTGTAGATAACTGAGCAGCTGTCTTAGAGCTATGTCCCCCAGTCTGAAAATGGGGTTTTCATGGATGATGAGTGCATGGTCCTGAGGGGAGCATGGTCCTGAGGGGAGCATCTTCATGGCCACAGCAGAGCCATGTCCACAGCTCCCTTCATGAGCTCCCTGCGTAATATCTTTAAAGGGAGTGGTACAGTATTACAGTTCAGATTAAATTCTCAAGAGTTTCTTTCTGCAAAAAATACTGTGTTTGCTAGAGTCCAGGCTGTTTACCACATTGAAGAAATGAGACTTTAAGGCCGTACATTTCTATAGGCAGATGATGCCTGGGAATAATGACCTAATATGGGGTTGTTTCCCTCTTGCTATTGCGGCATTCAGCATTCCTCCTCTGGGGACTTATGCTGGTACAAGCCATCTCTGGTGGGAGAATGAGAGGCGGTTTGAAGGAAGGCGTCAGAATACCCTTACAGGAGAGAAGGTTTTCTGACTTATGGTCCCAGAGGAGTACAGTGCATCATCGTGGCAGGGAGGTGTGGCAGCAGGTGGGTGAGGTTGGCCTGGCAGTCAGCACGCTGCCCGATACTAAATAGTGCACCCACACACGGGAAATGGAAAGTGAGACAGCCTCAAAACTGTCTCCAGTGAAGTATTTCTAGTAAGACTCCCTCTCCTAAAGGTTCTAGAAACTTCTTAAACGATGCTCCCAGCTAGGCACCAACTGTTCAAACACAGAAGCTTATCAGGAGAATCTCATATTCAAACCACACCAAGGACTTAATTTTGGTTAAAGATGGGTGTTCGACTAAATACTGAGCAGACTTTGTGCCGTGGTTTTGACTCGTCCCTTAACTACCTTCCAGCAGTTCCCTCTGTTCCTCTTCCTTGTGAGGAGTAGCTTGGAACTGCTGGCAAGGAGAGGCACCAGCAGTATTGGAATCCAAATATTAACAAGAGTGGAATTTGTAAAATATGTAAGGAATAGCAGACTGGCTTAATGCAGCGACAGTATGTGTGTTCCTTCCCTGACAGGGTGAGAACAGTGAGCCTTAGATGGGCACAAGCCCTCCCCAGCCGCCCTGTGCAGTCACATGTGTGTGTGTGTGTGTGTGTGTGTGAGAGAGAGAGAGAGAGAGAGAGAGAGAGAGAGAGAGAGAGAATGATGATGATGATGATGATGATGGGGGTTGTTCAAAGCAGTGCTACCCCTCCATTTCTGGTAGCTCATGAAGATGCTGGCTGCGAGTCCATGTCCCCTGGGGTCCCTATGGTTCCTCCTGTGCTCTTGTGGGTGGAGTGAAGAGTTTCTGAATGTTACACAGAGGATTCTCTCCATATCTGAATAGAGCAGCAGAAAGGAAGGAAGTGCAGCCACCCCTCTTGATGTCTTTAGTTACAGCCAGCTCATCCCACTTCCTGGTATCTGAGCATCTCTACATCTTAGCGTATTTTCCTTCTTCCTATAAGATTCATCTTCTTTGGTCCTTGGAAGGTGTTTCTGCCTGGCGACCCGAGCTGATGACAGTGAGTGAGTGTTCTCTCTGTGGTGCTCAGGTCGTAGAGCCCGTGAAGCATCCTTTTTCTGTGCTTCCATGTCGTTGTCCATGAGGTAGATCAGTTGGACTCGGTAACCTCTAAGGCACCGCCAGGATCCAAGAAGTATGACTGCACAAATCTAATTTCAGTTAAATGAAGTACTCTGTATCCTGAGCATTTTACTGTTTATGCTTTAGAAGTACCCACACTTTGTTTTTATTTTTGCTTTCCAGTGTCCGATAGAGTGGTTCCACTATGGGTGTGTTGGCTTGACAGAGGCCCCGAAGGGGAAGTGGTACTGCCCACAGTGCACGGCCGCCATGAAGAGAAGAGGCAGCCGGCACAAATAGAGGCGCTTCCCGGAGCAAGGAAGAGCTTCGGCTTGGCGTTTTATATGGGACTCTAGAAAGAAAGACACGGGAAAGAAGAAGCAACTCATTTCCAGGCAACCACTTACAGGATTTACATAGACAATCCTATAAGATCTTGAACTTGAATTTTATGAGTTGTATTTTAATAATGTAAGTAAATTATTTATGCACTCCTGGTGTGCTATGAATATTATTCCAGTTAGCCTTGGATTATTTCTGTGGCCAACATATGCAGACATTTGTACTCCTCAACCATTTTCTCAAAGTAATGGGCATTCTATAATTTAAACTTCAAAGAATTCCAACGATGAAGATTTTAAGAAAGTATTTTGTATTCAACAGGTATATTCTGCTGCATGTACTGTACTCCAGAGCTGTTATGTTACACTGTATATAAATGGTTGAAAAAAAAACAAAAAAAACAAAAAAAAGTCAGTCCTTCTAAAAAGGATTTAAGATAATGGTTTTTAAGATGCCTGTATAATAAGCTTTGTTTCTTTGTGAAACTCATTCAGCAGGCTGAAGGGATTGGTTCATGTGATAAAGTGGGCTGGTGTCCTCTAGAGTACCTGGGTACATAAACAGAAAGTCCTGTAGGTGAAACCTGATTCGTGCCATTAGTCTATATGTTCTGCATCCAGATAGAGTGCAGCTCAAGAGGGTGGGGGTGGGGGCCTTCGGGGGAAAGGGCGTTAAAGTGATACATTTTTATACCAAATGTGTTTATTTTTTTGTGCGAGTAATCCTTAAATTGGAATTGTATTAGGTGTTAAAATAAAGTTTTTAAAAAAATAACTTGTATTTATACTTTACACAATTAATTATGAAAATTTCTTAATTGCAATTTATTTCTAATTTTCATAATCTAAAAAAGATTAGCGGTTAGCATGCAGAATGCTATGTAATCTATGATTTCTATAATAATGGTTGGAAATTGTGTTATGGAATAAGGGAAGGACATTTTTAATGTACATTCGAAGTGTCAAATGTATTTTTCTAAGATATTTCTCTGGCTTTGCTTTGAATCTAAGGATGAAAAAGAAACCTAATTACAGCAGATAAAGTGAAAATAATGACTATAGATGTTTGCATTGGAAGCAGTGTGACCAATACAACTAAAGAGACCTTAAAATGTCAGCTCTGTGTTTAATTCTGTGACACGGTGATGTGGGAGTTAATTCAAGTCGTAATCACCCCGGGCTCTGTGAAACCAAAGTAATGCTGGTTGTAGGCTGCCCTCGGAGCACTCCCGAGGTCCGTGGCCATCGGTGCTATTGAGATGATGGGCTGCACGTAATAGAGGGTTCGCTTAAAACATGTCCACCATGATGGGTGGAAAAATTGCTGAACCGTCACAGACAGTTATTATACCAACCTTTCTTTTTATTGAAATGTATGAAGTCCATAAGCTTTGTGTTCTAATGAAGCCCACTGTGAATCTTTTAGAACCTAATCAAAAGGCAGTGTTAAGTCTGTGTAGTGCTACCTAAAGGGTAGAGCTTTGGTAGATTTTAGGAGCTTCATCCAGCTCTACGATTCTGTGATGCTGAGCTGCCACAGGCTAACTTTGTAACTGTTGTTGGCCTCGAAGACAGGTTTATATGGTCCTTAGTATTTTGTATCATCAAGGGTGTGATTTCACGGTCGTGTTTTCATGGGGATTTCATGAGCCTTTAAGACATGTATACAGTTGTGTTCTGTTAGCTCAGTCCTATGCTATCATGAGATGCTTGGATGAACGGTACTTGCATCCTGTAGGCACCCGGTGTGACTCTTCCAAACCCAGTCTATCTCTGACAACTGGCTAGAGGAAAATCTCTGGATCTTAAGAGAAAGTCCCTTGACAAGACAGGGGCATGCCTGCGCTCATTGGCTCCAGCTCCTCTCACTTCCCAAGTTCTGCCTCCTGAGTCACCGAGAAAACATGCCAGCAAGCTTCGAGACCACGCATTGATTCTCTTACCAACTATACATAAGGAAATACACCAAAATTCGACACTAAATATTTAGAAATGAGTAGAACCTGTCACTAAATTATATAGCTGTGTATATGCATATGTCCATACTATACATATATGGCCAAACATGGAACTACCTCATTAAAGCAACATGTCCAACGATTAATGTTCTTTGTAACATTTACACCAAGGACATTCAGAATCTCTGTTGTACAAAACGTGTGTAACAGTGGGTGGCACAAAAGGCCCAAGTGTGAGTTCACAGTTTATAGGTGGTGAAAAAAAATGAGGCCTTACTGCTGTAGTGTATATTTAAATGTTCATGGTGACACATTTGAAGCAATAAATGGCTTAATTAAATGCCTACATGAAGCTGAGTGTTTGATAACCTTACAATCATTCTTTTTAAAGGGTAGCCAGATTTTTGGCTCATTTCTTCCTTAAAAGCACACTCAATGTATTTTAGGTTTCTAACGATGCTAGGTTTGTATAATGTATAAGTCCCTTGGACTTTAGAAATAGTTTTGTTCATTCAGTTAATTAATCTTACATAAATGGTTGCTTGTTAAACTTGGATCATAAGAGACAAGCTACCTAGATACGTGGATATTGCAGTTTTCTTTTTTACACGTTAAAAACAATCTTTCAGCAAACAGGCTTTTAAGAAAAATCCTGAAAGCTATCTATATAACTTTTCAACTGTTAAGCACTCAGGTGCCTAGAATGACGTACATTAAGGAATGTGTGTTGTTAAAATGATGGAGCCCAGCTTGCTGACAATTGTAATATCTTGGCAAATGCTATGATGAATATAAAAAGCACTGCGGGAACGTTGGGAGGCAGGAAAATTGATTATTGCAGCAAAAAGGGAGCCTGAAGGATGAACCATTTGAACTGTCTCCTAAAGACAGAAGCATATGTGTTCTCGGGCACCAGTAATCTGCATTTGGTAGACCTGAAATAGGTATAATATCCAGCGGAATCCAGAGGCTGAGCAAGAGCCGATAGAAGCAGGTCATTTTACTTAACCAAGGGATAGTTTGTAGTAGAAGGGGGGATATTTACCTATTGTTGCTTAAACATAATAATGACTAAAAATCACTGGTAATAATTAAAAAGCACAGATGTCTCCAAAGTAGCCTGTAGCTTGAAAATTGATGGCTGTTAAATTTAAGCTAGTTATTTACCCTATTTTTAAGGGGGTGGGGAAGGTCGGAGGGGGGGGGGTCATGCTACAGTGTGCACATAGGGTTCAGAGAACAACTTTGCAGAGTTAGTTCTTGTAGCAGACCTGGGACCACCGCCCCCCAAATCATGACATAGGAGGGCCTGCCAGCCCTGCCTATCCCTCCATTGCCTATTGGCCATTCAGCTTTTTATTAGACCAATCAGGTACCATAGGTAGGCAAAGCAGCACATCATTAAACACATATAACAGATCCTTGCCTAGTTAAAGTCATATTCCACAACACGTTCTCTCCTTCAGCTTTATGTGGGTTCTGGGGATTCGAACTCAGGCCACCAGGCTTGCAGGCAAGTGTCTTTACCTGCTGATCCATCTGGCCAGCTACACCCTCAGTTACAACTGAGTTATGTTTGAACAGCAATAAGGATTTCAAGTCAAGATTTACAGGTTTCCTTATTTACAAAAGAGTCTAAGTTGTAGAATCGGGTTTTGGTTTTTACCTAATAAAATATTTGAGATTTGATTCTGTCAGAGAAATGCTGATTTAAAGATGAGTTAGTTGGCTTTAGGGTTTTGTCTTTAGTTTAAGTTTGATAAGGAAGAACTATACTCCTTTCTGCTCGTTTGTTTTAAAGTTGTAAGCCACATATGTTTTCTGAGTTAATATTGTAACTATTTGTTACAAGCTTCAGCATGATTAGAATTCTTATTTGAAAGAATTTTAATAATTTCCTCACTGTAATTAGCAGAGCCATAAAATTCCATTTTGTGGAAATTTAATTCAATGTTCCTACTTTCTTCACTCCTAACAAGGAAATTAGAGAAGAACATTGTAATTTATTTTGATTTTTCTGTGGCTTACAGCAACCTGGACTGGGATGTAGAACTGGTGTGGGGAGCAAGGATGAGGGTCACTTAAGCCGTTGACGGGTTCTCACCGCCATTCCCCATGTCCACATTGATAGGAAATGATAAGCATTCTGCTTAGAAAGTTGTGTGGCTGCTGGCTTTAAAGATGGACTCGTTTAAAGCACGCACAGCAGAGAATACAGTAGCAGAGAAAAGCAAAAATGAAACAAAAACCCAAGTGGCCATGACTTAATATTTTGCATTGTTAGAGCTGCAGGGCAGAGGCGGTCTTCACACTGGGACGTTAAAATAGGAACAATTGCAGTAGGTGTCAAAGGGCAGGAAATGGATGTACTCGGTCAATGCAGTGTAACAGTTCAGCCAAGAATGCTCTGTGTAACCCAGGGTGTAAATGAGAGACATCTGCTAGTAGCTGGTAGTAGGTTTTAGTTGGTCTTTCCTGGTATGTCACATCAGAATTCACCAAAATGTATGTCCCTGTCCTTGACATTTGTATTGCCCTGGAACAAGTCAGTTACTTTGCTGCTTGAGGGTCTGGTTATACAGACACTTGTTACGAATTGCCCAATTTGCAAAGGGCTTTGCTTTTACTTCTGTTTGTCATTTATGGATGTTTTTAAGGGAAGTCCAATGTTCTGTTGAAAAACAATGAAGCATATGTATTGATCTTACGGTTTGGATTCAAAATGGAAGAGAGCTTTCTGTCACGGTCACATGACTGGAGAGCCACATTCTCTCCACGAATGCTACCTCTTAATCGTCTCAGATTTTCTAAATGAAGGCCAGCATTCGTGAGCCACTAGACAAACCATTCCATCTCTCCATACCATACATAAAAGTTAACTTGTGACGTTTAATGCTGTAGAAGTCTCAAAATATCTTTATTTCCAGAGAATGGAAACAGATGCATGAATTACACTAAAGAAAAGGGAAGCTGGGAAGGAAGGAAGAGAAGGAAAGTAAAAGTGGGAAAGGTGGAAGAAATAGCAAAATGTCTTATAAAATATTAAATTTTGTCTCTAAAGAATCCATATTGCAGATCTATAGAAAAGACAAATGAAATTTCTGTTGAGAATGTAATTTGATATTTTTATAGCAAAAGCCAAACATACTAATATTTTCTATGTTATTGAACAGTTAAGAACAAATTCCGGCTTCTTATCAGTGTGTCCTAAAGAAATTTAAAGAAATAGTATTCATTGGCTGGTGTGAGTTAACCAAAGATATAAGAGCTAGCTAGCAATACGCTTAAGTGATTGGCCAAGCAGTGATTTAAATAATATAGTTGCTGAGTGATTATTTCATGGTCTGGCAGCCGGAAACAAATAAGCAGCCTCCTACTACAATTGACTAAGTGATTCCCATCCTGAGTACCCATCGAGTCTTCCCCTTTTATCTGTTTATCTGACCATCCAGTTTCATCGATAGATATAAGTGTATACAATATCTACATTGTATTTATTTGGGGGTGGCTGTTTGTTTGGTTTGGTATTTTGAGGCAGGGCCTCCCTCTGCAGTTCAGGCTGGTACTCAGTCTGTAGCACCAGCAGGCCTAGGATTTGTGTGATCTTCCTGAGTCAGCCTCCTGAGTGCTTGGATTCTAGGCATGTACCACCATACCCAGCTTATATATAGCTTAAAGGATGCAAATGTGAAAGGCATTTAAGATGCTTAAAAGAAGCTCTATATCTATAATTAACATTGGGGAGGAAAGGATCTGTGTAATTATACCCAGGAAGTTGCTAAAATCACAGAGAGACTGGCTATGCCTCTGCTGATATACTCACTATCCTAATAGAAGCAACAGACAAATCTTATGCAGTCACAGATGGGAACTGGGAAACTGTATCTCCAGTTAAATTTGAAATTTCCCAGCCTCAGCACTTTTTGGTATTTTTTTTTTCTGCCAATGATTGATTTGTGGCTGTCTTCATTAGAGGATAGAATTAATAACAACTGTGGGCTTCTGCACTAAAAGCCAGTGGCATCAGTGCCAAAAGTATTCCAATGCCGGTTGTATTCTAGAAACTACTAAATCTTCCCTGGGGAAGAAATTGCCTTCCTGAAACAAATATTGCCAAGATGTGAAATCATTAGGAAAACAATGGGAATAATGATACAAAGTGTTTTAAGCAGTAATGTGTAGGTTTCCACAGTGCAAATTTTGAAAGCAATCCCTTGCAGGTAGACACTCTGATACAACAGAAGGAGAGAGACAGGTAAAATAGCTTTCGGCGTGAAGCAACTTACACACAGTACAGTTGTGTTAGCACCACAGCACACAGTGATGCAAAGAAATTTGGTGCCAGTGCGAGTTGATTCAAAATGCCTATCAAGAGACAGGTGTGAGAAGTGAATGACCCATTGAAACTTATGAACTAAGCGGCTGACTCATTTGTAAAAGGTGGCACCAAGTGTTCCCGTAAGGAATCCCTGGGGTGATGTGTGGTTTGTAAGCCTCGCTCTAGAGGGAGATTTAAAGTCAGCAGCGTTTGCTTCAGAGGCTTCCATCTCTCAGGACAGATTTTTCATATTGAAATGTGCATATTGCAAGGTATGCCTATTGAAACAAATCAAGAGTGTAAACAGTGTGACCGTGAAGAAGTCGAGCTGCCTTGACTTTCACATATAAAGTGGGCGCACTCTGGGCAAGTGGGCAGTATTGCAGTGTGTGTCTTTTTAATTTTTTCTTCTTAATTTTTTCACGTGGTCCTCAGATCTCTGTCCTATTAGAAGTTCTCCTCGTTGCAATTCTTATCTTGATCAGAAGTGGCTCCTCTTGGTGATTGGGAGAGAAGCAAGTGGGATAGAAAGGAAAGTTGAGCATGTTCAAATGTTGACGACTTCAAGCATCGGAGAGCAAACAAACAAAAACCGCATTGTTTTCGTATTCCATGCCTTAGGATTTCTTTGACTAATGCCATGGCACTTCCAGAACCACATGTGAGCCCAGCTGTGGACAGTTCTCCCAGTTTCCATGAGCAAGGGACGAAAGCTGTTCGGTTTAGTAAGAGGATGCAAGATGCTAAATCTGAAACAGAATCATAGTGTCTGCAATGCATAGCTTTGCTTGGCACACCTAATGAGGTGCACTTGTGTACGGTTATCGGAGTGTGGCATCTGCCTCCTAAGGAACAAAGGAGTTGGCAGAGCATACGTCACAGAAAAGTTTCTATTCAATTCAGTATACATACTTGCACCACAGAGAAGAATCCATGACCTTGACCCCGTTATTTTTATTCCACATGAAATAGAAAGGAGGCTTGGTTTTGTGTGTTTACAATTAAAGTTGATAACAGTGGCTCTGTTGTCACCTTCAACATATCCCGCCATTAAGAAACTTCTTGGATGCCTAAGGTTTGCCTATGAAGACCAAATAAGTTTAAGTTTGGAAATTACTGAAGCCATCTTCCATCTGTAGCTAATACTTTCCCAGGTATATTTTCAGTAGCTCCCCCATTAGAATGTTAGGTCCGTGTTTTGCCTTTGACAGCAGTTGAAATTATTGAGACTCTTCAGGGCCAGTTGAGAAAAAGCCCCTGTTCTGAAGCTTTCCTTACCACTTCCTGAAAGATAGGAATTCCCTCTTTTGTTTCTCCAGGACACATGACTCGTGGTTTGTCCTCACTTCAGCCGTATGTGTCAGCTCCCTTCCTTCCTCCTAGGTTTATTGATAAGCACATTCCCCACAGGGGAGGTCCATTTCAGTGCCCCTGGTAATACAATGACATTTGCTAATCTGAAACTGTCTTCCTAAGAGATAGCCAATTCTTTCTTGTTCCTCTTGTGTTAGCCTGGTGGATAACTAAGAAGTCATCAAATGTCTTAGTGGAAACAGAAACGATAAAAAAAAAAAAGTTGTATGAGCAAGATGTGAGCTTTAATGTATTAGGCCACTGAGATTTTAAAAATGTTTAGTCATCCTTCTTGGACCAGTCTGTTGCCTTACCCTAGTCATTTATAGACCTTGTCACACGCCTTCTCTCTTCCATAGAGTCTAGGATGTCTTTTGAACAGATTTAATGTATGACTCATGATTTAAAACTACTAACTTATGCTTAGAGCTTACTGGGAAGATTCCAGAATGAGCATTTCCTAAGAGATGATAGGAGCCGAGAAGGTAGTCTGACTTAAAGGGACCTATCACTGCTGACAGCAATCCCAAAAGTTGACTCGCAACATCACCACGAGTACCTGCAGCCAGATTTTACACTATCATGAGCAAGGACCTTGTAGAGAAACGCTGTGCCCTGGAAGAAGCCAGCAGGACCCAGAAGACTGCACCAGAGAGGATGTTCACATTGAAATATGTCACAAGAAGCAAAACTTTGGATCATCAAGCAACATTTGAAGATATTTCTTGATCATGATGCCCCTAGTTTATGATGACATTGAGATTCGGGTTTATATGATATTCCTAAAGTTCCTGATCCAACACTGGAAGCTTCTTACACATATTTTTATCTCCAGTTTTAAAAATTAATACCTTAAATACATTTTTCATAATCCCAGCACTTGGAAAGCAGAAATGGAAGGATTACAGGTTTGAGGCCAGCCTGGGTTACATAGCAAGCTCCTGGTCTTCACAGGCTACACAGAGAGACCCTGTCTCAAAAAAAAGTAAACAAAAACCAAGTATGGAGGGTACCTCAGGGTTGAGGGCTTACCTAGCATGTACAAGGTTCTGGGTTTGATCCCCAACACCATAAAACAAGGAAAAAGCCTTCGCTGATTATTTGAATGTCAGTACCTCTAGTCCATACCCAAACCCAGAAGCAGGTAGATGTGCAATGGAAGATCTTGTTTTATGTGTTGGGAAGATCACTGAAGGATTTTGTTTTGTGGTAGACTGTTCTGTTATATACAACTTTGGAATTAGAATATGTTTGCCATTCTGTTCTCTCAGTGCTGCTAAATGCCTACCTTTAAGACTAACTTTTAGTAGAAAAGGTAATTGATGAACTAGATGCCAAAAAGCATCC
This sequence comes from Arvicola amphibius, assembly GCF_903992535.2. Lineage (NCBI taxonomy): Eukaryota > Metazoa > Chordata > Mammalia > Rodentia > Cricetidae > Arvicola > Arvicola amphibius. The sequence goes on from NC_052048.2 coordinate 169,513,164, forward strand.
AATTTGAAACAATGCCAGAAACCCCAGTTCACAATGGTACTGTAGATGTGCCCTCCTGCTTCCATTGTTGAGCCAATATGTGTCTTTATTGTTTCCTGTTCAGACTCCTATAGACTCCAGTGTAACTCTGTTTAGCCTTCCATTCAAATAGATATATACTATATAAAGAAGCCAAAGAACTCAAAGGCAACAGAAAGAAAGAAAAAAACAAACTCAGCTGAAAAAAATTGGCTGCATTTAGACATTTGTTAAAAAATGTATCAAACCACTTGCTAATATATGGGAGAATAATCAGCTTTTCTAATAACAGGGAAATATAAATCAAAACCATCGCAAGATGTCTCTTCACCTCCATGAGAATGGCTATTACAGAAGGCAAAATTGGAGCTGGAGTGTTGGTGAGAATGTTAATTACTATATCTAGGGGCAAAGGATTGCAGGTTCATCAAAACTTGAAAAATAGAGCTACTAATAGCCATTGCTGTGTAGCAAAGCAAAAGATACAAGACTATCTTTAAAGTGTACCCACACTCTGGTCTGCTGCACTGTTTACAGCAGCCGAGGATGGAAGCAGCTCCTGTGTTCTTCAGCTGGTGACTGCAGACAGTGAGGTGTGCATAGACCATTCAGATACAAAGACAGAAGGAGGCCCTGTTGTTTCTGACAACATGGGCAGAACTGGAAATCGCTGAGTGGAAAAGAGCAAGTGTGAAAAGTAATGACTGCGTGATCCCACTTGGGTGGAACCTAAAACCGGAGTAGAATGGTGGCCACCAGACGAGGCTGAGTTGGAAAGGTCGGCCCTGGGCACTAAGTTATAGTCAGAAGCAGGAATTTCTAATGTGCTGTTGTGCGATAGGATGACCACAGATGATGCACACGTTTACAAAAGCTACAAAGAGGAATTCTTAAGGTTTTACCCTAAAGAAAGGATAAACATTGAGTCACTAGATATGTTTGATCTGACATAAATGGCATGCTGTATACAAGTATAGAACCGTTACACGGTACTGCCTTAACATGTACAACGCTTCCATCTTTATCTAGCCATTAAAAATTTCAGTTCACATATGTCTAATCTCAGGCGTGGCTAAAAGCTCACAAGTTCATCCTCTCAAGCCAACATCTGTTCCCACCTTCGTCCCAAAGGATGACGGGAAGAGAACAATTAAGTAGTGCCAGAATTTGCGTCTGGTTCTTTTATGTTCCCTTTGGCTCCTTTATTAAATGATCTGCTCACTGATTTGACACCCCACCACATCCTAGGCTCTGTGAGGACTGAGCCTGGAGAGCCAGCACCCAGCAGCCGTGCACCTGCCAGCTGTTCCGAATGCTCAGGTGCAGTCCATGCGCAATCTTACCTGGTCAACGATACTTCCAAAGAGGTCATCTCACAGGTGATAGACTGGACTTCGCTATTCCAAACTCCTCTTTCAGAACAGCTGGTAAACGGTGAACATGATGATTTCTGTCCACAGTGGGTCTCCTCTAATGCCTGAGTGGTCCTGGACTCTCATCCCATTTGGCCCTATGTTTTCTTTGCCACATTCTTGTTCTGACTAACTAACTCCTTCTTTTTTCCCAGTATTATTTTATTGGCTGTCTTCTCCGTTGGATTCTGTAGTCAAGATAAGGAATTGAATTCTTCAATTTACCAGAACTGAAGATTCCTTTTGGCCAAACTAAATCGACAACATTGTCTAAAAATTTTCTCTTCTGTTGGCTTTCCCTTCTCCCAATTCATTCAAAGACTTTTTTTTTTTTTTTTTTTTTTTTTTTTTTTTTTTTTTTTTTTTTACTTAATATCCATTTTACTCTTTGGTATTCTGACTCAACAACGTAAGGATCTTTTTAAAAAAATCCTTTCATAAACCTTGTTTTTTTCAGAATTTAAGTCTTAATATTAATAAATAGCTATGTGGCTTATATCACCCAGTAAATATCTTTTACCACATTTTGGGCCTTGATAGCATAGAAACCATTCCAATTTGGAAGTCTAGTGATTTCTATTAGTCTTCAAACCATAAATCATTTTAAATCCACCAAAAACCTATGGCATGCAACAGAAATGCTCTCTAGATGTCTAAATGTGAAAACAGGTTAATTCTCTCTCATTTCCTCATTTGCCATGGTGTTGAAGGCTTTGAATTTATATATCAAATAGTATTAAAACATTTTATAAAGAATACATAAAAAGACTTGAAATGATGCATGGCTAATTAATTAAGTATTAATTTGTTTTGAGGTACTAACATTTTTTTGACACAATCTCATTTATCTCAAGCTGGCTCATAAATGAAGTTTCTTGCTAGCAAGAGAAGTCCATTTTTCTGAACCTGTTGCAGCTGTGAACCTCTAGGGGGCGCTCCTCCTCAAAAATATTAGGGACAAACGGCTGAGTCCTATGGGCTTTACTCTAGGAGTGTGGCCTCACTCGAGAACGCCTGCCTATAAAAAGTTCGGTTAGACCTAAAGTGTAGAAACTATCTAGATTTAAAGTCTTTGAAGAGTGTCCTCTGTGAACCTAAACCAGTCCTTCCCGGGGCTGGCAAAGCAGGGACCTGGAAGTTCTCCTTGATGGTCCCTCAGCCTGCCCTGCCGAGCCCAGAGTGATGGGAGCTGCCAACCGGCCCTGGTGTTAATGCCCATGAGAGAGTCGGTACGGACTTAAATTAAGCCTGCTCCGTCCCCCTTTCCCCTGGGCAGAAGTTAGAACACTCAGTACCTGTTACAATGAGCTTCTTTGAAAAGCCAGACCTCACGCTTTTTGCCTTGGAAAGACCTCAAAAAGGAGGAGTAATAAGTGCGGTAGCACTCGGTGCTGGAGTGGAGAGGGGACTTTCAGTTACTCGAATGTTTCCTGACCTGTGGTCCAGCCTGTCCTAACGACTCTCTTGTCCTCTTAAACGTGACCACAATTCCCCCGGAGTGATGACCTTCCCCCGTTAACTCCGAGTCGGCCTTTAGCAGCCCTTGACTAGGAGCCTTTTGTTATTATAGTGCTGTCTTAGGCAAATGCAGTGACACAGACGATCGATCGGGCATCAAGTATGTTTCTAATTCCGTGGGTTTGGTGAGGCAGCCACGTTTCAGAGGCGACCCTAACTGCTGTTCCCCCAAGCACGGTAGCCTACCGTTTGCTGCTGCAGAGCTGACAGCGCGGCTCGGACTGCCCCCAAGGCCAGAGGAGTCCTGGGCTTAGCTCCGCCCCGCTCGGCCTGGGTGGCAGCGATGGCCCAGGTCCCCCGGCTCTCGGCCCTGTGGGCAGCTGGCGCGCGCGTGTCTCCGCGTGTCTGCGCGTGTGTGTCCGTGCGTGTGAGTGAAATGAGGTGGAGTCCTACGCCTGGGTGTTTCCTTCCAAGAGATTTTGATCAGCAGTCATGGGAAAAAAAATTCTGGCTAAAAAGGATGAAAACGGAGTAAGTACACAGAACTTTGAACTTGAAACAGAACGCGACCAAACGCAAGCAAAACCCTGACAGTAACCCCACACATTCAAACTGCTATTCCCTTCTTGTGTTAAAGGCCGCGGATGCTGACAGCAAAGTGGCAACTGAAAACTGAACGAAGGGAAGCCGTTCAGAAACCGCTGAGAGCAGGGCGGCTTTCAAACCGGAGGGAAAATGAGAAACTGCTAGGGGCAACCTGGCCTGCGCCCAGCTGTGCAACAGGCACTTCGCGTTCCCTCTGCTGCTGCGTCTTCGGGGCTCTTTTCAGACTCAGGTCCGCTTTACCGTGCTTTCTCTTTGCCCCAAAGCCGAGACAAGCTGAACTCCTAAGTTTATGACTGTTGTGGAAATAAGATAGTACCGGAAGAAACTCTTACCAGCCCGGGATGCATTCGGATGATTTCTTTACGACTCTCATTATTTTGACATCTTAAAAAAAGAATAAGCAAGTCGGTCACTTTTTACTGTCCTTCACGAAAGGGCTCTAAACACCTCGGACCGCTGGGACCTGTGTGAGTCTTTGGCATGAACCTTCGGAATGTTCTCAAGGGGAGTTGGGGCGAATTTGATTGGAGTTGTGCAAAAAGAAGACAGATGTGTACTTTTTCCATGCTGACAGCGTGGCCAGGGGCCAAGTGAAGGTGGACTGGTCATGGTCTGTCGACCGGGGTTCCTTTGTCGCCGGCGATTTTGCCCCCGACCTTTCTTGGTGGGTTTGGTGGTGGCAATCTGTCTCTTTTACCAGACTCTGACATTCCGAGGGGCTAAGAAGCTTGCAGCCGAGGTTCCTGGGTCTGTTCCTCACATACCCTCACAAACCCAGGCTAGCAGATGCGAGCAAGGCTATCCACGGGACAAACGGTGCTTCCATCTCTCCGCAAATGCCCAGGAAATCAGGAAGGTAAGTCTGAGTTTAGCCTGAGCAGTCGGCCTCTCTCTCCTTTCTGCAAAACTAAAATTAACTTTCATGAGGTCGGAAAGGGAGCCAGAGTATAAACAGCCCAAAGTGACCTGCTGACTGGGTGATGTGTTATATAAGCTGAGAAACTTCCGAAACCTACTTAAAGGGTTCTGCCCTTTATCTTTTAGACATGATCTTCATTTCAGTGAAATGAAATGCTTTCTAACAGAGATCTAAGAAACCTGCGGATTTATACATAAGAAACAAAAGTCACCCTCAGATGTCTTCCCTTAGGGCAGAGAGCAAGAGTGCTAAGACACTCTCAGAATTCCGTCTGATGATCTGCTAAGTTGGTTTTGAATTTGGTGAATATGTTTCTAAACCAATGTACTCATTTCTAAAGCATTTAAAAGAATGGTACTATAGTTTTCGTAAGAATAATTGTTATATAGTTTAATTGTTTATAGAATTAGGGAAACACCAGTTCAGTATAGTGTCCATACCTAACATCTAAGCACTCAGGAGGCAGAGGCAGGAAGCAAGCGCCAACCCAGGTTGCGCTACATGAAGAGTTCTGGGCAGTGTTTAATAGTGAGACTTTATACTTGGTGTGGGGGTGCTTATAATCCCAGCACAAGAAAGACAGAGGCAGGGGGCCAGGGGTTCGAGGCCAGCCTAGGCTAGATACATTGTTCACCAGAATCCAGCCTGAGCTACATTAGACACTGTCTAGGAAAAAAAAAGCAAAACAAAGTTGGAAAAAAAAAGAGATCATTCTGTATTCACGATGGGCAGGTTAGTCTCAGCATTTTTATTTATAAAGTATAGGAAACAATACAAATCCAGAAAACACATAAAATTTCTGTTTTAATATTGTACTCTGTTCATGCCCAGCTATAAATACAGACTTTTTGCTGTCAAGTATAAATAAAAAAAGAAAAAGGGTAAAAAAAACTGGTTATTTAAAAAGTTGTGATGGAAAAATCATTCCATTCAGTGACATTTGAAATAGTATACAGCAAGATACCTTTGGGATAGGTAAGAGGTAACCTCTCTCTAAATAGACTTAGCCAAAGTTTCTGAGCCTGCTTGTTGGTTGGAGCAGAATTTCATCTTGGGTGGCAACAAAGTTATTCTCCATACTGCCACCCTCCAATATCACCACAATGTTGTTCTATAAACTCTTTTGTTTGTTCAATTTTGGACTCATAACCCAGATAGATGACAAGGTAGGTAGGTGGTAGGTGGGGTTACTCAACTTGAAAATGAGTCGACGCTCACTGAAGGATGCTCAAGTGAGCCACATGGTGAACAGAATGCCCTGCTGCCTCCTACAGAAATCCATCTGCTTGGTTCTACCACAGCATAAATTCTAAAGAAAAGCAAACTCAACACTGGCATAACCATTCCTGAAGCCACCACTTGAGGACTGCACGACAAATCACAGTAGATTAAGATGCTGAGCACTTGAAGACTGTCACGTGGGTGTATTCATTTGTTAGCCAAAACGTGAAGATGGCATTCACTTCTGACAGAGCAGGGTCATCTTTAAAGGAAGACTCAAGTCAAGGTGTGACTCAACCTTCAGGTGTTCTGAAATAACTGGAGAATGTACCTTTGGTTGGTTGATGCAACTTTTTCCTTTGCTTTTTTTTTTTATTATTTTCTTGAATACTTTAGATTTATGACATATGTCCCTGAATTTTAAAAGCTGCTGTTTGGTAGTTTGTAATTGTGATGTTCTTTAAAAATGGGTAAGGGGAACATTTAAACACTGAAATATTTTCTAGGAAATTTAGGTGGAATTGATTCATTAATTAGCTTGTAGCCTCCTTTACTTCCCTGCTGGTTATTTCCCAGTTCTGGCTTTGTTTGTGTCTTAAGCATATGTTTGCTGTTATTTGTAGACTGTCACAGAAAATTCTGCTTCAGCTTTAGAACTCCTGCTCCTTGGAAAACATCTGAAACTTATTGGCTGCTGGTGTAAAAAAAACATACACTCTAGAATTTTCTTCCACCAGAAGAATGCCAAACACATGATGGTTTTGGCTCCCAAATGATTCACAGCCTTAAATATTTAAAACATAAGCAAGATTCTAAACTGAGAATCATAGTTCAGTGAATGTGAAAATGTGTTACCAAACATTTGCTCTGTGCCTCTGATTTTAATGAGTGCAACCCGCTGATAGCAAAGAAGGTAGGAAGAAGGTGGCCTGGAAGCCTTAGTCAGAACCAGAGATAAACAAATCTTGTTTGTGGGGTATCTTCCAGGAGTCAAGTAATAACCAGATGCCCTGACAAAATATCCTTTCAGAGATCTAACGTGGAGAGAGAAATCCATTAAGAATCCTATAGAGATTCGGTAAAAAAAATAATGATTTGTTAAAAGTCACTAATGAACAGCAAGGCACTGTAGAGGTGGGTGTTCCTGAAGACCTAGAAGTAGTTTTTAGAAATGGTAACTTACAGATAACTTACAGACGTAGATTTTTCTTTTCATCGATACATTCTGACATTTGTCATTGCTTTTACTGGTAGGTTAAAATATTCAACTTAGCTGAATGTCTCATTTTTACTATGGTTGAATCCACCCATCTTTAAATGCTTATGAAATATGTTTGGCTATATGAAAGATCTCTAAACACCAGAAATTTAGTGCAAACTCTTGCATGCATATATCTATACAGATCTCTATGGGCAAATAATTTATTTTGATCAGCTATTCAGAACTAAAAACACACCAGGACCTCTAAAAGTGCTTAACAACCTCTATGCTTCAATATTTAATTAATTAACTGCTCATTCTGTGTATATCAACTGAGTATGAATAAATAAACCTAAAATTAAAAAACCTTTAATTAAGTCTTCAAAGGAGGATGTTAAAACTAACAAACAAACAAACAAATAAATAAATAAATAGCAACTTTGTGGGAAAACATAGAAAAGCAGACTATTTCTCTAATCACAGTTGTTCATCGATGAGTAAGCAGCAAGTATTTCCTGGTCTTTTGGCTGTAATCCCTTCTTCGAAGAGCTCTCTGTACTTTGTCTACCTGGTAGCAGAGGATCCTATACAGCTGGAGATATTTGAGGACCATAACATTGCCCTCCACACCTTCCCATTGGAAACCAATTCAACATGAAAGCTGTTCCCAGTGCCAGTGAGATCACAGTATTCGATCTGCCAGTTTTCCAAAAGAAAGCACTCGCCCCTCTTTCAGGCCAAATTTTAATTCCTTTTTCCACTTGTAACATTCCACTGTGCCTTGTTAAGCAGATGCACTATTGTCATGTCTTCCAGAGTTTTCTCTCAACATTGGTTGTTTAAATATTATTTAATAATCTGCCGTGTCTTAAAACCATTCCAACTTAATACATAAACCTAGTTATATAGTCTTCACTGAGGTCGGTTGCTCTGTAGATTTACCCGTTTTCATGGAAGCTGAAGTCTTATGAACATTGCATAACACAGAAAACATATTAAATTATAAACAGACACAATGGGTGAGATCCTCCGTCCATGCTCCTCTATTGGAAACACGGCTATTTGAGGGCTGTGTTTAGACTCGGGAGAGCCATGTGTTTCCGATTATCTCTCGTGGAGGCTACACAATGAGAACCACTATTCCTTGGACTGTGACCGGGCTGTTTGCCTTCCAAGTCTTCCTCACCCTCCCTTCAGTCTCGAGGACCGCTCTCTGCAGCTTTTACTACCTCAGGAGCCAACACAGCCCAATGTCAATAAGCAAATGTCCTCACTAAATGGATTCTCATCCATTGGGTCTGTATTTGTAAAAATAAGCAACATACTTAGCATTGGAAAACGTCTTTAAAATGACTTGTTTCGTCTAAGTTTTGTAGCATCAGGAAGCTAGACCAGCTCTTAGGTGCTGACAGTTGCTTGGAAAACACAATCTTGGGGACACCAGAGCAGAGACAAAATAAAAGAGAGAGAAGGACGGGTTGAAAATACACTGTGTGCACTTTCTGGGGTCACATCCAGAGACGCTGTCTTCAGCTACTGAATCCCAGGCAGCAGAGACCAGAGGAGACCCTGACTGCCTCTTCTGTCTTTCATTGAATTGATTGTGTCCATCCAGGGTTTCTGGATTCTCGGCAGCCATTAGAGGTAGCCAGGGCCTCTGATAGATGTATCATTTTGCTAGTACAAATTGTCTGAAGTGCCCTCTCCTTTTAAATATATAACGTGAGTAAGAGTTACAGTCAGTGGCAGTGAGAATGGTGTGTGTGCGTGTGCGTGTGCGTGTGTGTGTGTGTGTGTGTGTGAATGTGTGTGAGAGAGAGGGGGCAGTACAGTGAAAACTGTCCTCAGTCGTATAGTTACAGTAAATGGCATGAGAAACACCTACCAACAGACAGATGAAGCACAGAAACCTAGTGACAGCTGTAATAATGGTGGTGATAATTTCACTTCCTAACAATTCACTGAAAATATCTCCATGGCTCTGCCTGTTGGAAAATGACTTTGCTGTCTTTAATAAAAAAAAAATGTTTGTAATTGTCTCATGGAGAACCTTCCTCTTCAATTGAAAGACAATAAACTTCATTTTCTCCTTTTCTTTCTCTCCTTGGTCCCTTTTAATCATTTACCCATTCATTTTCATTCAATGTATAAATATTTATTGACACTAGGTAAGCAATGGGGTACTGATGACACAGGAATAGAAGCCATTATGAGACAGAGTACGTATAATGCCAGAAAACTGATAAATTCTTAGATTATTCTTTAAAAGTAAGGAGAGGAGGCAGAGAAGAAACTGGAGATTAAAAAAAGTGCGGCAAATGTAAAAACCTACATATGCATATGAAAGAAATGAAACAGCTTAATAAACTGCTATGGTCCATGCATGCATGTGTGTGCACATTTGAGCATGTGTGTGTGTAGAAAATCTAATAAGGTCTAGATGCTGATGATGTGAATATACTAAGCTCTCTGAATTCTGAAATATAGGACAATCCCTACAGAACTCAAAGACTGGCGTGCATCGATTTAAGAGAAAACAGGCTACAAAATGAACTGTAGGGATCCCAGTGGGGAGGCTGGTTAAAGAGACCCCTCTTTTGCCAGATCCTCTCTTCCTTGTGCACTCCTAAACACGTTTTCTTCCATCTCCTCCAGGATCGGCTCCTCAGTTACTCTCTTACTTAAAAACAATTTCAGGCTTTTCCGTTGGGCCAATAAGCATGCTTTGCAGTGATAACATGGCCCCAGGCTTCTTGGCATCAGAGCCCAGAGGAGACAATCTCCCCAATATTCTTCCTCTTCGTCTAGCTCCCGTCACAGATACTATAACTGCTTCTCTTGTGTCTACTTCCTGGTCACCTCCACCCATTCCTAGCCTTTGAAATTGGTCCTCTCTACTGAAAACTCTTTCCTGGTTACCCCTGACAAGCAATAATGATCCACGTTCAACCTTCATCCTTCTTCTAGAAGTTTTTCTCATCACTAAACAAACATCTTTAAAATCCTGCTATTTAACAGAGTAGCACAGTGGGGGTCCTCTATGACCTCTGAATGACTCAGGGGCTCCTTTAAAGGTTCGCTTCTGTCCCTTCCACTTCTGATTATGAAAGCAGACATCTCCAATTTTCTTCTTTGGGCTTCTGTCTTGTTTTATTCTTTCCCTTGGTGAAAATGTGTCCCTCATCAACTGCATCTCCCATTCCCTGCTATGTCTTCTAGAAAGGTAAAAATGTTATGAATACTTAAATATGCAGAAATTAACAATCCTTTGACATTCCTAGTTAATGCATAAGACCTGACATCCTCCTACATTCTTCTGGTTATATCAATATATGGTTTGAACCATGAGAATATCATTGTTCCTTCTTGCCACTCTCTAAACTTATTGTCTTGGCTCCTGACCAGATTTGAGGCTGGTCACTCAGCATCATGACTGACTCCAAATTCAAATGTTAATGGTGTCATTTGCTTCTTTCTTTCTCTTTGTTTTAATCCTTTTAAAAAATAATTAATATTGACCAGACGGTGATGGTGCACGACTTTAATCCCAGCAGTTGGGAGGCAGAGGCAGGCAGATCTTTGTGAGTTCGAGGCCAGTCTGGTCAACAAGAACTAGTTCCAGGACAGGCTCCAAAACTACAGAAGAACCCTGTTTCAATAAACAAACAAATGAACAACAAAAAAAATGATATTGGCTTAAAAAATCACATTTGCTATAAAATGTATCCTTTTAAACACTTAAGTATATACAATATATATTTTGTGCCATTTATCAAAGCCTTGCTTACCTATTGATTCCCAGGCTATTGCCTGCCCCTTAACGTATGCCCACACTTAAGAGTTTCTCTGTGTAGTTTACACACCACCTTAATTTTTTTCTCAGAGACCACGAGGGATATTTACCCCTTTATACTGAGTACTCTAGTAAATGTGACCTTAACAGAAGCCCCTTATACCAACTACAGGTTGGTATAAAGAGATATTTTGTGGATAGTTCGTTTTACTTTTTGGAGGCCCAGCATCCAGTTCCCAGATGGAAATTTATTCTTACTTATGAATGTTAGCTTAACTTGTTTCTAGCCAGTTTTTCTAACTTAAATTATCCAGTTTCTGTTCAACTACATTTTGCCTCTAGGTTTTTTACCTTTCATATATATGTATGCATGTATGTATATATCTTTCCTTGGGTGAACCACTGGCCCCTGGCATCCTCCTGTCATCCTTTTCTGTTCCTTCCTCATCCCTCGATTTCTCCTCCTATTTATTCTCTCTGTCTGCAAGCCCCACCCATTCCCTCTCCTGCCTAGCTACTGGCCGTTCAGTTTTTATTAGACCAATCAGGTGCTTTGGGCAGACAAAGTAACACAACTTTACAGAGTTAAACAAATGCAACGTAAAAGAATGCAACACATCTTTATATCATCAAATAAATATTCCACAGAATAAAGGAATGTAACACATCTTACACTAATATTCCACAGCAAAATTTTCCCTACTTCACCTCCAAGAAAATCCAGATTCAAGTTAATAGGACTCTAAAATCTTAGATTTACCTTTGCAATCTCAATACTGAATCATAATTACAAAAACTCTAGACTCTACTTCGTCCTGGCGTGGTCTAGTATGCCCTTCTAGTGTTGTCAGAACTCTCTGTCAAACTTCAGAACTCAGCCTATAGCTTATCTTCTACTCTTCCTTCTTTCTATAGTCTCTCACAAGTTGTAAGTTTTCCAGAAATAAATCTTCACGATCCTTCTTAAAGCTGTCTTAAGCCCAGAAAGTTTTATCTCCTCCATCATGTTAGCCCTTTTCATAAGGAGATGCTTTTAAAACATGGCAAATAAAAGTTATTTTTCACTATAATTATTCATAGATATTAGAATGTTACAATTCAAAATTAGTTAGGTATCAATCCCCTTTTTCTATGAGGGAAGAAAATGAGGTTCACTAAACGAGGCATCACATGATAGACAAGACAGGACTGAACTGAGAACTGTTTACTTCCTGTCTCCGTTATGGAGTTTAATTATATGCCTTCCTCTCTAAGACACATTGACGTCCTATCCCCTGTGTCTCAGAGTGTGACTTTTCAAAAAAGTAGATTGATTAGCTGAGATGAGGGCACACTGGAGTCACGTGGGCTCCTAATGAGATGTGAGCAAAGTCCTTAGAAGAAGAGTGCTGTGAAAAGATGAAGGGGGACATTTCCCCAAAGCCTCACACCCAAGAGCACCACCATAATGGTGCAAGGATTCCTGGGGCTCAGGGACAATATGGCTCCAGGAACGCTTTGATTTCAGGATCCAAAAGCTCTGGCGTCACTTTAGTACCATCTGTTACTTGTTTGCTTTGGGACCATTTCTTGACTGCACCCATTGTTGGCGGTGAATATGAACTCCCCCCTCCATGCTACTGTCTCTCCACAGTGAAATGGAATTTTAGAATCAGCCAAAAACTTGTAGAGGCCAACCTGTCACTCAAAGGTGGATCTGCTTATCTGTAGGTAAAGCTCCAAATGCTACCTGATAAAATTTAAGGCACCAGATGCCACAATTAACACCATGTTGTAGATGAGGACTTGGAGAATAGAGTTGAGTAAGGGGGGAGATGTAGCTAAGACCTTGGGCCCCAATTTGTTTGGTCCATTTGTGAGTTTATTGTCTTTCTCTAGAAGGAGCATAAACCACTTATGTTCAAAGACTACTTAACTGCTCATCTCTACATCTCCAGCACTCAGACAGCACCCGACCTGCAGTGAGCCCTGGGTGAGCAAAGGAGTGGGTGAGGAATCTGAGGGTGGGTGGGGTCCAGCACTAAGGCAATGGAAGGAAATGGTAAGAATTCTTTTTGCTCTCCAAGGAGTCCTAGGTTTCCCCTTCCTGCACCAGTATCCCCTGTATGCCTCCATACCATTTTGGACTTCTAATCAATTTGCTATGCAGACCTTGATCTGTGACTTATCATGAACTTTTCCTACCTTCACCTTTTTTTTTCTTTTTTGGGCCTCATTGGGACCCTTAGTGCATGAACAACCTCATGCGTCTCCCACATATACTTCTAAAGGGATATTACTGTTGTAGGAGGCTGGGATCCGGGCTAAGTACCTCCAGATGCTTGTCTCTTACCCAAAGGACTAAAAATGAGTGGTCACACAGATTTGCCAAAATAGCAAAGATAGCTTTATTTAAAAATAAGTGATAATACAGATTAGAGAGAGATAGTCTGTCAAGGTTGACAGCTGGCCACAGGAGCAGGACACTCTTAGGCAACAGTTCTCAACCTTCCTACTGCTGCAACCCTTTAATACAGTTTCTCATGTGACCCCTGACCATAAAATTATTTTTATTGTTACTTCAAACCTGAAACTTTGCTACTGTTATGAATTGTAATGCAAATGTCTGATATGCAGATGACGTTAAGGGACCCCTGTGAAATGAACATTCAGCCTCCAAGGGGCTACAACCCACATAATTTGGAACCACTGCTCTAGAACCTCAGGTCATAGTCCAGGGTCTCTTTTTATGGGGTTTAAAGGAAGGAGAAGAAGGTTACTAAGGGTCACAATTTGGGTGGTTTTCTATTTTGATCAATATATTAAGTGATATGTTCCTTTTTCCTGCTGCAAAGATTCCTTTCTATGATGCATTTGATTTTAATCATAGGCTCACATACTTTATGCATATGCCTGTGATTATAAATAGGGATTTGCTTGAAAAATTCACTTGCAAGATACAGTTTGTCTTACTATGCACTCAGAACCATTCCAGGTTAGAGTGACCTTTCCATTGTTCATACAAGATCTATTGGGACTATATTTGAAACCTTCTAGGCTTGGTAGTCCTTAAGGGCAGAAAAACATACTATTGACAGGGGTGCATTGTAGTCTGGAATAGGGGGCTTTTGTTTGGAGAGGAGTATGTGCACACAGTCTGTACAGGTCAAAGGGTCAGCTGGCCATGTGCATTATTACAAGAGGGTGGGGTATGCATAACCAAAACCACAGAGTCTTGGGTTAGTTAGTAGTTAGCTGCTCTATCTCACTTTCCCCACCTTTCTGGTCCTCTATGTCACTCTCTGTCCACGAATTTCTACTCTGAGCAGACTTCTTGTCCTCAAAATTGAACTTTAACATACTTTTCCATAGTTTAGCTGGATTTGAATCAATGACCTTTAAATATTGGTCCTGTCCATAGCAGGCCTTCAGTGATGTCAGCAAAGTGAGAGGTGTATAGCCAGCACGGAGGTGAGTTGGGTTGCCTGATGAGCGTGCAATGCCCGTGGATTGCTCTGAACTGATTAGTGCCATTTTCAAATTTTATAATGAAATATGCATATGGTAAAAAGCATTGCTCATGCTAATAGAATTTCAAACAAATTCAAACCTGAATACCTTAGGCAGACTTTAATGAAGTCTTGATGAAGCTCATATTTAAACAAATGGTGCAAAATTTCCAAGATTTCATCATTTTATTTGTGGGGTTCTCTCCTGTCCTTTCAGTAGTGTGCCAGAACCCGTGGCCCATTTCTGCTCTGAGCGGTGTTGTTTCTTGTACAAATGGAATTAAAAACCGGGAGAGAAATCCTCTTATGTGGCAACCAGGAGCTATGCTGAGAGAAAATAGTGCCTTCTGCTCTCATCTTTGTGTCTGTGGAGTCTGGGGCGGGGTGGGGAAGGAATGTTTTGGTTTCACTTTTCCCATTGGCTTCCTTTGGATATTTTTTTTTCTAGGCAGGCAGCCTTGGTTAAAGGATAAGCTCATATTTTAATATAAGATTTCTGTTTTCTGATATACACAATGCCGTAGTTGGAAACAGGCCAGGTAATTTGCACCCCGTGCACTTTACACTTTCAGATACTTGTTGAAAATGTAAGACGTAATTTTGACTTACTGATGCTTAACAGACTATAATGATAAATTGTTTTGTGAGTCTGTTACATATGTATAAGGGTACCAACAACAACAACAACAACAACAAAAATATACCATCAATGAAGTCCACAAAATCTTGGGATGTCTATGATACAACACTAGATGAACTTACTAATTATGAGTCAGGACTAATGAATTTGGTGATGCCTGATCATAGGCCCTGAGATACAGCCATCTTTCTATCACTCTCCCGCACCAGTTTGCTTAGCGTGCAGTTCATCTGAACAGGGTGGGAAGGGAGAAGTTCTCCAGCAGGGCATGGTCCCAGTGGGGATGGGCACATCAGTCTCCAACAGAGCCCCCAATGCCCAATGTGGTAAATATCACCAATAGGGAGACCACAGACCTGCTCTGAAATACACTGCGTCATTTGTTGGCTATAGAGCCATGGGACATTGTACTACTGTAGAAGTCCCCCTGTTCGCTCCTCATAAGTGAAACTATCTAAACTTACACGGGTGCCAGTCGTGATATTTTTTCAGTGTGACACCCACTAGAGGCATCTGACAAGAGGGACCCTTAACTGAGGAATTGCTTCCATCGGATTGACTCGTGTGCATATCGGTTGGAGCTAATTTTTAATTAATGATTGCTGTGGACGAGCTCATCCCACCATAGGCAGTGTCACCCCTGAGCACATCATCCCCGGGTAGGATGAGAAAGCAGGCTGAGCAAGCCATGGGTCGCAAACCAGTGTGCAGAGTTCTCCTAGGGTCTGTGCCTCAGTTCCTGCCTTGACTTCCCTTAATGGTTAGCTGTGGCCTGTCAGCCAAATCGACTATTTTGTCTCTGACTTGGTTTTGGTCACGGTGTTTATCACAGTAACAGAAACAAAATAGGACATCATGTAAGGCGTGAATCAACACATAGGCCTGAACACAGCAATCGTGGCCAGAATCTGCAGACCCAGAGCTGTGTAGACAAGATCGAGTGACAAAATTGGGAGCGTGGGGGAGAAGGGACAGCAGAAGGAGTAGAGGAGAAGAGAAGGGGGAAAAAAGGGTAAAAGGGGAGGGGGAAGAGACCTTGAGGGAACTGGATAGTCGTGATGGAGGAAGGACAGAGCTGAGAGCAAAGAAAGAGATTGAGAGAGCCATTATGGGGTTAGCAAGAAACCTGGCACTAGAGTAATCCCCAGGAATCCACAAGGATGACCCCAGCTAAGACCATAAGCAATAGAGGAGAGGGTGCCCAAACTGGCCTTGCCCTGGAGTCAGATTGGTGACTGTCTTAAATGTCATCATAGAACCTTCATCCAGCAACTGATGAAAACAGAGGCAGAGATCCACAGCAGAGCACTGGGCTGAGCTCCCAAAGTCCAGTTAAAGAGTGGGAGAAGTAAGAATATGAGCAAAGAGGTCAAGACCATGATGGTGACACCCACTGAAACAGTTGACCTGAGTTAATGGAAGCTCACCAACTCCAGCCAGACAGGGAAGAAGCCAGCATAGGACCAAACTAGACCCTCTGAATGTGGGCAGCAGTTGTATGGCTGGGGCAGACTGCGGGGCCACTGGCAACGACATTAGGTTTTATCCCTATTGCTTGTACTGGGTCTTTGGAAACTCATTCTCTTTGGATGGATACCTTGCTCAGCCTAGATATAGCAGGGAGGGCTGTGGACTTTCCTCAAAGCAATGTGCCTTATCCTCTCTGAGGAGTGAATGGGTGGGGGGGGGGGTAAGGGGCATGAGGAAAGGTGGAGGGAATGGAAGGAGGAGAATGGGAATAGGATTGGTATGTAAAATGAAAAGAGATAGTTTGTTTTCTTTTTTAAAAATAAATTAAAATAAAAGAATATACTTTAAACTGGGCCTGCACAAAGCACGCTGTATGTGTTAGAATACTTTATTTTGATACTCATATACAGCCCATATTTTTATTCTCAGCCTGCCTTCCTTCCTTATATTTTGTGCAGGAAAACATTTAAAGCCACTTGTCCTCTGGTGACAGGTCTCTGTCACTTTGCCCTGTGATAGCTATATGCAGTTTAATGCTTTCCTGATTGTGAAAACCCAACCCTATTTCACTCAAGAGCATAGCTTTGGTGGGGAAATACAAGCTTGTCTTTCTTTATCAAAGCATGGGAGGTATCACGCATGCAGCTTCTTCACCAACCTTGACAGTTGATTTCTCTGAACAAACCTTATAACCCATGGAACCCAGCTCTCAGCTGTTGCTGACAAACTGGAACCAGAATCTGCTATTATGCCTGAGAGAAAACGGAGGTCATTGGGTCAGTTCAGGATGCGGTGAGTCAGGCGATAGGAAAATCCCGAGGGCAATGAATAATCTATAGTAAGAAAAAAAAAATGTTTACTTCCATAACGATGAGGCTTCTGGGTCTTGGTGCTTCTGTTTTGTAAGCATAGAAAAGCAGGTGTGCTGTTGAGCTGGTGGTGGATACTTCTTGGAAACACAAGAATAACCTGTGTCTAAAACAGGGAGAAGGGACATTGGCCAGGATTGATATCAGGAGCTCAGTACTGGGGTTGAGTGATCTCTCTCTCTCTCTCTCTCTCTCTCTCTCTCTCTCTCTCTCTCTCTCTCTCTCTCTCTCTCTCTCTCTCTCTCTCTCTCTGTCACACACACACACACAACACACACAGAGTGTGAATTACCTAGTGTGGCCTAGAGATGGCAATGCCTATCTTAGTGTTATTATGGGATCAAATTAAGCACCAGCTGAGAGAGCTTCGAAAAACTTTGAGATTATAAAAGACAGGAAAATCACATTTTTTTTTATCCCAAAGGACAATGTCCTGAACATTGCGCTTGGCCCCTTTTGGGAAAACAATACATAAAATGAACCATAACCATGTTAGTATAGAAACACTCCTCCTTTTTTTCAAAAGTTGCCCTGTAATGTGTGCTCCACAGAAGTCGAGTTACAAAGTTAGGCTTCGAAAGGCTGGTAGAAATCCAAAGTTGTGTTACCACCACTGCATTTCCTCTGGATGTTTCTCTGTGTCTTTAACAGCCAGAAGGGAGTTTAATGGCATTCCTAGAGCTTCAGCAGCAAGGCAAGCCTGGCTCGCCCCTAGTGGAAAAGTGAGCAATAATTTAGCCAAAGTGCACAAATGCTCCTGGAGAAAGAGAACAGGAAATTAACTTCTCTTTGGCAGTGCAGGAACTCCCTGACCTCGGCAAAGCATCAGCGAGAAAGGAGACTTTGCCAAGGGGCCCTGAGGCTTTCCTCCCCAGTCTCCCAGGGCAGGAGTGATTTTCCCTGCTTTCCCCTCATTCCTTGCTTTATCGATATCTTCTAAAACTATATCATTTTTTCCTGAGCAAACATTAACAATGCATCTGAAATTTCCCACAGTATAAGATAAACCAATTTGCCCAAGGATTTTAGAGCTATGTGAAGCAGACAGATTTGGGATAGATTAGTTCTGTTTAAAAAGGAGTAAGTGGGGGTGGGAGGAGGAAAAACCAAGCTTATTGTTTCTCTTTCTTTTCTTTTTCTCTTTCTCTTTCAAGGAAACATTAAGATTACATATAGGCTTTGAAAATTGATGGGGAGGGAAAATATAGTGGAAATATATTCTTTGAAATACAGAAATCGCAAGAGTCTCACCCATCTCTGATTTTAATTTGTATTTTCTTTCAGCATTCTTATTTTATTTATTGTTTGTATTTTGGGTGTTTTGTCTGCATACATGTCTACAGAAACATCTGATCCTCTTGCTCTGAAGTTACAGACAATTGTAAGCTGCCATGTGGGTACTGGGAAACGAACCCAGGTCCTCTGGAAGAGCAACCAGTACTCTTAACTGCTGAGCCATCTCTCCAGCCCCTTGACACTTACCTTCATATAAAACTACTGGCCTCCTAAAAGGAAGCTTTGTAAAAATCTGTGATAACAAAGGAGCATGCCCCATCGCACAATGGTGTGCACACAATCCTAAACACGCATGTTTGCAAAATCCGAAATTGCGGAGCCAAGCGTTTGCTGCACTGTGACCAAATTCTATGAGGCCCAGCATTAAAGCAAAATCTTTCAGCAAGCTGCTGAAGGAGGTCAGGGCCGAGACTGTGTTTACATCCGTCTGGGCACATAATATGGCAGGTGAATGAACGAGTGGGAGGCGCTGTCAGTTTATGCTTTGTGTCCTGTATAGAATTTCCTATAGTGGCCAGCAGTCCTTCAGTCTTGCTATTGGATTCTTGAATTCTGATATCCTCACCAACGTTTCACCTCCCCTCCCCATTCCCTCCTCCACTTAAAAGATCCTTACTTCCTGCTTGGTTGAGAAAATTAAAACAATCTGCCCTGCCGGAAGGGATGGTTTCTGCTGGACACTTTAACAAGCAAGCTCTGGGGAGGGGGCTTGTCTTTCCCACCAGCCAAAGAAAATAGCCAGAAGCTTTAGCAGAGCTTCCCACACAACCCGGCCCGAAGAGGAAGGAATTCCAAACTTTGATATCAGCCTGAATCAATCGGTGTTTATGTTCTGGGATCTTTAGATTCTGACATTTATTGCTGAGGCTTGGATCTGGGAGCAAGGAGCTGGAGTCTAATACCTTGGCCTACGAGAGTGGGTCTGTAATTTGGACACTGGAAGTATTTCTTGAAAATAACAGCTACAGCGTCTGGTAGTTTGAGTAGCAAGGGCAAGGCTACAGGAGAGGAAAAGTGAGACTCAGATCGCCTAGACACACCCAGTACGGGATAAGATAAGGAGCCCAGAGAGAGTGGACAGCCAAAAACAGAACAAGTGGTAAGATATGCATCTGTGCACTTAAGGGAAAACCACTAACTCCTTCCATGAGGGGCCTGGTTCTTGAATACTAAGCATGCCCTCTCTCATTTTTCTTACCACTTTGACTCCCATATGGTGAGATAAGGATGTCTCTAGGTTTGCAGATATGCGCCTCTATTTTATAACCAACTCTGCTACTCCACAAAAACTAGAGCTGACCCCAGCTGCCCCGGAGAGACAGGAACACCTGCACAGAGTGTGTCTATTATGCATCCTTATCCGTCTGTGCAGCGCATGGAGCCATGGATTTTGGGAGAGAATCCAAATAACTGGCTATGAATGCTTAGGGGAAGGAGGGAAGCAGGAGTATCCAGAGATGCAATAGGCATGGGCTGGATCAGAGGTAATAAATGTAGGCTAAGGAACCCATCCTTCTCTCTCTGGGGGTATAACTATGAGGACCGGGTAGACAGCAGACAGAAAGGTCTCTCAATCCCTAAGTCCCTATGAATTCCACACTCACATCCGGCAGGTGCTTCCTTAGGCTGGACTCTGCCCAGAGAGAACATGTGCGCTCTGATGCCAGAAAGAGATTCCAGGCTGCCTGCCATGCGTTTTCTCATTGTGACCTACAACAGAGGTGACATGCACAGAGGCTAACAGGCATAGGAGGACAGTTGGGGATATAAACAGGACCGGAGGTGGGGGCATAGGCAATGTGTTTTTGCTGTTGGGAATACAGGAGGAAGAGAAAGAAGACATGGACACAGGAATTGCAGCATTTGGGAACCCAGTAGTGGAGACTGTGGGAAGGTCTGTAGACTGTCCAATAGTGAACACTGTTTCGAAGCCATAGCGTGAATGTAATATTTCATAAGTGGCTTTTGACATCCTGATGTGTGAATTTACCTACAGAACATTATTACAAAACTGAAAAATTAAAGCATATTTACATACAATTAATGATGAATTGCCTATTCTTTTGGTCTAGCCTTTAAATCTAAGAAGTATGCTCATTAAGAATGTGTGACATTTAAAAAGCCGTATTTTTACTAACAATGTTCTTAGTATAACTAGTTTTATAAATTAGAGACTAAAAATGTGATTCCATGATTATTTTTCAATATTTTAGAATTACTAGTATGCAAACACCCCTTTTTTATTCTGCTTGTCATCTGACAGAACCTCTATAAAGTCATATTCTCAAAACTTGAAGAGTTTTTATTGAGATTGTTTTTACTATTTCAAGAAGGTCTGTTTTCTCCAACTTCTTCGTAAGATCTTCGTTTAATAAAGCTCTGCATTCGCGAAGGACTGTATATTTTTTGGAAGCATCCGTAGGAAGGGTCTTTTGGTCCTTGAGGGGCGTGAATGGAAAGGCGGGAGTTGACAGGGCCTCTGAGGACAGATGAGCCGAGCCGAGGGCCTCAAGCAGAGCCTGCAGAGAAGGTGAAGAATGGGGTCTGGGATGGAGAGGGAGACTTACAACTCAGTAGTCCTTGCAGCACTGCGGGGAAAGCCTCCGATCTGGAGCATCAGCTTCTTTGAAGATATCTGGCCACTGCGTGCTGCTTAGGTACTGATACTGTGATAAGGACACCCGTTCTCTTTCCTTTCTGCTCCATCCACGTTGCAGGGACTTGCTATTTTAAGGCCGAGGGGCTGAATTAACTCCTTGTTTTGGCACCAGGGGACAGAGACTTGCTATTATTCTATCATATTTCAAAAGAACAAGGTCTTTCCTTGTCCGGGTCTTGTTATTTCACAAGGGTGGATTGTCAACTGCACATTTGTTGTATTGCAAACGGTGCCCTGTAAGAAGGGCTGGTGCTCAGGGAGTTCCGAGGGCAAGAAGGATCTGCCAAATCGGTTGGGTAGCTTTTATTCTGGCATAAGCTGCTGTGACCAGGGTTTGGACTGCAAAGAAGACGACTTCCTACTTTTGTTGAGTTCTATAGGGGTCCGGAGGAGCAGCACAGAGAAGGGACAGGGCGTAGAGGAAGAAGACAGCAGGAAGGGGAGAGACTAAGTGGGGTACTCAGGAAAGGAATAGCTTCGTTTGCTCCACAGTACAGAGAAGCTACCGAGAAGCCAAGTGCACTCCCTCCTGCTCTCGCTTCATGACAGGCTTTTTTTTTTCTAAAGCCGTCTTGAAGGAAGCTCTCTGACCAGTACCTCCCAGCTATTGCGGAGCTTTTATCCTCTCAGCTGGGGCTTTGTTATGTCTGCAGAGCTATAGTAAGCAGAAAACTCATGGTGCACAGCTGTGCATGGTGGGTGGCATCTCAGAGCAAGGAGCTCTGGTTTAGCCCGAGGAATACCTTTCCAAAGGAGGCTGGAAACAGGCTTTCTGTTACTTTCAAAACACACACAGAGGGAAAGAGGGGAAAGCAGAGAAGGGAGAGGGGAGGCAGGATAGGTTCTTGGGTGTTGCCAGAAATGAGGGCCATCTCAGTGGGAACAAAGATGGGATTGCGGGGACAGAGCAGGCCAGCAGTCATGGCTGGACCCCTAGGGAAGGACTCTAGGAGAAACTGCTACTCTTGTGTTTCCTGGCTTCCTTTCGAGCTTCTCTTGTCTCCAAGATCCACACTATATGTGAGCCTTACCCTGCAGGAGGAATGAGTGGACACAAGCATGCCGCCTCACACAGCACGACTGTCTACTTGCTGGTTTGCAGGCTGAGAAGCTGTTCTGTTCGTTCATTTCCCCTTTTGCCTTGCAGCTCGCTCCTTCCTCTCCGTCCTGTGTTAGTGGTCTGGGAAAGCTTTAGACACTACCTACAGATGGCGTACTCCATGACAGAGAGATGTGAAGGCTTTCCTGATAAGTGGACATCACACCGTATTCTTTAGACGTTAGTATTTCAGATGTTCCTCGAGGACACGTACAACTTGCGCCACATTATCAACAAGTATTTGTCCAGATGGCTTGGTCCAGCTGTGTCTACTGTTCCCTGCCCGTTCCCCAGCTCTGTCCTTTAATTAGTGGGTTCAGACATGCTTGGCTGTTTACTGAATGTCCTCAAAGGCATTTCTCGAAAGGGATTTGACCGTGCTGCTGCTGCCCCCCCCCCCCCCCCCCCGCCTCTACACTGCCACGCCTGGCCCCACAGAGAAGAGCCAATAGCTCAGTCTCACAGTTCATTCCCAGGCTTCTCCTGTGGTTGGACACCACCTCAGCCAAGGTCTCTTTTCTTCCCTTTTCGCTGAGTCACTCGGGTTGCTGACCCGCCTGCATATTTTTACACCCCCTTTTCCATATGACGTGAGGGTAGCGCCTACGTTTTAGGGAATCTTGTCATTTAGTTAGTCAAAATCTGTCTGACCTTCTAGCATCCTACCCCGACACTCTACTCTCCCAAACCGTGAAAGAAAGAATGTCTGTCCTCCGCCTGTCCCCTCACCTCCCCTTTCCATGCTGCGTCTTTTAGCGGAAGGAATCAAAGTCCATCAAAGTCAAACCTGCCTATATAATTAGTTCAATGTAACCATCTTGACCGCTTAGGCCTGGGTTTCCTCTTGACTGCCGAACAAGCCCGTAGTGATACTGTGTTAGCCTTTTCTAAAATCTTACCGTTTCCAGCTATTTCTTATTGCTCACCTGACGGTATTTTGCCACTTTCGATAAAGAAGGACCATGGTACCGACTGCCAAGCGCCTTTCGATTTCTTTTCTCATCTCTCTTCTGTTTTGAATAGTCGTCTCTGTCTACTTTCACATGCCGCACTCACAGGACAGCCGAGCAACAGTGTCAGGGGTGATTTTGGAGCCAGTCTTGGGCAGACCACATGTGGAAGTCATGTTCCTCCCTCCCCGTCAAATTCTTCCTGCTGAACACGCTCAGCAAGGCCTGGAGCTTCACTAGGCCTTTCACCGTTGCCTTCCCCAGAGTCCAACACTGTGCCTGCCATGCATGAAAAATATCTAAGAGTAAGTTAATGAACGGCAAAAGAGAGCAAGAGAGAGATAGAGCGAGCGGGAGAGAGAGAGATCCCTGTTTCCTCAGCATCTTCTGTTTTGGCCTTGCCTGACTTTAGTGCGGTGAGAGCGGATTGCTCTTGTGTGTTTTCCATGGTGGGCTCTTAGTTCTTTGAAGGCAGAGGCCCTTCTGGTGTCCTGTGGGTTATTTGCCTCTATAAGGTAAGCCACTTTGTTGCAACACAAGCTCCCCACCACAGGGTTCTCCTTTACTGCCCTAAAAGCAATGAAGCTAGCTGACTTTACACTGAACACTTGAGGCAAAATAACTCCATGATTCGATTTAGGAGTATAATGAAAAGATTCTTTGTTCTGCAAAATGTGGCCATCCAGCCACCAGATTGAGATTCCCGTGGATCTGCTGCATGATAGACTCATTGACATTTCATTTAACAGGTGATACTCTTAAACCTTGTTTTATATATATGTATATATGATGAAGGACACGTGGATGCTGCTGTGTGTGTGTGTGTGTGTGTGTGTGTGTGGTCAGAGGACAACTCTGAGAGTCAGTTCTCTCCTTCCATGGCGTCCGAAATTCAAGCTGAGGTTTTCAGGCCTGTTCATCAAGTGCTACTACCACTGAGTCATCTTTGGTCAGGAGACACTCTGAGGAGGCTTTCCCAGCAAGCCCAGGAAACCTGCTGGGTTCTTATTATCTTGTAATTAGATTTTTAAGTAAAAATATGTTTGATATGTGTCCTGAAAAATCCCTTCCATTTTATTACCTACATTCTCTTAAATAAGTGTACATTTCCCCAAGGGGAAAAAGAATCTATTTTATTCTTATAGTGGAAATATTAGAGCATAATTCACTGTGATAGAACTCTGTGATATTTTTAAAATGCCAGAAGTCTGGACTAAAAAGGCAATTTAACTTTTAGTCATCTATGACTTGCATCCAAAGCCTTTGATATGATTTGTACTTGAGCATCAAAAGTTCTCATAAATATATAGTTACTTCAATAAATCCACCAAAAAGTCTTTTTGTCATGTGGGGAAAAAAAAGCAAGCTTTATTTTCTGGCCCTACAATATTTTAAAGAGCTGTATTTCTTGGGTTTGGAAGAAAATCCTCGTAAGGAATTTGAAGGTAACTGAGAAATATCATCCAGGCAGGGTGATTCCTTTATTCAGTATTTTACTGTAAATTGATTGTGGTTTTCACATACAAACTCATTTTTGTTATTATTGCTATAATACAAAATCCTAATAGAACATGTTTCTTGATATAAATTTTAACTACTTTCCATTGCCAAGATAGTAAAGTAAAAGATGTTTACGTGCATCCATTCAAGACATATTCGTAATTGCATCTTTTGTGCCAAACATTTCCTTAGGCTGGGAAAATAAAAGGGAACTCACCAGATGCAAACCCATTTCTCTGCTGATGTAGGGAGGCAGGTAGTGAACATAGTAAGTAAACAAACAAGCAAATAATTCGTGTGTGCTAGAGATGATGACCCTTTGCACTCTAGGGGAGAACCTACTCTTATTGTTTTGCTAAGTGACCAAAGCATCAAACTATTTGCTAACATTTATCCTCATATCTACGGGCCAGTGTAGCTCTCAGCCTTCATCAGAGACACCGTGTATTGCAATAAGAAGTGTCTCACAAGTAGTCCAAACTCAGAGAACAAAGGACTTTGGTGTGCTCAGCCCCAAAGAGGGCAACTATATCATTTCCTCCTAGACTATATTGCAGAAGAGGGTTTGGAAAGATTGTAAGATCCTGTGGTCAGGGGGAGACTTGTGCACAATAAGATCTTCTGGACATAAACATGGCTGTTACATTCATGAACCACCAGCAGCCATGGCTGCCTGAACAAGGTCAAGCGTGGATGGCAGAGGGCCTTGTGTAGACTCATCTCTGCCTGAGAACTTCTGGGGAGAAAGTCGAAGGTTGTGGCCTCTAGCAGACTGCCTGTGCTCTTCAGGGTAACTCTGCACTTGTATATACGAGGAGAGTTAATTCTACTCTAAGAGTAATAAAGAAAAAGAGAAGAAAGGAGGACATAAAGTTGTGAGGAGGATGTGGAGGAAGTCTGGCAAAGGGGCGGGTATGATCAAAATACATCGTGTATATGTATGAAAATTTCAAAGAAAAGATAAAATAAATTCAAATAGTATCTAAAGGAAGAAAAGAATGAAGAGGGGAAGGGAGGAAGGAAGGAAATAAGAAGTTTCTTACAGAAAAGAAACACCGAAGGTGGAGACACTGGGGGAAGGCTCTGCTCCTCCCATTTTAACAGTGTATACTTGTTCTCAAACACCAGTGTGCAGGGGCTGGACGGCAGTAGTTAAGAGCCCATGCCAGACTTGGAGAAGACCTAGGTTTAATTCCAGGAACCCACATGGCAACTCAAAACCACCTGCAATTCCAGTTCCAGGGGATTTAATGTCCTTTGCTGTCATTCACAGACACAAGCTATACATGTGGTACACACACACATGTATGTGGGGAAACACATATCCACATAAAAAAGTCTACCTATCATAACAGTTGTGTGGGTGACCAGCCACTCTCTGATTGGATTCAAGGCCTGTTCCTTGAGATAGAACTTGGGCCACTTGCTTTGATAGGCAAGAACCTAAGAATGGATAGACCATGGACCTGTAGGAAAACCAAATGTTATTCTGCTAAAGGAACATAGAAATAAAATTATTCCTAATAATGTTATGATATATCCTTAGTTCAATGTCTTGCTCCACCATCGTCAGAGAAGAAGCTTCTTCTTGCAGTAGATGGGAACTCATACAGGGACTCATAGCCAGACAATGTGCAGAAAGTGGAGATTTTGAACATTTTGTCTTAAATGGGACATCTTCATCCCTCAGGGCTCAGGAAGCTATGCAGAAAAGGAGGTAAAAAGATTGTAAGAGCCAGGGGAGATGGATCACTACAGGAAGACAATGTCCTCCAGGCACAACAGGACTATTGAAGACCTATGAAGTCTACAGCAGCAAAAACAGGGTCTGCACAGGTTCAAAATAGAATGGGTCCCAGCACAGACAGGGAGAAGTAGACCTGGGCTCCTACCCCAACCAAGAAGCTAGCTGCAGTTGGCATCGGCTTGCAAAGGAAAAATTAGTTTTCTCCGTTGGAGTCGTAATGCATGTATAAACCACACGTAAAGACTCAATGCCCAGTAGCAGAAGGTCAACACAGAACCAACTCAATGGTGTTTGTGTAGACTTTCTGTCTCATGATTCTTTGTTTGGACATTTTTGGATTTTTGCATCTATGTTATGATTTCTGACTTTAAATTTTGATGTGTTTTGCTTGCCTATATGTTTCTTTTTTCTGTTTTTTTGGGGGGGGGATTTTGTTTGTTTGGTTTCCTGTTTATTTTCTAAAGAAAGGGAAAAAAGCATGGATTTTGGTAGGGGAGGTGGGGGGATCTCGGAGGAGTTGGGGAGGAAAATCCATAATCAGAATACATGCTATGAAAAAATTCAATAAAGAAGAAAAACGGTACATAATAATATACATAAAATAATAAATAATAATAATAATAATAAAAGTAGACTTCTATTTGAAAAAATAATGATCCTTATAAAAGAAAACAAAGCAAGCATATAGATATATAGTTATTATTAAAACACATTTAATGACAGAGACCAAACCTAATCAACTTACAGAATTCCTAATATAAAAGAACAGCTACAATACAATAACTAAAATTTATGTATGTTATAGCATCATTATCATCAGAACATCTTGTTATTGGACATGTTCATATCAAAACTTCATATTCCTTCCAACACAAGCTCTAGAGGTGGGATTTGTTCTTTCAGCAATACATACAACCTTGCACGGGGACAGATTAAAAATCTTGACCCAGTATGTAAAGAAAGCAAATAGCAGAGCTGGAATTCAAGTTCATGTTTTTGATGACCAATCTATCTCTCCGTCTGCTCTCCATGGCTCCATCAGACACTCCCAGGACGTTCTTACAATATCGAGCCTTCGCTTCACCTAAGGTGGTATAAAGAGTTCAGATTTTGAAGTCTTTCCAGCAAAAATAATGTGCTCATCTATAAAAAGGCTCTCAGGTAGTCTAGCAAAGTGACTCCTGAGGAAGAACTTGGCCAATCTCTCAATAAGAAAGGAAGGCAGATAATTCTGGTCAGCAGGGCTATAAGCCTGAAGGTAAGCTTAGCGGAGAGGAGACTACATGCGTGATTCCACTAAAGATTCAAAGACGACTCGGAAACTGAAGACATAATAACAAGTGCTTATTTCCCAACGTGCTGCTTCCCGCATTTAGAATCCTGCATTTGTTGGTGCGGTTGACTAACTGTCCTCACAGTTTCTGTTTCACTGACGTAGGATGTGCACCTGTCATTGGACTAGCTCACTCTGTCCCTGCCCTTTGGTAGTGGGCCACTCTGCTGATACAGTGGGTTATAAATATTACAGGGACAACAGCAGTGTATACTACAGGATACCGCAACACAGTTTTACGGACGATCACATTTCCTTATTTGCTAGAGTCTCAGAAGTGAATTAGGATTTTTGGTCAAGTTATCAGGGTTTTAACAAAACACAGCCAGCAATTCTACATTATCTAAAATGTAGACTAAGATGTGCTGGAGGAAGTTGTACTGCTTTTGATTCAGCTGATGTTGGTTCGGTGAGAAAGAGGAGTGGTAGCTTTCAAAATGCACCCGATTGAAGAGTTAGCTACTCTCTGCTCAAGTCCGAGCCCTGCTGTCCTTGAGCAGGCTGAAGTAGAGAGGAGCATCCTGTGGTTAGGAAACAACACATAGAAAAAAGAGGGACATTCTGGGTCCTTGTATTTCGCTTGAGTGTCAGTGATACATTTGGAGGCATCTGTCTTCCCCTTTCGCCCAGACGCCTGTTTGTTTACTTTGGCCTGGCAAGGGCCACACTTTCCCTACAATCCCACATCTATCAAATGAAACAGCCCATGGTCAGTTCCAGACACTGTTTTGTGAGATTGCTGCTCAATTACATTTTCTCAGGAATTGTGTCAGTTTGCAGATAACTTCTTAGAGTTTAAATAATGCACTGGTTATTTTCTGTCAGCCCGGCATGAACCAGAGTTATTTGGGAAGAGGTAAATTTGAGTGAGGTGATGCCTCCATCAGACTGGCCTGTAAACAAGTCTGTCGGGGTCATTTTCTTGATTAATGGTTGAAGTGAAGAGCTCAGCCCACTGTGGGCACTGCGACCCCAGTCAGGTGGCTCAGTCAGCAGTGTTTCCTCATGGTTTCAGCTGTAGTTCCTGCTTCTAGGTTCCTGCCTTGGGTTTCTGCTACGGCTTCTCTCAGTGATGGATTGTTGTCTGTAATCCAAATAAATACTTTCTTCCCCAAGAAGTTTTGGTTTGGGTCAGTGTTTTTTTTTTTTTTTTTTTTTTTTTGGACAGTAATAGTAAGCAAACTATGACATAATTTCTTCATCCATAAACTACAATATTCCTTAGCATAAAGAAATCGTTGCTGTAGTGTGCTTTTCCCAAAGTACCATGCACAGAAGGTGATTGTGTTCTGTTGTTCCCAGCTACGCTCATCACACTTGCATGTGGCACACATAGCTCAAACTCAGAACATTTTCTTGGCTCCTTGCTCTTTATGATGCATTATTATTTTAAAAACGCAGACATGGTACCTGCTATGTGAAAAGCACGGCTGTAAGTACTTTGCAAGACTTAACTTTTTCACCTAGTAGCACTCTTAGAAGAAAGATGCTGTCAAGGATTGCATAGTTAGTGCTAGAAAGAGTGAGTGACAAGTTTGTATTCTGCACTTCACTGGGCGTGGTCTATACGTTTGCAGAAAGAGAGAGTTTGCAGCTAAGTTGTCAGTGTCTCTTTCAGAACCTCCATCTACCGCCGAAACCCCGCTTATTCCTCTCCTGTTCTTCATTCTCTTCTTTCTCTTCCTGTGCAGCCTCATTGCGTACTTTGACTGATCTTATACTCTTAATCATCCTGCCTCAACCTCGAGTGCTGTGATTTGGGTATGTGTCACCAGGCCCAGCTAAGTGTATTTCTTCTCTCCATAAATATCTTTAAAGATTTAATTCTGCACTACAGATCATTAATTTATGTACCCTCCCTTGTTAAGTATAAGGCATGCACAGTGTTCTGGCCTAGACAATAGAGATAAACCAACAAGGTGATCCTGGCCCAAAAAGAACTGATATGGGGGAGAAATGAACTGATGAGAAATGCCTCCCATAAGCATGCCTGTAGGGCATTTTCTTAATTAATGATTGATGTTGGTGGCTCAACCCCTTGGGCTTGTTGTCCTGGGTTCTATGCGAAAGCAAACTGAGCCCCTCCAGGGCCTCTGCATCAGCTTTTGGCTCCAGGTTTCTTCCTTATTAAAGTTCTTATTCTGACTTCTGTTGATGATGGAAGAATAAGCCAAATGAAGCCACTTGCTCACCATATTGCTTTGATCAAGGTGTTTCATCACATTGATAAAAATCTTAAATAAGACACTGGTATCTTATTTATCACAATTAAAAATTTCCAAGATAGATAGTGATTGAATATTTTGGGATGGTTTGGAGTTCGATGATGAATGAGATGATAAAGACTTTGTAGGCAGAAGGTCTCTGTATGCTATAGAGAGAGAGCAAGTGGTACAAAAGAACAGGATGGAAGCCGGGTATGGAAGTAACTGGGCTATGTGACCAGTGATGGAAGGAAGCTTCTCACAGTCTTGTGGCACTTGGCAAAGTTGTCGATTTGGGGACTGGAGAGATGCCTCAGTGGTTAACAGCGACTGCTTCTCTTCCAGAGGACCAGAGCTTGGGTCCCAGCACTCATGTAAGGTGGCTCTCAACCCCTGAGTCTCCAGCTGCAGGAGACCAGATACTTTTTCCTGGCCTCCACAGGCACTACACATAACTACATACAACCACACATATACATACACAAAATCAAGAAGAAAATCTTTTGAAAACAGAAGTGAAGTCAACCTAATCCGTTAATGGAAATAGTGTTTAAAAAATTAAATACTGAAAACCTTGGGCATCTTATGCTTCCAGCCCACTAAGTGGACAAGCTCTGGATAGCTGTCATTCAAAATGATTTCCCCTCCTTTCCAGCACCCTGCCGCCGCCTCCTCTTCTTTGGCCTCTTATATCTCTTGCATGACCATTGTCCAATCTCATCACTCCCAACAATAATCCAAAAATACTCAGTATCTGCCGTTAAGATATTACAAACAAATTTAAATATCTGCCACCTTCTATGTGTGTATTCAAAAACTCCCTTTATTCGTGGAATAACATGAGCACTGTAGTGAGAAAGAAGAATATGTATCTGGGATAACAATAAGCTGCTATGGGAAGAACCCTAAATTATTAAGTCTCAGCAACCCTTGTTGGGTCACACTTGTTGACTCTTCCTGGCTCATGAAAATGCCTTCAATCTATTGTAATTGAGAAAAACAACAGAGTAGTGGCCATTTTTTTTTTGCCACCACTGCAACAAAATAACAGACAAAATCAATTTATTTTTACTTACAGTTTTAGGGGTAGGGTCCATCACTGTTGAGAAGGCACAGCAGCAGGGGCATGAAATAGGGAGTCATATTGTGTATAGCGACAGGACACCGAGAGAAATGAATGCTGACATTCAGCTTGCTTTCTCATGCACAGTTTCAAAGTCACAACCAATGGCATTATGCTGACAGCCCCAGGGTGAGGCTTCCCACCTCAGCTAAGCCAGTTTAGCAGCACCCTTGCATACGTGCCCAGAGGTTTGAGTAGCATGTGATTCTAGATTCTGTCAAGTTGGCAATCGATATTCATCATCACAGACAACACTGGCAGCCTTTCAGCTCTGCGTTTTGTCAACAGTGCCCTGCACCCATCCTCTCTGAGTCCAGGCCCTACATCATGTTTGCCTAAATCTGATGAAAAGGTAGGCATGGTTGGGACTCCTTTGATGATAGTCATTACTGTTAACTTATGTTTACAGCTGCCTTGTCTTTCTAGGCAGCCGTTCCCCCAAAGGAGCTCTGTTTTTTTTTTTCTTTTTTTTTCTTTTTGGTTTTTTCGAGACAAGGTTTCTCTGCAGCTTTTTTAGAGCCTGTCCTGGAGCTAGCTCTTGTAGACCAGGCTGGCCTCGAACTCACAGAGATCCGCCTGCCTCTGCCTCCCGAGTGCTGGGATTAAAGGCGTGCGCCACCACCGCCCGGCAGGAGCTCTGTTTTTAAACATTCATCTTTCCACAACAGTGAGAGAGTTACTCAGTTGACCTTCATCGCTTGCCTGAGGTTGTCGTCATTCTTGTCAGCAAATAGAGAGTTGCTGTGTTTCATTCCTAGAGGAAATGGGAAGGATAACTTTCCGCATGGCCTTGGTGTGCGTTGATGATGCCCTTCAGTGGGAATTGCTACGTTTCACCTTGGATTTCTGTGCCTTTTTTCTTTCCTTAGATTGAAGAATCAATCGAGACACACTTTGGCCATCGCAGCAGAAGAGCTGTCCTCTTCAGCCCTCCTTCGTATGGTGGAGCCGAGCTTCAGACCCTCCAGTACCTCCTCCATCAGCATGGCTACAGTATTGTCACTGTTGAAGAAAGGCTTGGTGCTGGCCTAGGTCTGGAGCTGCTGGGCCAAGGTCAGAATAATAAGTAGTTCTCAGAGTTACTTGACATATGAACAGGCTCTAGAACATGCTGCTAATTTTCCTCCCTCTAAAACCATTTTACAACACAAGATTTTATCCATGGCCAAACATCTCATAGCGTACACATGTAGCTTCTTTGTTTCTTTTTATTACCTTCTCTCAATTTCCTTTAGTGAAATCTCTTTATTCTTTGAAATTATTCTGTTTGTATTTCCGTAGCATTTTGGAGTCACATAGTTCATATTTAAATGCTACATTAAAAATGTTTATGTTTATGTGTGTGAATACATATTCTGCCTAGCACCAAACAGTTCCATATTTTCAGAAAATTGCCACTTCATTTGATGGCAAGTAGAATGTGCTAGAAATTGTTTTGCCAAACCAGTCGAAATGGGATTCACAGATGTTCTAAATATGAACATAAGGACATTTATTATACATGCCATTAGTGATCGAGTATTTTCATTTCTATCATTTGAAGAGAAAAAATAGGCGATAGGTTGTGAAATAAATTATTTGAAAGAAAACTGAGTACATGATGAAAGGTTGAGAGACCAAAATGAGTAGCAGCTACTACTTCTCCAACAGCTGAACACAGGGCAGGTCCCGCGCTACATTCTGTATTCATGACCTTGTTCAATAGTCTCTGTCACAGCCTGACTAAAGTTAAGAAACATAAATTCTCTTCACATTCCAAAAAAGGAAACTGAGTCTTTGTGGGAAGAAATACCCATAATGCTGCGAGGGAAGGATGGAAGGGAGGTCTGAAGGCCCCCTCTCGTTTCCTGTGTTCTTCTTCATTGTCCCTCGGCTGCCTTAGTCTCTTGTGGTTTGTTATCCTGCAGTGAACTCGTGGGAGGGACAACGACGCAGACTATGCAGTCAGCATAAGCTGCATAAGTCATGTTTTCTTTTTTAAGATTGCACAGTAGAGCCATCCCTCAGTACCCATAGAGGGCTGGCTCTGGGACTCCCTGCAGATATCCAAGTCCGATTTATGAAATAGTGTAGTCTTTACAAATACCTCCCCCCACACACATATTTTGAATCGTTTCTAGATAATTTAAAATATCTAGTACAACACAAATATAGCACATGTCGTTATTATGCATAGGGTATTATTATTCAGGGAATAATGACAATTAAAAAACTCTTCACTTTCAATGCACATGTGAAAACTAAAATATTTGCCAAGGTAGAATTTGGGAAAGTGGGACCTGAAATATGGATAGGTTGTGTGTGCATCTATTTTCTTTTCTTTTTTTCCATAAGAAAGGGAAAAGAAACAATTTGAGTTAACTGCTTTTTCTCAATGGTGGTTTTCTTTGGGAGGGAATTGTCAGGCTCTGGGGCCCCAATGTAGTGAGGTGTCCTTTTGCTGGCTGTGTGGGTGAAAAAAAAATTGCAAAGATGTTTCTAAGAAGGGTAGATGATTCTTGCACTCGATCACCCTTCATACTTGGCTGGTGAAACTCTTGGGGAATAGAATCCATGACACTCATTTGATGAGAAGAAAGGCAATCTTAAGGTATTTATTGTTTGTAAGACAGACCTCTGTGGATGCAGCATCCTGGTCTCTGTCCTGTAGGAATAGCTTAGAGGTCTCAACCAGTGGACCTCTGCCTACAAAGAAAAAAAAGCATAAAGGAATGTGTAAGCCCTGGAATGTCAATAAGAGCTGAGAACAAAGATGGTGAATGTTTTTGAGTTTTGTTGGATTTGGTTCTATAACGAGGGGACAAGCTAAAGTTGTGGGGCATTTGGCAGTGACATCATCAGAACCTCATTAGAATAGGAGTTGGATAAAGAAAATATAAAAAATGCTTAGCTTCTCTCTCATCCCACACTGAGTGTAGTGATTGCATTGCATGCTCGCTGTGTGTCCAGCATACACAGCCAGGTGTTCCTCATGACTGCTACTGTGACCTAAAATCCCAATACCCCACTACGTCTCGATGACGCCCCTCACTTAAGTGTGCATACAGTGTGGAGTATCTGTGCATTTCACCTTCAATTCAACTTTCGTTTTCTACAGCTGCAAAAACAGATGGATTGCATCACCTCTTCCTCTTGATGTCTGTGGGCCAGTCTGACACGGAGGAGGGAGGATTACTTTGCGGCTTCCAAGTCATACGAAAGTGCAAAGGCTGCTTGTAGCAAGAGAACCTGGCAGCTGGAGGAGCTGCTGGGCCCATGGACCAGCAATAACTATGTAGTGTCGCTAGCATTTGTCACGTAGCTGATGATTCAGTTCCCTTTCCAGCACCCCCTCCCCCGCCCCCAGCTTTGAAAACATCTTCCAGCTCAATTTAGCATTCTTTTCCTCTGTTACCTATCCCCTCCAGCCGTAGGAGCAGTTTCACAAGCGGTGGAGTTGAATTTTTTTCTTCAATTTTTTTATTAAAGATTTCCATCTTCTCCCCTCCGCCTCCCCCTTCCCTCCCCTCCCTTCCACCCATACCCCCACGCCACCCTCTCCAAGACAAAGAGCCATCAGGGTTCCCTTCACTATGTTAAGTCCAAGGTCTTCCCAGCTCCCCCTAAGTCCAAGAAGGTGAGCAACCAAACTGACAAGGCTCACAGTGAGCCCGTCCATGCTGTAGAGTTCATGTTCATTGCCGTTGTCCTTGGTCTCTCAGTCCTCCTCCACCGTCAGCCACATTCAGAGAGTCTGGTTTGGTCCCCTGTTCCATCAGTCCCATTACAACTGGACTTGGTGGTCTCCCTTTAGATCTGTCCCACCGTCTCAATGGGTAAACGCATTCCTCACGGTCCTGACTTCCCTGCTCATGATCTCCCTCCTTTTGCTCCTCATCAGGACCTTGGGAGGTCAGTCCGGTGCTCCTATGTGGGGCTCTGTCATTTTCTCCATCCAATGCCAGGTGAAAGTTCTATGGAGATATGCAAGATATTCATGAGTATGGCAATAGGATCTGGACATTTCTGGCACCCTCTCCTCAGCTGCCCAAGGACCTAGCTGGGGGCGTCTTCCTGGACACCTGGGAACCCCTCTAGAGTCAAGTCTCTTAGTTAATGGTGGAGTTGATTTTTAATTTTTTTTTTCATTGTGGAGCACTGTGGAGAGAATGCCTGCAGTAAAACAGCCCTCTGATTCTAATCTGACATATATTATATATGGAATTAAAGAGGAAATCACAGCTTATTCTGTATGACCACCAATTTAACCTGTAAGCTGTGTTTGAATTGTACATGCTACAGACATGTTTTTTCAGAGAGCGAGTCTCATAGTTCCTTGGCGGGCACCTGGTTTACTGCCTCATGACTTTACCTCGTGGGCATCGGCAGAGAAGAGAAGGAAGCCACATGGATGGCTGTGAACTTAGGCCCCCAGGCTGAGCAGCTCGCAAATGGAAACAGCTCAGAAGGACCTGGAGTCCTGTCCTGCCTGCCTTTTGTTTTCCCATTGCATTTTCTTCCTGGTACTAACTTGCAAACTGAAAATGTGACATTAGAGCCACAGTAGATGCCGCCACCAGTGCTGCAGAGGGCACAGGGGCAGGGCGGATGTGTTGATAAAATGCATTTGTGAACAAAGGAAAGTAAGTATGAGACCTATTTTCCTTTTTTTTTTAAAAAAAAAAAAACAGTTATTTTTACCTGCTCTTCTCTCTTGTCCTGACTTCACCCCAATCACTCTGCTGACCTCTCTTTCTGTACTATTTCTAGCTTAGAGACATTTTTTGAAAAGCCTTCATAGGTTGATTAAAAATAATAAAAGTTAGGAAAAATATATAAAGAGGGTCCTGGGCCAGACAGGCAACATTCTACTCTTTAAAGGTGATGTGTGCTGGGAGAATGACTTCAGTTTTGGTGTTGTTGTTTTAGTGTGTCGCGTGTCTGTCTGTGTCCCACTTGTAGGAATGTGGTGAATGTGAACGACCTTAAGGGCTAGAAGATGCGTCCGATCTCCTAGAACAGAAGTCACAGACAGTTGTGAGCTCCCTATGCGCACTGGGAGTAGACGCCCCATCCTTTGGAAGAGCAGCCAGTGCTCTTGACCACTGAGTCATCTCTCCAGGCCCTGGGTTTTTTACTTTACTTGCTTGTATGCTTGATTTTTAATTCTATTTCTTAAGGCACACCATTTGAAAGGAAAAGCTGGCAATTTCTGTTCCTAAATTATGATATGAACCTTTTGGATCCTCGCTCCCTAGGGGTTAATTCCATGCTAGGGGCGTAT
Organism: Arvicola amphibius; assembly: GCF_903992535.2. Taxonomy (NCBI): domain Eukaryota; kingdom Metazoa; phylum Chordata; class Mammalia; order Rodentia; family Cricetidae; genus Arvicola; species Arvicola amphibius. The sequence continues at coordinate 169,549,433 of NC_052048.2, forward strand.
GATAAGTTGATGGTTCCATTGCGAAAGAATACGGGTTCTTTCATATTCATATGAGTGTAAGTCATTTCAGCTCTGGGTCTCTGCTAAAGGCATTTGTAATATTTACTTCTAAGCAGCATGTGAAATGAATTCAATCACTTCTCTAGTACCATTTGAGAGCAGACAAATGAAAGTCCTGCCAACGTTTTATCTCATTCACAGCTTTGGAATGAGGCCCGAATCGTACATGCTAAGAACATCAACATGAGATTCATCCATGCAGCCATGTTAGGGACCCTGAGCTAAGGGATAGACAATGGGCTCAAGAAGCACAATTCTCCACATTAATTTCAAAAATGAAACTACACAAAATCCTGCCTCCTTCTGCACATTGTCCTGCTTATAATCTAACAGCATAGGTGTTTATAGCCATTATTTTGTCTTTACACTGGTTTTGAGAACAGCACAAGGACAATGGCCCTTTTAGAGCTAAGCTTACAAAATGTCACAGATTGAAAGCCTATTTCCATGGCCTTGCAATGCCTTGCTTTTGAAAAATAGAGCCTATGTCCTTGCGTTCAGGGGATCATATAATTCTCTAAAGAGAAAAGGGAGGTGCTACACATTTTCTCTCTTTCATAGCATGCTGGGCTATTTAAGAAATCAGTGTACAGTGCACAGCAGCCTATGAGGGAGTAGATGTTTTCTAAAAGTTTTAAGCCTTACTCCTTATGTGGAGTTTGAATAAAATGTGGCCCAAGAGACTCTGACTCACAGTAGTTTCTATCGTGGGTCAGAATTATGCATGTGAACTTGAAGTGTGGTGTGTATGCAGCATTTTTTCAACTTTCTAATCCATCTCAAACTTTCAATCTGTGTGTTACAGACCGAAGCTGATATCAAAGCCACGGAACTGGAATAACAATTATGCTTTCTTCCTTTAGGGTTTTTCTATGGAATATTTTTCTGAAAAAACACAAAAAGGAAAAGGCCTTGCTTTGCAAGGTTGGTTAAACCTGACCATTCGGAAAGAATTCTATGGATTTCAGCAAAGCATATTATAACACAACTACCAAAATGGAGATATGAGATTAGGACTCATATTGGATATTCCTTCTTAGCTACAATAATGTGGGCTTAGCTGTGGGCCTAACTTTGCCATTAAGGCGCCAAAGATATAGAACAACAACTGAAAGTTTTACTCTCAGGAAGAAAGAAGCAAATGTTAATTACAGCTACTCCTTCCAGCCTCCCACACAACCGAGTAGTGTGTATGTGTGTGTGTGTGTGTGTGTGTGTGTGTGTGTAAAACACATATTATATTATTGCATATATATTGCATAATATATATGGAAATATTACATAGACAACACTAAGTAGTGCAATGAATCAAGAGCCAGAGAAACATTTCTATTGCAAAGTAAACTCCATATTTTGGTTCTTTCAGAACCCTCTAGAATGGGCTGGAGTAGCCCTTGTCAGTGGGCTACAGGGAAGCCATTGCTAGGACAGGCTGCGGGACGTACTATGATAGGTAAGGCTCAGCATTTGTATTACCATTGAGCATGACATGTCATGTTCTGAAGAACAAGAAATTTACCCAAATGTGATCTTGGGACCCACTGATAAAAGACTCCATTTATAAGGTAAGAGATACAATCACTAATTAATAATAATAATAATAATAATAATAATAATAATAATATTAAAAACTAGAGTAAAGAAGATAGAAAACTGCTTCCTTCCCTGTTTCATGTCTACTTTTCCTTCTTTGCTTCCTTCCCTCCTTTTTTCCTTCTTTTCTTTCTCTACCTTTTAAATGTCACAAAAATTCTCTCGCTTAAGCTTCCTGAGTGCTGGGGTTATAGGCCTGAGCTACCATAGCCAACTTGTTTAATATTTTAAGTTATATGCACTTGTTCTTTCAAACTAGTCATGTAGACATATTTCAGAGCCAATCTTGTGTGTGTGTGTGTGTGTGTGTGTGTGTGTGTGTGTGTTCAGACTTTATCTTTCAAAGTTTTGTTTCGTGGCCCAGGTTTGTATAGAAAAAAGGCCTTTGCAGATGTTTCTTTAGCATCTTACTCTTCTGATCTTCATCTGAAACCTTCATGGTTGGAAAAGTTACTCAAAATGTTCTTTATTCTTTGTATTGAAAGTGAATAAATAAGGTAGCTGAGATCTCAGTTATCTGCAAGTGCTGGCTTAGTTTCTTCTATTGCTGTGACAAGTACTTCCACGGAAGCAGTTTGGGAAGAAGGGCTCATCTTCACTGGTCACTCAAGGTACAGGCTGTTGTTTCAGGGAAGTCAGGTGGTCAGAGTGTGACTCAACTGCTTACCAGACCGCCACCATCAGGAAGCAGAGATGCAAGGATGCCACTGTAGCTCAGCTCCCTCTCTCCACTCTCAGAGTCCAGAATCTCAGCCAGGGAATGGCACCACCCACAGTGGGCAACTCTTCCCACATCAGTTCATCCCCACAGGCATACTCATAGGCTGGTCCTCTAGATGATACTACATCTTATCTAGTTGATAATTAATATTAACCATCCCAAACTCTAACAGCTTTACCACCAAAACTGCTTCCGTGGAGGAGTGATGGACTTTGGGGATGGAAAATGTAAGCTTTAGAGTAAGTTAGAAGCACAGCTGTGGTCCCTAGGCTTATCGTAACATTCTAAATGCACATATAAATTTGGGTGAGTTACTTAACCTCTCTGAGCCCCATTCACATCATATTCAAAGTGATGCTTTGAGAATAGTACATAGTAAGTCTCTAGGAAAGATAGATAATATTGTGTGATCTAGTCACAGAGAGGAGAACAGGATGTTCTTCTGTGTGGAAGTAGATTTGAGGTAGGACCTAGTAGAAGGGTTTGCTGATGGTGTCACTTAGGGCTAATGGAACAGTATAGATGTTCTTCAATTTCGAAGCCCTCAACCTACATGTTCTCATGAGATAGTTTGGGTTGTAAACTTGAAGTTTAGATACAATTTCTTAGAATACCCTAAGCTCATATTTACAGTCTGGAAGCTCCCCAAATTCATCAATGAGCTCTTTCTGCTTATCACTTACAATCATTCCTTCCACATAGAGATAAATACGTATTGACTATAGAAATAAGTGGCGGTAGAAAGTACATCAATCCTTAGGCTTCAAGACTGGATATCTCATGAAATATTTCTTACAATTTAGTTTGTAAAATATTTATTATTTATTTTGATTTTCTTTTTGAGATAGGGTCTCATACATAGCTTAGGCTGGCCCAGAACTCAGTATATAACCCAGGCTAGTCTCAAACCAACACTCCTACCTTAGTTTTCTGCTATTACAGGCATGTGCTTCCACACTTGGATTAACTATTCTTATATAACTTTAGAAGAATATTGATATTCTACTCGCAGGCTATTCTGGTGTTATGGCAACAATAGCACAAGTCTAGCAATGGCAACCATAGAGCTGGTATTGTATACGCCATCTAAGTCTAGACCTAGAACTACTGTACTCTTTGGGCAGGGAGTTTCAAGGGTCTCTTGTCTTCTTTGCCTGTTGCTTTTTGCAGAGGTCAGATGAATCCAAACATACATAGATGCAGGTACTCTAAACTTTGAGCAGGTAAATGGACAATATAAACTCAAGCAGAGAGGTCAGGGCGTTTGTAGAGGCCACATACTTAGATATGATGGTTAATTCTCTGAATGCTTACTAGTGTGTAAAACAAGGTAGCAAACAGTATTGCCCAAAGATGTTTTCCATGGAAGAGAACATGAAAATGAGCATATGGCTTTTGATTTTGTGAATCTAAAAAGCAACAAGAATAAGTGTTCCAAGCCTCCCTCTTGTCCCCAGGGCCTGGCCATGTCCTCTGCGTTATTCTTTGCCATTCTTTCCTGGTGTGAAGTAAAGGGCTCATTGTGTGCTGTTCTACTCGTTCCTTCAAAAGACATATTCTATGAGCTAGGATTTTCGTAGTGTGTCTCTCACTCAAGCAAAAGACAGAGGCACCATCAAATCCTTCATTTTCGTACCATCCATGAGCTGTTTAGTAAATCACAGTCTTAATTCACAGACTGGTACAGTGGTCTAAAAGAGAATAGATATTTTCTCAAAATTATTGACCTGCTTCTGGGGTGGACTTCAAGTAATATGTCCAAAAGAGTCTGGAAGAATGTATTTTTTGTCAAGCCAGAATTATTTATGGATCTTTGGAGAAGACATACTTTTCCAGTTGCAGCAGAAATCAGAAATCAGCAAGAATCAGAAAAAAAATAATAGAATATTTCAATCACAAAGACTGTTTCTGAGAGAGCCTCATGTAGCTCTCAATATGTTTGCATTCCCATTTTTAATGGAAGACTGTAATGCAAGGCTTACTTGAAGTAAATCTAGACTAAGGATGAGTATCCTTAACCCAGTCAGAATTGTCCTCATGAAAAAGTCCATCTCTCACAGTCGGAAAGTTTGGGTAGAACAGAAACAAGTCTGCAATGCAGTAACACACACACACACACACACACACACACACACACACACACACAGGAGATAGAAAGCAAGAAAAAACGTTAAACCTCTTGTTATCAGGGCACATTCCTTTAGTCTTAGATTCGATCTGGTGTTGTACGAACAGATGAGAAAAATGAAGCAAAGGAAGGGATGGAAAAATCACTAGTCTGGCTCCAACTGGGGCTGGTCCCCTTTGAGTGTTTGTGCACATGTATGTTAGGTACTTCCATGGATAACTTAAATCTTGAGAGTGTAATGAACTTCTCATTCCTTTCCCTCCCCCATCCCTCATCTGCACCCTGCTGTCCTTTTGACTTTAATTTGCTCTGAAACTATTAAGCAGGAAGACAAGTGAGCAGAGGTCACATTTGAAAAGGTGCAGTGTGTTTTGTCTGGTCTACGTTCCACCTAGAACACATCTTACATGAGTTTTTTATTATGTGAATAATGGGCTCAGGGTAGTATCGGAAGTGCTTCTGAACGTTAGCTAATCAAAGCAGGGCTTTAAAAAAAAGGAAGAAAGAAATTGAATCAAAGAAACTTATAAAGCTATGCTGTTCTATTTTATTGTATTATGACACTTAGTAATTGTGTGTCCGGGTTTATTGTTATGTTCCTCAGTGCATATGGAAATACTGATGTATTTACAGGCAAACAGAATTTGTTCTTTAATTGGCACAGTGGAGCACATGAAATTGTTTATATACCCTTAACTGCATTGACTTGTTTATACTATAACTCAAGTTCAATTTACTTTAATGCTGAAGAAATCTTTCTTATTTGTAAAAGTTGGGCTTGGAGTGACCTCCTGTTCTTATGTTTCCTTTACCCTCCACGGTACAAAGGAAACACAAGCCAGTGTCTATCATCCCCTTTCTCTCTTTGTAAAAGCACAGTCATAATTAAACCGCTTCCTTAAGTGAATTCATTCTTGAAAAGAAAATAGCAACCAGATGTTTACTGACATCGTAGTGTTTCTCCCTTAAGCCTAGCCTTTTAGTAATTGTTTGATCTTCATAGAAACCAGATTGGGTATGTGACTTTTCCAAAGCTGGGAACTATTTAATAATACTTTGAAGATATTCTCTCTAAACTATTTTGTTCAATGTACTTCCCTTCTACCAATAGGTTGTTTTTGTTTTTTTAAAATGCATCATTGAACTTTTTATAAATCATTTATTTCAAAGCATTATTCTTTTTATATAGTTAGTATGAAAGATTTAGAAACAATAAGTTAAATATTTTGTTTGGTTTTGCCCTAGACTAAACCGCTTTAAATGGCAGATATAATTTGTGAAAATAAGTAGTATCTGTATATGTTTAGATTGGAAAGACTCCCAGAAAGAAAAACAAAGTGTCATCTGGGATCTTTCAAGGGACAGTGTTTATGCATTAGCTGATGGGGACAATGGGACTCCAAGTAATGGGTGTGCCCGCTTCACTAACGAGGATGCACTAACTACCTCATTAGTGATTAGAGTCCTAAAATATTTGAACTACTTTTTTTTTCAATTCAAGAGTTTGGCAACATCAGATGGTATTTCCAGGGCTACCTACTAATATTTGTAACATTTTTGCTTTCTAATCTCGGTATCATAAAATTGTTGAAACTGCCTAAATCACTCTCCTTTTAGACACCCCTTCTGCAAATTAATTAAGATCGCTCCTTGATGTTCTTCAAAAGCTTTCGTCTTTTCTAGCTGAAGAGCTCTAGAGAGAGTCTCTGTTGCTATCCAGGCTACAGTAAAGGAAACAGAGTTGTGGGCAAGTGATGTCATCTCTTTGGTGAATGATTCCCAACTGGCACCTGAGCTGGCTTTTTACCATACCCACAGCCTGAAAGCAGAAAACTTCAACCAGAAAACTCGTCCTAATATGACAATCAAGACACTGCTTTCATGAGTTATTTTTGGTAGAAGGACAGATTTGAGTGCATGATATCAAGCATACGTTAAATTTTATGGAATTATTTTAAAATCATGAAATTAAGCATTGATGCAAATTCACTGAGACAGTTTCTCAGTTCTCTTACTATTACCCTAAAAGTGCCAAATCTTGTGCGTTATGATGGATTGAAGACCATCTTTGCCCTGAGGAGGGGCTAGCTAGCAGACATTTTGTTAATTTTGTTAATCTTTTATTCTTTGACTCATTCGTGCCATTTTAGCTAGTTTCTTCCAGTTTGTTTTAGTATTGCGTATATGCATATGCTTTTACAGCTGTGTACTTGATATTGGATAACCAGTTAAGGCCTCATGCCTGCAGAACACTAATTCTCCTATCAATAAGTACTCATCATCTAAGTTTGCTACCCCATGAGATTTTTTCCTACCCATGTGGGCAAATCAGTTGGTTTTGTTATTGTTCGGGCTTCATTTAGCTAGTCATATTGTTAAGATTTCATAGCTATGACTTCCATAGCATATCTAGAAGATACCATTTCTGGCGGGAGGTGGTGGTGCACACCTTTCATCCCAGCACTCAGGAGGCAGAGGCAGGCCAATCTCTGTGAGTTCATGGCCAACCTTGTCTATAAGAGATAGTTCCAGAACAGGCTCCAAAACTGCAGAGAAACCCTATTTCAAAAAACAAAAATAAAAATAAACAATTTCACAGTGGACTTCCTGGCCCTCTGGACCTTTTGCTCTTCTGAGATGTTCCCTGAACCCTACTTAGATGTAGGGGTTCTGTTAGATGTATCAAGTAGGGTTGGACACCACATGGTAAGTTGTTCTCTGCATTCAAATAGTAGTTGGGAGCTCTAAGAGACCCCCAAAACAGTGTAGCTTATTGCTGTTTCTTTTGGTTACATTTTAAAATCTGAAAGTAAGTCCCACTGTTGAAGACACCTCATACTTCAGACACAGGAACCAGAGGATTTTAGATAGAACTGCCCTGAAATCCTACTCCCCGAGGATTAGCTTTCCCAGTGCAGGAAGGAGCTCTGCAAGCTGCCGAGGGAGGAATAATCAATACTCTGTAATACTTATGAACCATTCCTATGAACGTCAGCACTGACCAGCACAGCAAGATATCCTTCACAGTGCAATAGTGGTACTTCTGTCATGGCAGTAACCAAGCGCTGTCTAACTGGACTTAAACCCACTAAACAGGAGAGAGATAAAGCCTGGTACTATAGGTGTAGCCTACTACCTATGACTAATGAGGTCATGGAACTTAAAGGAGAACCTACTACTGCCACTCTGATAAGCCAGTGTAATTCCTAACTACATTCTAAATATTTACCCATATCCTCATAGTAACTGTGGCTCTCACTGCCCCCCCCCATCAATGGTGCTATTTTTTTCTTCAGAGAAAACGGAGACTGCTACTGAAAGTCACAATTGTTTCTTCTATCTTTCTTTGTGCTCTTCCTTCAAATTATAGGTATTCTCCAAGACATTTATCTGGATCATTCTTTTTGCTCTTTGTCTTGGTGGCCCATCTTTTTTTTTTTTCTACTTTGTAAGCTCAATAATTTACCTATTAAATCCTAATCTGCCCCTGTAGGCATACTTTTGAGATGTAAACAGTTCTGGGCGTCTATCAGACATTATTTATTTGGTACCTTGCCTGGGCATACATGAGAGAAAATGGACTATCTTGCTACCAATACCCGCTGTTCTTGTCTGAATTTTTTCTGTACTTAGTTCTATGTTCCATCTCCCTCTTGGGGTCTACAGGTCAAGGTCAGGCTCTATCCTCCCTCTACAGCACACATCAGCCACTGATCCTGCATGCTGTGCCTCAGCCAGGGCTCCACCTTCCTACAGTTGCTTTGGTGCTCCCTGTGTGTGCCTCTTTATTCGTAAAGTAAAAACCCTATTTCCTAACGTGTCATACAGGGATTTCTAAACCAGGGTGTCTGATGCTTCCATCCCTGCTATAACCAGCCTGTTCACACCTTTAAATAATTTAAGGGAATTAAAAATATTTTAAACCAATGCTCAGGCCTCACTGGAGGAAATTAAGTAAGAATTTGCTGTGAATGGAATGAAGGTGGATATCATCGTTTTTAGAAATTATTTCCCTAATGGCATTAGCAGGTATTGAGAATGGTGAACTGTAGCAATTTACATGATCACATTTCAAAGCTTTCTACACAACATGACTGTCCAGGATTTTGATTCCTAGGGTTCCCTCTGTATAACTCTGGTTTTGGTGGTGGTGGTCAGTTTTGGCCTTGTTGTTTATTTCCAACAGAAGAGTCACATATTAAAACAGAAAGCCAGTGAGAGACTGGCTCTCACATCCTTTCTGATGGCTGGCTCCTAATTGACCTAAGGACTTCTTCTACAAGGTCCCACTTTATAAATATTTCAAGCCACTTCCCTCCACTCCAGCAAGGACTAGGATTTCAAGATGCAAATGTTTGTGGGATATACAAACCATACACAGACCATGGGATTTCCTGTATGTAATTTCTTAAACTCGATGAGAATGCAAAAATTTCCTTGTAAGTGTTCTTCAAATTGGAAGTAGTAAACCAACTATCTAAGACTTCCTCATATTTCATCCAAACATCCCAGATGCCTAGAGAATGTTTTGTGCTATTTGAAAATTAATATCACATATTTATCTTTTCTTTCCATCTGTAACATTAACAGCATAAACCGAGAATATTTTATTATCCACTGACATGCTTTTCAGCATAACATAGCATCTTGCATGTACTTAGTGGATATACAATTGAAAGAAATAAACCTACATGTATATTGATAAAGTAGCTATTTCATGTACAGTTTAAGGTACAGTCATTGGCACTAATGGGACTTAGCCAAATGACAGAGCAAAGCCTGCTGTGCTTAGAGACTTGTCTGTAGATAACTAACTGAAGGCCTGATGAAGACGCTCTGGAACCTTTGCAGCTTCTCCAAACACTTCTGTTTCCCAAGGGGAAAAAAGGCTACCAACAAGTTAATAATAATGTCTTCATAGCATATAAATAATGATAATAACGTTTCCACAGCCATGACTTTTTCGTCTGTCTTCGAGAAAAAATATGAAAGGATACATATGAATCTTAACATTTGTGCAACAAAATATTCTCGTTAGAACAGAGAACTCTTGGAATTAAAAAACTCTTGTTAGCATTCCACTGCCTTATCAGAATGACCAAGCAGTGACTAAGGGCATAACAGATAGAGAGGTCCCTGGTGGGGCGGGCTTGCATCTCCCCTGGCTAGCACCACATGCTGACCGTCAGAAAGCCAAGGGAATTCCTGTCTGAGTGTTTGCTAAGAACACAGGTTGGCAGAGATCCACCACAGTGCCTGCTTATTTCCCCGTATCATGGTTCTCAGACTTGGCATGCTGCAGAACTTTCTGGAAGTCTTTGCTAACTGGCAGAGCGCAAGCTCAACTCTTACAAGATCTGACTCAGTGGGGGAAGGAACACAGGTGAACTTGGATTCCTGGCAATGCTATTTTCTGGTCCTGTTGATGCCACTGTACTAAGTCCTTGGCTACTGTGTGTTGTCAGCATGTTTAAATCCATATAGCACAGTGTGCTACTCATTCATACAGTCACATGTGATACTCATCCCTAGAGCCACCATGTGATACTCATCCCTAGAGCCACCGTGCCATACTCATCCCCATGGCCGCTGTGACATACTTGGCTACTGTGAGTTGTCAGCATGTTTTGTTCATAGAGCCACCGAGTCAGGAACACTGAGTGTTTCCTTTCCCATTGGTCTGTTTGCTCAGGGGTGACTAATTAGCACTTATCCATCATCAGGAGAAACAGCACATTAGGGTTCATCAGCAAGGTAAGATTTTGTGTGATGCCTGAACTACCCAATTCATAAATGGGCACAGCATGGAAATAACACAATGAAACATGTTTTTGCTTGTGTTATAGAAATAAATCTGATTACCCATTAAGTATCTTTTTAAAACATAATTTCTTATTGATTCTTTGGGAAATTTGCATCATGTACCCCAGGCCCACTCATTTCCCAGTCCGTCGGTATTCACCCTTCATTCACTCTTGCAGCTCCCCCCAAGTAGACCCCCAGAGGAAACCTTCAAAAGAATTTAAAAAAATAAAATCATAAAAATACAAACAAGATGATTAATTTTAAAACAAACAAAAATCAAGCAAACCAATAAAACTACTTCACTCTTCTGTCTTTCCCACCTCTCCATCACCTCTTCATTCCTCTCAGTGGCACTGGGAGCTGCCGTATCGTGCAGTAGACCCTTTGGTCCAAACAGCTTTACTTTCAAATGTTTCTTGTGTAATGTGTTGTTGGTCAGGCTCAAGACCTCTGACTGCTCATACACACTGACACTGGAACCTCAACGAAACTCCTCCCGGATATCCTGCAGTTGCCCCAGTCATGGAGATCCTGCATCTATGGATCCATAGGACCGGTCAGTCCCTTCATGCACTCCAGCAGGTCAAAAATAGGGTAGATGTTGGGGAATGCCAACTCAAGTCATGGATGTGTATATAATAATCTAGAGTACCTTAAGCATATTCAGTGGGAGCTGGGTGTGGTGTCAAATGCCTTTAATCCCAGCGCTCAGGAGGCAGAAACAGGCAGAACTCAGTGAGTTCTAGGCCAGTCTAGTCTACAGAGGAAGCTCCAGGTACCCAGTATCCAGGCCAACACCTGAGGCCATGTTGGTGCCTAAAGGTCATGCTGCTGCCAGAGCCACACAGTTTGGAGTGGCCTGCACTGTCACCCAGAGCCATGGTGAACTCTGGTCCAGAGCTCTGGACAGGGACCGTGCCCGAGTCTATGGCCCTATCATAATCAGAGTCTGTGCTGATGTTCGTGGTTCCTGTTCCCATAGAAGGCTCTGAGACTGTCTGGGGTCTGAGTCACCACCTGGACCATGTTAAAATCTGGGGACCAGGCTGCTGCTGGGCCCATGCTGGGAGGTCAAATCTGGGAAGAATCGCTCAATTTTTTTTTCTTATTTAATCTCTGTTTGATAGGAAAGTGTAGAGATTTTTATCAGAAGTTTTGGCTGGATTGTCTGTGAGGCTGGACCAACTCAGCTAGCAGCTTTGAAGTTGTTTTGAATTCAGAATTTTGAGGGAACTGCAACAGGGGCATTTTGAAAGGCTGACTCACCCAGGCTATTGGTCTTTATTGGTGTCTTTTTTTTTCTGTTTTTAAGTCCATAAACTTTTAAAGGTAACACACATATCTGCATTAACACATGTATGGAATGTGTGGTGTGTACATGTCAGCTAAGGATGCTTTTTTGGTTTGTGTTTGAGCAGGTAAAAGGCATATGTCAAATTTATAAGTCTGTTTGGACTGCATAACCAAACCTCTGTCCATGCCATATGAAAGAATTGCACGTAAAAAGAAGTCATGAGGACCCAGTAGCCAACGATATTCATCATGTCTCAGCCAGTCTCAGAGCTGTTCCCATGCAGAGGCATCAGCATACATGTTACCACTTCTGTAGTCTTTCCTGGTCTTCCTCCCTCATGCCTGCAGCCAAGATTCTAACGAGGTCTTCCGTAGGCAAATCTGATCTCTATTAGCTTTGAAGGAATCCACTGCTTTTCCTTTCCCGTGGAAACAAAGGCAAAACCTCTCCCCTAGCCCAACACATTCCCCTCTTTGAACTTTTATTTTGAAACCAAGACATTAGTAAAGTGTCTAGGCTGGTGTAAGGCAGCAGTCCTTTCCATAATCCAGTGTCTCCCAGCAGCTGTGAGTCTCTGTTCGTTAACATTCAAAAATTTAAAACTAACAAAGCACAATAAAATGTCTAACCCTTCATGTTATAATACTTTCCATCCTTACGTGGTTTTATTTTATTGTTCTTAAACTATTTTTCTTTTACGATGGTCTATATCCATTTTTATTGTATCTGCTTAAAGGATTTCTCAGTCCAGACCCCTTTACTGTGCACCTGCAGCCTTCTCTGACCATATGAGCCAACTCTTAAACCTGCTGAGGGCCTCCACACATGGTACTGGCTGGCTCAAGCCGGCAGACAGCCGCTGGAGCTGTGTCTCTATGTGGCATGGCCTGCCTGAAAAACTGTGGGACTAGGAATCCACGTCTGACTCTGTGTTTGTGTGTTTGGACCTTTTTTATTTTTTTAAGATTTCTCAGGACCAATGCGGAAATACGTGCCTGACATTGGCACCATATGTAACCAGTCTTGCTCTGTTCCTCTGGCCAGCTCCCACATAATGATACAGAGACTAGTTATTAACTATGAAACTTTGGCCTATAGCTTAGACTTGTCCCACTAGCTCTTAGAACTTAGGTTAACCTGTTTTTACTTATCTATATTTTAGCATATGGCTTTTTTTGTGTGTGCATGTCCAAATTGTTCTGCCTCTCCTGCTGTCTCCTCTGTGCCTAGCCTAGACTATTCCCTTTCCTTCTTTCCCCAGAAATCCCACCTATACCTCCAGCCTAGCTATTGGCTGTTTAGGTTTATATTACACCAATTACAGAAACAAACCGTCACATAGTGTCTATAGCCAGAAATGTTGCAGCATGTTTGTTCCCACAAACAGCCATTTTGGCTGACCCAGATGAGGCTAGAGAGACACAGGAAGTAATGGGGAGAGGCTAGGAAAGATTCACAGCTCTTTTAATTTAGGAAAATAGAGAGGAAGGTCAGCTGATCATTTCTTCAGAGCTCTATAGCTCTATAAAGCTTATACCCTAATATCTGAGTACATACCTAACTTTATTAGTTAAAAAAAATAAAAGTACCCACTATAAGCACCCATACCTCCAAAGTAATATAGCTCATACATGAAGATGAGGTGATTTCCAAGGTCTCTCTCTCTGTCTCTCTGTCTCTGTCTCTCTCTCTCTCTCTCTCTCTCTCTCTCTCTCTCTCTCTTTCTCTCTCTCTCAGCTTTTAATCAAGAGAGATATCTCAGCTGTTATGGGAGCAGACTTTCTTTCTTACAGGAGACTCAAGTAAAGATCCTAGCACTCAGATCAGGAAACTCAAATAACTCCAGGTCTGTGGGATGCGTTGCTCTCTTCTGGCCACTGAGGGCTCTGCACTCTCATTCACAACCCCACAAACACACAGACAGACAGACAGACAGACACACACACACACACAGACACACACACACACACACAGACAGACAGATACACACACACACGCACACATGTGTGTGGGCGTGCACACACACATACTTTCACATAACTTTAAAAATAAAAATGAACTCTTAAATCATGTCATATTCTCAGAAGATATAAAGAAAGTACCCATATCCTTCCTTTTAGTTTATTACATGGTTAGATTATACCTTTAAACTGTTCCTTCTTCTGTTACTATAAAATACAGCTTGTCTATAATATGTGTATTGTATTTTGAATATTAGAAGGTATAAATGAATTATTGGGTTGGTGGATTCCGATCTTACTTCTACTTACATACAGTATTGGTTCCTTGGGAGTTTAAAGTCTTACCTGTTACCACATTTTTAAGACCTGATAACATTCAAACTGACACACATTTTTATTTTATGAAGATTATTTATGCAGTAATTAAACAATATTATATACTTGTGCCATTTTTAAAGGTAAGTTTTTATTTGTAAGACTGATCAGTATTTGGATATACATAGAAAAGCTAACCTAAAAGCCAAAATTAAAGAGTTTCTGAAAATCAAAAAATGCCAGGAAAGACAATTCAAAATGTGGCATGACACTTTATAATCTTGGCACAGGCAAAGTCCAAAACTGGCACTATCATCGAAGGCTGATGGGGATTCTAAGAAAAGCAGCTTTCATACATTATCCGTGGAGATGTGAAAAATATTTTTTTTGAGAAAGTTGTCTGGCCTATCTGTAAAATTGAAAATACTTACACTTTTGAAGTAAATAAATTTGTTCTAGAGAAACCAATATAGTAGAAGTTGAAGCATCAGACAGTTGCAAAATTTATGCATAACTATTAACATTATAAGAAATAAGAAAATGATTTTAAATAGTGACAAGTCAAAGGAATAGATTGCACAGAAAATTCTAGTAATAAATGCTTAAGGGGAAAACAGGGTAATGGGATCTAAGCACCCCTGTAAACGTGGAAAGTTAACACGAAGACACCATGTGAAACTGTGACTTAGCAAAATTCTGTTAAAATATTTTGGATATAATATGCTCCTTAATGCATCGGAACAATCCACTTTAATAGTACTTGGCATAGTTTTGCATTGAGCTGAGTGTTCTTCATCTCAAAGATGACAGAATTATTAGCCTCAGGAGACACTTCTGATATACTCTTGGCTTCTGGGAGCACTGCCAGTTTGTGAAAAAAAATGTGAAGTGTGTGAAACGTGTCTTAGGTGATAGCCTTGTCCACCCCTCCCTCACCTCCCTGTTTCAAATATCCAGTTTGGGGTGCCAAGTCTTGGAATGGTGTCCAGGTTGTCCCTACCACTTGGGATCGACTGCTTCTGTTCCTGAGAATGGATTTCTCTCCATCATGTTTCAGAACCATCATATCACCTGTCTATGCAGATTCTCTTGCTATGCCAATGAGAGTCGTTGCTGCCCCTAGTTTAGGGATGTAGATGCAGCATGATAGCTGAGGCCCCCATCTTCCTTAAATTGAAACCTCCAGTGAATGGCTTTTGGGTTTCCTCCTACTATGGAACCAAGGTCTTCTGAAGGTGTATGGGGGGCGGGGGCAGAGCCAAGGAAAATATAGACTGTATGTTTCAGGTTGCTCTTGTGTCTCTCTGTTCAGAAGCCCTGGTGGTAGGCTGATGAGATGCAGAATCTTTCTTATCTTGTTCACTGAATGTTCACCACTTGGGTCTAAAATGTCCATCTGTCTGCATCAACTTGCAAACAAAAAAGGTTAGCAAATCTGAAGACAGGACTCTAGATACATTGAATAGGAACTATTTAACCCTAGTCTTTCCCCAATTGTTGAATTTTATTTGTTCAGACTTAGCTTTCCCCTAAACTTTTGAAATGACCCTGAGCAAGCTTATTAGATTATTTACTACTTGATAGGAGAGTAGAAGATAGAACGTTCCCTATTTAACCTCACAAGAGTGATACAATTGGGTAAGAGAAAACTCCAAAGATGATTGGAAATAAATATGTCTGGATAGGAGATGTTAGTCACCCCATACTTCTTACAGCATTTGGTAATAAGCCACTCAGACACACTTGGTTCTTTTCGCCATGTTTTTGAATTATATTTTCTCAAGCCTTACTTCTCACTGTGCTGAATCAATATAGAATTATTCCTGGAAGCAATTAGGAACCAATGACTCCTACCTCCCTCTCAGAGTACTGACAGTCCCCAGGAAATTACTGGGTCATGTTGGAACAGATAAGACTAGGTTCTATTTAATGCCTCTTAAAGAAGTCTTGCAAAATAACTTTAAATAGAGCAGGAAGGAATCATATAAGAAAATGTCACAATGTTAATTATAAACTAAGACCCGTTTTGCTGTCCTGTGGAATTTCGTATAAGGAGTGTCTGTCACAAAAACCATGTCAAGCACTGAAGTAAAAAAAAAAAATAAACAGTTTAAAAAGGACATTACCATAGTCAGGTCTGTGTACGTCTCAGAAGTTACACTAAACACTCACGCTTTATTCAACACACAGGTATCTATTAAAAGAACATTGGAGGTCCCCATAATTGTTGTTGGTAGTGAAATAAGCATGAGAGGCAAGTAAGACCTTTCAAAGGATTACTGGGTAGAGGCATACATCAATGTTCTCAAATCTGCAGCGGTCTACAAGGCAGAAACAATGTTTTTCGATACAAAATCATGAATTCTTGATGTGGAAAATCAACAACAGTGTCATCAGTTAAACACCGTGAGAAGCATGATGTCTTGAGCTGGGCATCTTGGCATGTGCCAATTACTCAGAAAGCTGAGGCAGAGCCCCACAAGTTCATGGCACCCCTTTACCACATAATTGATTCAAGGCCAGCTTGAGGTGCATAACGAGTTCAAGATGAGCCTGCTGTACACAATGAGACTGTCCCCCCAAAACTTTTTGGAAGGGAAGAAATGATTTCTTAAGCAAATAAGGAAATCAAGAGCATTCAGCAGAATGACATGCCTATGAGAAAACTGTGAGTCTATTAATGCTTCAGGGGTCAATCTGTGGGTGTGGGGGGCAAAAGTCAGGGTGTAAATGTAGGGGCTGAGTCTGGGAAAAGAGGGTCAGATGCAGGGTTGGGCAGATGTTCAGGGCCTTGTGTGTTCTGCCAAACAATGCGATGTGTCTGTTCTGGTGGTGATGAGTTCTGTGTTGGGAGG
Source organism: Arvicola amphibius (assembly GCF_903992535.2). NCBI lineage: Eukaryota > Metazoa > Chordata > Mammalia > Rodentia > Cricetidae > Arvicola > Arvicola amphibius. The sequence continues at coordinate 169,566,165 of NC_052048.2, forward strand.
GTAACTCTGGTCCCAATTAGGAAGTGCTATCAGAGAAGGAAAAACGGTTACTAGTGGGAAGAGCAGGGGCAAGATTTTGCAGAAGTGGTGAGATCTCAGATTCAGACACTGGGGCAGGATTTGGAAAGCCCAGAAAAGGATTGAGATATTTAATTTAGAATTGATGGAATTTAAGATAATGGCAAGTGGGAATGAAAGGAATGCCTAGCTGAAGATGACCTTCTGAGTGTGCGGCAGGGAGTGCTACACCTTGGAGGATGAAGATGATGGAAGGAGGAAGGGGTATGTGCCTCTCTCTCTCTCTCTCTCTCTCTCTCTCTCTCCCTCCGTCTCCTTCCCCCTCCCCCTCAAGAGATGGTGAACACAGAGTTGTACTTGTTTAACACAGTGTATATTACAGAACGCTAAGAAAAATATTCTCTGTAACATGAAGAAGTTCAAAAGGGAATTTAGAACTCATTAGCAGAAAAACAATAACTAAGGCAATGGAGAAAAATGAACAGAAAAATTAAAGTTAGGGTGAAGTGGTACTGCGTGTAAGGAAAAAATACAGACATAGTAAGAAAAGGCCCTGAATTCCCAAAGACCCATTTTCAATCTTCTTGTTTCTTAAAGACTACTGGGACTTCTCATGTGTGGAAAATGCTTCAGAGCACAGGTGGCTTTTGTAGCATCCCATGCGTAGTGACCACGGCTATGAAATATACAATGAATATTACTGGGAAACTGGGGTTTTCTGCTTAGGTTCTTGCTACTGTTTATAAAATGACTTTAAAATGGACTCGAAAGAAAACTTGACAACAATTTTATTAGCGATTTAGAGAAAAACTAAAGGTGGACAAGCTGTAAATCTTGCCAGATGCCTAGAGAGGGAAGACTAAGGGAGAACAGGAGAGAGAACCTTCATCTGTTTGTAAGTAGTCACAGGGTGGAAAGCCTTGGGGTGGGGAGTAGTTTTAGATCCACAAGTGAGGTAGCCCAGAGCAGAGAAGACATGCCCAGGCTTCACTCGGTGTCCAGATGAAAAAGAGATAGAAAAGGAGGCAAAGGAAATGTTAGGGTTCAAAAAAGCAGACACTGCATGGTGGAGACTCAACAGCACTGCCTGATTGTGATGGTTAATGTTATAGCAACTTAGCACAAGCTGGAGTCATCTGGGAAGAGGGAAGCTCAATTGAGGAAAAGTCTACATCAAATTGGACATTGTTCTTGACAAATCATTGATGTGGCAAGGCCCAGCTTGCTGTGGGCAGTGCCAACCCTGGGCTTGTGTCCCAGGTCGCCTTAAAAAGCAAGCAGAGCAAGTCATTAGGAGCAAGCCTGAAGGCAGCATCCCTCTGTAATCTCTGCTTCAGTCCTGCCTCCAGGTCTCTGCCTTGGTTTCCCTCGGTGATGAACTGGAGTTTGTCAGCTGAAATAAATCCTTTCCTTCCTGAGTTGGCTTTGGTTATGGCGTGTATCATAGCAACAGAAAGCAAAATCATGGCCAGGAGTGATGCAAGCAGTTGCAAGGAGGAAACACTACAGAGGAGGATACTTGTATTATCTCATTAAGGGGATAGTTATCTTCTTACCTTCCTAACATGGCTTTAGTATTTTCAGGACTGGTTTCTGGGTCAAGTGACTGACTGACAGGGCAAGCCAGATTGACTCTTAAGGGAGGAGAGAATAGTAACTATCTGAGTAGATCCGAATATCAGAGCTCCACCCAGAGCAAGAGGCTGATTCTATTCTTGTTTGATTTGGGGGTCTTACTGTGTAGCCTTTGCTGGCCTGAAATGCACTGGGTAGAGCAAGGTTAGCCTCAATTTATAGAGATCCTCCTACCTCTGCCTCCTGAGTGCTAGAGTTAAATGTGTACACCATCATGCTTGATGTGGAATCTTATCCTTTTAAGCAGAAAGAACTAGCTTTTCCGTAATGGAGCATTTACATGGGAGTTGTCCACAAAGTTCTGATACACAATCTCAATAGTCACTAAGGCTATTGTGACATTCCATCAAGAGTTGAGACTCTAAAATCATTTCGGAGATGGGCTGAAATTGAGACATAGATATAACCCTTACTGCGATGAAAATCTGAACATTCAGTTCCAAAGGACGAGATTCATTCAGCAGACGAGAGCAGTGTAAGTCACAGACTGAGACACAGATTCCTGACATTGGCACTCACTAGGGGAAAAGAGATAGTGACCCCGAACTCCCTTCTGGCATCCCTGGCCTCTAGCCTAGTCACTTCTGGCCACAGACAAGAATGGACCTGCTGCTGATCTACTCAAATAGTTACTATTCTCTCTTTCCCTTAAGAGTCAATCTGGCTTGCCCTAACCTACCCACCCATGTCTATCCCTCATCCTCCTCGCTAGCATAGGTGGGCTTCTGTCAAACTAAAACAGTTTCCGCCTAACTTAACAGTTACCATCTTATTTCCTCTGGAGATTTTGTTGCTTGGACTTTTTAAACAGCCTGAACTTTAGCTTTTACATTTTTCTTAGCTGTAGTCAAATGTGCCTTTTCTGTTACTAGGTCCCACCCAGAATACCACATCACATTTTATTTCCACTGCCCCTCCAACATTACATTTAGTCATTGCATGTCCCCCAAGTTTCTCTTGACTCCGAGTCCTTCTCAGAATTTCCTTCCCCCTACCCTTATTACCTTGACTGCGTTGAGAACAGGTGAGCTGTTTTGAGGTCCCTTTAAGGGAATTTACTGATGTTTTGCTCACTATTAGACGGACTGTTTAGTTTGAGGGAGAATGGTCACAGAGAAAATGCTTTATCCCATGCTCTCAAGGGTATTCCCAGTCATGCAGTATTGCTGAGGTGACTCTGATCAGCTCACTGAGATAGTCGTTGTCAGGTTCTCCCACAGTAAAATCTTCCTCTTCTTCCTTTTTCCACACTGGACTGTTGGGAGAGATATTGCTACACACACACACACACACACACACACACACACACACGTTTGTGTTGTTTGAATGAGATGTCTCCCAAAAGTCTTGGGCATTTGAATACTTGGTTCCAGTTGGTGGCTGTTTCGGGGAGGATTAGAAGCTGTGATTTTGCTGGAGGAAGCATATCACTGGAGTAGGCTTTCCGGTTTCAAAAGCCTTGTGCCATTTTGGATAAGCTTTCTCAGCTTCTTGTTTCTGGTCCAAGATGTGAGCTCCCAACTGCTGCATCAGGCACCATGTCTCTCTGCTGCCATGCTTCCTCACTGTTAGGGTTACAGGCTCTTCTCCCTCTGGAACTGTAAGCCCCAAATAAACCCTTCCTTCTACAGGTTGCTTTGGTCTTTGTGTTTTATCACAGCGATAGAAAAATAGTTAAGACCAAGATGCAGGGTGATACCCTGCTTGTAGGATGTGAAAGCTATCTGGTTTACCCAGAATTCTATAGGAGATTTGCTTCTCTATCCCCACTTATTTATTAGCAAATGGGTATTGGGGAAATAACCTAATGTTATTTTACTTGTTTTCTTGCCATGGACACTAATGGCTCTTTGAGATATTCAGCACTACTTTTTATTGTTTTATCATTTGATCTTTGTTTTTAGGCTTTCTAAGAACTTCCTGGGAATTTACAGCTCTTGAAGCTCATTTTATGTACTTCTTTTCCTTCTGTGCCTAGCCCCAAATCAACAGTTTCCTATAAACTTAATCTCCCCCCCCCTTTTTTTTAAATCAGAGAATGGTATTGGAAACCAATCTTTGGGTAGGGCATGTATTCCATTTTTAAAAATTTCAGATTGCTGCCATGTTGACCTCTGCTAAGGTGTTTTAGTTTGGCAAGCATATTAAATGTCTAAAATTTTGCAAAAGAGAAAAGTCTTCTCTCAGACAGAACTCATGCATGCCACCAATTATAGCTCAAATGGAGATTAACAAATAACACAGGCATATTAAAACGTTATGGAGGGAACAGTATCAAGCCTACTGAAGCAACCTCTTCTTGTTTTTGAAACAAAGGTTTATATAGCCCATAATTTCAATTTACAATATATCACAAGTAGAAAAATCACAACAGCAGGAGCTTGGGATATCTGGTTATACTACATCAACACTCAGAAGAAGAGAGCAATAAATGTATGCTTATCCTCATCTCACGTTCTCTATTCTTTTGTTTTTTTAGCAACCTCTTCTTAAGGAGTTATTTCTTGCAGGTAATCACACCTGCTTTTTGTGTTAAATTTCTACATATTAGGAAGATTCTATTTTGCAGAATATGAAAATAACGTTACTTCACTGAGCTTCTGAAGAATTCTGGGAACTCAGAAATGTTTCCAGAAACAGCCTCCATGGTCTTCCTCACAGCATCCCTCAGGGTGAATATCTGAGGAAGGTTCAGAGCAGCAGGGAGGGAATGCTTTGGGAATTCCATTCTGAGACACAGGGGTTCCAGCATCTGCTCTGAAGAGATACGGAACCAGAGCAAACACCTATGGCCAGACTCCTGGAGTCAAAAACCAGACTGGATTAGATTTTGCAATCATATTATACAATTTGTTAAGGATGACAAACTCCTGTTCAAATATCTGCCTTAAAATTAATGCTAAATGCTGAAATCTTTACCTCAGAAACACCTGCCAGTATCTACAATGTCTGGGTTAGAAGCCGTAAGATAAATAGTGCTTCTCTGTAGAGCGGCACTGACCAAGGTTAATCATGGGAGACATGCTCACTGATCTGCAGGTAAATGAGGTTGAGTGTTTAAAATAGAGAATTGGTTTATGTAGCTTGAGAGATTGGAGAGAAGATATAGATATTTGAACACAATCAATACTGAGATGGAATCAAGTATAGAACCTAATTTATCGACAAATTTTAAATGGGCCTGTGAGTGTAATGTCATCACCTGGATTGAATAGAAACAGAGAAAGTAAGATTCTGATATTTAGTGAGAATTTTACAGCTTAGTTATAAAAAAGGAAGAGCAATTCAGAGAGAATGGTGAATTAGTTTCACGTATTATAAAGAGATACTGTAAGTATTTAAAAGGGAGCCATCTTGGGTTAGGAGTGCAGTGCCAGGGTGAAGGACGTGTCCACACGCGCAGCGAAGGATGTGTCCACACGCGCAGCATTCCCAGTTAACCCTAGCCAAAAATAAGAAACTAAACAAACACAAAAAATGGCCAAGAAGAATGCACAGAATTAAATCAAATATCTGTAATACTTTACCCTAAAGGAAAACCAACTTTACAAAATGTTCTAGCCATGTCCTCAGGGAAGACTGTAACCGAATAATGTGAATGAGGAATGAGGCTTGGTTCTAGTAGCTAGGTACCCTAGACCAGTGGTTCTTCTCCTTCCTAATGCTGTGACCCTTTAATACAGTTCCTTATATTGTGGGGACCCCAACCATAAAATTGTTTTTGTTTATACTTCATAATTGCTACTGTTATGATTTATATTGTAAATGTCTGTGTTTCCCCATGCTTAGGCAACCTCTGTCAAAGAGCCATTCCACCCCGCAAAGGAACCATTACCCTGTAGCCAGTGTTCTCGTTGGGCATTCTTGGACCACCTGTCTGCAAATAATGGTGGAGACTTATTATTAATTATAAAAGTTTGACATTTGGTGTAGGCTTGTTTCCAACTATCTCTTATAACTCAAGTTAATCTGCTTCTACTAATCTAGGTTCTACCACGTGGCTTTTACCTTTTCTCAGTACAGCACATCAGACTTCTTCCTAGTCTGCTGTCAAAATCCCATGCATAGATTCTGCCTCTTCCTCTCTCTCCTGGGAAATCCGCCTATCCTTGCCTGCCTAGCTATTGGCCATTCAGTTCTTTATTAAATCAATCAGAAGGTGCCTTGGCAAAGATGTATCTTCACAGTGTACAAGATTAACCAACAACATGTCCTGCACGTTGAGAACTGCTTCCCTAGACACTGAGGGATGAATCTGCTTTCTAAGCCATAGAATGTGAGTCTGTTTTCCTGAGTGTTGGAAGAAGAGTTTTCTGTATGTAAGGCATTTGGAATTGGTTAACCCTGTCTTTCATTTTTAGCTTGTCTTCTTTAATACATAGTAGCTAAGAACCAAAATATATTTTTTTAAGTTTTGTAATTATATTTATGTACAGAAAACTCAGCAGTACATTTAACCCAGTTTAGTGGCGAGTTCTTTGGCCTTTGCCTTTTCCAGCTTGGCAATTCGAGCCACAGATTTAGGACCCAGGACGTTTCCTCCCCAGTGGCGGCGGATCTCATCATATCTGTCATTGTATTTGGTCCTAATAGCTTCCACCAGCTTGGCCAGAGCACCCTTGTCTTCCGAGTTAACTTGTGTGAAGGCAACAGTGGTGCACGTCTTCCTGTGGACCAGCCGCCCCAGCCTGGCCTTTCCCTTGATGATGCAGTAGGGGACCCCCATCTTCCGACACAGGGCAGGCAGGAAGACCACCAGCTCAGTGGGGTCTACGTCGTGGGCAATCACCACCAGCTGAGCCTTCTTGTTCTCTACCAAAGTGGTGACTGTATTGACGCCCACTCGAAGGACAGGTAGTCTCTTAGTTGGCACATCCTCTTTGCCAGCAGCCTTTCTTCTCAGCACAGGCCATCAGCCTCTGCTTCTTCTCCTGCTTGGTCTCTGGCCTGTACTTGTGGGCAAGTTTAAGCAACTGGGTAGCTGTTTGCCGGTCCAGGGCCTGGGCGAACTGGTTAATGGCAGGAGGAACTTTGAGCCGCTTATAGAGGATGGCCCTCTGCCGCTGCAGCCTGATGTAGCGGGGCCATTTGATGAAGCGTGTGAGATCTCTATTGGGCTGGATGTCCTGCCCAATGCCAAAGTTCTTAGGCCTCTTCTCAAACAAAGGATTCACCACCTTCTTCGCCTCCTGCTTCTTCACGACGGCTGGGGCTGGGGCCACCTTCTTCCCCTTGGCCTTCTTTCCCTTGGGCATCTTGCCGGGCTGGAGGAGAGAGCCAAAATATTTATTAATGTATCTTCCAAGGACTAGTGTTTTTCGCACAGTTTTCCATTTTTAAGACAGCACCTCAAAAGGTTGGTTTTTCCTCCTTTCAATCACTCCTTTCTTTCTTCCTTCCTTCTTTCCTTCTTCCCTTCCTTCTTTCCTGCCTGCCACCCGCCTTCCTTTTCTTCCTACTTTTGCATGGTAAATATGGGTGTGGATGTTCATCCGGGTTAGTGTATGTATGCATCTCAGTGTGTGTTCATGCATGCATTTGGAAGCCAGAGTTCAGTGGTAGGTCTCTTCCTCAAGACTCCCTACCTTACTTTTTGAAATAGGGTCTGTTATTGACCCTAGAACTCACCAATTTGGCAAGGTTGCTGTCTAATTAGCCCCAGGGATGTGTCTCCTTCTTAAGCCCTTGGGATTATAGGTGTGTGATGCCTTGCCCGGCTTTTATGCGGATGCTACGGAACCAAAGAGTGCTTGGTGAACAAGCACTCTACCTATTTAGCCATCTCTCTGTCTGGGTCTCTCTTTGCTTTTAATTATGCTTTATTTTATTTTTGCCATGCTTGAGATTTAATCTAGCAAATAGGTTGACTTTTGATTGAGTTCTAATTACTTTTCTGCTGCACACATTCAGTTATTTGCTTATTTAAATATTTAACAAACACATAACTTTTTCTTATATTACAACCACTAGATAGGCATGGAGATTCTAGCAACAAATAAAGCTCAGTTTTGCTCTCCTGAGCTCATATTCAAATCAGGGGGAAATACTGGGAGAAATGATATATGCCTACTGTAAATCCAGCACTCAGGAGGCTGAGGCAAAAAATCAGAGTTCAAAACCCACCCAGGCTACATAGTAAGATCTTGTCTCAAAAAACGAAATCAGTCCAAACCAAACCAAGCCTGACAGACCAACAAATAATATTAAATGAGGAAGACAGAAAATAAGTGATTATATTATATAACAAGAGGTAGTAAATGTTGTGAAGAAAAATAGAGCAGGTATAGATGTAGTATTATTTGGGTTTTTGTTTATGTTGTTGTTTCCAGTATGTGGAGTTCTCCTTCCTTGAGCACAAACAGCTCCTACACAAAAGGCGCTAGAATAAATGGCGTTATCTCACAGAGCTCTAGTCTCTGGGTTATATTACTGATCCTGCAGATTTTATCAACGAGGGAAGCGATTTGTGAACCAGGAAACAATTGTTTGCTTTTCATGGCAGTGTGCCTGTGGGAGACGGAAATATTCTAAAGGCAGCCTCGTTTCTTAGGGTAGATGCTTGTTTAATAAATAATGAATAAATAAATAAGTGAAATTTAAAAATCATTTTTAAAATTGAGACATCAACTGCTTTCTGAGCAAGCTCTGAGGAGGAAGGAGACGATACACAGTGTTTGTTTATGTGTGAATTCATAAATGGGGACCTTCACACTTTCCTCTCAAATCGTTTGGGACAACTTGATCTCCCACAGCACGCCCTGCTGTGGTGGGGAGCGCTGTCACCAGCATGCTATTTGAAAGGAGAAGCCTGCCGAGTGTTTGTGTTTTCGCAGTTTTGAGCTGGAGAATGGGACATGAACATCCTGTTTTTTTTCCCGAGAACTTTCCCCTATGACCTCTCTACTTAAGACCTTGGCTAGTTTAAGTCATGGGGCTCTGGTTTCATTGTGATAGAAAAAGATTATTAGTCACCTAAAAAAATAGTCTAAGGAACGTTTTGAGCTTTAGTTTTGAAAGTATGTGGGAGCCAAGTTACTGCTTACAATGGCTGAGTGCTCGCGTGATTGAGGACAAGTTTCTTCCATATTTAACAGACTCCAGTTGCCAGCAGCATTGCTAGTAAGGGACTTAGTCCCCGGTGAGCACCTAGGGTGCCTGATTATACCTACTATACTTTCCTTCAAGTTCCTAAAGGGAAATAGACAACACTGGGTAGTCACCAAAAAAGACCAAAGCTAGATAATATTTTGTTGTTGTTGTTTTACTTGTCTCTTTATTTTGAGTGTCTGTCTGTCTTTACTTCTAAAGTTTATACAATCCTTGTTTCTAGCATACAAAGTTGTCATAAGTAAGACATAAATGAAAAGGTATGTGGCATCAGAAGCGACGTCTCTCTGTTGTTTCCATGTGTTTTGAGGGGCTAAGGGTGTCAAGAACAGGGTCTTTAGACCTAGACTTCCAGTACTCAAGTCCATTAATCAGATGGAAGATGTTGGGCAAATTACTTAGTCCTTCTGTGCTTCTCAGAACATCCATATCCAGTGTGGGGTCCTGGGTGAAAAATTATTAATACAAACATTCAGAACAATTTGAGAAATATTAGGGTACTTAAGAATTCCTAGCTGTTGGGGCTGATGATATGGCTCAGCAGTTAAAATGCTTGCTTTTCCTGTAGAGAACTAGAGTTTGGTTCTAAGAACCCATGCTGGACAGTGTATGAAGAGTTGTGACTCCAGCTACTGGGGAATCCCATGTATGCTTCTGACTTTTGAGGGCACCTGTCCACATGCATATGTATACACACACATAAACACACACACACACACACACACACACATACACACACAGAGAGAGAGATACAGAGACAGAGATAGAGAGAGTCAGAGACACAGAGACAGAGACAGAGAAATAATAACAATAAATAAATCTTAGAACAATTTCTAGCTGTTTGCACCCTTGTTTATTGCCGCCTTTCTTAGCTACTTCTCTGTCGCTGTGAAAACACACCATAGCCAAGACAACTTATAAGAGAAAGCGTTTAAGTGGGCTTACTATTTCAGGATGTTAGAGTCTACGGCACAAAAGGAAAAGCGTGGTGCTAAGAACAACCGAGAGCTCACATCTTGAGACACAAGTATGAGCCAGAGAGAGAACACTGGGAATGACACAGTCTTTTGAATCTTCCAAGCCTGCCCATGGTGAAGCACCTCCATCAACAAGGAAACACCCCAATCCTTCCCCAAAAGTTACACCAACTGGGAGCTAGATATTTAAATGTATGAGCTTCTGAGGGCCATTCTTGTTGAAACCACCACACTACTATAGCTGATATATTCATTGTGGATTTGAAACCCAAATTCCAATTTAGTATTCTAAAGCACATAGAATCTAACTTTCTTTTAGGCAACAACTCAAGGAACTATCGAATTTACCAAGGACTACCACCAACTGACCAAATGTCAGTGTCCCTAAGATCTTTCAACAAAGCCAACCTAGCTAACGAACGTATTCAGTTCATTAAAAGTTAAAACATGAGCATCAGTTTGTCAAAGGACTGATTATTGGAATATGGCGGACGAGTATTTTACAGCAGAGCTAAAACCACTGGTGCTAGACGCAGAGCAAGGCAGCCTTAGGGCCGCGTGGAGGACTCCCAGGCGCCTCCCCGAAGTCTTGGATGCCTCACAAGATGTAGACCTAATGTGACTAGGGTTTCCAAAAGTGGCCCAAATCTGGTTTTTCAAGTGTGATTCTTCCGACATTTGCATTTGGCAAGTATCTACCTACTGTCCTGGGCAAGCACAATCCATTCAAGGACTGGGCTTGTACCTCCATGCCTCTCACTTGTCAGTTCTGCTGTGAATGTTGTGCTTCTGTCTGCTAGTAGGTTATTCTATTCTCTAGAGGATGGTAGTCACCAGGGCCCCCAAATCCGCCCTAGTTTGGAATTCTACTAAGGTATGAATTTGTACCTGAAATGCTCCAAAACTAAGATTAAATATTCTTTGCTCTGTAGTAAAAGTTTCTATTTTCAACATGGCTCCTGAGTGTCTGTGGCCCAATTTGAACATGTATCATCTCCTGAAACAACTAACACTTGGCATTGTAAAGTCAGGGAGGGTAGCAAGAACTGGAGGAGGGAGCCGACTTCTGAAGCCAGAGAAAGAAATGTCGAGAAAGTGAAAAGCTTACTAAATATTTAAGCTGTAGAGATTTGGGAGGTTGGCATCGAGCTCAGGTAAGGAAAGGAATTTTGAATGGAAACAAAAGTACTCTTTTGGCTTAGGTAGTGCTAATTAGGGAAGACATATATGAAGACATCTCTTGAAATTCCTGTTGTATTTCACTTCATTTTAAAAGAACATTGAAGGGCTAGGAGCCTTTTTTGAATTATTAATTTTTAAGTTGAAATATTAATTGAATATTTGGGGGAGATGAAGGGTCACCTTACGAATGCCAAGAGACTGTGTGATATTTTGTAAGTTATCCTCAAATCTTTTTAATGTTTTAGATCCTTCAGATAGAGAGATGAGGGCACTTACTGCTTGGCGTTTTCTTTTTTCTTTCTTTCTATTTTTTTTCCACATACCCAGGGCAAAATTCTGCTCATTGAAAGTTCTTAATGAGTTCCTTTGAATTATTTAAATGTTTCTCAATTTTAAACGTTTATGACTGAAGTGTGTTTCTTTCTACCAACTCTAGAAGTTGCCAAAGTGAAAGGAGACACACCTCAGAGGAACTCAGGATACACTCTGGTTTTAAGAACCAAACAATGCAGTTCTTACTTTGAAATTCCTCTCTCTTTGCATATTCTTATCTTCTTAAAATATTTATTTGGGGATCTTATGACAGGAGGCTTTTTTCCCTAGGGTTTCACTATTTCCTGAACTAGACATGAAATAAAAACGCATTGTATTTCTCTTAGAATTCAAATCAAAAGATGTTGGCTGACAAAGCCCACTGCCTTGTTCAAAACAGAGGATTAGAGGCATTGCGCTGTACTTGGGTTTGGTTCCAGGAATTGCTCTGAAATTGTCTTCAAAGTGAGGGGCTGTGCAGACAACATCTCCATCTCCCAAGCCTGAGGCTGGCTTGCTGTTGCATGGGTGAGCTTCTCTGTTCCAGCTCATCTGCTGAATTCACCCCTGCCCCTTTGAACGGCTGTGCTCTCTTTCAGTATCTTCGTGAACACGCCAACAGCACAGTTGCGCGATGAGCTTGACTTTGGTTGTTTAGATCACTTTGTTTGCCAGGAAGTTTTCCCTTCTGGCAACTAGACAGCCCAAACCATAAAACATAGTCCAGACGGCACAGGGCTTGTCAAATGAAAAGTGCTTGGTTGGCAAAGAGTGAAATTTCACTACTAATTATAGATTCTTCTCCCTTATTAGTTCTTTTATTTGTCCGGCCTTTCTTTGGGAAAAATGAGAGGAGAGGACTTTAAAGAAGCTGGTGGCCTCCCTAACCTGTTTCGAAGCTGTTAGGGGTGATGGAGGAGACAAGCGGAGACATCTGCGTTTGTCTCATGATTCACAATGGAGACAATGTGCACAGAAAATATTTTTAAAGCTAATTTTCCAAACAAAATGTTAGGAAAATTTCTCAAACTATGTTAGCTTGTTTATTGTGCCCAACTCCATCTTGACTCTCTGGATGTACTTCTTTTGTTATTACATTAACAATTGAAATACATTTCTTATATTTGTTTGTTTTCCTCTCAGAGATGATGCATTTACTATTCCAACAGGGATTCTCCATTCAACAAATATTTGTAAAGTACCAATTCCATGTAAGACATGTCGACTTAAAAAAATGGAAAGAAAGGAAGAAATGAATGGGCTGGAGAAATGGCTCAGTGACAAGAACACCTTACATGCAAGCGAGAGGACCTGAGTTCTGATGACCCCAACTCCCACAGTCTTTAATAGAAAGAAAGTGGGAGGTGGTCACTCATGATTGTAAAGCAGTGTTGTGTTGGAAAAGACAGGAGGACAATTGAGACTTTCAGGCAGTGGGCACAGCTCCAGGTTCAGTGTGAGAGCCTGAAAAAGGTGGAGTGTGATGGAGAAGAAAGCCCTGCCCCCTCTACTCCTGTATCTGTGCCACAAACATACATACCACACACACACACACACACACACACACAAATACACACAGAAGAACAAATGAAAACCAATTTATATATGCCCATAAATAATTATCCATTAACCAGAATTCACTCTTCTAAGTTGACAAGCTATTGTGGCAGGCTCGTGTGACTTATTGACAAAGGATTTTGTCCTTGGTAAAAGCTGAAATATTAGTTGCCTCAGTTCACGCCATGTTCTGAATTTTCAACTCCACTCCAGTAGCTGTAACTAGACCGCAGATTCATTTTTCATGAAACCTTTGAAATTTTTATTAATTTTACTGTCTGTCTAGCATATTCTTTTTTTTGTAAGAAGTCTTATGAACTTTTTAAAAATAACAAGATATTATATATATATGTATATATATATATTCTAAATTTAGCTTGCAAGAAAATTTATAGATATTTCATACTTGAATTTTTCTAGACTACATTGTTAAAAATAAAACAGTAAGCTTTTGAATTAGACAAAGTTGAATTTTAGTTATTTTGAGTGTTAGCATTCTGCTATAAACACTGCCACTTGTGTTTTAGGGTTTAAATAATTACATTTCTCACTGGAAGGAGCTAAATGTTGTTATGTTTTTAGGTGATCTGAACTCCTGGGATGTGTTCATTTGCCTGCCTTCCAGAGAAGCCGGTGGGAAACCCTGCATACCCAGGGAGCACATGTGTCGACTAAGTCTACATCAAAAGGTAAACACTGTCAAAGTATAAAGTCAATTTTATCATCCTATGGATATTATTAAAATGGAAAGTTTTAGGCCTATATATTATTGTTTTTAGTTCTTTGGGGTAAGTTTCATAAAGAGTTAGGTGGCTTTCTATCACTCCAACAAAGTGCCTCAGACAAACCCACATATAAAGAGGGAAAATCTACCTCTTTATTGTGAAATTGACTCACAGTTTCGGAGCTTAAGGCCCTGGTTGTTTGGCCTTGCTGACCTTGTGTTAGTGCTGAGGCCATACATCACGAAGTGAGTGTGTGGTGAAGAAAATCGTTCACCTTGTGGTATCCAGGAAGTAAGGAGACCAAGGAAGGAAATGACCAGGGTTCCAATATTTCCTTCAACAGCTTGTTCACAGTGGTCTAAGTTCCTCTAGTGAAACCAGGCTTCCCAAAGATTTCACCAGGTTCCAATAACAAACAAGCCACTGATTAACCCTTTACTCTATGAGTCTCTGGGGGCATTTAAGATACAACATGTAGTCCCATGCCTTATAATTCATCTTATAATTAAAAACAAATTTTGTTTTGTTTTTAATATAATCTCCAGCTTGAGCTCTTAATGGGTTTTTTTTTAACTCAATAAAGCACAAACTTTACCTAGAATTATGTAGCTTATTGCATGGTGCTTATCCTCAATTCAATGATTCATAGTAGAAAAATATTTCCTATGTCATTGTACTGACCTATTCAAACTTAGCATATGCCCTAATGAGCTTCAGTTGCCATGGTGAATCAACCCACAGTCACCTAAGAGGAAAGCCTTGAGTGAAGGATTATCGGGGTCAGATTGGCCTGTGTGCATGTCTGGGAGGGATTATTTTAATATTAATTTATAAAGGCGGTCCTAGCCCTACAGGATAAAGGCTGCAGAATCACTAGGCAGATGGTCATGAGATGTATTAGAAGGCATAAGCCCACGAGCTATCCAGAGAGCGAACCAGCAAGCAGCAGCATTTCTTCATGGATTCTGCTCCAAGCTCCTCTTGTCCTGCTTGAGTTCTTATCCTGATTTCTCCAGAATGTGACCTGGAAGTGTAAGTTGAAATAAACACTTTCCTCCTACAGTTGCTTTTGGTTGGAGAGTTTTATTTATTTATTTATTTATTTATTTATTTATTTATTTATTAAAAATTTCCACCTCCTCCCCTCCTCCCATTTCCCTCCCAGTTTTATCACAGCAACAGAAACAGAACTAGAACATCATATTAAACGGCAAAAAAAATGTAATATACTTTCTCAACCTAAAACTGAAATTCAGTATTTACTGTCTACACTGTGTGAACGTTCATAAGTGAAGGTGAGACGAAAACTTGCCCAATGTGCCAGTCGTTATACTAGACGATTTAGGTATGGTTGATACTTGTGACAAGTCTGGGAGGAAAGGGAAAAAACCCAGCTGGTTTTTATCTCCTAACTGAAGCTGCAGTGCCTACCCTAATGACGCAGTGGCACAGACAGGCTAAACAAGTTTATTTTTCCTCTCATTTTTTTTTTCTTGTAACTTTTTACTTCTTTGACCTTTAGGCTGAGCACTTTCTTTTTGTGTGTTAGGGTTTTGGTTTTACAAAGCCAAAGTTTGGTCTTGAACTCACTATGCAGTCTAGACTTGGCCTAAAATTTGCAAAAGGCTTCCTGTCCCAGCACCGCCCACTCCTGCCTTAGTGTTTGAGACCTTTGTATATCTGAGTCATTTCTTCTTTTTATTCCCCCTTCCCCTCCCACTTCCTCTTCCGTCTTCTTTACCAGCTTCCTCCTCTGTCCCCTCCTCTTCTGCTCCCCCTCTTTCTTTCTTTCTTTCTTTCTTTCTTTCTTTCTTTCTTTCTTTCTTTCTTTCTTTCTTTCTTTCTTTCTTTTCTTTCACGGGCCTGGGATCCCTAGCACTACCTGTAATCACAGCCATTCCATGTCTGTGTTCACCACACTCTCTCACCTTATGCTTTATGACACCACTACCCGAATCTCAATTACCCTTTTTCCTTAAAGATTCTCAAGTCTGCGCCTAACCTTCAGAGCAGTCTCCCAGGCTTCAGGCTTGCGCGTGCCTCTCCTCTTGGCCTTGATGCCCCTCTGATGCCTCAAACCCAAGTTTCTTAGCCATTCTGTCCAGTCAGTTCTAATATGACCAAGTACTCATTCCCCTCTTAGATTATAATCTGTCCTTCATCTTCATACCCTCCCTCTTCTTTCTTAACAAACAAGCAAAATAAGTACATAACCCTGAAATAGTCTGCAGAGAAAGTAATAAAAGAACCAAGGAGAGGAAAAGAAATGCTAACAAGAAAAAAATGGCAGGGCCCCTAGGAACTAGCAAGAGCCCGAGGTTCTTACCACTCTTGGTCACAAAGAGGTGTACAGAAAGAAGGGCTTAGCCCTGAGCTACTGAGAGCCAAGACTGGAGGGCCGGCAGTTGTTAACTGAACGACATGTTGCTGTACCCTACCGCAGGCCTGCAGAGAGGATGAGAAACAAAACTGCTCTCCTCCTGCCCTTCAGCTCCTCTTCCGTTGCTCCCATTGGTCCAACACAACAGTTAGTCAGGAAGCAAGCATCTTTGTGATGTCATCCATAAAAATTAGCCTGCTGGGAACAGCAGGAAGGGAGGTCTAGAGAACAGAACAGTGAGTACGTAACACAATTAGCTGTCAGACGTTCTCTGTACCCAGTCTGCCCAATAGTACCCTTCTCTCACCTTCATTTAGCTCCAGTATTATACTTAGTGATAAACTAATTGTCTTTCTCTAAACACCTATGCTGGTTTCTGTCACATACCTTCCTCCCCTTCATCCTCCCCCTTCATCTTCTTCCCTCACTCTTCCCCCCTCTTCCTTTTCCTCCTTGTCCTTCTTCTCCCCCTCCTCCTTCTTTTTTTCCCTTCCTTAATACTCTTTCTCAATCCTCTCAAGTTATGCGATTTTCAATATGGAGGGGCTATGTCTCCCTGACAATATCTTTTCAGTTTGTCACAACCAGGAGAATAATGTGCTATGGTCACCTAGTGGTCAAAGCCAAGGATGCTAAATACTGGTAATTCCAAGAGTAATGAAGCCCAATATGGTGTCAAGGCTGAGAAACCCTGAGGACCAAGGTCTTCAAGACAAACTCTTTCTCTATCACACGTCACCTAAAGGATATCATCTCATTTAATCCCTGTAACCTTTGTGTGTGTTAGTAAAATATGAAGGAGTTAGACACCAACTTTAAATTCTCAAGAAAGTCACAGGATAATTTGTGATGAGGCAGAACCAAGAAGCATTGCAGAGATGCTGGGTGTGTGTATGGGAGGAGGGTGGTGGGGGTGGGGTTACAAAGGACAGGGTCTAATATTCTGAGATTACATGACCATGTAGAAAAGTATGGAATTAATATAGTATTTTCCTAGGTATCCTTACTCACCGTGCTCTAAGCTTAGCAGACTATACAAACATGATGCATTTATCAAGAACAATAAATTAGCATCAATTCAAACTATTCACAGAATTACAGGCAGTACTTAGATATTTTTAAACGTATGCCGTTTCTCTGTTCCAGGATTCAATCTAACACCCTTGTTAGATACAGTTTCAACCTGTCTCTTTTGTCCCTCCTAGTCTGCATGTTTCTCAGTCCTTTTTTCCCTTAATGGAATGGACATTTCTGAAGAAAATTGATTAGGTATTTAGTATAATGTGCCTAGATTGGATTTATTTGATATTTCTTCACAAAATTACAGAGTTTTTTTTTTTTTAAAGAATACCTCTGTGGTTATTTGAGTGAGAATGGCCCACATGGGTTCATATATTTGAATAATTGGCTCCCAGTTTGAGGAACTGTTTAAGAAAGATTAGGGGGTATAGTTATATTGGGGGAAGTGTATCACTGGGCAGACTTTCAGGTTTTGAAAGCCCACACTTGGTCTTGTCTCTCTCTCCCTCTCTTCTACACTGGGGCCAGTATATGAGCTCTCAGCTACTGTTGGAGTGCCATGCCTACCTGCCACGAAGACCATGAACTTACTTATGTGGGATATTTTTTTGTCTAGAAGATTATTTACACTAAATTTAAACTAACACCATTCATCAAGATGGAGGCCACTACCTCCTTGTTGAGCATGCTGTCTGATTTTTTACTTTGTCAACTCATTCATTCATCTATTGGTGCATTTATTACCTCACCTATCCATTTGCCATTTCTACTTATTGAACAGCTGTGCTGAGCCTTGTTTAGGCACTGGGAAATGTAAATTCGCAAAACAGACATAATTCCTTGTTCTTGGGGGGGATTAGACCCTTAGCAGGAGACAGGTAAAGGAAAGGCCCTAGTAATAGTACATGTTAGATGTCAAAAAGAACCAAGGACAAAATTAAAGAGAGAAAAAATTAGCTGTTGAACTTTAGATGCAAAGGGTAGGTTCAATTAAGAAAGTGACATTTGAGCTGGACATGGTGACTCACACTGTTGATCCTAGCAATTAGGAGGTGAAGGCAGAAAGATCTCTGAGTTAGAAGCTAGACCAGTCCACATAGTGAGACCCAGGACAGCCAGAGCTACACACAAAAACCCTGTCTCAACCTTCCCCCACCAAAGTGACATTTGAGTCCAGCCCGGAAAACCCTGAGGTCCTAATGCAAGGACTTGGGTAAAGGTTATAGACACAAAGGAAAGGAGAAATAGGCATCAGCTAAAAGGAGGTTGTCTTATTTTTGTTTGTTCTGTTTTGTTTTTTATTGTTTTCAGTTTGTTTATTGTGTTGAGTTGTCTTAGTTATTTTTCTGTCACTGTGAAGAGACACCTTGTCTAAAGCAACTAACAAAAGAAAGCATTTACCTTGGGACTTGCTTACAGTTTCAGAGGGTGTCCTTCCATGGCATCAGGTAGGCAGGCATGGGGCTAAGAGCTTCCACTGATATAAAAGTTGGAGGCAGGGTAAGTGAGACTAGACCTGGAGAGGGCTTCGGAAACATCAAAGGCAGCGACACTCCTCCTCCAACCAGGCCACACATCTTAATAATTCCCCAAACAGTCCACTGATGAGGGAGCAAACATTCAAATGTATGTGCCTATGGGAACCATTCTCACCCAAACCACAACATTTGTGGTTTTCCTGTATAAATGTCTGTGTAACATATGAAAATAGTACTTGTAGAGGCAAGAAGAGGGAGTCAGATCCTTTAGGACTGGAGTTACAGATCCAACATGTGGGTGCTGGGAATTGCACCTGGGTCCTCTGGGAGAACGGCCAGTTCTTTCTAATGCTGAACCATCTCTCCAGCCTGCCTTGAAAGTGTTAGGAACACAAGAATCCCCAAA
The DNA here is from genome assembly GCF_903992535.2 of Arvicola amphibius. NCBI lineage: Eukaryota > Metazoa > Chordata > Mammalia > Rodentia > Cricetidae > Arvicola > Arvicola amphibius. The sequence continues at coordinate 169,584,962 of NC_052048.2, forward strand.
TGACTGAAGGAAAGTTAGTGCAGCAGGAGCAGAGTTTACAGATGTTCTTGGAGTGGGGACTTACATACAGCGACATAAGGACCCTTGTAAGGACCACAAATTTTGTTCCTGGGGAAGTGGTACATTTAAGGAATGTTTTGAGTAGAGGAAAAACAGAAGTCACATTGTACTTTTACAGGCTTTGCCCTGGCAGCAGTGCTGAAGTAAGTATTTCAGAAGCAATGACCAAGGGAGGAAGACAATTACTGAAATGATTCAGCCAGATGAGGGTAAATCGGACTAGCTGAGCGGCAGTGGGCATGGAGAGATATAAACAGAAGATTCAGTGGTGATAGAAATAAGAACTAACAGTAAGCAACACTTGTGTGGTTTTACTGTGCACCAACACCATTCTGAGCATTTCCATATGTATTGGTGCATTATCTTTACAGCAGAGGAGACAGTAACACAGAGATAGATAGATAGATAGATAGATAGATAGATAGATAGATAGATAGATAGATAGACAGATCATACATAAATGGTGGGTAGATAGATAGATATATAGATAGGTAGGTAGATGGTAGACAGATGATAGATAGTAGCTAGCTAGCTAGATGATAGATAGATAGATAGATAGATAGATAGATAGATAGATAGATAGACAGACAGAAAGATAGTAGCTAGGTAGATAGATGATAGATAGATAGATAGATAGATAGTAGCTAGGTTGGTAGGTAGATGGATAGATAGATGATAAATAGGCAGACAGACAGATAGATAATAGATAGATACATAGATAGATACATAGATAGATGATAGATAGATGTTAGATAGTTGTTTACTTGTTTAAGGTCTCTTAGTTAATAAAAGAAATAATAGGATTAACACCCAGGAAGTCTGACATCAAATACCTGTTTTTTCAATCAGAGAAACTATCAAATCAGGTATTCAGACAGTGTCCTGTCAGCCTAATCCAGTGAGTATTCTTAATACGTGAATTCTCAACGACACACGTAGATAGCTCCACTTGGTAAGAATAAGTAAATTGAAACCTTATGAGCTGTGACTTCTGTGTGTATACAACATATTGAAAACAGAATTCATTTCACATTTGTTGGGATTGTTGCAGAATTGTCAATCATTTTGGAAGGAACAAGGGTACCTGATCAGATTATGAGTTAAAACTTTGCAATCAGTTATTGGTGAAAATAATCAAAAGGTTTGTGACAGAGAATGAATGAATGAATGAATGAATGAATGAATGTCTAGGAGAATAGTGACATAGATTTACAAGTCAGCTTATACTTGTGATTTCCAAAGGGAGGCCTATTGTATGAGGTAACTGTGCCTACACTGACTGGAGTCCTTCCGTCTCAAGTCAACGGGTGCTAGTGTTTCAGAAGCAAAGGGATTTGTTCCCAGCTTTGAATGTTTGTGGGATTAGCAGCCACTAAACCCAGATGCTGACTTCAGGATTTGGAGAACAGAGAACGTCTGATGTATGACATGGCTCTTCCTGCAAAGCATGCAGGGCATTCCTTGATAATTCAATGGAATGATGACTATGTTTGGAAGACAGAAGAAAAAGACTGTTCTTTCTTTGAATATCTGGGTTTCCCAATTTTCTGACATTAATTATTTCCTTGTTGATGTCCTTGAACAGCCTTGGGAGAAGGTCTCAATCCTGAAAGATAAAACACATGGTCGTCTGTATAGCTGAAATGAGCAGACAGCATATTTTGTAAGCTCTGGTGTGGTGTTCATGTTACGCTCCATTTTAGAAAGACCAGAAAAAAATTCCCATCAATTTCTTATTCATTTTAAATATTACTAGTTAAAATTCATCCTCTTTAATTAGTTAATGATGTTACAAGGATTTTTTTAAGTTTATAAACACCTTCCAAATACTTAAGATTCCTACAATGGTTTTGCTTATTTGAATGAAAAATGCCTCAAAAGAAGTCAGACTTTTACTCTCTCTGTTGCTGTTGGTATGTGTGCATACAGGCACATCTATGTATGTGTGTTTGTATGAATGCTAACATGTGTGAGCACATGTGCATCTAAATGTGTCTGTGCATACTTATGGAGATCTCAAGTTGATGCTTGGTGTCACTTTTGATTGCTCTCTGCTTTGTGTATTGTGGAAGGTTGCTATCTAAGTCCAGGGTTCTCTAATTCCAGATAGTCTATCTAGCCATCTTGCCCTAGGTATCTTGTCTCTGTCTCCCCAGGGCTGAGATTATAGGAACGTCACAACACCTGCATGGCCTCTCACATGGGTGCTGGAATCTGACCTCTGGTTATATATTGAGTAGCTCTTCAGACTTGACTTTCACTTTTGCTCATGATGATTTGCAATAAGAACAATTTAGATACATTCATAATGAAATAAGTTTATGGAGATGTATTTGGGAATTGAAATCTTTTAAAATGTGTATTTCTGTCTTCCCAATTGTATCTTTGTAGATAGAGGCCGCTCATTCATTTCCCAGCTGCTCTGACCCAAAATAAGCACACTGTAACTATATTAATTGTAACACTTCTTGACCAATTAGTTTATGCATATTTCTAGCTAGCTCTTATATCTTAAATTAAACCATTTCTATTAATCTATGTATTGCCACATTGTTGTGGCCTACTGGTAAGGTTCAGTCCAGCATCTGGTGTCTGTCTCCTCCTGCGGTGGTTACATGGCTTCTCTTTAACTCCACCTACTCTCTCTCTCTCTCTCTCTCTCTCTCTCTCTCTCTCTCTCTCTCTCTCTCTCTCTCTCTCTCTTTCTCCAGCCTGGCTATATTTGTTAAGCCATTGGCAGAAAGCAGCTTCCTTATTAACCAATGACAATGAAACATATTCATGGCATACAGAGGGGAATCCCACATCATAGCTTTAAGAACTATTCTAGCAGCGAATGTTACTACCATTTTATATATGCTTTCTAATCCTGCAAAAGGAGTTTTATGCTAAGGAAAGAAAAACAGCAGTTTCTCTATCTTTACCTCTCACCAAATATGTTATCCATATATAATCACATATGCAAAAATATAAAGAGGATATTTAACCTCTTATAAGATATAGAAACATGTGCTCACTCATATTAATATGCATTCATACAGACACACATATGAGTCATGTGTGCACACACACATGCCTGCAAGTAAGAGAAAAGTCTTATTAAAGATTATTTTGACTGTTAATAGAATATTAACTATGGCAAATATAATATCTACTTTGTGATGTTAATATTAATGGAAGACACATATGTGTGAGGGCATTGAAGTAAAAGAGAATTCTCCATGACTTCTGCTCAATTTTGTAATGAACCCAAAACCACTCTTTTTAAAAATAAAGGTTAAGTGACTGAGGGATATTTCTCAGCAAAGCACTTAAGTGACAAGTAGGAGAACCAGCTTGACTCCTAGCTCCTACATATAAATGGCTGATATATTGGCGTGCTCTTGTAATGTCAGCACTGGGGCTCACTGGCTAGCCAATCTAGCCTAATCAGTGAGCTACTGGCCAATGAGAAACCTTGTCAAAGAAGGTAAATGGCATTCCCAAAGATGATAGTCAAGTTAGCTCTATACCTCTGCATATATGGATAAACATGTGTATGTGCATTGTTCCCCCCACAGGTACCTGCACACACATGAACACATATACACATAAAGAATACAATTAAAGGTAAATATTATTAAAATAGTTGTTGCAGTGTCATGCCGGACAAACTTATATAAGTTAGCTAATCCAGACAAAACTCCTTTGGCAATATCAATATTCTGCTTGATAATGAAGCAAGTCTTCTGTATTTTGCAATAAACATTAAGACAAAATTCGCCAGACTCTGAGAGGCATTGCTAACTTCAACAGTCAAATATGTGGCATAATTGATTTGCAGTGATTGTCTGCTGCATGATACTTAAATGGTTCACTTCTTTTGCTGAGTCGGACAGTTTCACTTCCCAGCTTTGTGTTCACTTTCAAAGCTGTGGGGAAGATGACATTTTTGGTGTCACATGTCACCACAGTCACATACCACCACAATTATGTTGGCTGTGTGTGAATGCTGAAGCCACGCCCGCCCAGGACCTGGAGGGAAGAGTGACAGGGAATCATTAGGTGAGGGATAGGAAAATAGAAGCTGGAAGACTAGAGCGGTACTTGCCTTGGCTTCCCTTGCCTTTGGTAAGTGTAATCTTTTCATGATGTCATTCTGTCAAGCGCTTTGTGTGATGACAACTGAGAAGACACAACACGCCACTCTGTCTCAAGTGTGTGCTAGCATCCTCTGCCTTGGCAGTATCTTCATAACTCCTCAGGGCCACTTGTTCAGTCGCAAATCTTTCGAATTGGGAGGCTTCCATTGCCTCCCGAATTGGCAGGAGAAGGTAGAGCCAGGGTTGTAGGCGTCCTTCTGATTGGGTAGAGAAGAAGGTAAAGCTAGTGCTGTAAGCTTCCTACTGAATGGGAAGGAGAGAAGGTAGAACCAGTGCTGTAAGCTTCCTCGCGATTGGGTTGGAGTGGGAGGTGGAGCCAGAGCTGTAAGTTCCGCTATAGCCGCTTACGGGTTCTGAGTCCCTAGGAGGGCAAGAGTGTACCTGCGCTAGTCCATGGTCTTCAGTGGCTGCTTCGGTAAGTGTTCCTTCACTAAAATTTCTATTAAGTCATTAGCAATTGAGCGACTAAACTAGCTCCGTTTTATCCCCCTTTGAAGCTTTTGGCACCCTTAGATGCTTCACGTATTAGCAGTAATCTCTGCTACAGCTTCCCCATGCTTTTGCTGCCCTCTGCCTATCCCTGCAGTTTGTCTGAGGAACTCTAAACTGGTGAACCAGGGCGTGAGGAAAGGCCCTGTTTCCTGACACTTATTCTAAAAGTTACCCACTAAATTTTCCTCTCCACTTTTGATTTTGAGAAATGTAGACACGCCTAAAACTCTAGGTGCCCCACATCGACAGCTTTCCTAGACTTCTAGAGCAAACCCATGTAAGTGGGGGAAACAGAACGCAGTGTTTAGGAATGCTGTCCATGTCTAGGCCCAGAGTTGCTCTACTTACAGGACCTGGACCGGGGCTTGGGCTTGTTCTCCTTGGGCAACAGAGTGTCTGCTCAATAAATGAAAAAGTTAATAGAATTCCATATGTCAGGGAAGTTTTTATCAGCCTGGGTCAAAATAATTCGTTTCACTAAATGAATCATTAGCGAAAAAGCTACATCTTATTATAGAATCAATCAATGTGGAGCTTAAATCATCAAGACTCTATATTCTATATTGTAAAAGTGAAGAATTTGTAAACAAACAAGCAAATCCTGTTCAAAGTTAGGATTCTGTCAAGTGCAGAATTAGCATTCCTTCCCTGTTTTGTTCAACACAGTTGAGTTTTATCTAGTCATGCCAGCAGGAAGTGTTGAAGAAGCTATAATACTTTGCTGGGAGAGGGTGAATTAATTTCAAAGTAATCAATAATGCCTCAAGAATAAATCTGATCTCCAAGCTAATTTAAACATGTCTCCCCACCCCCACCTCCCTCCTTCCCCCGCCTCACAAGATTTTACCATATTTGGTTTTACTTTGGGGAAATGTAGTTCATGTAACTGGTTGATCAAACTGTAAAGCCACAAGAGGAGAGAATTAAGTTTATTATTTAGAATGGTTTCTGTTCTTTAAATGGATGCAATAACAATGTCCTTCACTATGAAGTAAAGACTGTGTGTGAGTCTTGGCGCTGAAGATATGAGTGTACAAGTCACTGTGGCCTCTGGAACTTCAGTTACTTGGCTTTCTCATCCCTTAGTGATATTTTTGCCATGTACAACTATGAATCTATGTTACTATATTTGACATAAGTATGCATTTTTATTTCTAGCAGACATAGCTTTGAAATAAAAAAGGTTTCCCAAGTTATTCCTAAATATTCTGAAGATTTCTGAGGGCAAATTTCTATTTTATGTAATCAAATCAGCAACTTTGCCATTCGTGACTCAAGTGTTCACTTGAAGATTTTTATGGTTGAATGTGGAAGAAGCAGATGACTGATAGCTACAGCTTGCTCTCTTGTGCGCTCTGTCTGTCTGTCTGTCAGTCTCTCTGTCTCTGTGCGTCTCTCTGTGCATCTTTGTATCTGTCTCTCCCTCTCTCTCTCCTTGGCCTCATCATTTGTGAACCCTTAACTCACTAGGATCTATTTCATTCTTTTCAGATAAATGTATTACCAGAAATACAGTCTCAGCTCTGCAGAAAAGAAGGCCTGTGTCAGATGATCAGAAGATTTCCAGGTAACTGTTAATTTTCTTCTTGATGCATGAGCATTTGACATCTGGAGGCGTCTATATAAGCCACAAATAACAAGGCCTCAAGGCATCATCCCAGCTCCCCCTCATAGCAACTCCACCATCACAAGTCCTCCCTAATGCCCAGGCTGTGCCAATGGGAAGGCCCTGTCATACCTCATACTAGGGCAGCTTTAGCCTTTTGGTTTTTCCCTCTGGCTTGCCAGGTATCTGTTTCTATTTGTCTTATCTGTTTATTTTAAAAGTTATTCTGCCTTATTTTAAAAATGATGGTTGTTGTAGCTCATAGTTATATATAACTTGTGCTTTTAAAAAGATTCATGATTATGTCACTGCGCAGTTATTTTTGTTTTGCTTTGTCAACTTGACACAGATCAGGGTCATCTGGGAAGAGGAAAGTTCAACTGAGGAAATATCTATATCAGACTGGCCTGTAGGCAAAATTGTTGTAGTAAGGAGGTCACTTGTTGGTTCCCAGCTGCTCAGCCCCAAAATAAACACACAGAAACTATATTATTTAAAACACTGCTTGGCCTATTAGCTCTAGCTTCTTATTGGATAGCTCTTACATTTTAATTTAACCCATTTCTAGTAATCTGTGTAACACCACGTGGCTGTGGCTTACCCGATAAAGTTCCATCTGGCTCCAGCCGTGCTACATGGCTTTTCCCTGACTCTGCCTTCTTCCTCCCAGCATTCAGTTTAGTATTCCCTGCCTAGCTCTGTTCTACCCTATCGGGCCAAGTCAGTTTTCTTTATTAATTAGCCAATCATATTCATAGCCTACAAAGGAGATCCCACATCAAACTGTGGGACATTTTCTCCCTTAATGTTTGAGGTGGCCCACACAAATATTGGGTAGTAACAACAGCAGTGGGCCGGATGGTTCTGGCTTATATACGAATGCAGCCTGAGCATGAAAAGTAAGCCAGTAAGCAGCACTCCTCTGTGAACTCTGCTTCAGTTCCTGCCTTGAGTCCTGGCCCTGAATTCCCTTTATAGTAGACTACAAACTGTGTGATGAAACAAGCCTTCTCCTTTCCAAGTTGCTCTTGGCCGTGATGGTTTATGACAGTAGCGGGAAGCACACTAGAGCAGCGATTTTGTTATCAGAATTTTGTTTTTTCTTCTCTGAAATCCCCACCCTGTGTTTAAGGCAGGATACTCAATGAAGTTCTGTCTTTACCATGTCAGGAATTTGGGAGAAAGATTACTACCTCCAGTTCCTGCACAGTTCCATGAGTGGAAATGATGTCAGATGGGAACTGAGCCTCTAGAGATGAAATCAGTCTTGACAGATAAAGTGATAGCCTACCTTAGAACTCATTGGTGAAAGTACCTCCCATTTCTTGCCTAAAACCCATTATTGTTTGTGCCTCTAGGAAATGTTTTACTACATAATTAAAATTTAGATCTGCATGACTTTGTTTCTGTATTTATTAATTTATGCCTTGGTAGAGTCAAAAAAATGGTTTTTGCGTGGGGTTTTTGCCTCCCAGTCAAGTGTCAGACTTGTAGGCATGTCTCACTGTACTGAGGGCAGTCTCCTTTCCACTTACCAAGGATGACCATGAAAACAAATTGGTAATTCTTCTTTAAATTGAAGACATAGTTCTAAGGTAAATAGAGAGTGAATTTTGTTCTGTTTGTGTTGTTTCTCAGCACAGTTACATGCAGACTATGCAGAGCTGACTACATAGTCATGACTTATTTATTTGCTTGCTTCCTTGCTTGTTTGTTTTTAAGCTGAAGACTTAGATAGCCCAGCCTGGCCTCAGATTCCCTGAGTGGTCAATACTATCCTTGAATTTCTGATCTGATCTTTACACTGAAGAACATCACCAATTCTAGAAATATGTAACCCCTTTATTCTCATTCTCTCTCTCTCTCTCTCTCTCTCTCTCTCTCTCTCTCTCTCTCTCTCTCTCTCTCTCTCTCTCTCTCTCTGTCCCCTCTCCCCCTCTCTCACTTTCTGTTTATCTCTGTGAGTAGCGAGATAGTTTTGTGAAATCATATCTCCTACCATGTTATCTTTTTGAGCTGAAGTTAATCTTCTTAAGAGTCTAGCTTTAAAAACAAGGACCTACAGATTTATTTCTGTTTTGAATTTTATAAACAGTAGCTTTTATGATGTTTTTGTCTATGGACCAACAAAATATAATATAAACTTATTCACAGACTGAGACTAATTGGTTTGCTATGAATGTTGAGTATTTAATAGTGAGTGCAGACTGGATAATAACACCCTGTATTTAGTATATGGGGTCATTCAAGGGTTGGGATGGGCAGAGGAGAGCAGTGTACGGCCCTATTCCCTTACTCAGGAGACGAGGCACGATGGTGAATTTGAAGCTAGCTAGACTGGTTACACACTGTCTCCAGAAGAAAATCATGAAAATAAGAGAATGAGTATGAAACATTGACCCACTGCTGAGCCCACTGGACTGCAAAAGACAGCATCAAACCTATGAGATACCCAAAGTACTGGTCAGTCTCACTGGGTCACAAACAAAATTAATTTTTTTTGTACCAGAGGGTCGGGGGGGGGGAGGGAAAGATTTGTCTTATTGGAGAGAACAAGGAGTTGGCAGGATGGTAAGGAGGTAGGTGACCGTGGTTGCTATATATTACATACATGTGCAAAGTGAAAAAACTGTGAAATTAAGAAGATGCATATGAAATATTTAGCATAGTGATTGCAAAATATAAGTGCTCACTTAGCTATTATTTTTTAGAGGAAAAGCAAACATAAAAAACAAAATTAAACATAATGCTATATAATATATTTTCTTTAAAGCCAAAATAACCTGTGTCGTTTTAGGCTGTGTATTATTTAGAGCCTAAAAAACATCAAACCAGAGGTTTTTAGCTTTGCCACTAGTTAGCAATATGAATTACTCAATTTTATAGATTTTTTTTTTTTGGTTCTGCTTTTGTTTTCAAATCTGTGGATGTGGATATTGGGCCTATTTCATAATTTAGTTTTTAAAATCAAGTGTATTATATGTCCATATATATAAAACCTTTAATTTAAAAGTAAGTCTTTCTGTATATTATACCTAATACTTACGTTTAATAAATGGTGGCTGGACTAGCCATATTTTTTAAAAAATTGAGCAGCAGCCTCACCTTACTCAATTTTTTTCTCTTTTTAAGACTTATTTTCTCAAGAATTTTATGTTTCTTGGAAAAGCTGTGACAGGTGTGAGATTTGCCCTACTTGTAAGCTCACAAGGCACGTGCCACACTTTTCTGGATATGGTCTGATGATCCGAGATGCCTATATCAGAAAGAAAGAAAGAAAGAAAGAAAGAAAGAAAGAAAGAAAGAAAGAAAGAAAGAAAGAAAGAAAGAAAGTGCATTTGCAGGACTAAGAGCTGGAGCGATCCCCAGGGTCTGTATCGGTTCTCTTCACATGGCTGGGTGACACCTGTAAATGCCATGGTACGCATGTCAGGAGAGGAACTTTATACACAGACAGTTTGTGTATAACAGACAGTGAGCTCAGCTGTTCGAGTCCTCATTTATATGCATGGAGCTTAGATGCAGTGCCCAGCTCTGCATGGACACAGGCATGTTGGTGTGTGCTCTAATCCTAGAGGTGGAGGCAGGAAGACCAGGAAGTTGCAGGTCATGTTTGACTACTTAAGGAGCTAAGGACAACCTGGGCTAGCTTAGACGCAAAACAAAACTTTCTCTCGTTCCTAGAGGTGTCATTTCTGTCTTCCAAGACTATCCATTATATAAATATCTTCAGAAAAAAAAATAGTTTGGAAGAAAGATTGTTAATGTATCTGTAGAAATATGTCTAAATACGAAAGCGTTATGGACACGTGTGTCCATCAGTTTTGGAGATTCATGACAAGCTCTCTTTCTGAAGCACAATCAGTCTTCAGTCCTGGGTCACTAGTAGTCTGTAACATTGTTTCTGTTTATTAGTTTATACGAATATTGAATTTGGAAGTTTTCAGTATTGTTGTAGCATCCCGAAATGCCGTAGAGAATTGCTGTCTAGCACTTTGTCTTCAAAACTCATAGATATCAACATGCTGAGAACAGTGGTGGACAAGTGGGTGGGTGGATTCCTTGGGACCCAGAGAAGTGAAAAGGGCAGAGTTCTGGCTAGAGAAGCAGAAGTCCGGTCAGAGACACAGCACGTCGTACTCTCAGGATGTGGCCCTTCCCCAGCCAGCATCTACCTGACCTTAGCCGTGTGACTCACATGGGAGAGCACACACCCATGGAAAGTTTCCTAGCTAGCGAAAGATTTATTTTTGTCTTGCCATTTAATACTTTGCCTTTTGTGGGGGGAACATTTAGTTGGCTCAACTTGTTGTTTGTGCTTTTTATGAGTTTTTTTTTTCTAAAAGGAATTGCTTTCCCAGATTTGAACTACAGAAACGTGGACATAAGAGGACTGTTCTGCAGGGCTGTGAGCTGTTTTTATTCTTTTAGTGCAGCGTCACCATCCAAGGAACCCTGGCTTGGAGTGTGCCAAGGTTTTTGTTTTGTTTTGAGTGTTATTCATTCTTTAAAGTGATTTGTATCTTAGGTCAGAGTCCTGGCTTTTGTGTCAACTTTTAAAGAGAGACCAAGATGTCCAACGCAGAGATAACACTTGGGTCATTTTAGGACCCACAGCCCCACATCCTTATTGCCTTTCTGCAACATGTCAATTTCTTTAAAAGGAAAAAAAGGAAGAAAATCTGTAACAAATAAAATTGTATACATTTGCTACATCCAAACAGAAAACTGCTTTATAAAATTCCAATTATTAATTACCAAGTATCATTAATCTAACATAATTGGAGTTATTTTTAGCACTGACTTACAATGTTTATTCATGAAATATAGCCAAGGTCTAATATTTCCAAGGCTTGCCTTTCTTGAACCTTGACACTTCCCTCTGTATTTTTCTGTGAGGTTCTAGGTCAGCAGTTCTCAATCTGAGGGTGGTAGCTCCTTTGGGGATTAAATGACCCTTTCACAGTGGTCACCTAAATACCGTTGGAAAACATAGATATTTACATTATCATTCATAACAGTAGCAAAATTACAGGTATGAAATAGCAATGAAAATAATTTGTGGTTGGGGGCCACCCCGACATGAGGAACTGTATTAAAGGGTCACAGCATTAGGCAGGTTGAGAACCACAGGCCTAGAGACTTTTATAACTCAAAAAAACCCTCTTGCCTTCTATGATACATGTAATTATATTCCAGATGAAAGACATTTCCTCAAAATATCAACTCTCGCTTCTTTAGTATGACTTGAGCAAGACAATAGCAGAAAGTAAGACGACGGAAGCAATTCATTTTAAATCACATCCTCACTCCAGGCATCTTGCTTAGATATAGTTGCATTTCTATAAAAGAAGTTCACAAGCTTGCTGAATGTCTAATTGATGGTATTTCTGGAAGTACGTTTAAATTTCCTTTCAGTTCTTCTCTGGCCACCCATCCTCAAAGCTTACAGGAACCCTCTACCCTTCTCCATCTCCATAGTGACCAGGTCAAAGCTCTCATGTTCTATCTGTTAAGTCCAGCCCAGTATCTACCTTATAGGAAGAGAGATTTTACCCCACCCTGCCATAAAGAGATAAAACAAGCCTTTTAGGTCTGCTTAGGGAAATCTGTGTATTAAGAGACAAGCAGCTGTCTCTCCAGTGCTCTGGTTATCTAGGGCAGCACTCACACCCCCAAATGTTTACAGGGGACTGGCATTGGCCAAAACAAACACATACATTTGAGAAGCCAGACAACTGACACAAGGATTCTGTCTGGTACAGAATGGGGACACTACAGAGGACCAGAGGTGATGACAGGGAATTCCAAAGCCACGTGTCTCTGAGAAGAACTGCAATGCTGGAAGTCCCTTTGCAAATCTCATCCGTGAAAAATCAGCGATCCCTGGATTCTCTCCACTGAGCCCATCCTCCTTTGTCCTCTCTTCCACACACCCTCTCCTCTCTGCTCCCTCTGCCCCAGCTTGTCTCTATATTTCCCCACGTCCTTGGTGAGTCCAGCTTCCATTTTCCTCTGAAAACAAATTCTGCTTAGTCCTAAAATTGATGAAGTTGGATTTTCTAGTAAAACCTTAATTCTGATGTTGTGAGGGGAGAATTTCAAGTCAATCGCTACTCTTTCTTCTGGCTATCAATCAATATTTAAATTTTTCACCATACTACATAAGAGAGTTATCTGTGGGTTAACTTATTCCTCCCAGCTGGTTCTCTTGAATTCTGACTTTTGTCCCGTCATCATCCGGGGCTCTTGGCTATCTGAGATCATCATGTTCTTGGCTTTCATTTTATTAGCCTTTATTTTTTTTTCACGTCCATAGTTTTCCTTGACAACCTAATCAGTAGAGTTGATAATTTGAAAGCTCCAACTAGCTTGGAATGGCAGCCTTTTGGGTTTCTGGTTTTCAGAACCCACTGAGTTTGGGTATGGATTCTACAATATAGATAGCATTTGACTGAGTGATGCTCCTGAAACTCCCAAGTATTCAACTCTCAAGTGTATGTTATTTTTTTCTCATAACCTTTTCCAGTCTAACCTGGACTGCTGTCAGTCACCAGAAGCACTTCTCCACAGCTCCTTGTTGTATTGCTCTCCTACACCGTCCTTAGACTACAGAACTTACAACTCGTATAACAAGGCATTCTCTGCTCCTACACAAAAAACACAGGAGGAAATCACCTGAATGTGCTGTGTCTATTTCTAGAATGTCTTCTTCCCATTGCTACAATGGAAAAATATGGCATCACTCCTGAAATTTAAAATCACCCACAATTACTACCATTTAAGTTGATTACTACCTCTGAAACAGCCTCTTCCATTACCCAGGTGCCCTCTAAAATGTTGAAAAGCACAAGTCAAAATAGTGTCATATTCAGTGTTCTTTTTGCTATGAAAAGACACCATAGGGCCCTTATAAGAGAGAACAATCGGGACTGGCTTACAGGTTCCGAGGTTTAGTCCATTGTCGTCATGGCTGGAAGCATGGTGGCATGCAGGCAGACATGATACTGGAGAAGGGTCAAGTGTCCACTTCTGAACTGGTAAGCAGTTGGAAGAAAGAAAGAGACCGTGGGCCTGGTGTGAGCTTCTGAAATCTCAAAGCTCACCCCCAAGGACCCATTTCCTACAATAAGGTCATAGCAACTCTAACAAGCTCACATGTCCTAATCCTTTCAAAGAATGCCACTCCCCTATGAGCCTGTGGGGGCCATTTGCATTCAGACCAGCACACCAAACTACCAGCACTCACTGGATAGAGGAATCACAGGGATGCTATTCATGTGAAGGAAAGTGGAACTCAATTGGAGTTCTTGGATCTTCGTTGTAGAGAAGGTCCATTGCTCTATGAGCGGAACATATGTCAAAAAAAGCTAGTGGAGCATGCCAATAGGATGGCTGTGGTTTATGACAGAATTTTACCAGCCCTTAATTTCCTTTGGGTTAGGAAATTAGATGAACAGTTTGCTTGGAACAATACTTTGTCATTCAAGAAAGGCTTGGGCAAATCCACGTGACAGGTTAAGGACATGTTCCTTTCAAGTTAGGCTTATTAATTTTACAATAAAGCAGATTTAAAAAAAAAAAAAAACAAATGAAAGTCTCCGAGTCACTGACTTAGTGATTCTCACTGGGAACATTTATACATTTGTATGTTTTTAAGTTGAAAATATAGTTTCTTTAGGTATCGCGTTGAGACTGTCTTCAGAGTGTGCTCTGTCTAATTCATAGAGACATAGTTGCATAATCTTGTAGCTATGTTCCTATTACACCTTGTGGAATGTTCCAGTGGGGCAATGTGTCCTTACTGTATTTGCATCTCCACAGAAAGACTGAGATTCCCTGAAGGTGGGACCTTCATTCAGTACTAAACTTTAGTGCAAGACCATCATCCTTAATATGTAGAAGATGGTTGATCCTTACCATTATCCTGAATGGAGGTTTGTGGGGGGGGGGGCGGGGAAGAGGTGTTTTCAGAAAGGCTTAATAAAAAGAGAAGAAATACTCTGAATGTGGGTTCCACCTTCTCGAGGCTGGGACTCCATCCTGGATGAAAAGGAGGGAGGCAGCTGGGCACCAGCATTTGTCTCTTTCTGCTTCCATTATTGTGGGTACAATGTGACCAGTCACCCTACACTCTGCTGCTGCCCTATGAACTGCACACTTAAACTGTGAGCCAAAAGAAACGCGCCCTTCTTATGTTACATTTGTGAGGAATGTTGTCACAGCCGTGGGAGAAGAAAGCAACACAATGTTACACTCGCTACTGTTTGGATGTTAAAGATGAATGAAAATAGGATTGCTGAGAGAGTGTTGGAGTCATGGAAAGAGAGCCGTACCAATCGTCAGAGGGATTTGTCAATGCACAGACTGACTTGCCCAGTTACTCACTGTGATTTAAGTATTGATCTGATGGTATGGGTCAGAGACCAAGAGCAAGAGGAGCAGGGAGCGTGTCTTATCCTTTGAAGTTGTAGCCATTTTTAATAAGACATTTGACTCTGTAGAATTAGCTATGTGTTAGATTGCTCTCAACAAATGTGCTGGGAAGCTATGAAGAAATCCCCTGCAGTAGAAGCCTCTTCTGGGCTATGTCCCAGGTAGCCAAAGAACTTACTTATTGCCTCACTGTTATGGAAACTGACAAGTTGGTTGATCTTCTGCGTGCCGGTTGGCGATGAATGCATAATTCTCCCAGGCAGCCTTGCTCTTGTCCTGTCTTCAGCCACATTCTCATTGTTTCTTTTGAGAGGAGGCTAAGTGCTGACTGCTCAGGAGGGAGCAGGAAATCAATGGTGAAGCCTCCTTCTGCACCTCTCCAAGGATGCTTCACTTCTTCGCATCGAAGTCTCTTTACGTTGGTTATACATGCAAGCCAGATGAGATAAATCTAACACTCTGGATAATGGTTGTGTTTTCATCTTCTTTTCTGCATATGTCACACACAAGAAAGTGAGGATGTATAAGATACATCTAGTAAACCTAGACCAGGAAGAAAGAGACTCTGTTGGGATCACAGTGGACTTTGGTAGGTATTTTGTTAATTTATATCTAAACATTAAAAACAAAACAAATACGTACAAGAAACAGCAAAAGTCAAGTGACTCACATAATACAGAAAGAAATGTCATTGTGACTAATGAAAATGTTAGTATTCAGACATCTGTCCTGGCCTGCCCTTGGGGTTCTGACAGGCTACATCCTCAGCTGCAGTCACTAAGAGCACCTCCTGTGCACGTTCACTGTGCTCCCTTTTAAAAGGTGGGCCTTACCCACTTCCTGTCTCTTTCTCTCCTCTTTCTTTCTCTTCCGCCATTCTTGTCCCCAGGGACCAGTCTCTATCCCCTTCTCTGATAACCCTTTTTGCCCCTTCTCTCCTCATCCAAAAAACCTTTTATGTGAGCCATGTTGCAGGTAACTTCTCTTCATGGTGCTTTTAAATAAATTACAACAGAAGGTTTAGACCTTCCTTCCCCTTTTCTTCTTTTATCCTTTCTTCCTTTTTCCTGGAGATGCTTTCCTGATCTTTCAACCTTAGACCACCTATTCTTTATATCTCAAGATCACACCAGAAAATGTGAATTCTCTTTTCTTGTGCACTGTCAACACTTACTATCCCTTATACTCTTCCGGCATTTGAAATTTAGTGCAATGTTGTCTGCTGACTATGCCATGAACAGGATTAACAAAAGCACAAAAGAGGTGGTTGCTATCTAGTAAATTCAAGGTAGATTTACCTTGGGGACAAAATCACAAGACCTCTCTCTCTCCCTTCCATCTTCCCTCCCTCTCTTTTCTCCACCCCCCTCAGTGATACAGGTTATGACTGACATCTATGCCTACTTCAGAAATATGCTTCTTCTGTATCCCCAGAATGAGAGAACATGCCCTGCTAGCCACCTGGAATAGCTCTTGTTAGTGGTCTGTTAGATGCAATTTTGTTAGTACTTATGCAGCAAAGTACTACAGACTGAGTGGTTCAGTACAGGAATGTATTACTCCTACTTCTAGAGACAAGTCCACAATTACTGTGTCAGCTCATGAGGCTTATTGTGAGGCTTTTCTTCGACTTGCAGTCCTCAGACTGTCTTCTCTATCTGTCTTCTAATTTCCTCTTCTTATGATACCAGCACATCATCACATTAGAGCAGCAGTTTTCAACCTGTGTGTTTTGACTCCCTTGGGAGTTGAATGGCCTTTTCACAAGGTCAACCTAAGGCCATCTGCATATCAGATATTTACCTTACAATTTATAACAGTGAAAAATTACACTTAAGAAGTAACAACAAAAATAATTTTATGGTTGGGGTCACCACCATATAACAAATTCTTTTAAAGTCCGCAGCATTAGGAAGGTTGGAAATCACTGCATTTAGAGGCTCTCCCAATGACCTGATTTGATCTTACACCCCTACAGGCCTTATCTCCAAATCCAGTCACATTCCCAGGTTCCTGGTTAGGACTTCAATGTGTAAATTTTAAGAGAGAAAGATAAGGATGGAGGAGTCGGGGGCATTGTGATTGGTCATTGCCCCATGGGAGAGAACACAAAGGAAAGTAGTATTTGACAGGAAAAAGCAAGAGACATCTGTGTTTGGTAAATGCATATGGATTGGTCATAGTAGAGTCCACAGAATTAACTCATCAGGCAGAAGAAACACCAAATCATTTAAAAAAAAAAAGAGGATGTCATTTTTTCCTTCATCTGAGCACCAAGAGATGGGTGCTGTCCAGAGGCTACCCAGCTGCCGTGTGCTGATCAGCATGGAGGCCTACCTTTCTGGGTCATGCAAAGTTATTACCTTAAGCTTCAGCCTCACACACACATTCTCTGAGCTTCCTTCTCTTTCTGGGATAATATTTCTTTCTTTAAACATACAGCTTTTCATGGGAAATAGTTCAACCCAAATCCTTTATTGGTGAGGATTTCAGATGTGATGGCAAGAAATGGAAACTGTTGAATTATGAAAATATTCTGACCACTCACACAGCCTGACCAATGTTTAAAACAGCCCCAGGGAGGAACTATGCATATTTATATTAATTAATGACAGTTAAAATCAGATAAAGATTATTTGATAAAATGATTATATAGCCTTGCTTCATTTCCTTGAAAATAAGGGAAAGTATCAACCACTTGGCTGTAGTCTGTCAGTTGGGAACTATGTGATTCTTCTACCCACTTGGCATATCCATTGTGCACTGGACAGAAATATTAAGACTTTATCTGGAATCTTGGGCCTAGAGAGATGGCTCAGAGGTTAAGAGCACTGGATGATTTTCCAGAGGACACCTTTTTAATTCCAGGCACCCATATGGCCACTATACAGTCTGGAACTCACTTGCCTCTGGGTCGTTTATTTGGTTAATGCTTGGTGTGGGAGGGCCTAGTACATTGCAGGGACTACCGTCCTTGGGCAAATGGTCCTGAGTTGTAAAAGAAAACAGTCTAAGCAAGCCACGAGGAGCAAGCCAGTAAGCAGTACTCCTCCATTGCCTCTGCATCAGCTTCTGCCTCCAGGTTCCTTGCCTGCTTGAGTTCCTGGCCTGACTTTTTCCACTAATGAAGAGTGCTGTGGAAGTGTAAGCCAGATAATCCTTTCCCCTCCAAGTTGTTTTTGGTCATGGTATTTTTAGACAGCAGTAAAATCTCTAAGGCAAATCTTTAGTGTGCGTGTAAAAGGCCAGGCACAGTAGTATATGCCTGTAATCCCAGAGCTGGCGTAGGTAAAGATAGGCTCTCCAGAGTTTACTGGCCAACCAGCCTAAATAAAAGGACAAGCTCCAGGTTCAAGGAGCAATCATGCTTCAAAATGGATGGTGGAAAATGATAGCAGAACACATGTGACACTGGCTTCTCATCTCTGCACGCATGTCTATCTACATTCAGAGAGAGGGGGGAGGGAGGAAAGAGGAGACATGGTGGGAGTCAGTAGCGTTGGGAGACTACTGTGTTGAATTTCAAGTCACTCACTCCCCCAGCCTTTCTCTGGCTATAAAGACAGATAGTTGCTGACAGTAACACTGCAAATGCTGTGAAAGAAAAACGATGTTAATAAGTTTGAGGTGCTCAAGTAGTCTTCGTTCGCAGTCCGTCGTCAACGTTAGAAAGAAAGAGTTCATTAATGGGAGGCGTTAGCCAAGGTGCGCATAGCTTTCTCAGCTGCGTGGCGCAGATTGCATTGCTCGTGGGATGACGTTTGTTATGACTCCTCTCTCGAACATTGCATTGTAGGTCATATGTAAGAGAATGCACATTTATTAGGACTAATACATCCTAACAGCTATTTAGACTCTCCCAGTCTGACAAATCCCATTGAAGAATAATCTTGACGGCGACTGAAAACGAAAGTTCCAGCGAAGTATAAGGAAAGAGAAGCTCATTCGAATTCCTGCAGAATCAGGATCTTTCATTTTGTGCTGAAGTTGTGATTAACTGCATGATGGAGCAGCTTTGGAAGATGGTTTCCCTTTTAATGGTAGGGTAGACATGCTTCTGTCTGAGAGAGAGGACAGACTCAAACGTCTTTCAAACCCTCTGATTCATTGTCTTAACTTTTGAGACCTTCTTTTTTAAAAAAAAAAAAAAATCTACCCCTAGCACCATCTAGTGGTGAAATGGGAACGTGCTCTTTTCTCTGCAGTCATTTCCGTTTCGGTGGAAACTGAGCAGCTTGCTTGCCCAGCTCACATGCAAATGTATAGCATTCGAAGGGGTCACCTTCCCCCACCAGCAGGGGAAAGCAAGGAATTCACCCGTATTAAGTGAGGAGTCTCAGCCTTTTCTGTGAGAATATAAGCAGTGCCAGGAATTCTAACCCACAGGGAGTCACAAACCAGGAGTCCTGGAATCCAGAGGGGAAGACATTCATTCAGGGTTCACTCAGCTGCTGAGGGAGTCTAGGTAAAGTGGTCCATTTGTGCTGTTTTAGACTTATGAAGTGGGAACGATGTTATAGAGCTGTTCCTTCTTCATACAGTCATTACAAAAATGCTTTGTATGACAGGCTCTATTATAAATGTTTGTGTCACATGTAAGGTGTCTTAGTTACTGTTCTGCTGCTGTAAGGAGACACCACAGCCCAGGAAAATTATAGAATAAAGCATTTAATTTGTACTGGCTGACAATGTCAGGTTTGTTAATGACCATTGTGGCTGTGAGCGTGGCAGCACGCAGGCAGGTGTGATGCTGAGAGCTTAGCAGCCTGATCTACTGTTAGGTGGAGAGACAGAGAGAGATGACACTGAACTTGGCATGGGCTTTTGAAACTTCAAAGCCCATCCCTAGTGACATACCTCCAACAGGGCCATACCTCCTAATCCTTCCTAAACAGGTCCACTGATTGGGGACCAACCATTCAAACACATGAGCACAAGGGGACCATTCTCATTCAAACTACCACATAAGGTATTGTTCAAGATATCCACAAACTGATTCGTAGTGGAAAACTGAAGAAGGCTTTCAGTTTTTCTCCACGCTCACATGCATGTCACATATATGTATGTGTATATGAGAAAAATCGGCAATTTACTGTGACTTTAAGTTGGAGATTGAGCATAGCCACCAAGCAAGGTAGCAATAATTATTATGAGGCTTATTTTATAGATAGTTTGATGGAACTTTATAAGAATTCATATCCCAGAATAATTTTAGGGATGTTACCCTAAAATAATGAGAGGTAATGTTGGATTTTTGCTTATACATCAAACACTGACAATCTGTTCTTCTTTAGCCTCGCGTAATTATTTATGGAGTGTGTGCATTCGTGTTCAGATCCCTCCCACTCTACCTTCCCATTATACTGGATTTTTTAGGCTGATTATAATAACCAAAATAAAGAAGCATCTATTTGGAAGAAACTATTATGCCTGGGCCTAATGAATTACATTTATCTACTCATCCTGCTTTTATCATTTCATCAGCTAACATAATCCTCTTGATTTAGTGCTCATCAGTATATGTGATTAAGCAGAGCAACGTGTGTTGACAGAAGATGGTTTTGTTTGTGTTCCTGCATTGATAGAAAATGTAGCAGCAGATCAGAATTGCTAGCCTTGGGAGAGCAAGGAGTCCTTTCTTCACTTTGTATTACTAAGCTCTCTTATGGGGTCTCCTTCATCCTTTTCTCTGTTACCCCTTTTCTTGTATGTCTACATGAGACTCAACTCCCCAAGCCATCAAGGCAAAAGCTCTGCTAGGCAAAAGGAAAGCCTACCATGGCAAGCTTCATACTATAGTCACATACTTGGGGTGGGGCTGAGTTAGATATGAGGGCAGACACCAGTTTCAGTTCGGGCTTCTTCGTATAATGGCGCCACCATCCTGGTCTGCTTAGAAAGGTCCCCAAATTAATTGCCTTGGCCTCTTAAAGTTGTTTTTCTGGCTTTTATTGGAGGCTTCTCTGGTGGTTTTTAGAATTAGCTGGTTGTGCTGCTAAACTGGTTTGCAAAGCACAGATGTGAGAAGGTGGATTAATTGGTATGAGTAGAGGCAAATTATGTTTTATAGGAAATGCATGATTTGTTGGAATTGACCATTTGTAGAAATCTTTTTTAGAGTTGGTGTTTGCTTCAACTTGATTTCTAGCTGCTACAAGATAGTAGCGTGTGCACTCAGCGCCAGGCTCCCCATGTGCAAATCCCATCGGGGTGAGTTTCTCGCCTTCCCTGTGCTTCGATTTTCTTTCTAAAATAAAGGAAAGATCACGGTTTTTCTTGTAGAGGTTTTAATTATTGTTATTGTTTTTTTAGACAGGCTCTTACCATATACCCCTGTCTGGCTGAGTTCATTATGTGGCTGTACTGGTCTTGAGCTTGCAAGGAACTACCTGCCTCTGTCTACTGAATGCTGGAATTATGAACCTACACCATACGTTCCCAGCATAGTGTTTTAGGAGAATAGACTGGGGTCATATATTTAAATGGGAATACTTCAAGTTATGTGTGTAGAATGAGGACATTATAGGCATTAAATGTGATTTGTTTGTCCATAACTTGCTTAGAAGTTTTCTTGGCCATGTTATGCCCAGATCGCTGAGTCCCCCCAAAACCAACTAGGAGATCAACTCTTCTATGTAAAAGCTAAAAGCCTTTATTTTTACACAAGTTTGCAAACTCAGACTTTCTGTGTGTCCAACATATTAGAGCAATTGGAGAGCCCTGAGCTCAGTTGGGGTGGGGTTTTTATAGTAGCAAATGTATGGGTGAGGGATTTCTAAGGTTCAGGACCCCTGATTGACTGAAATTTGTCCAGGGGTGCCCTGGTGAAAAGTGATGGGTGTGTGTTGGCAGGTGATCCTATCTACAACTGTTGGAATGTTAGGAATTTCCTTTGGATGGTCTGTTCCTGGGTTGGTGCAGGCTTATGGCTTTTCCTGGAACTGGGTGCTGCCTGCTATGGCAATTGTGTGGCCTGGGCCTCATGTGGCCAGGTTGCCCTGGGTCCCACAGGTCAGTGGTCTATTGTTGTGAAGAAACACTATGACCAAGACTACTCTTATAAAAGGAAGTATTTAAATGGAGACTGTTAAGTTTTCTTCCTTGGCCGACAAACCTCTCTGCCGAAGCAATAATCCAAATCAGATTAAATTAGAAGATGCCCAGGTTTAATGGTTGGTAGCACTCCTTCCCCCCACCCCCCCGGGAAAATACAGAGAGGGGAACAGAGAACCAAAAGACCACGGATAAAGGGGAAAACAGGTGTTCATTCTCGGGGGAGGGGCAGTTTAAATAGCCCATGGGAGTGGTTTTAACCCTCCCTTGGGAGGGGTTACCATTTGGTAGGTTTTCTTGGAGGTGGAGTTGGGACTGAGGCAACTTCCAGGGGAGGTAGCTTTGACATGGAACTTCCCACCCAACATATCAAGATGGATGCCAGGGGGCTTCCAGACTTCTCAAACATTCCAGACTTTTTTAGATAAGAATGTTAGGGGCTGAGGTGATGCTTTTAACCAAATAGAGTCTTCCTTACAGTTTCAGAAGGTTAGTCCATTATCATCATGGCAGTACTCATGACCTGGAAAAGTGGCTGAGAGCTCCATCCTGTTCCACAGGCAGATAGAGTAGAGTGGGCTTTTGACACCCCACAGCTCACCCCCAGTGACACACTTCCTCCAACAAGACCACACCTCTTATTTCTTCTAGGCCTCTTAAATAGTTCCACTCCCTGGGATTAAGCATTCAAATAAGCCTATCAGGGTCATTCTTATTGAAAGCCCCACAGTGGTCTAGTTTTATTCCTATTGCTGTGAAATTTATTTTTATAAAAATCAAAAAATTTCTATACTGTTGGCCAAAAGCAACATGTAGGAGGGGAACGTTTATTTGGCTTACAATTCAATTGGCTGCAGTTCATATTGTGGGGAAGTCAAGTCAGGACCTTAAACATTGAACTCACAGTGGAGAGCAAGAGAATAAACCCGTGGGTCTTTGCTTACTACTTTGCTTGTCTGTTTGCTTGCTTTCCACTAGTTTTCTCCTTTCTCACAGTATTTAAGACCTTCTGTCTAGAGAATGGTGCTGCCCACAGTGAGTTGGATCTTCCTACATCAAATAGCTATCAAGGTAGGTCCCCTAGAAGCATGCCCATAAGCCATTCTGATTTTGTTGATTCCTCAACTAAGACTCTTCCCTGGTAACTCTATGTTGTGTCAAGTAGACAAAGGTAAACTAGATAGCCAGTCTAGCCAATTGGTGAGTTCTAGGTTAAGGGAGAAACCTTGTCTCAAAAACCAAGGTGACAAATGAGAGAAGTAACCCAATATCTATATCTGGCCTTCATATATGCATAGATATAAACAGCCCACATACACATAAACACATGGACACCCTAGAGCAGTGTTTCTCAACCCGTGGGTCATAACCCAATATTTACATTATGATTCATAACAATAATACCAGTAGCAAATTGCAGTTATAGAGTAGCAAAAAGATAATTTTATGGTTGGGGGTCACCACAACATGAATGTTATTAAGGAAGGTTAGGAACCAGTGTCTAGAGAGATGTAGTCTATGGGATATAAAACATGGCACTCAAAAAAAAACCCACAAACGAAATTGAAGTTGCCCTTTTCTTTTATGTCCTCCTGCTCTGTGGTGATTTCTTGCTACTTACCTCATTTTAATTTAAGGCTGATTTCTCGCTGGTAGACCTCACACACAGTTCTTCAAGTCAAGCCCACACACATTGCAGTAGTCATGGATCAGACTCATTCCACATAAACACTCCACTACTTGAGTAAATAATGACCAGATGGCAACTCGCCATCACCATCTCTCATTGACCATAGACTGTAAATCATGGAGGGAAAGTTGGGAAATGGGTCCCCCTCACTCGTTCTCTCTCCTTTTCTCTCTTCTGCTCTCTTCTCCTCTCTTCTCTCTTCTCCTCTCTCCTCCTCTCTCCTCTCTTCTTCTCTCTTCTCCTCTCTTCTCCTCTCTTCTCCTCTCTTCTCCTCTCTTCTCTTCTCCTCTCCTCTCCTCGCCTCTCTTCCCCTCTCCTCTTCTCTTCCTTCCCCCCTTTCTGAAGCTGAACTTAGGCATGCTCAATACCAACTGAATTTTAACAGTGTCCCAACTAGACCTCAAAGTTTTCTTCAAAACAGAGTTGAAATACAGGCTTCTATTTTCCTTTCAAGTATGAAGCCATCACTATTTATGACTCAGTGTTCCAAATATTGCAGACCCAGGAATGTTTACTCTGACTCTAAATAGAATTACTAAGAAGGGGAGAAAGATGGTGTGTTTAAGCAAACTGGATCTGCTCATTCATCTTCTGTTCCATGTTTTGCAAATGTTTCAGTTTCTTTATTTTCCTCTCCACCCAGCGTGGGTCAGTCAACAGCCACTTTTCGAACAGTGTTGTGTCATTTAAGGGAAAAGGACTTTCCAATATGTTCACAGCAGGCTATAAAATGCAAAGTCAACCCATAAAATGATATTTAAAACTTTCCAATTACTATTGGTAAATCTCCACAGACCAAGAGAAAAAGGATACAGTGCCAAGATACCGAGATCTTAATTAAGGGACCTATTACCTGTGGACAGATTTTAATAGCGCATTTTACTGTGTGGGAGCCATTGAAACAGCATTTTAGACTGTTAGTGGGTGAGAATCCTTAATTATATAGAACGTGGCTCACAACTGAAAGCAAAACAGGGAAACAGGAAACCTCTAGTGTTTCAAATCAGTTTAAAAAAAAATCTAGTCAGAAATACATGCCTTAATGTCATTTCAGACTCCTAGGACAAAAGTATACTAAGAACGTTTTTAAGTGCTTTGGGGAAGAACGGTTAGATTGAGGGCTGGACAAAAATGCTGAGTAAAGAGCCACCGTCTGTGGGAAATGAGCAGCAGCCACAGCAGAGGCTCTCGACTTGAGGTTCCTGACCCTTCAGGGGGCGAATGACTCTTCCACAGGGATCACCTGAAATCATTGGAAAACACAGACATGTACATTACATTCAAACAGGAGCAAAATTACAGTTATGAAGTAGCAATGAAAATAATTTGATGGTTGGGGGCGACCATGACATGGGGAACTGTATTAAAGGGTCGCAGCAGTAGGAAGGTTGAGAACCACTGGGAGGCTGGCTAAGTAACTCCGGAGCAGTGTCAAGAACCCAGATTGCAGATCATTTGATGGATAATGGTGGCCATGAACTTCCGACACTTTTTGCTCTTCATCCATGAAATTGAATGAGCACTCTTGTATTTCAGAATCCTTACAGAAACTTCGGGTGCTTTTTTACTCTAAATCCAATTTTACTGTTCTACTGGTGACTCGCAACTCTGCTTGGAAAGAATACTAAAGACCACTTAGGCTATGGAACCTGACTCCAATCACAGGAG
Organism: Arvicola amphibius; assembly: GCF_903992535.2. Taxonomy (NCBI): domain Eukaryota; kingdom Metazoa; phylum Chordata; class Mammalia; order Rodentia; family Cricetidae; genus Arvicola; species Arvicola amphibius. The sequence continues at coordinate 169,610,109 of NC_052048.2, forward strand.
ACTGAGACAATATGGCAGGGGATCCAGGTCAAAATTACCCTTTGAGAAAGCCGAGCATCACGTTGATTAGGCAAGCAAGGTAAAACTCCCCCCTCCCCAACCAGCATCACCTCTGGTTCCAAAGGTTCCAAAGGTTCTACAATTGCCTTGTGGAGCAGTTGGACTTTTTAAATAGTTTATGTTTAAAAGGTGGTAATGTTAAAGAAAAAAATACTAAAGATTTAGTATTACTCAACCCACAAAATTTATTTATTCACTGATTGATTGATTGATTGGCTTGGGGGAGGAGCAAGCCTTAGTCCACATGTGGAGGTCAGAGGACAACCCAGTGGAATTAATGCTCTTCAACACTGTGGATTCTGGTGTGTGGGCTCAAGTATATCTTCATACTTGGCAGCAAACACCTTTGTGTACTAAACTGTGCCACGGCCCTCATCACACAACAAAATTCTGTCAAATTCTTCATTTGTAAACCTCTTAATTCTTAGATAGCTTCCTCTGTTTTGCTCAAATATTCTCTCTCCTTTTATTTGAATAACATTTTTAAAATTTGTTTTACATACCACCCGTTCCCTCCTCTCTTCTCATCCCCACCCCTTTTGCATCTACCCCCTCCCCATCCACTCCTCCATCTCCATTCAGAAAGGGACAGCCTTCCCTGGGCTTGAACAAAGCATGGCATATCAAGCTGAGGTTCTTCCCTCCTGAGCTTCTCCCATTATGGCCAACGCAGGACCGGGGGTAATCCAGCATGGAGAACAGGTTACCGAAAAGCCAGCTAAGCACCAGAGAGAGGTCCTGCTCTCGCTGTTAGAATCCTTATGAAGAGACCAAGCTACCAAATTGCCACACACATGCAAAGGACCTAAGTAGGTCCCCTGCAGGCTTACTGACTCCTGGTCCAGTGTCTATGAGATCCCATGAGCTTGGGTCAGTCATTCTCTTCTTTGGACTTTTGTACACTCTTCCTTTCCCAGTTCACCCTTATAATCAATTTGAGTTTTACTCATTAAAGCAAGGTTGAGCTTCCAAATCATCACAGTTCCTTCATTAGAGCAGAGAAGGAAAAGAAGAAAACTCATACTTTTGATATTTTATTTTCTTTGCTACCACTCATCTTGAGTTCTTTCTGTTACTTCCAAGCGATGCCAAGTATCTAGTGGCTGGAATTTATTGGGATCAAAAATAATATTGAATGGTTTTCTCATGGCTGGAGCTGCTGAGTGATATTAGGATTTACTGGACTTTTAAAATCAGTGACTATATAACCCTAGTTTATTGAATATGCCTGGAATGATATTGAATGCCACAAATATTCTCTTTAAGGTATTTAATGTACTTAAAAATAAATAGCAAATGGCCTTTTACTATCAGCTTTTTCTCAGTAATCTAAGTAGCAGTTTAAAACAAGGAAAGTTCACATCTGGGGCTGTTGTACAGGAGTGTTCTTGTTTGCTTTATTTTCTGTTGCTGTGGAAACTACAATGACCAAATGCAGTTTAGGAAAAGGGTTCATATAGCTTATACTTCTGGGTCACAGTCCATTAATGAGGGAAGTCAGGACAGAAACTCAAGCAGAAACCTGGAGGTAGGAGTTGAAGCAAAATCACGCATTAAATCTGCTAGTGGTTTGTTCCGTGTTTTGTGCTAATTGACATTTCTAAAAAAAAAAAAAAAAAAAAAAAAAAAAGCCAAGGCCCACCTGCCTAAGAATGGTTCAGCCCATTCCATCAATTAACAATCAAGATGATGCCTCACAGACATACTGGCAAGCTAGTCTGATCAAGGCATTTCCTCAATTGAAGTTCTCTCTTCCCCCAAAGACTCTAGGTTGGGTCAAGCTGGCAATGAAAACTAGAATGGGGGCATGCAGATATGCAGTGGTAACTGGAATCCTAGTGACCAGGAGGCCAAGGAGGGAGGAAGATCCCAAAGTCAAGGTTAACCTGTGCTACAGGCTGAGTTTAAGGCCAATTTAAGCAACTTAGTAAGACCTTGTCTCAAAACAGAAAGTGAAAAAGGAGCCTGGGACACCTTGTTTTTGGTAGAGTGTTTCACAAGCATGCAAGGGATCCCAGTATCACAAAAGACAAAACTGAACCTGAAAGCCAGGCTATGGATATCGATTCAAAAACTCTCTATGTAAGTCAGTGTGTGTGTGTGTGTGTGTGTGTGTGTGTGTGTGTGTGTGTGTGTGTGTGTGTGTGTGTGTTTGTGTATGTGTGTGTATAATATTTGTGTGTATGTATGTAAACAGTATAAATCAGTATATATATATACATATACACTATACATATTATCTTGTCAGTACAAGAGATAAAAATTTCTGAGGAACATTTGAAAAGTCTTTCTGGAGAAATAGTTATTTCAACTTCATTACTTTACTTAATTCTTTATGGAAAAGAAACAGATTAACATCAGAGGTCATAATTCAGATCAGCAGAGAAAGACTGGATTTTTGGATTGGCCAGTTATCTTTTGAGGAGCAGTTGCCTCCACTCTCCGATCACTGAATTCAGTTAATTCTTTAGTAATTTAGAAGACACTAAATAACAGAAGTGCTCAGCGAATGATCCTCTTCACTGGCTATGGTTGAAAACGGAGACCCCATTTCAGGAAGTCAGGGTAGGGTATGGCTGGCTTCAGTCTCATGTCCTCCTGTCTGAGGTCTGTTAGAAATGATCCCTGTTTCCCAAGGTGCTACGCCCACGGCTGTCACGCCTTTGTAGCAGAAAAATGCCGCTTAGGTGAAACGACGCTGAAGGGTTGGGGTCTGCGCTCCCAGGAGCTGAGCCCCAGGCGGTTCCCTGGCAATCAGCCACAGTCATGATTCCGGATCAGCAAACTCGCCCTGGCTAGCCCTGGCGCTGTATTGAGCTTTCTGTTCCTTCTTTGTTTCTGTATAGTTCTTTTATCTTGCCAGCAGATCAAGAAGTTCCAGGACATTACCAATAATAATAATCAAACTACTGAGACATATTGGACTCTGGCTCGCTCTCTGGGAAAACTTATGGATACCCTAGAACAAAAGGAGCTCATGATGGGAGAGGCCAGAATGAGAAACCCCCACGTGCATTTTAGATAACAGAGAAAGGCAGGATTCTTGACATTAAGAAACCAATTATTCACCATCGGAGCAAGCCTTGGAAGTATAACCCTAAAGAATGGTGTTTTGGGTTACCATGAGAACAGATATGATTTAGGGCTATGAGAAAATAGTTGGTTAGTGGTGTGAGACAGATTTCAAAGAAGAGCTCTGCTCACCTGGCCCTAACCACAAGACATACTGGAAACAATCAATTGTCTGTAATCAATTTTTCTCATGTAAAGCTTTTGATTATTGCCTATAATCATTCTTCTCATGTAATTTGTTTGCCAACTTCCTTCTGTGATCCTATAAAACTGATGTTTGAACTTCAGTAAATTTGCAGCAGCATATTCAACCTTATTGAGTGTGTCTGTCTGTCATTTCCTCGCCGATTCCTGATTTCTCCTAGCCTTCACCCCTGTTCTCCCGCGGTTAGTGGTCTCCACGAGAGGCGGTCCGTGGCACCAAGGCTAAGCAATCAAACCTGACCTCCATAGATTCCTGTCACACCACTGGCTGATTGCCATGAAGGAAACACAGGATAAGCTGGTTTAATAATTCTGTGTCTGTTTGCTTTCCTGGGGTGTCCTATGGTTGTGGTTTATTTCTGGTGTCTAAGTCCCTATTGCCCATGGGACTTCATTTAGCCAACTCTTCTGAGTCTCTGCATCTTCTACATTTTTATTTTATACTGGGATTCACAAATTATGAAAATCTTGATACCATAAAACTGACTCAAATATAATATCTTTATTTGCAAACAATATATAAATAGAGAAGCAACTTGAGAGTGACACAGTATACTTTAGTATGCTAAAATATGGTATAAAAATGACGGATTTGCCATTTGCCTGTGGGTTTGTCATTCAAGACCATCTCAATGCCTGGTTTCCTTTAAATGGGGACCACTACCCCCAGTGTTTGTAGCTTACATTGAAATTATCATTGACTACACTAAACTTCAAAGGAATTTATAATTATTGTTACAGATTCTAGTAAGCCATTAATTATTCTGATGCAAATTAAATCAATACTATTTCATGGTTTATTCCAGAAAATGTGTCGTGAGGGAAATGGTTTGCTCTAATAAAGTGATTAAGTTCTTTTACAGCAGGTGGATTTAGGCATCTACTTTATTGTCATATTTATTGGACTCTTATGTATTAATATTTGCTGGAAGCTGTGTTTCAAATTGTTATTAATGATGCTCATTAATTTATACTAAATTATTCATCCTGGACCTTCCTGGAGTAGTCATGCATTTTCCTTTATAAAAAAATTTCTTGTCCTCTGGAAAATTCATGTAGAAGAACATCAAAGGAAAATTAAGCTGCCATAACGTAATAAAACAATCTTTCATGCTGTTTGGTCACTGCAGTGAAATCATAGGGCAAGCAAATTGAAGTGGTCGTCTACATACAGCTTTTATCACCAAGGAAAATGAGCGGAATTCAAGGTTCTTATGTTGTCATGGTCAAGACATAGAGGAGTCCATGGGGAAAATTGGTTTTGTAGAACTGTGTGACTTTGATACTTCCACTGACAAAGAAGTGAAGGAAGGGCACTTATGGCCTGCATTTGCTGAACGCTTGATAGGCGTGTGATTGATGGATGGGTCAGGTGGTGGGGACTTTGTGCAATGAGACTCCTCCTTTAGAGCACATTGTTGTGTCTTGGAGCTGGTCATTTTTCCAGGTCAAATTGTGTCTCCACTTACCTCAGGTTATGGGTTACATCTCATTTCCTGCAGCAGAGTGCATGTTATGCTTCTTCCTCCCCAAACAGTATGATATTGAAGTGTTGCGTGGTGTGTACTTGTGGTATGGCATGTCCTTTTCTGATAACAGCATAAGGAAGGCATCTGAGGCCATCAAGAGGAAGCTGTGAGGACTGTCACACATGTAGCAATGCAATTGATTTCAGATCTTGAGAAATTACCTGTGAGTTGCCCAAATGAGGCCAGACGTATGCTATATTCGTTCTCTTCAAAAACCCTTTGGATAATGCTATTTTCATAAAACAAAAATGAAGATTTGTAAAGGACTCAGAGCATTTGGAGTAGGCAGAATCCCAATGACGATTGCTATTGTCTAGAAAGTTTTGCTCTGGATCCGTTTAGAAGTTAGTTCTGTTTAGATCTGTGCTGTTTGCAGCAATGTTTACTTTGAGCAAAATACAGAGAAGAAGTAGTAGACATATACGCTAAGGGAGTCAGTGCTAACCTTACTCCATTCGTGATCTAGCACAGGATTGGAACCTACTATAAAATCCCTTTAGATGAATGAAAGAGGACAGGAACTGAACTCTTCCCTTGCTTAGGACCACAGGAGACTAAACCTGAGGAAAGAGCAGGGAGCACTTCTTCACGATCTACTCTCAAGTCTCAGTTGACTACACAGTTGCCCTTATTATATGTACTTCCCATTTTGCTCTTATGAAGCCAGGGGGAGATGCTCGATGATTAAGACTCACATGAGTCCTGAGAGATTGCTCAGCAGACCAGAGGGCTTGCTGCCCTTGAAGAAGACCAGAGTTCAGTTCCCAAGAACTCATGTTGACCAGATTAAAAATACCCTGTAACTCCAACTCCAGGGCATCCAGTGACCCCCTTCTGACCTCTATGGGCACCTGCAAACAACACATGGACACATATGACAAACATATAAATAAGTATGTAAATAAATAGAGACTGGGCACAGTGGCACATACCTTTAATCCCAACACTTTAGAGGCTGGGAGATCTTTGAGTTTGAGGCCAACCTGGTCTACATATTGAGTTTGGGGATAGCCAGAGCTGTAGAGAGACCTTAAAAAATAAAAAAAAACCAAACAGATAAAATAATCACAGGAAAGAATTAACGGATTAGCCTTTGACTGATAGTGAGCAGTAGTGGGAAGCATCTGAGTATAGAAATAGAAGAAATAATATTTCAGTTGTGGTTAGAGAGTTAGAGAGTTTCTAAGATTTGGGGAGCAATATTTTAAATTCTCACTAATGTAGCATTTATTATGTTTTCAAACTCTGTGTGTGCGCAAATGTGTGAGTGTGTGTGTGTGTGAGTGTGTGTGTGTGTGTGTGTGAGTGCAATCGCTGCAGATGCTAGAGGCATTGGATACCCTTTGACAAGGAGCTAAAGGCAGCCGTGAGCCTCCTGATATTGGTGCTAAGAACAGGACTCAGGTTGTCTGCAAGAGAAGGTCCAGCTCTTAACTGCTGACTCAACTCTCCAGCCCCAGTCTAGTGATTTTTGAGCATTTAATATATGCAAATTCTGTGCAAACCATTTTAAGGGAATTTTGTATTTAATTCTGTTACCACCCCTGTAAGTAGATCATTTTTATTACTACTTTAAAAATTATTTTTATTCTATTTTGCATATGAGTATTTTGCTTGTATGTATATACATGTATTGTTTGTATGCCTGGTGCCTGTGTGTGTCAGAAGGCACTGGATTCGTGGAGTGGAGCTACAGATGTTGAGCGCTACCATGAGGCTGCTGGATACTGACCTGGGTCCTCTGCGAGAGGAGCTGGTTCTCTTAACCTCTAAGCCATCTCCCAAGATCCCTATTATTATTTTTTGATAAAGATACTGAACTTAGAAAGACCAAGGAGTGGAGTCTTAACCCATAAATAAATTCATTAACAAACACAGTTTGAAAAATATAATTTGTAGTCTTATTTGTAAAAATTTGGAAAATATTGGTTAGTGACAATTCATAACATGTTGGACAATTAGAATATGCATGTTGGTTGGCTCCACTTATATCTTCTTAGACCCAAGGTCCATCTGCTTGGTAAAACAAGAAACTTTAGTCCTAAGTTAAGCCCATCCATGGTCCCTGTGTATTACCTTCCTCTTGGCCATCTGCAAATGGCTCCTCCTGGGACTTCCTTTGATCTCTGTGGAGTCTGTAGTTCTTTGCTGTTAGTCCACAGCTTGGCCTTAAATAACTGGTCTCAGAGTTGTTGATCTTTGTCCCCTTAGTGAGGCTTCTGGATGCTGTTTTGCAGATTTTTGATATGGATAATATACATCGCAATCTTAGAAACTCCACATTGCAGTAGAGAGGTAAAAGTATTCTCTCCATCTTTAAGACATCCCTTAAGCCAGACAATGACAGGTTAATAGCTTACAACTCCAGTAAAAATTTTCCAGATACTGCCTGGCATTTATTTCATTTCTGTGTCTTTTTAAATCCCCTTTTAGTTAGGGTTTCTACTGCTGTGATGAAGCACCATGATCAAAAGCAAGTTGGGGAGGAAAGGGATTATTTGACATTTACTTCTAGATCCTAGTCCATGATTGAAGGAAGTCAGTGCGGGAACTCAAGCAAGGCTGGAACCTGGGGGCAAGAGAGGTTGCAGAGGCCATGAAGGGGAGCTTTCTGGCTTGCTTCCCCTGGTTTGCTCAGCTTGCTTTCTTTAGAACCACCCACCACGGCCTGGACCCTCTGCCATTAATCACTAATTGAGAAAATGCCTTACAACTGAAGCTCCTTCCTCTCTGATGTCTCTAACTTGTGTCAACATGACACACAAAAGCAGCCAGTACATCCCTAAGAACAAAACATTTATATTTGCTGGTTTGTGTAAGAAGAAACTTTAGTTCACATATTAAGCATGTATTTATTTGATCCTCTCTATTTGGTGCCAGCCTGTGTCTAGCAGCAGACAGACAATGGAGGGAAAATTTCAAAACAAGCAAACGAAAATTTCAAAACAAGCAACAGAGGCCCTGCCGTGTCTAGCTTCTAGTCCTGTGAGCTAAGACGACCTTCCCTGCACAGAATCCCTCTTCTCTAAGGCAAACAACTTGCTAAGTTTATAATCTTGACCCACCTGTGGATGTGTCCCTCACTCTTTTCTACTCTCCTGAAAAGGTGAGAGAACTAATATTCCTTAAATACCTTTTTAGGGGATGGTGGCTAAAGAGAATTCGTCTGCAGTCTCTTTCCCATAAGATTGTTGGGTCTCACACAGACGGAAGGGCAGCTGGTTGGCTGCATGACACACTCATGATCAATGTGCTAAATTCACAGCAAGATGGCATTTCCGATTTGGCCAACTTTATATCGAAAATCAAGACAACTCGACTTGCAGATGACCTTAGTTCTCCAGTTACCCTTTCAGCAAACAAATGAGAAGTGAGTCTATTTCTTGGCTTATAGGAGACTTGGACTGTGTCTCTAGTGCTTTCAAAGAAGAAGCCAAACACTTATGAGTGACTCCAGGGTCACCCCTTTCTTATCCACAGGCATTCAAGCTATAGGTAATTTCCTTTGCAGATAGTATAATTATATGCTCTTACTAAAATGCTAGTTTTTATTTTTAATTTTAATATGTGTTGTTAATTCTTTGATATTTGTATATGTTAATACCCACTCTTCCCTGCTTCTTCTGAATTCACTTTTAGCCCCCCCCCCCCAACTTCCAACTAGCCCTATGTTCTCTCCGTGTTACCTGTATACCCATGAGTGTGGAGCTACCCATTTGGGGCATGGTAGCCCACTTGGGGGCCACACTTAAGGAAAACCGACTCTCCTTCCATTAGCATCCCTCAGCTATCAATTGCTCCTTGAACTTAGGCAGGAAGTCCCGAGCCCTCCCTGCATCCACGCTGGAATCAGCGGTTCTGAGTGAATGGATGGAGTGACTGAAATTGCACAGGTCTTATGCAGGGGACCACGGCTGCTGTGAGGTCGTCAGCACAGCAGCCCTGTCATGATCAGAAGATCCCATGTTCCCCAAGTCTTCCCTGAATTCTGAGTCTTAGAATCTTGGTCTACTCTTCCAGTGTGTTCCTTGAGCCCACGCCCTCAGTTTTACCTGATTATACACCCTCATTTTTTTTCAGTAAGTCCCAAGATACAGTAAAAGAAACATTGGGTTGACCACTGTCAGTTGCTGATGATACTTGGCCCATATGCTAATGTTTTGATACAGCAGCAGGCAGTTTCACAGGGTTCCGTCTAAGCCATTGCCTGCTGTCCTGTGCAAATCCTCTGGCTGGAGATAAAGACACTATTCCTTTTCTTTCATTCTATTTCTGTATGTGAACCCAGATCTATATGGCTGAGTAGACTGGGGACATGTCCCCTCTCTTCCAAGTGTGGTGTTTCTGTTGGGTCATGTCTATTTGCCCCTGTAGTTCACCCTAGGCCTTTCTCCGAAAGGCTGCTCTTTACAGCCCACTTCAGCATCCTTTACTTGGCCTTGGGTAGTAGCTAAAGCTCAGGCACAGGGAAAGAGAACATTGGGGCATTTGTCCCCTATCCTTCTTGCCTTCGAAATATCTGTGTCCAATATCTGTGGCCTTTGCTTAGGGACTGCAAGAGAAGTTATTCCTGACTGCAATCTCAGCTTCGGCATTTCTGAAATCATATTTGTGATGTGTGTGAGTTTTATGTTCCATTTTCATAGCTTTTATGCCTTCTAGTTAAGCATTAAGGCTTATAAATGCCCTAAGGCAGGAGCAGCAATTAGCATTCTTTTAACTATACGTATTTATACTTCTAATCTCAAATCATTATTAATTGCTAATCAAGGACTTTTACCTTCAGTGGAAATTTAAAACACAGAACAGTATATTTAGTTCAGTAATAAGAAATGCAAGATAGCATCCAAACATTTGTGAAACATAATTAGACTTTTGCTATTACCTTCATATTAATTACTAGCTATGGGGAAAGAAAACATTAAATCAAACACACCAGAAAATTGGCAGCTAATTTTTTCCAGTACATGTGTTTTCCAGTGTTATAGTCGCTACCTGTGTTGTATATAATTACATGCTTCACAGAGCAGGAGGAATTACTAACCAAAGAAAGGATTTTTAGTTCACTTGGGTAACATTTTGGCTTGTAACCACAGTTGACTACCTCATTGCTACCTAGAGCACCTGGTGTGGGTCAGCATTGTGTTTTAGTGTCGTGAAGAGTGTGGACGACTCATGGGAGCCACATACTGGAATCTAGAGGACTCCTTGCCAGTGCCACAAGCCCAGTGTTCATTGGCAAGAACAGAAATGCCACACCAGGCCCCTTACTTCTGCCTCAGTCTCCCTGTTCGCATCACAGCACCCCAGTCAGGAGGCACTCGGACACATTCTACCAGATGCTCAAAGGCACAAGGACAACAGCCTTGGTGCATCCCTAACAAGTGGTCCATTTTTTTTCTCCAGGTGACTGGGATGCTTAAGCTACAAGTAGATATAGAAGAAAAGCACAGTCCTACTGGCTAGATAATGTTCCACATCTGAATCTACTGTCCACTCTGGCATCATGCTGTGGGCAAGCAAACCTAATGGTTGCATGCTCGGTACCTCGCATTGAATTGTTTCTGAAACACTTTAACTATCCTCTGTCCATGAATTAGGGAGTTATTTGGAACACTACCCATTTGACAGGGTCTCATCTCCCAAATTCCCTCAAAAACAGCAGCTACTTCCGACACTATTATAAGGACACTTCTAGGCTTTCTGAATGTGTCTAGGGAGTAGGAGGGAGGTGGGTAAGATGGGGAGGAAATAGGGTGACAGACTTCTTGAAAGAACCTTGGATGAATATGCCACATAAAAGACCTAAGAAGGGACCGCCCAACAAATATTTGATTCTGTTAAATAATTTAAGATGATTAAATATGTCCACGATCATTTGTAATATTTCCATGAAATATAACTGTATTTTCTACATAGTAATGGAGTTCGTGCCTGTTCATTTTCCCCATACTCAAATAAAATAGGAGTCACTTTAGATAGTAAAGTATAGCTAATTACAAAAGTTTCAGGGCAAGGAATCATAAAATGTAGCCATCAGCAAGTATGAAATAATATAATGGAAGCCTGGTGTGTGTAAATATAAATTACTATAAACTTTATTTACTCAGTATTAAATTCTGTTGTTGAGTCACAGTAATGGAAAAACCCTTTGCATTTTTGGCAACTCTCACATCAGCTCTTCCAACATTGTGTATAGCTCCAACATTTGAAATAAACCACAAAAGGGGACAAAGTTCTTTTCTCCTCTCTTCTCTCTCCTCTCTCTCTCTCTCTCTCTCTCTCTCTCTCTCTCTCTCTCTCTCTCTCTCTCTCTCCCTCTCTCCCCCTCTCTCCCCCTCTCTCCCTCTCTCTCCCTCTCTCTCCCTCTCTCCCCCTCCTCCCCCCCCCCTCTCTGGTACTACCTTGATAACACCATTGAGATATTAGCCTGGTAAAAGTAGGCTGTGTCTAGCATCTCCAAGGTCAGCTGTATTTAGATTTCAGATACTGGGCTTCCTGTGAGTGGGAGACACTGGACTCAATGGTTCTGTTGTCTTATCACGTCCAGAAAAGCAACAAACAAGCTCTTCGGTAGAGATACAATTTTCCCTAATAATAACTTCTTATGAATGTATATATGTAGTGAAATATTAAGAACATTTCTTTTTACAAGGTTGAGGGATTTAGTCAACATTTTATTTTCTCTTTCGCCACAGGAAATTATTATACCCAAGGTCATGTACGTGTTAAATTCATGCTCTACCAGTGGGCCATACGCCTGGCCCCCATCTCAACCTTTTCAAAGTTGTCATTTCCAGTCCAGTGAGATGGCTCAATAGATAAAGGCATTCGCTTCTAAGCCTGATTAGCTGAGTTCAGTCCCTGGGACCCACACATGGAGGAAGGAGAGAACCAGCTCCTGTAAGGTCTTCTCTGAGCGCCACGCACATCATCCCGCTCACACAGATGTAATTTAAAAACATTTCAAGGTTGTGATTTATACGGAAAGAAATGGTCTTCTATGGCTTTTTATTTGTCAAATTCAAAAACCGAAGCAGTCTGAGTAACTCCAATCCCGTTGTTACAACACGTTGTAACTTGATTGCTAGGGAAGCCTTACTAATAGATTTCCAGGACTTTTTTGCACCAAGTCACACTGTGCTGAATAATGAGATCTGGTACGCCATCAAACAGCTCTCCTTGTGTGACCTTACTTGGGACTGTGAAATGTTTTAAATTAGACTGTATTAGTGTTGATCAAATGTGCACAAGAGGAAAATTCCTTTCAAGGCTTCATTTCATTTCTAGAGCTGGAGATATTACCTGACTTAAAAATCAAGCATTGTGACCTGGTGTAAAACCACAACTCTCCTACAGTCTTGGATAGAGTGGAAATTAGGATACGTGTTTTAAAAAGCAATTTGATAATGCCCAACAAATTTACAATGCACTTATCTATTAACCTGGTGATTTTTTATGCCTAGAAGAATTTAGATAAGCTTATACAGGTGCACCAAAACAGTAGTATGAGAATGTTCATCACATCGTTGTTAAAATAGCAAAGGAAAATATTTCAACAGTAAGTGCACAGTATAGGAGAATGCCCTAATTAGTCATATGTAGTATTTAACGGAATACTATAAGCTACTGAGAAGTGTGTGTGTGCTTAATTCTACATAAAATTGAGACATAAGCCAGGCATGAGCCACTAGGATGTCTGTGCTGTAAAATTTAAAAAGAAATACCTATGTATATGAGTTAGTACAGGTACACTGGTATTTATCTCAGGTGTGTCCGTTTATGTTTTAGAACAAATAAAATGCTTCTGACTCCTGTGCTTCTGTGGATGCCAAAAGCTGATGTCACTTTTGATGGAAGTAGGTCGTTTTTGTAGTGTTCCATAACTTCCAGGCATTCTTATTACGTTTATCCAACATTTCCTCTTTGTAAACATCTCAGTATCACTGTTCTGAAGTAAGACGCTGTCGCTGTTCTTCATGGGTGTAACTTAAATCTTTCTGAAATAGGTTTAAGACCCTGGCGAACTTTCCCGGGTCTAACCACCTAAAGCATATGAAGCAAGGCATTGTCAGGAAGTCAGCCTGTTTCCTGAGTGCACTCACACCACAAACAGCGCCTACGCTACCTTCTGTCCACATCAGACCCCTGAGCAGTGTGGACGGAAGTCAGCGCGGGCTTGGATGGCTAGCGATACGCCATCTACCTTCCCTTCTGAGCAATTAGAACCAATTATTACAATTGGTCTCTTGGTCTACGGTTAAAAATAAAAAAAATGAAAATGAACGACTCCCAAAAGAAATCCTCTCTCATCATGCTTTCATTATTAATTAGATTTATTTATTTATTTTACACCCCAACCTCAGTTTCCCCTCCCTCCTTTCCTCCCATTCCCTCTCCCAATCCACTCCTCCTCCACTTGTGTTCAGAAAGGGGCAGGCCTCCCACGGATATCAACAAAACATGGCATATTAAGTTGTGGTAGGACTAACCACAAGTATTAAGGTTTGGAAAGGTAATTCAGTATGAGGAATAGATTTCCCCAAACAGTCAAAATATTAAAGACAGCCCCTGCTTCCACTGTTAGAGTCCAGCAAGTAGACCAGGCTACACAACTATCACATATATATATATATATATATATATATATATATATACACACACACACACACACATATACATATATACATGTGTGTATATATATATGTGTGTGTGTGTGTGTGTATATATATATATATATATATATATATAGACTAGACTGGTCCCATGCAGACTTCCTGGTTGTTGGTTCAGTCTCTGAGCTCCTATGAGCCAGGTTAGTTGATTCTGTGGGTTTTCTTGTGGTGTCCTTGACCCCTCTGGCTCCTACAATGCTTCTTCCCTCTTTTCATCAGATTTCCCCAAGCTTGGCCAGTGTTTGGATGTGGGTCTCTGTATCTGCTGCCATCAGTTATTGAATGAGCCCTCTCTGATGATAATTGGGGGAGAATATTGTTAGGCATCATTACATTGACTTCTCTCCCCTCCAATTGCGTTCGATTCTATCCTAGGTCTGTGGGCCGCTCATTCTCGGGGCTCTGGCACTCCAGGCAATGTCAGGTCTGGCTGGAGTTGGCTACTCCCACAATCTCTGCAACACCCTTAACCCAGAACATCCCATCGGCAGGACAGACTGTAGGTCAAAGGTTATGTGACTGGGCTCGTGTCCAGTCAAGGAAGTCTTGCCTGGTCACAGGAGATGGCCTACGTATCCGCTATTGCTAGGAGTCTTAGCTGTGGTCACCCTTGTAGATTCCTGGGAGATTCCCTTGCCCTGGGTTACTGCCTAACCCCGAACTGTCCCCCTTTCCAGTCCTCCCTTCCAGACCTCTCCCCTTCCACTCCTCTCCCAGCCTGATCCCTCATGTTTCTATCTCCTATCAAGTGTTCTTACTCCATAGCTCCACTCTGGCTTCAAAATGGAGGGATGGGCCTTCTCCCTTTGACATAGCACGGTCTAATTTGGAAGCAATTCCCAGAAAGAACCAAAGAGAATGACTGTGTTTTGCTTGTGACTCTTTTCAGAACTACGGCTTCCAGTGAGTCCCTCTGTGTGCCTGGATCAAGGGACACAGTCACAGCTGCGTGCCTCCAGTCACCTCTTAAACGGAGCCAAGCCACATATATGGAAACCATGGGACTGGCAACGCGAACAGCTGTAAGATAAACACATTGAATGTGCCATCCAGCATATACTGTAGGAAACAAGAGAAAAATTTAGAAATCAGATCTGAAAGCTTGGTTGTTGGGAAGGGGCGGAGTGGGGTGGTTGTCGCTTAATGAATTACTAGGCCCCATTCACAAGACGTTCAGTTATTGTGTCTTTTAAAGGAATGTCATCATTGGCTTTCTCCTAGACTAATTCAAATTTCTGCTGCTGTACAATAAACATTTAGGTAAATTGGATTTTTATCTAGTAAGTTATATTAATGTAAATTGAATTTAGAACCTTGACAATGTAGAACTATAAAAATTTAACTTCTATTTTATACCCACATGACATTGCTCTAGTCTTTGCGTATGGCTGAATGGATTTTCCTTAGCTATTAAATTTTTATGATTCCTACTGTCTAAGAAAGGGTATCAAGTCGTCCAATGTATTTTCAGGAAAGGGTATTTTTAATACAATATCTGTACTAATTCTTTGAGAATTTTGTACAGTGTATTTTGATCTTATGCTCCCTCTTCTCTTTCTCCTAGCTTCTTTCAGATCCACCAGGCACCTCTCCAACTTTGTGCCTTTTCTTTTTTAATAACCAAGTCAAATTTGTACTCCCTACATAGTGATGGGTAGGGAGCTGGGTGGTTCACTGGCGCTTGATCAACCTGTCAGGGCCACACTCTTAAAGGGGTCTGACTCCCCGATAAGCCATCAACTATCAACAGCTCCTCAGTTAGGGGCGGGGCTTGACAGACCCTTCCTGCTTGACATTCAACTGTTGAGTGGCTTGATCCTCCGTAGACCTAGTGAAGGCAAACACAGCTGCCGTGAGTTCATGAATGAAGCCCTTTCAGTAAGGTCTACCCTGACCTCTGGCTCTTATAGTCCTTCCCCCCTCTCCCATGGCGGGGAGGGGGTTCTGTTTGTAGCTGAATGCCCCACTGACACTCAGCTTCTGCACTTTGATAGGTTGTGGGCTTCTGCATTAACCACTGTCTATTGTACCAAGAAACGCCTCCCATGAGGTCTGAGAGCTACTATAATCAACAGGAATAGGATTTTAGAGAGCAGTTTATAAAACGTTCATTTAACAAACCTACTAGGCTTAACCCCGGAGCCTGTGAGTGCCTCAGGCATTCTTAGCCAGATTTACAGTACTGAACATCCTTTTCCTCCTGTGGAACATGCCGTAAGTTCAAGCAACAGGGGCTTGCTTTAGCCCGTAACATTTATACCACTATTGCCCCCAGGGGCATATTTTGTGCCCCAGGTCATTATTGTAGTTCTCAGGA
The DNA here is from genome assembly GCF_903992535.2 of Arvicola amphibius. Classification (NCBI taxonomy): domain Eukaryota; kingdom Metazoa; phylum Chordata; class Mammalia; order Rodentia; family Cricetidae; genus Arvicola; species Arvicola amphibius. The sequence continues at coordinate 169,625,966 of NC_052048.2, forward strand.
TTCATGACTGGTAGGGCTGTTGATGTCTTCCTCCTACCTCAGGAATCTGTACATAGTACTTTCCCCTACTGCAAACGCTGGCCAGCAGCAAGGCAGCTTCCTGGTCAGTACTGGCTTCACTTCTCCATGTCCTGTGACCCAAGTGTGAAGTGTCTTCAGCAATGGGGTCTGATTATCATGGCAACCAAGAGCAATAACAATAGCCAGTATCCTTCAGGAGATCTCTGAGACGCTCCTGACCAACAACTCTGGGAGAAGCATCCCACACTCTGCACCGGCGTTTTATTTTGCTGACTGTAGCTGCTGGAAGGAACATCATCCCTTACTTAGGGTGATTCTCACAAAACTCGCATTTTCTTATGCAGAAAAGTCCATAACTATGACGTTTATACACAGTAGGTTTCCATATGACTTTTCCAAACATCCTTAGGGTTAGTTAGTTATCCCTCTCCTGGCCTCCTCCTCTGCCCTTCCCTCCCATTACTCTCCCCATTTAAACTCCCTCCACATCTCCCCTTTCTCCTTCATATCACCTGTGTACCTGTCTTCCGTCCCTAAGATCTTTCTTCCCCCTCCCCGCAATGGTCCTTTCCTCCTGGACTCCACAGATTCCAGGTAAAGGATCTTAGAATGTATACAAACCAGAAAGAAAAATAGAATTTAGTTACGTCATTCAAGACATGGATGAGTTTGCCTCACCTAACTGTATGATTGCTAACTAGATAATGTTTCTGCATTTAATAGTACTTAATGAGAATTCATATGGAGCCTCCGCATGAATTTTAACGTCCACGGTTGTCGTAAGCACAATTTACATATTACCTATTAGACTTAGATACCTGACATATAGCTATGATACAGGAAGGCAAATGATGATATATTTTGGTACAATTTATGATGGATGTGTATTTGTTTCATCACAAAACAAGAAACTAATATTATTTGCTGCTTTCTTCACACTCGGCCTTTAATAATCAAGAATGATGGCGTGTTTGTTTCGTAGATGTGGGATAATTGGGAAAGTATTCTAGCATAGTCTTGATGGCCAATCCGTTGTTAAACAAGTCACTCTCTTTGCACAAACAGAAGAGAGATCACCAAAGTAAGCTACCCCCTCGGGGGCGGGGGTACCTTCTCACCCAAATTCATGTATTTACTTCTGCTGTTACATTCCCATGAATCCGACATGGTCACAGGCAGTGCCACCAATTCAATTTTCAAAAATCTTTAAACCTTATTGTAGGTATTGTTTTCCTTTGGGGGAAATCGTTTGATTCGGTTTTCTGGCGCGGAGAACTCTACCCATTTGGTAGCGTGTCTCCGAGCCCGAGCACCCCCTGGTGGCGAGAGAGTAACCCACAGCTGCAACTGTTTCAGGAAATCCGCAGGCGAAGCCTGGGCTCCAAGGGGACGAATTACGGAGATTTAGGTCACTCACCCAGTACATACTCAATTCTAAATGCAGTGCTATGTTGCTTTATATATATATATATATATTTTTTAGGAATCACACCACAGTCCTTGCTCCACGTGAAGCAATCTTCAGAGCCGAAGAGCTATCTGTGATTCTTAAAGCCTATGTGTTGGTGACCTCCTTAAGGCCGTTGCGTGCATTCATTCATTCAACCGGCACGGTGTGGAGCCCACCAAAGAAGAAACGCTTCACTGTCAAGGTAAAATCTGACTGAAGGTGTTAGTTCACACAGTACGCCGAAGAGAAGTAAAATGCGTAGGGCTGCCATTCTCTGACCTTTATGGCTATCAAATCCCTTTGAACAAAGATTGCATCTCTTTTATTGCTGCAAACAGAGATTTTCATTTAATGCGTGCAAGTTCAAAAATAAGCTGGAAATAGCTTAATTTACTACGGAGCACGAAGGCCTGGTCCTATTTTTTCTTTCTTCAGCCCATCATCTTAGTTCAGTTTTTGACCTGTTAACCAGCTAGTTTTGCCAGATTTCTGTTTTTTCTGAGTTTCCATTTATTTAAGAAAAAAAAATACCAGTCAGTGCAACAAATGAAAATATAATTTTGTGTTTCCACATTCTGCTTCCTCGATGAGTGTTTTGTACGTCAGTCAATACTGACTTGAATCTGCTGGATGAGAAGAAAATCCCTCAAGCGTGCACAGTATTGCAAGCGTTGGTATCAAAGAAAATGAGGGAGTTTTCAGGAAGAGCTCGCTATGCCTCAAAAGTGGTGTCCTAAGAGGTAGCCCAGGCATGCGGAAGAGCGCAGCCTGGTGGTTAGAGCTGGCCGGCTGACCAACCCTGGGACACCCAGACCCAGAATCAGGGTTATGAATTGGCCCAGCCCAACTCCACCCCATCGTGATATGCCACAGAGCTCCGGTCGGGGTGAGGGGTTCAGTCCTGTGTACCCAGGGCTACAGGAGCTGCACGACGCAGGGTAGCAACAGGATATCCAGGAAGAGTCGTAGTGAGGGCCCAGTATCAATGGTGTAGCGAGACCAGGGGCCTCCATCCAGACGAATGATTCTTTACAACGAACGTCTGCGTTTTGAAAATGCACAGATAAAAGGGTCTTACTGAGTGACTCACTGTAGTGTCGCACTGTAGCTCCCTGACGAAATGTTCCACTTCGTCCTCCCTGCCCTTCTTTCTCTTAAATTTTATTTTGTTTTATTTTGGTAGGGGAAGGAGATGAGTGAGATCAGGATGCATAATGTAAAAGATACAAAGAATAAATACAAAGAAAGTTTTTTTTTAAAGGAGGTAGCTCAGGTTCACTTGGTTCAGAATAAGTTTTCTGAGAACACATATCGGATAGAATTTAAGGAAACTTTGATTTCCCAGGAAAGCATTGCTCAGAGTGCTGGCGGGAGAAATTGGGAAGAAACCAGACGAATGCGTGACGCAGTGAGGTCCAAAAGTGACTGGGTGACTTCTTTTCCCGAATTTGCTTTCTATCAGTTGCGCTCTGAACTCTGGGAAGTGTCGTGAGGGCACGACAATTGTTCATTTAAATACGGCACTGAAAACCTCACTGACCTGGGAATAGATTTAGGTATTCTGTAGCCCCGGCAGTACTTCATATTCTAAAGATGCAGAACTGACGGCCCAAGTCCTTAAACTTGCTTCTTTTTACGTTAAAATAGTCATCCGACCTCAAGTCTAGAAACGTCCGTGGTTTTCTGCGAATCTTGAAAGGAAGCGTCAAGTTGGCTTATTCCAGCCTGCCTCCTGTGAGTCTTTCCAGCAGCTGCTCATGCCGTCGCTGCCCCCGTTATTCCTGTTCCCCCTCCCATTGATCTAAATTAAATGTACCTGCCGATTTCTACTCATTTTGACCTAAACAAAATTTTGCAACTTTATGTGGTTTAACCAACTAGTGGAAGATGGGCAAAGACAGATGAGAATCATAGTCTTTAGTTATGTTACATGTTATGTTAATCATGTAGCAAGTTACTATTCCCAGATTCAACACACATTTAAGCACAGACCAGGAAGGTCTACTGACTTTCTGTTAGTGTTGTTCTGGAGTCAAAGGCCTGCGAGCCAAGAGTTCACATTTCAGAGGGCAGAAGATGAGCGTCGTAACTCTAGCACACACCAGCAGCTTTGGAGGATTTTCCCTTTCTATCTTGTTGCTTAGTGTATTTTCCTTTTATTTCACTAAAATCACAGTTTCCCATTTTTCATTGTAAAGCTCAAACATTCTGTAACTTTGAAGGTTATCATTTTTAATATATGTAATGCTCAGCGGTTGCCACTAGCTTAATGCATGCGGTCATGTTTATTTTCTCATGCCGATGTTTGCTTACCTATTTGTTTTGAGAATGAATCTCCGTCTAGCTTGTGATCCTCCTGCATCAGCATCTAGAAAGTTAGGATGGCAGATGCCGCCACCATGCCAAGCTATTGTCCAATGATTCCTGAAATGTTTTTCTCACTGACTTCTTTTCCCTCCCTTTTCTATTGGCTAAATTTTGATCTTTCTGTTTCTACCTTTTTTGACGTGTGTGTGTGTGTACGCACATGGGTGCTACCCAGATGCATGAGTGTGTGATCATGCACATGCCAGCTCATACTGTGAAGTTCAGAGGACAACTTTCAGGAGTTTGTTCTCCCCTTCTTCCTTTACATGAGCTCAAGGGATAGAAGTCAGATTGCCAATTCTGTGCAGTGCTTTCATCTGCTGAGCCATTTCCCTTGTCCTGTAATTTGATGATGATGATGATGATGATGATGATGATGATGATGATGATGATGATGAAAGTGTGCGTGTCTATGGGTGACTGGACCCACAGGCCATGACGTACTTGTAAAGGTCAAAGAAAACTTTCATGAGTCAGCAGTTTCCTTCCACAGTGGGTCTCAGGGGTCAAACACAGGCTACCAGGCTTGGTAGTCAGTGCCGTTGCCTGCTGAGCTATTGATAGCCATCTGTTCTTACTGGATACACTTTCTCATATCTTCTCTCTCTTCATGTGCTTTCCGGAAGCATTTGTTTCCAGGACAGATTAGTCTTATCTTCCGAATGTATGTGTATGGCACATGCTGGAGCCCCTGAGTTTTACCTCCGTTCATTTCTTACTGCATTTTCTCTTATTACAGTTGGGGATTTCTCTTCTAAATTTCATTTTGCTTCCATCTTTGATGATTTCCTGGAGTATGTTAGTCATAGTTATATCCACTTACAGTTTTCCTGGATGGTCCACATAATTCGGCTTGCTGTGCTTTGTTGGGGCAGTTGTGCTTCTCACATGCGTGATGACCACGGACTCACCCTCTGAAACTGTAAGAGAGCCTCAAAATTACGTGCTTTTCTTTATAAACTGCCTTGATCAAGGTGTCTCTTCACAACAGTAGAGCAGTAACTAAGGCAGTGAAGGTTGAGGTTTGAGAGTAGGTGAGTTAGAGGGTCACATTTGGCTGGAAATCCCGCACATCGCAACTACTCACTTATTACCTTTCAGTCCTGGGCCTGCGCTCAGCATCCTTCAGAAGGGAGGAACAACAGCGTGAGGGAAAATACACAGAGAAGAGGCAGGAGGAAACTTTGCGTTCTTCCCCTTAAAATGTAAAGTTTAAATGATCCTCTCATGTGCCTCCAGCAACTCCCTCATGCACATGCAAGTACACTCTTCCCTGTCCATGGCCATGACAGGCCCCACCAATTCAAAATTGCTTTCAGAATGCCTTCTGCACGGGCTTTTGAATTTTGTTCTTCTGTTGCCAAACCTACGCCTCTGCCTTGTTTTACCCATGCTAGTTTATTATCTTGAAAGGAAAACCAAGATCTTAATTATTCTGGTAAGGTTAAAGGCATCCCCCACCCCCTTTTTTGGCTAATGGAAAAGCCACTCCACCTATTGCAGTGGAAATGGCCCCAGAGATAATGAGTTTTCTGTAATAGACTTATTTATGCTTTCCCTGGAGCTGAGCCCTTAACAGTCGGTTTCCCCTACATTTCCAGGCTTCATTCACTACTTTTCCATTTTTTGTCATGCCCTTGGGATGGATGTGAGCCACAGTGTACCACAGGAGAGCATGCAACTCTTGTCAGTTTCAATCTCTTCTTGGGATTTATCTTTTTAAGACCTTACCTGATTACTCCTAAGATAGCTTTATCTGCTGCTAAGGTGAAGTAGAAGGGCTTCCTGAGCTAACATGTAGAGGAGATTGTTCCTTTAGTAGGTCAGCATTATGTTCGATGATGCAGAGTTCAGAAAACAAGGGTAGTGTTTATGTGCCCTTCAACTGAAGTACTTAAGTTTCTCAACAAAAGATCTTATTCACGTGGCTGATCAGTTTGCCGTTCTGTTAAATATGTTCTTCTGGTATTTGCATATGTATAAATATACACAGAAACCTCTTCATGCCATTGTGGAGGACAAAACGTAAGCAAACTCACTTAAGACTAACCATGTTATATCAGCATGCTGCTAAACTCTGTCCTTAAAATTCACAAGACTTGTGTGGTTGTGCACATGTGTGCATGCATGTGTGTCTGCATATTTATGTGCATGGGCGTATGCACATGGTGCATATATGTGTGTGCGTGCATGTGTGTATGTGTGTGCACGCACATGTGTGTGTGTGTGCGCACGCGTGCATGTTCATACACTGGGTCCTATATTACGAGACTGAATTAGTTAACTCAGCAGTGGTTTATTTACTGTTCAGTGAGGTGAACCCACTAAACTGGTTATCAGTGGCCATGTATAGAACATGCTGGCAGCTAAAGGAAGTACAAAAAGCAATAAAGGCTAGGAGTATGAGCTCATTTATTTCCAATTAGGCCTGTTGCTGAGATGCTTTATCTGTGAAAACTCTGGGAGCGGATGGAAAATATCAAGACATGCAAACCTGAGAAATATAATAAAGCTTATAGCCCAAGCTTTAAAAAGTCACTTTAGGATGAAAATATTTTAAAATTTAAGTGAAATGTTAACTCTTTCTGGGGATGTTCCCTCACAAAAGAGGTAGGTAGAAAAATGTGGAGACTACTGGCGGATACAGCACTTGATCACTGCGTCCATTCATGCGAATTTAAATAACCTGACATGCCATTGTTAAGACATTATTATTGTCTTGAATATAATAAGTTCAACATTATGCCATAGTTTATTCAGAAAAGATCTTACCTCCTCCCTTCACAACTTCCAGCCCTTTCTCCGACATTCTAACTGGAATTTTTAGTTAGGTGAGTCCACGGCTGTCTTCACACACAAATCACGTAGATTAACTGTGAGAAATGTCATAAATTTAGAGTTGGCTCTTAGAGTAAAAAGTCATGAGTTATCCCTTTATTCCCTGTAAATCACAGAATCAGAAGTTAACCAGCGGAGAGGAATCTCTGATGACTGTAACTTTTTTTTTTTTATGAGGGTGGAAGATTCTTCACACCTGTGATTGTAGCTGGCGCTTTTGATGAAAACGTATCGCAGAAGTGATTTGTGCCTCCAGGCAGGCAGCTTGTCAGAGCCTTATTTTTGTCCAGTTGAAACATAACCTACATGAAGTCATTGACCAGGTATCATATATTTGATATCGGATATAAATTTATTTGACAAGCTAGGTGTCAAGTACAAATTTATATGGAGATAGTCCTCACATATAATCATCTTTTGGTACATTCATCTTCGTGGAATTGAATTAAAGTTCATTTGAAATTTTTTGAATGTGTAAGGAAACTGCTTGAGTCTACTTTACCACTAACTGCCCTAAGGCCAGCCACTCTACTTTGCAAAGGTATGAATTATATGGGTAAATGGCTGGAAAGTTGTTTCCAGTAAATGCAAGAGACTGCTGTCATCGTCTGGATTCCTGAACACTTTGATTTAAAGGGTAAAATCTGAGGGATGTGGCCACTTCTCAAGTAAGAATCACCAATGGAGAGCAAGCAACTGCCAACTCCCTGACTTTCAGTCAGTGACTCCCACTTTGGGGGACCTTTCTTTCATTTCTCCTACCTGTAGTTCCCTTGGGTATCAGTGAACTCCGCGAAGTGTATACAGAGGAAAAGCTCAGAACTTAGCTAAGGAGGGACCACTGTCACTTACAAGGTCCCCTTTCAGAAAAATGCATGGGTCCCCTTTTCCTTCTTCCACTTAGAAATACGACACACGTGCAGGACGGAAGCTAGCCTCCTTTGTCATCATATTTATGCAGGGCTTTGGATAATGTCAGGGACGACAGCTAGTGTGATCCCAGGGTGAAAATGAGGAACGTCTCGGCAAGCAGTGATAAAGCTACTCTACGGTTTCAACCTTAACAAGAGTTCTTCTCTGATGCTCAGTTTTATGTGTGGAACTGCAGGCTGTGGAGTAGACCTTGTAAAAGGCTTTCACTGAGCATCTGGTCTTTCAGGAGGCCTGAGCGATTTATGTCATCAATAGAAAGAACGTGAATAAAAGTCTGGTCCCAGTAGTTTGTAAAACGAGCTGATGTATTACTTAGTCCATTCCTGCTCAGATTCCCTTTAAAATGCATCTGGTGTTCATGCCAAGTCTGGTTTTCTGTAAGTGGGAACCATAGATAATCAACATGGAATAAATAGGAATGATGTTCAAGAAGAAAATAACCAATAACCACAAAACACTTATCTAATCAGTTCACAGTGGTGCTGTCATTATTGTTTCAAATATGTATTTGCTAGAGAAAAACTAATTGGCTTATAACTGCATATGATTTTAACATACATGAATAGTTGATCAAAATAGTTGATGCTGTTGGTGGTAATTTTATCTTCTCAAAAGCATTTCACACATCCATTCATTTCCAACCTCGTTCCACAAAGGATTTGTCAGATAATCTTGAAGGCTCATTAATTCTTAACATTGATCTTAAATTGTAATCCTAAATGGGAAGAAAATGATGCATTAATCATGGTTTATTTTTTCAGTCGAATGCGGTAATTTTAGCTTATGACCCTCAACTTTAGAAACACAGGCCATGCGTCTGTGTCTGAGAGACTCACACGATGTCCCATGTTTATTAATGTTTAGTAATGGTTTTCTATCATTTGAATTTATGATGTCTATTGATATTGTGGTGGCTTGATTGAGGTGGCTTTCATAGGTTCAGGCATTCGAATAGTTGCTCCCTAATCGGTGGTGGTGTTTGGATAGGTTGGGGAGGTGTGGCTTTGCTGGAGGAAGTATGCCTCTGTTGCGGGAAGGGTTGGGCTTGAGGTTTCAGAAACCAGGCTCCATTCCTAGCTCACTCTCTACTGCCTGCTTGGGGTGGAAGCTAGCTGCTCTCAGCTTGCTGTCCCAGCTGCCATACCTGCTTGCTGTTGCATTTCCACACCATTATGGTGATGGCCTCTTCTCCCTCTGGAACTGTAAGCCCAAATAAACTCCTCCTTCTGTAAGTTGCCTTGCTCATGGTGCTCGGTCACAGGAATAGAACCGCAAATGCAGAAGCGAGAGTAACAACAGAACCCGTGGTTCGGGAGAACGTGGTTTAACAGTTGATTCTGTCACAACAAAACAGTGTGGTTAATTTACAGGACTTTATTAATTTCCGCATATTTTCTCTTCACAATGAATGTCATAAACTGGTAGATATATGAAAGCATAATGAACTCATAAGGTCTTAGTATGGTTTTCTTGGTTGTTAACATCACAGAGTAGGTAAGTTATAAAGAAAAGTCAATTATGGCTCAGAGCTCTAGTCCAAGATTGAGGGGCTACCTACGGGAAGATCTTCTTGATGGCAGTCCTCAGGTACACAGAGCTTGTGGCATGAGCCAGTGTGTGTGGGGGGGTGGGGAGGGAGTGGATTTGCATGCATACGTGTGCACATATGAATGCACACACATTTTTGGATTCCCTCTTTGATTTAAAATTTTATTTTTACTAGGTGTATTATATATGCATATATATACACATATAAACGTATATATACATAAATATATACATGTACCACATGTGTGCATTTCCCACAGAGGCCAAGAAGAGGGCGTTGGATCCTCTGAAACTGGAGTTACAGATGGTTATGAGTCAGTACCTGGTGCTGGAACCTGGTCCTCTACAAGAGCAACCAGTGCTCAACTGCTAGGCCATCTGTGCAGCCCTGTCTCTCCCTGTCCTTATTAGTTATTCACGCACACACATGGAGATCGTACCCTGATGACTGTATCCAGTACTGACTGCTTCCCCAGTACAATATCCTCCTACACACAAGGGGATTCCTCTCCAGGCAATTAAACCAACATGTGTTCTACAAAAGGCAGCTGTAATTAAACTGTAGCAGGTATGTGTGTCTTCCGTGTTCTATGTGAAGGTATGTAAAGGTATTATAGCAACAACAGGGATGTAAATCCATGAATCCCAATCCTAATTAGTAAGTGTTTTAATTGTTTATTGCTAGCAAATTATTATCTTTAGCCGGGCAGTGGTGGCGCACGCCTTTAATCCCAGCACTCGGGAGGCAGAGGCAGGTGGATCTCTGTGAGTTCGAGACCAGCCTGGTCTACAAGAGCTAGTTCCAGGACAGGCTCCAAAGCTACAGAGAAACCCTGTCTCGAAAAAAACCAAAAAAAAAATTTATTATCTTTAATGTTAGAGATTTAGCTGGTGTTACCCATATATCAAAATATGGAGGTGAGATAACATGCAGGGGTTTCAGTGTGAAGTCAGGGGAGATATGAGAATTCCTCCAGGGTGTTTGGGAGATAGAAACAGAGTTCTGTTGCAGTACTTTGGATGAAGGTGTGTGCGCTCCACTCCTGCACAGCTTCTCTGCTCACCTTTGCTATACCAAACCTGAGCCAGTGTGGTTGCAGGGTGAGAGAAGGGGCCAGAAGAGGGGACAAGCAGCAAGCGTTACTCCTCCATGCTGGAGCCTGTGGACTTCTCAGAGGCTCTTAGACAGTTTCTCTGTGTAGCTCCTTCCTCTCTCTGATGTCGGCTGTGCTTCCACGACCATACATGTATAAGATAAGCCGACCTTCGCATCAAAGAGAAGCCCCAATCTAAGCAGTGTTCCAGAGCCTTCTAGGTGTCCGTAGAGGACAACGCTGTCTTGATTTCTGAACAATCTTATGATGTCTTATTGCTATCTTAAATTTATTTTTATCTGACACAAAGACGTGAAAAGTGCGCGCACTCCCAGAGTGCCATGCAATGCTCTGATATATGTGAATGCTGCGTAACGGATAAAGAAGATTAAACATAACCATCATCTCAAACAGTCACAGTTTTTATGATGGAAATATTTAAAGCCTGTGCTTAAACTTTGTTTTGTTCTTTGAGTCAGTGTCTCTTCTGAGGCTGTCTGGGCCTGGACCTTGAGGCAGGTTTCCTCTATCTTCCTCCAAAGGCAGGTGTTGCAGGCAGATGTGAGTTGCCATCCTTGGCTCAGAATCTTGCCCTCTTCCCTTTAAAGTCATTGTGGGGTCTCTGTGGTCACAGCGCTGTGCTATAGACCCCGCCCCCACCGCTACCACCACCACAGGGTTCCCGTTGCTTCCTAGAACCTGGTGCCTTGATCAGCCTCTCATTATTACCTCTTCCCTACTCTTTCCAGTGATGGTTCATTTAAAAACTTAACAGGCGCCAGGAAGTGGTGGCTCACACTTTTAATCCCAGCCCTCGTGAGGTAGAGGCAGGTGGATCTCTGTGAGTTCGAAGCCAGCCTGGTCTATAGAGCAAGTTCCAGGACAGCCAAGACTGTTTCACAGGGTAATTCTGTCTTGAGAAACCAAAGAAATAAAGAAACCAAGGCACAAACAAGCAAACACAACGAACCAAAATAAACAAGCAAAACCAGAAACCGAAACCCTAACTGGCTAATTGAGAAAGATGTTTGGTGATTGAAGAGCTAGGATTCCTTCTTCACCCTCCTCCTCCACTGAGTAAGGATCGCTAAGGTGGACCTTTAGCTAAAGGACCCAGGAATTGAGGCAGCACGCTTTGTAAGCATCCTAAACTTTCCCATGTCTCTGTTGGCACCTGGCAAGTTCAGGCACATAATTATAACTGTCCATCCTTGCAGTTTGAAAGTAAAAGTTGAGCTCAGCTTCCTGTCACTGTGTAGTAAAAGAGCCACTACTGATGGGAAGAAGATTAAGACAACTAATATCGCAAAAGACGGAGGTGAGAAAAGCAAAACAGAAAGATTTACTTGCTAAACACATTTGAAACCCCTAAAGGAAGAGATTTTTATGTACTCTTCATTTAAATAGAAAGCTTATCTTTAGGATTTGATGCAACAGCCAAAATTCAGGCAACACAGGGAGAGAAATGGTTCGGGAATAGGGTTGGCATCCATATAACTTTGAAAAAGATTCAGTAGTAGAAAAAAATAAAGAAAGGAAAAAAAGAAAGAGAAATCCTTTACAAAGTGATGTGTGAACACATGAGGAGCCCACCCAAGCTGATTGTTTTAGTGCTCATTACAGAAACCTTCCTCAGAGGGGAATGCAAATCAGCTTTCCATAACTAAGGGTATAGAAACAAAATATATTTTCATTAGTACATTTGAAGCTTAGCATGCATTTGTCTTTTTTTAAACATTTCTATTAACAATTTCCTTATTCCTTGCTATGTCTCTGAGGCTGTGACAAATGTTAACTATAAAATACATTCAACTGTGCCAAGCAGGGCAAACTGCTCAAGGAAGTCAGACTTTTGTTCCCTTCAGGAGAAAACCTGACTTGCATTTGTCTGTTGTGATTTATGCATTGTAAGCTTAAAATGAAAGACAGCCATTTTCCTTCCGTGTATTAAAATGTGGTTTCAAATTTGGAAGACACAGTTATCTTTTGTCACCAAGGAAACTGGCATAGTTACAGGAGACAAAAAAAATTACTATATTGCCCCCAAGTGGTCCTTTCTGGTGTTGCATCAGTAGTCTGGGCTGTCTGCTGTAGAAAGGAAAAGATTAAAAATGCAGGAGGAGCTGTGGATCTGTTGGTGTGGGGGACTGGGAGGAGCGAAGGGAGGAGAAACTGTGGTTGGATGTATTGTAGGAGAGAAGAATTCAGTAACAGTCACCAGCGCCTAGGCAGCAAAGGTTAGCCTTTTCTCTTAGTGAGTCACACATACTTACTGTGTGTGTGGTTAAGGTGTGGTTCGAATGTCTGGAGTTATTGTGGTGGGGCGGCAATATTGCTGAGGCATTACTCAGTTGTCTGTAGGTGTTGTAGTAGGACTATATTGCTAAGGTGTTATTTGATTGTTCACAGTTTTTGTGGTAGGGCGGCTATATTGTTAAGCACGGATGCTGATTTGTTTGTGCAATTTAAGTTGCCTACGCCACAAAATTATTTGGGATGATTTCAGAAATGGTCAGTCATTGGACATTCTTTTTCCACTTACGGATGTTTTGTAGCACAGAAAGCTTTTGTAAGTCGGGCTGGTAACAGCTTTTCGACTCAAAGGCTACTTCTGTCCTTTCGCAATACTTCTGCTGGTTTCAGTTCTAGTCTTAGATGCTCTGCTACCTGAATGCCTTGGTTTATTTAAATGCGCCAATACTGTGGCGTAGAACTAAAAGCACATCTTTCGTCTCCTAGCACGCAAGGCAGAGATGGATGATCTCTCAGGATTCTGCACACATGCTCAGAGCTGTGCTCTGTACCAATAGCAATACGAATGCATATCTCCTTGCTGTGCGAGTTATCTCTCTGTAGGCATCAGCATGACAGGAAGCCATCCTGATTGGTCCACCTCACCCTGCCCTTTGTGTCACACGGATGTCCTCTCTCTCCATCCTCAAGCCTGTGCAATCAGCTCTACTGTGAAACACACCCTTAAATTTGGGGAAAAGAGACTGCAAAGAAAAGGAATTCCTGTGACCCTCACCACGTGTGCCCACTTGCAGCATGGCTCCCCTCCGCTAGAACCTTTTTCCAGGTAGATTGGAAAGGTGGGAGGAGTCCTCCGGGTGTTTGGTTCCCAGTTCATGACTGGGAAGATTCTGTATTCAAGTCACAGAGCCAAGCATTATCTAAACGCAGAGATCACCGAAGAAAAACATCATGCTAAGGAAACACATTTCATCTTACTTTACTGGGCAGGTAGAAAGAAATGTGACTTAAAATAGGAATAGGCCAGTGATGACTCCTTTCAGAATGAATAATAAACAAATATTTGATTGCGGTCTGCCTCAAAGGAGAGAAAAATGTATCACTAGTATGAGAGCTGTGGGACTGGGTATGCAGGATAGACAAAAACCCTGAAGTGCTAACTCTACAGAACTGTGAAGGGATGTAGGGTAGAACATCGACTTTATGATATGTGTATGTATTTCAGCCCCATTAACAGTTTAAAGATGTATAAAATAATAATAGTTGTAATGTGGATTCAGTGAGCTTTTTAAATCCCTTTTGAGATATTTACTGGGATATTCTATGGGCTACACCTTAGGCAAGGCACCAGCGACAGAGAATAAAGTCTCTGCTTTTGTTGGGTTTATTCTTACACATATTGGTAGACAGAAATTTAAAAATAATTATACGTAAACAAATGAATACAATTACAGATTTTTTGGGGTAGTGCTAAGAATGAAACAAACAGAGTAAATAGTAATTGCCTTACCCACTGTATGAGAGTGAGCTAAAAAGATCTTCCTATTTTGCCCAAATCTGCGAAGTCCCCACAAAAGCCAACAAGGAGACCAAGTCTTGTATGTAAAAGCAAAGAGCCTTCATTTTAAGCAAATTTGAAAACTTGGTGTCTCCGCAAGTCCAATGTATTGGAATAACCAGAGAGCCCTGAGCTCAGTTAGAATAGGGTTTTATAGTAGTTAAAGGTTGGGGTGAGGGGTCTCTGAGGTTCAGGACTCCTGATTGGCTGACATTTGTCTAGGGGTGTCCTGGTGAGTGTGTACTGGCATGTGATCCTATCTACAGCAGTTGGAATACTTTGGATGGTCTGTTTTGGGGTGGTGCTAGGTAATCTCAGTTTATGGTTTTTCTGCAACCAGGTATTGCCTCAGGGTAAACTACTGAGACTTGGGCCTTTTATTAAATTTATCGATGGCCGAATTCTACTCTGGCAGGTGATAATGGTTGGAAGTAAAGAATTTCCTTTGGGTGGCCTGCCCATACTTAGCTGATCATGGTTGGTCCGCACACTTCCTAAGTGGCATATGGCATATGAACTATTGGAGCCGAATGTCTTTTAAAATTTGCAGGTAAAACATTTCCAGCTCAGTCACAGTTCTGAAATCTTCAGGTAGGAGAGAGTTTGCACATTCCCACCCTGCGAGTTCCAGGAGTGCACATGGAAGCTGCAGAGAGGAGACTAGAGGAAGGGGCAAGAACCGAGAGTCACACAGGTCTCACAGGCAAGCGAAGAATTCAACCCCTCCCCTACTCTGTGAACAGGCAGTGCACAGGGCCGGCCACATTTGCACCTCTTTACATGCGCATTGCTGCCCTGTGTTGGATAGATGATCCAGGGCGCTGAGTGGAGGCAGAGAAACCACTCACAAGCCGGTCAGATAGGATGCTGGAAGTTTAGTGGTTGAGAGGGTAACTGATGGAGAGGCAAGGACACCTTTCAGAGTGAGAACAAGAATTGGTGTTGGGGTGAGAAAGAAGACAAAAGGACTCCTCCCAGTCGTGTGAGCAATGATGGCATTTACCTACTGAGAGACCAAATGGAGGGGGCATGAGACGAAATAGAGGCGTGGATGCTCCATTAGCTCCCTGCAATCTCGTCTTTCTCTCTTAGGATTCCTTCCCGAGTTTCATCGCCTGTGCTATCTATGCCCCCAGAGACACTGAAATCTAACATCAGTATAGGAGAAAACATAGCTTCTGTCCTTTTGAATTTGGCTCATTTTTTCTTGACATAGTGATTTCTGATTCTGTTCATTTCCCTGTCAGTCATGGTTTTTTTTTTCTTCACAACCGAAAAACTCTACTGTGTACTTGTGCCATTTTCCTGTCCCATCCTTCCGTTGGTGGTCACTTTGACTATCTTTATTGGCTATTGTGAATAGGGCCGTGGTAAACATGAAGGTACCTGTATCTCTGCAGTGGAAAGGGGGAATGTTGAGCAAAGGAACCAAGCGGATGGGCAGAGCAAGGGGACAAAGAACTTTGTTCCATGTCTCCAGTCAACTCTCAGGATACTCAGTGTATTTTTATCTTGTAGCAGTGCCCAGCTTCTCAGGAACAGCAAGGGAATAGTCCTTCAAGCCCAAGTTCTTTTTACGATTTTGGTTTTTATAGCAAATTGAATGCTTACTACTCCCCTACACATGCATCCTCAAAAATATACCATGGCCCAACACCTACAGCCATGAGTTGGACATCATTTAGACAAAGTATCTTAGGAAATGTACTAAGTCCATGTCTCAGTTTTTGTTCTATTGCTACGAAGGCACACTATGACCATGGTTGCTTAGAAAAGAAAGCCTTTAATTGGGCGCTTGCGTACAGTTTCAGAGAGTGGGCCCATAACCATCATGGTGGGGAGCATGGCACCGAGTAGATAGGCCTGGTGCTGGACCAGGGGCTGAGAACTTAACGTCATATCCACAAACAGCAGTGGGGAGGGCCAGGCGTGGGATTTTGAAACCTCAACACTAGTGGGGTTTCAACAAGGCCTCATCTCCTAATCCTTCCCCAAACAGTCCTGTCATTTTTAGGAAAATCTCAATTGTTCGATTTTAGCAATAAAGAGTCAAGAGTCAGATCCTGGAGTGAAAGCCTCTTAGCTGAGAGAGGCAGAGAAAGCGCCCAGCTGACCTTCCTCCTCAGCTGATGTCCCCCAAAACTTCTATTCCTATGCAGTCTCAAACCAAAACCTCAAACTGAATGTCCCTCCCTTCTACTTCTTGTCCATCTCTCTATCCGTCCTCCAGACTCCTCTTGTGTTTTCTCCCTGTTCACTTCCTGGCAACTGGTTACTTGCTCCGCCTCTGGACCTGTGGTTGGCTTTATGTAACCTGTTTACAGTATCCTAGCAGAAAGCTCTTGGATTAAAGGTGTGTGCTAGAACCGAACCACGCCAGGACTAGAAACAGATTTTTCCAGTAAAAAGTGCAGTCTCAGGGTTCACAGTGTGATCAAATGTCCTGCAAATACAGTTTCTCCAACTAGGGAATCCATGAGCCTTCCGGGGGCCATTATTATTTAAATCACCAAGTGAAGACCATCCTGGATTTCACAGCTGGCCCCAGATCAAGTGGAGGATGAGCTCACAGGACAAAGTCAGAAGGGCTGGTTGCTATGAGAGGAACTGACTCATAGAGGGGAAAAATTACAAAACTGAGCAAGAGATTAGAACTTTGTACTCACAGGAATGTCAGCAACCACTAGAAGCTGGAGAGGAAAGGAATGGGTTCTCTCCTAGACACTTAGCAAGGAACATGGCCCTCGGGACAACCCCGGTTGCAGGCTTTGGCTCCCAGAACTGAAAGAAAGTACATTTTCTTATGCGGTGTCATCAATATTTGTGACAGAAGTCATAGGAAGTGAGGAGTTTTGTGTTTTCATATTAGGGCATTTTATCATCAGGATTGACAAGATAAAGCCCAAATATGAGAATAGAGAAATATTTAAATTAGACACAAGAGACCCTGAGAGAAGAGGGAAAGGATATTTTTTTCTAATGGCTTCTCTAGGAGAAAAGGCTGCTTTTCTAGTGGTTGTATAGTTCATCATTAAAGAGACAGAAAAATGATTTCCTCATAAACATTGATGGGGAATAAGGACATCGAATCCATTCTTCAGACTTGCATACGATAGTTACGTTTGATCATGGTCAAAACCGACTCAAAGAAAGGGCAGTGTTGAATCTTTCCGCTATCTCCCCTGATTAATTCAGCTCATTTATTTTTCCAAAACTGTTCAAAGAGAGACTAATTTGTGCTGGCACTGTGGAAGAGGCCTCATAAGAGAAAAGGCTATCTGCAGTGGCAGAGAAATATGTGTTTCTAAATAACTGTAATACAGCACAGAATGCAATAAAGGAATCAGAGATGCTGGCATAGCAACCAACAGTAGGGAACGGGTCAGCCTGGGGAAAGTCGGGTAGACTTCAGAATGGATGAGACTGGAATAAAGAGGAGGAAGTCGTTCTTTAGTGAAGGGAAGGAAAACCAAAGTAAAGGAAGTAGAGAATATGGGGCATGCACTTGGGGGTGATCTCTTGTTCCTACCCCCTGCCCCCTTGCTGCTTCTCATGTGCCACGAGTTGACCAGTCTTACTCCACCACAGGCTTCTTACCATGATGCACTTCTCTATAATGCACAGACATACTTTCTTCTTTGAAGGTAATTTTCTCGGGTATTTTGTTACAGCAACGGAAATCTAAGGAAAGAAGTAGGGAGGGGGCGTGGGGGGGGAGAGAGAACAAAATGAAGAGGGGGATTTCTAGACCAGATAAGATGTTTTAAGGGTTAAAACCTGAAAATCTCGAGCCTTGAGGGATGTAAAATACAAAACAGCTGTCACTTTACACAGTACCGAAAGTGTTCGCTTAAATTGTTCCATCAGAAACTTTGACACACCTGGGAAGGGTTCATCTAAGGATGCGGAAATGAAGATGCATGATTCTGTGGTGAGGAGCCTGGTAATAAATGTCAGTTAGGATTAGGATTCCCATCTCCAGTGACTAGACCTGTCTTAATTACCCCTTGGCAACAACCTGAGGCACTCAGCAACCGTTTAGTCCCTTCGGAAAGCATGTCAGCGCCTGAGGCAAGCATGCCGCTCAGGTTTGCTCTCCACACAAGTAGCATGCTTACCGAGTCAGTGCAGGAGAGCTGAATGAAAGCATTTCAGTCAGATACGTGTGGGTGGAACAGCTTCCAAGTTTCGTGGGCCAAAAAGCTGAGAAACCTAGAAGGATTCTTCTCAAATGTTTTTATGTTGTGGCTCCATCTACAGTGCTACCAGTGCACACAGGGAGCGGTTTCTAGAAGTCAGATGGCTGACAATTCCAATTAGTTCAACCCCACGCAAATAGAAAGCCTTTGCCCGCTGTCAAAAGACTGACAATGGCATATCCACTTAGGTTTTATGGATTTAAAAAAATGTTTAAAATTTTTTAATGTTTAAAAAATTTTGTTTTCACATTTTTTAAAATGCACTCGGTAGCACTGAGGGTAAAAGGCCATGCTGTAACTACTGGGGCCTCCTCTTCTCTCTAAGCTGAGGAAAGATCTGATTCATGTTCAGTTCCGCAGAGATGACTCGGTAGACATGGAAAAGAAAAATATACGTTGTCAGAATCAGTAGTCAATCCGCAGCACACATTAAGAAAACATCAGTTTGGGCTAGCTAGCATTGCATTTGACCAGATACTTAGCTTTTAGACTGTGAATAATAATTAAATGTTCATTTAAAATAGCACATGTAAAATACTCAATTTTGTTTCTGTGAGAGAGTGGTAGCTGGCGTAAGAGGTGCCTAAGAAAACGGCAGAGGGATGTAATGAAGCTAGCGTGGATTCAACACTTCCACACTGCAGCCCTTCAGTTAGGGCTACTGCCGTATCGTTCTCTTTGCCGTCCCACGAGAACCCATTATCTTTTATTTTCATTGTTTTAAAGTGTGTGTGTGTGTGTGCATATGAGTGTGTGCGGAAGTGCACGTACTCTCAGAGGACAGAGGCGTCACATCCCCCTGGTTATGGAGCTACAGGTAGTTGTGAGCTACAAAGCATGGGGGCTGGAAACTGAACTGGCCCTCTGCAGAGGTAGTGCTGTCTCTTAACCACCTGGCCATCTTTCCAGCCTACAGAGCTGTTATATATATATTTCTCGAATGAATATATATATCCCTTTCTTTTGTGCTTGACCATTAAACTTGATAAGAGCTAAGTTGATCATCTGCATTAAATATCCAAAGTGTGTGTGTGTGAGAGAGAGAGAGAGAGTGTGTGTGTGTGTGTGTGTGTGTGTGTGTGTGTGTATACTCCTTTTCACTTCCTTACATTTTTTTGGTCATGACATAACAATCTTGTGTGTGGGTATGGCATATAAGCATGTTTATGTGTATGTGCATAAATGCATGTAGACACCCATGTGTGCACAGGTATGCAGAGGCCACAGATCTTCCTGGATTGGATTTCCTCCTTACATTTTGAGAAAACTTTTCTCATTTGAACCTGGTGCTCACTGATTCATTTAGGCTGGTTGGCCAGTGGACTTCAGGGACTGTCTGTCCCTGTCCCCCCTACTTTTGGGGTCACAGAAATGCATCCCATATCCAGTTTTTAAGTGGGCACTAGTGGTCTTGATTTAGACCTAAAGACTTGCACAGCAGGTACAGGAATCATAGCGCTTGCCACTGAACAATCTCTCTAACTTTGAAATAAGAATCTTTCTAACATATCCTATTTGCAATTTTTATACTGCTTGTCACAAATAATATCGGTTACATATATTAAGTATCAACGTATGATAATAAAAGATGCAAAGTTTGCAAATGAGTTCTTGGATCTTGCTGCAGCTTAAAGAAGGCTTATATTCTAATTTCAGTGGAGAGCATGTGACCTGCTTGAACTATGGCATTTATGTAAAGAAAATGAGTAGGTCTATATCTAGAGAGTTCAGTGATAGAACCTTTACAACTTTCGCTTTTGCTCTTTCCTGTTAGGTCTCTCTGCTCCTTTATTTCCCGCGGAGAGAGTGTGGAAGGAATAATAAAGAAACCTGGCAGTTCTCTGAGAAGGTTGAATATAATGCAATCAAGGTTTTGCCATTCAAAGCAAATAACTAAATTTTTATGCTTTTCACGGCCCTTTGTGTTCCTGGACTCTGCTTCTCTCTGGTTCTCTCACATTCTTGGGGGAGAATTCAAGATGTTTAACTGTGAAACTGCTTCAATCACACAGAATCTGTATCCTGATTTTCTAAGCTTAGCATGTGCATCAAAGCTTCAGGTTACTGAGAAATATGAATGAATAAAATTTTTCATGTCACTGGGAGCATAGAACTTATCCTAGTATTTAAGTTTTTAATTTAATTCCAAAGAATGTGCAAAAAGTATCCTAATTTAAGTTAACCTAATTCAATTTTCCCACAGTTTACCTTAAAGTAAGCCTTTTTTCCAACCAACTGAAACAAATGATGAGAATTTTTATATTTTTAAATCCTTTGATTTGGCAAGAGATTTTTTTTCCCTCTTGATCCAGGCAATTTAAGTTGCTAATTTTTTTTCCAAAAAGTGATTAGGGTGTATGCATTACTCAAATAGTTGAACTGATATTTTAGAAATGTGGTTGTAAAGGCATGTGCTTGAAAAGTCCAGTAATTTCAAGCTGTCTCTTCCCGTGGACGTGAAAACGCAGATGATCATCCTCGTGATTTCCAAGGTCTGCCCACGTCAGGGAACAGAATGAGGGTGGAAGTCACACCCAAGCTTTGCAGCCCAGCAGGCGTGCTGTTACACGGTGTTGGTTGGTGACCTTTGTTTCTTGGGCTTTCAGCTCATGACGTGAATTCTCAACCCCAGTTTTCCTCTTCTATAGAACAGGGTAGTAGGAGCCCTTCTCTGAGTACCTCTAGTCTACGAATACAAGAAGAGTAGGGAATGGAAAGTACAGTCTCTGTCCTGTAATTGGTGTGGCTAAGGTTAGTGTGTGGCGGTCAATGCTGAGTAGAATCGTGGTCAAGTGACCCAGGAAAGACAAATCAATCAGAGCCTAGATCTCTAGCTGTCACTAGTCTCCCTTTCTCAAAACCTTTCTGTTCTTTTCCTTAATTCTATGCTGAAATATTGTATTTTCTCCCAGCTCTTGTCTCTTCTTCAGCCTCGCTTGCTCTTTGCTTCTTGGCCTGACTTACTGCAGTAAAGAGCAGATACCTTTCTCCAGGGCAGCCACATCCAGAGCCCTTATCTTCAAGCCTTGTGTCAACTGCCCTTGGGGACATATAAGGACTCCTTCTCCAGAGTTCCACAGCCACATGGAGGAGAACTTCCAAAAATTTCTAGTACATTGCATACCACATACCTGTTAAAAGCTTGAGCTGGCTAAGAAGGTACCTCGGAGTCAGGTTCTTATTCCTGGTGTAAGCACTTTGTATTTTAAAAAGTTTAAAAAGAACAAACTATCTTTTTTCATTTGACATACCAACCCCAGTTTCTACTCCCTCGCCTCCTTCCATTCCCATCACCTACCCCCCACACCACCCTCCATCCACTCCTCAGAGAGAGTAAGACACATTGCTTTGGGGGAAGTCCAAGGCCCTCCCTACTATATCTAGGCTGAGCAAGGGCATCCATCCAAAGGGAATGGGTTTTCAAATAGCCAATACAAGCAGTAGAGATAAATCCTGGTCTTGCTGCCAGTGGCCCCACAGTCTGCCCCAGCCACATTCATAGGGACTAGTTTGGTCCTATGCTGATTCCTTCCCTGTCCGGCTGGAGTTGGTGAGCTCCTATTAGCTCAGGTAAACTGTTTCAGTGGGTAACTTTCCAATTTTTAAGAGAAAAAACAATCTAGCATTTACCTGGCCCTAATATTTGATGCTGATTGTTTTATAGTGAAAAATTCTCTCATATTCTCCCTCCCTCCCTCCCTCTCTCTCTCTCTGTCTCTCTCTCTCTCTCTCTCTCTCTCTCTCTCTCTCTCTCTCTCTCTCTCTCTCTCTCTCTCTCTCTCACACACACACACACACACACACACACACACACACACACCTTATATCAGGATCAGGTATTATTGCCTTGTCAAAATTCCCACCAGAAGCAGCTTAAGCAAGAAAGGGTTTGTTTGAGCTCACAGTTCAAGGATGAGGTCCATTGTCAGAGAAGGTCTGGTGGCAGGAATAGGAAGGAGGTGGCAGTTCGCAGTGTCTCCACAGTCAGAAAGCAAAGAGCAGTAACTGATGGTGTTCAGCCTACTTCTTATTTTTGTTTGGTCTGACAGTTAAAATGGATCATCTCACTTCTTGTAACCTAATGCAGCAAATGCTCACAGACATGCCGAGTGTAGTGTCTTGTGACTGTAGACCCTGGCAAGGTGACATCATTATTAACCTTTCCTCCACAGACATGCCGAGTGTAGTGACAGGACGCCACCCTGTCAAGGTGACGCCATTATTAACCTTTACTCCCACCCTACAAGACACTGACCATGACATCGGAAAACACTTTCAGTTATTTTGTTCCTAACAAAAATCTCATATCTTATGACAAGTCCCCATGTTTTCTGTTTCGTGTTGTTTTTTTGTTTTGTTTTGTGTTTTTGTTCTTGCTGTTGTTTTGTCTTATTTTGTTTTGTTGAGGCAGGGTCTCACTGTGCAGCTCTAGCTGGCCTGAAACATGCTAGGTAGACCATGCTGGTCATGAACTCACAGAGATCTGCCAGCCCCTGCCTCCTGACTGCAGACTGAAGGCATATACCACCATACTCAACACTTGATTCTTTTTAATAGACCTTGTGGGGAATTTTAAGTATTGGGCCACTTTGCTGTAAGTAAACTCTTCCCTATGTATCTGTGTAGTTATGTGATAAAGCTTTATCCATTTTTCTGTTAAAATATTATTAGTACTGCTGCTGAATTTATATTGTTTTAAGAATGAGAAATGTGTTTTTATACATATGAGCTATTTCAATAAAAGTATATTCATCTGAAAGATGCATTTATAATATGATTTTACTTTTTAGAACAAAAATTATTTAAGATTTGTGATATGCTTCTCTTGAGTTGTGTATGATCAATAACTACATCCAAATTCTTTGAAAAATATATTTGGGTTTTTGTTTTCATCTTTTATCTTAGAGTCATATGATCACTGACATTTCAAAAATTTCAGTGTACAGGCACGTCTTAGTTGAGAATTATAGAATAATCAGAAAGATTTTTATGTATGAAATATATCATTATAAAATTCTGAAATATTTGAATTACTTTAGATACATTTTCAGGACTCTGTGAAACAAACCAGTTGGATTAAATTCAGAGATCCCTGCTGAGTCTCTAAAAGTCAAAATAATTATCTCCACCAAGAACAATAAGCTTCAATTCCAGCTGCATTAAAAGTATGTCAGAGGCGCATTTATTCCCACTTCAGTTTAGACTATGAGCCAGGAAGCTTGGGTTCTGTATATTTAATTGAGTGTGTTCAACTCTACCAGTGATAAGTTGAGTGCGACCCTTAAGAGGTTTTTATTTTGTTTTGTTTTGTCCTTCTGGGTGTTGACAGACACCCGAAACCCTCATGCCTTAAACTGTGTGTTACCTCATGTGTTTTCTCTTCTGGATCATTCTTTCCAACACTTAAGCTTTCTATGTACTATTTCATACCCTAGTACACACAAACACACACACACCCAGGGTAGGCCTGCTCAGAGATAAGGAGACGGTGAGGACCCACAGCAGAGGCGGACAGTGTTTACATTGTTTGCAGGAACATGGAGCAAGGGAAGTGTTATTTTTTGTTTGGTTTCATTTTGTTTTGATAAGTCCTGACTATTAAAGCCAAGTCACATTCTTTTGGACCTTGTCGACACAAATTAGCGAACATTAAAGCCTCACTATTGACAAGAGAGAGGCAGAACACGTCAGACACTTGAATTTCTTTTCCTCTGTGTTAATTTGCACAGTAACGTGATATAGATAGACTATATCAACCATTTTCCGTGTCCAGTTTACTAGCATTAACAATACGTATACTATTGCGCAGCCAATCTCCGGAGCTTTGAGAAACCCAGAAATTCTACACAACCCATTACATAACAACTTCCTGTTCCCCTTTCCCTCATCCTCTGCTAAGCACCATTCTGTTCCTAGATATTTGATATCTAATAGTGAGAGCGCCTGTAGTTTATGTGACTGAGTTCTTTCTCATGTAATGTCATCAAGGTCCATCACCATTGTAGTGTGTTACAGACTTTCTTTCCCACTTAGAGCTGGACAATATCTGCGTCTCTAGAGGGCACTTATTCCGATCCCCTCATTTGCCTAAGTTCACTGGTTGTTTTTCCACTCTTGGGCGACTGAATCTACTTCTGCTATGAGCACAAAAGTGCAGATATCTCTTTCTGGGGTGAGACTTTCAAGTCTCCTGATAGACTCCCTGCAATTTCTGGGCCAAATGATATATGTGTTATTCTTGGCTTTTGAGAAATAACCTCTTTTACATTCCAATTTCAGAGTCTGAGGACCATAATTCCTTCACATCTTTCCTGATATTTGTTACTATGTGTGTTTTTAAGTTAATTATCAGATAATAATCATACTAAACAGGTGTGAGGGCTTGCTTTGCTGTAGTCTTGACATGTGTTCTCCCGTAACAGGGCTACCCATCTTTCCATATGTGTAATGTGAATACTAATACTTAAATATTAAAATTTTAAAATATTAATATTTTAAATATTATTATTTTATTATTATATTAAATGAAATAATATATTATTTATTATATTAAATAAAAATATTTAATATCAAAATATTAAAATTAAAAATTACTCTTCAATCAGAGATGACAGAATCTCTCTCTCATTCACAGTAGCACTAAAAGAAATTGTAGGGGTTGGTATTAGTAAGGTATAGCACGGAAACCTAGATTCTAAATATATTAGTATTCTGCCAAAGTTTCTAAGTTAGCCAAAGATATTACTCTAAGGAAAACTAATATTGCTTCATCTTCCAGCTTTCTCTCTATCTCTGGCATTAAATTTCCTTATCGCAAAAATCCTCTCAAACAGTCATAAGCTTCTATATTTCAAAGGTTTTATTAAAAGGCACTAGGGGGGAAATGTATATCCTTTCACTCTGGTGAGATGTAAGCAAGAAATCCATGTTGTGTAGCTTGTGTTTCTGTGGGACAGGACTAAGCCTGCTGGCTTCTTTGAGCCTCCAGTTGCCAGGCTTCTTGAGCCTCTGTATTTGCCAGCTGTTGCTAGGCCTCCTTATTTCCCAGGGAATGGCAAGTGCGCTATCCACCCATTCCTGAAGCCCCACTATGTAGGATGCAACCCCACAATGCAGGACAATCAGATGCGATAGGGTACAGGCCCTGAGATAATTTCAGCTCAACATAAGGCCAAGGTCTTAGGGTCTGCCCATGAATGATAGCCACAGCCTAATGCATTGTTTTAAGACTGCATTATTTAGAAGCTAGAGTAAACAAATTCTCTCAGTGAAAGTGTCTGAGGTTTCTATAAGGACATATCTAGGATTCCTCCTTCAACAACCTTATTAAATATTGATTCTGCCTCAGGCACCCATGTGTCAGAGGTAAATGGTGATTCCTGGCCTAGAATACCTCAGTCTAATGAGTAGCACAGACAAGAAGATCATCAAGTTTAACATAGAATGTATTAATTAGCATGTGATAATTGAGAACCAATCAGTCAATCAATAACAATGTGTGTAGTCTTTCAGGAGAGAACAGAAATACTGAGATGGTTATGAGGTATGCATATGAGGTGAATAATTAGTGCACTTTGGAAGTATTTAAGGTACCCAATTCATAGTTGAAACTTTCCTCCAAATATTTTTGTTCATTCTCAGCTTCTCCATCCTTCCATTTTCTTTCTGGCTAACTTTTTATTGATTCTTTGTGTATCGCACATCATGCATCCTGATGCCATTCATCTCCCCAGTCCTTCATATCCACCCTCTGCTCTTGCAAATGTACCCCAAAAGAAAAGAAAAGAAAATTAAAAAAAATCAATTTTCATTGTGGAAGCTGTGGTATGACAGAGCGAGGCACACAGTGTACCCCTTAGTCCATACACTCGCAAGTGTTCTCTCCTTGCAAGTCCTTTACTTGCAAGTGTTCATTGCAACGAGTTCTAGTTTATGTGACACCATTGTTATTTGGTATTCACTGAGACTCCTCTTAGATATCTTGTTACCTTGAATCATGGAGACCCTGAAACTTTAGGATTGAAGGACCGGTCCCTTCACATGCTCCAGGACTCCACAGATGGGATGGATGTTAGGGTGGGCCAGCTCATAACTCTGGTTCTGGGCTTTGGTGGTAGCTGTGTTGGTCAGCCTGCCAGTTCTCCCTCGTAACCCCCAAGAAGGGCCAGCTGTCCAGCACTGCCCTGGTTAGTTCACCCAACACAGCAGGCAGCAAGGGGAAGAGTCGGGTCTCTTGCTTTCATGCCCTCAGGCCTGTTCACCCACATCTACACCTTCAAGGCCAGCTCTATTGTGTTGCCCAGGCGAGGAGTAGGGCCCACTTTCCCGAGTGCTGCAGCTGGTAAGGGGCAGATGCAGCTGTCTTGCTCTCCATCCTTCCATTTTCAATATGTAGTTTAGGTCCGCTTATTTATATCTCAGTTGCTTAAATGGATTTACATTGTAAATGCTAACACATCTCACCAATTATTTCTTGGAATTTTTAAGTACAAACAACCAGTAATATTTAAGCTTTCTTTATAACTATCATCTTACAAGGTCATTTTCTATCCATTTATTTAGCAATAAGTTTGGGTTTTATTGTTGCCCTGACAGGAAAAATAAGCAGGCTGTAGAGATTGTAATGTCATGAAATGCTTCAAGCATTCTGTTGTTGCCGCTTCCTTAGTTCTTGCTTTGGGCTTTTGGAGACAGGGTCTCCCTGTGTAGCTTAAACTGTCTGTAGATTGACTACCTACCTCAAACAGTCATCAAATCTATGATCTGCCTCTTTCTGCCTCATGAGTGTTGGGAACAAAGGTGTGCACCATCACATCTACCCTTAAAGGTGTTGGGTCTTTATTCAAGGCCCTGATTTCCATGGAAAGTTCCACTGTCTTATTGATTTAACTTAAAGATGTTGACTGGGGAAAGGATGTAGCGCTGTTGCAAACAAACAAACAAAATCCCAGCATTAGCAGTAATTGTGCAAGGATGGAGGAGTCTACTGAATATTTAGATTGTGATTCAAATGAGCAGAAAGGCAACATTGCTCCTTTCGGGATTTGTGGGTGAGACATAAAATCTCCCAAGTGCGATGTTTTTCAAGTACTGCTATTCTTGGACTTAATTAACAGCATATTTGTTCTAATTTGATAGATTCTGATGAGGTCACCGGGCACACTTTGTCGCTGTGCATCTGAGTACACCGAGATATACACATCACAGATGATTTGACCTAGAAAACATAATTAGCACAGTCATTTACGGTATAAACCAAAATGGGAATTAATCTCTCATTTAGTCTGAGTGATTCGGTTATGGGGAATGACAAATGTGTTATACTCTCTTTGGGAGACCTAACGCAGGTTGATGACATATATGCACACACACATTAAGCACTTGTATGACCCTTCTTTTATTCTGGCATGTGAGGTTTGTTGACACTGTGCTGAGTAAGTTAACTAAGTCTACACAATAGGAACGGCTATGAACTCCCTGAAGTGTCCCAGGGTGGCACCGAACCAGAATTGAACCTGATACCTTTTGGAGTGTTTTACCACAGGACTGTGAAATGTGTCCCTAAGTCACAGAATGTCAACTTCCCGCAGAGTGGAGAATTAAATTGAACAGACTTTGTCTTCAACTCTTATTCTAGTTATGACTGAAGAAATAACCATTTGCACATTAGGGGAATAAATGCACCCCTCCAGATACTAATTTGCTGATCTCCTCTATCGAGGGTATAATTTGACACTCAGTCTTATACACCATATATGCTTGACAGGACTTTTCAACATTGTTGTATCATTAACCTTAAGCTCTGTAACATTCAGGTGACTTTAATGCAGGAAGAATGCGTGAATGTCATTGGCAACTCTTCCTATTAGCATGGTGAACCGAATAAGCTTTGTGCTGCATTTACTTAGGAACACACAGTGTTATTGTATTTTGACTCAAGGGTGTTAACATTTTTACCGTTAGCATTAATTTGTTTTCTTTTAATTATACAATCACTACACTCATTTTCCTTAGTAAAATGGAAAAATATCTCAGTTGCCAGATGTTGATGGTATGTTCTTAGGGTCTTAATGCCTGGTCTCATTAGGTTTCTGGTTTTGGCTTGTAAAAGTTTATGGACTCAGTATTTGTTGATGTTGGGGGAGTTTCAGTGGCACGTTTTAAAGATACGGTTACCATTTTCCATAGATGATTTCTGCTGATATTTGTCCTTCATTATCATCACATCAGAAGTTTTCAATGTGTGATCTTTTGCAGTTCTGATAGGTTTGGCTGATTTTTATGAAAGCATTGATCAAATATCTGCTGCATGTTTTTTCAAAAAATATTTTTTGTTCTTTATCTTTGAAAGTCTATGTTTATCTAGAGAAAGTCTGTGAATCAATAAGATTTGATTTATATTTCTTTAAAAAATATTGACTTGAAATTTAATGCTAAGCATCCTCAAATGGTAGTTTATTTTATGATTTTTAATATTTCAGTAAATAAGAATAGTTGTTTGTGAAACTAACAGTATTGTCCACAGGAATACATAGACTTGAACTTCTCCTAATATCATCCCATGTTCTTCATCAGAGGAAATCTTATATTAAAATGTTATCACAACCCTATAGGTTTCTTAGATTCTTCTCTGGTTATATACGTCTCCCAGAGAAAAATGAGGTAAAAAGAAACAACTTTGAAAAGGCATTTTAATTGATACATTCAAAAATTGATAATTAAAAATAAAATATTTGAATTTCATTTTTTTCTACTGGATTTCAATTTTTTTTCCTTGTTGGGTGCACAACTCTCTTGTTGGTAGGTATTAGCCCACTGTGAAGCAAGGAAGCAAAGATTCATAAAAGTGAGTCGCAAGTCCAGTCCCCTTACTGATAGAACCACAAATCAAGCCAGAGGCATTGCCACCCTTACTACGTCAGATACACATTCTATCCTTCCGAGAGTCGGTACTACAAGAAAAGTGAAATGAAAAAAAAAAAAAAAGGTTAAACTGCAAAAAGCAGGTGGTGGTGGTGGTGCACACCTCTAATCCCAGCTCTCTGGAGGCAGAGGCAAGCAGATCTCTGTGAGTCTGAGGTCAGCCTGGTCTACAGAGTGAGTTCCTGGATAGGCACAGAGAAACCCTGTCTCGAGAAACAAACAAACAAACAAACAAACAAAGCTAAATTGCATGGTATATAGACATTTCTTTCTCCTTGTGACTTGAATTAAAAATATTTAAATCTTTGATTTTCAAATTTTTCTATGTAAAGTTTGTTTTGTTTTTTGAAGTAGACAGGGAGACTTAACCTTCATATTACTAGCCTTGGAAACAATAGGCAGCTGAAAATTTATTTCGCTATGTCAATCTTTTGGTTTTTTATTCCTAGCTGCAAATGTTTTTTGAGACATTCCTGAGGACAAGTTCACCTCTGCAGGCATTGGATAGCATGAAAGAAGCAATTAGCAAGCTCTTATTGGTGGCCGAGGTGTTCAGTGAAGCATCTACTCTGGGACCAAAGACCTTCCATAAGTAAGAGAGAGAGAGAGAGAGAGGGAGGGAGGGAAGGAGGGAGGGAGGGAGGGAAGGAGGGAGGGAGGGAGGGAAGGAGGGGAGGGAAGAGAGAAAGAGCTAGAGGTTCTTAAATATATTAGGGAAAAGCCTTAGTTACTGAAATTAAATAGAACTTGGGAAAGTGTATATCAGTATATCATAATATGATTTCCTAAACATAAATGGCCTAATTTATAGATTCTATAACTTCAGAGTTTGTTACATGCCATTTGTTTGTATCCAAATGGTGTGACAAGAAATAAAACACAAGGCTTTAAACATTTTTTATTATTACCATTATCTTTTCAGCAATCTTAGTTTATAGTCTAGACTAGCCTGGAACTTGTAATCTTTTTGCCTCTACTTCCTAAGGTCTGGGACTACAAGCCTATTCCTGGATCCTAAAATTAATTTTAAATTTGTATCTCCTTTCAAATATTTCCATCAAATATACTAAGTATTGACTAGGTATAACTTTCCCTGTACATAATACATTAGCTCTCAACTATCCTATCCCAACGATTTCAAAATCCTGAGAAAGAAACAAAAACTTTTAACAAAATTCATTCAGCTCTAATCTCATAGCTCTCTGACAATAGCTCACGGCCTTTGTTCTAGGGAAACATTGTCTAGTTTGCTGGAAAGGGAGAGGTGCTCGGTGCACTGCGCTCATGCATTGCGCTCGTTCCTGCACTTTCTGAATGCATCAGTGTTAAACATGGAGGACCTGGAAACTTCTCCCCATAGGAAGGTTCTAACGGAATAACATGGTTGATTATGGCAGTGTGTCATGGAAAATGGAGGCACATTTGCACTTTCTCTAATGAACAAAAGAGACTCAAGTCCAACAATCCATTCCATGTAATTCTTCTGTTATCCATGTCATTGGCCTTTTAAATTATGAAATTTAATGATATCAATTATAAACAATGTAATAACAGAAAGCAGAGTTAGTGTGGCAAAGAAAATATGGAAAATATGTTGTCCTGTTAACTTGTGTTTTCCTTCCAGATGTAGACAGTGTTTTCAGCTTTTGACTTTTGATATTGGTTATGGGGATGTTGGATATCCCGTAGTGCTGCAGGTGAGTATGCAGGATACAGTGTGTGTGTTGTGGGGAGTGGGGGTGTTGAGGATTTTTTGAACAATCCTTTCAATTTCTTCTTCTCCTCTTCACTTTCCGTACTTTCTGAGTTACTGTAGATGTTTTATGGAGCCAGTGCATTTGAGGAAAGCCCATACGTGCATACTGATGGTGGGTTTCATCTACAGTTACCAGTTGATTAAAACAGCTTCACTGCAGTCCTTATAGGCTCATGCCCATGAGTCCTAGCGAGGGGGAACCTGGGAATTCTAACCACCATGTGGACATGCTAGGGCAAACATGACGTTTTCTATAGTTCTCCTGAATTCATAAACAAAGATGGCATTAAATCTTTATGGGGAAAAAGTAATACATATCGATAATAGCAAACAAAAGATACCCAGGGTGCTCGCATGACATCATGAAGAGATAGTGCTGTCATTCTTTTTAAATTGGTCTTCATTTTCATTTTAAAAAGACTTAGGAGCCGGGCGGCGGTGGCTCACGCCTTTAATCCCAGCACTCGGGAGGCAGAGGTAGGCGGATCTCTGTGAGTTCGAGACCAGCCTGGTCTACAAGAGCTAGTTCCAGGACAGGCTCCAAAGCTACAGAGAAACCCTGTCTCGAAAAAACCTAAAAAAAAATAAAAAGACTTAGGAACTAGAGAGACTGAGCAGAGGTGGAATTCTTGCCTGGAATGCACTAGGTCTTAGGTTCCATCCCTAGTAATACAAATGAATGTTATTTTTCAATTTTAATTTAAAAGCATAAAAATTCATGTGAATTTTTGAAATATTTTCCAATAGCTGTATGTATAAATTGGGTGATTTTTAGTTTTTTTTTTTTTTAGTTCAAAATCTTTTAGGTCACCTCCCTCATCATATTTTTTCTTCTAAAACATTCTTCAAGGGTAAGAAGTCTATTTGGAGCATGGGGACCATGGGAGACGGTTGAGGGGAGGGGAGAAACAGGGAGGGGAGCAGAGAAAAATATATAGCTCAATAAAATCAATTTTTAAAAAGCTGTCTACTGGGCTACAGGGTATGAAAGAAAGGGGAGCACAATCACCCTACGGTTAGCCAGAGTTCAACTCCACCAGAGTTTAGCCTTTCCCAAACCATAATAGAGACAATACAGTTACAGAAAATTGACAGGTTTAAGATTTATCTATAAAACTTAGAATCTTTATGAAATTTTAATGGTCATTTGCTTTTTTGATGCATATCTAATAGTTGAAATTAAACTTTCAAAAAAATGTTACATATTATCTTTCATGAACAAATATTTGTGAGATATAAAGAGCTCCATGCTAAGCTAGTGTGACTTTGAAATAGTTCATGTCCCTGTACATTGAAAGAATGGCATCTTCATATGAAACATTACTCACGTTTATAAAACTGTTAGCCTCTAAGAGACCACTAGATGTCAGTTCTGGTCTGCAATTCAACCTGATATATCATCCCTTAGAATTCATTTCCTTTCCCCTACTTCTCTTCCTTCAAAGGTACATGAGCACTTAAAATTTCAAGATGACGAGAATTTCAATTTGGAGGACCAAAATACAGAAAAAATCCTTTTGGAGGATACTTTCAATTTCCTCTTCTCCAATACATCTTCACTTCCCTTATTTTCTGAGCTATTGCAGAGGTTTCAAAGAGCCGGTGCGTTTGAGGTAAGTCCATATGTGCACGCTGACAGTGAATTTTCAGCCACTAGGTATTTTTATTGTGAAATTTAAAAATTTAAAAGTTTATTTGAAATTAACTGATAGTTGTTATCTATTATTGTGTGCTTCTGAATTTTTCTCTGACCTGAAAAATTTTATTTTGACTGAAAAAAAAAATAATTTTATTTTGACTGAGTATGCATGAGAAGGATTGTGTTGGAAATGAAGTAAAAAAGTTTATGGTTGTTAAGGAATGTTTATAGATATTTTGAATGATACATGTGTTTATACATTTTAGAATTTACAAAGACTCTTAGATTTCTCTGAAGGCATTCTCGAATGCCAGCGTGCTTCCGGATGACTTCAGGGGACTTGAATTAAAACATTAATTTGCTGAAACATTCATGTCTGTTAACATTTGACTAGAAGCTGACAATTAGGGGGGTTTGCTTTAGAATGGTCCTGGTTTTTGTTGTTTAGGATTTTTGTTTGATCGTCTTAATGGCAGGCTAACACTATTTATTTATTCACTAAAAAAATGAGTACCAATTGCCATAATATTATTCCCCACATATCTTTTTATGTTGAAATTCTTATTTGAAGCATTTGGAAAAGGAGTATGTAAAAGCTTTTGCAAAGGTCCTGATGGTGTCTGTCACAACACCTTGTCAGAGAGGGTTGCTCTTGATCTCTGGGATGCTCTAGGAAGCACATGGCTATGGGAAAACCTAGGGTGGTAAGCATGTTTGCCAGTCTACGAATCTCTCCCATGATAGTGTTCCACACTGGGGGTTCATGGGCAGATGTTTTCACCTCTATTGCTCTGAAGGCCCAAGGAAAATCTTGCATTCACAAACCATGGTCACACATATCCTCTCACTACCAAGGTACCATTGGGTTAGAGAGAGTCAGTCTCATCAATTTTCATTTTTTATATTTGAATATTGTTGTGACAGTTTATAATCTCAATAAATTCCATAACTTTAATAAATTTAGCTGTTACAGAGTTTGGTTGATTTCTTAAGTGGGCTGGGGGTGGGGACTGGGAGACAGATGGTTTGACCGCTACCCGATTGCTTAAGGCTTTTTTCTTTCCAGGATGGAAACCATCAAAAGGAGCTCAATCAGTGCCTGTCCTTAGAGGAACTTCACTCAGTTAGGACGTTTGTAAAGGAACTTGGGCGTCTGGGAGAATTCCAACTGGTAAAACAAAAGTGATATTTCTTTCCACTTAGTGACTGAGATTATGATATTAATAGATTAGCCGTAAACTGCCCAGTTTTTCCTTCAAATTTCACGTAGATGTTTCTTTACAACACACAGTCTTTTGTAAGCATCTTTTGTCCTTGGAAAGATGTACATGCTTCGCTTTAAGCATTCGCTGTAATATGTGGCTTAGTAGAGGTGAAGGATCTGACGTCATAGCTGCTGCCAGGGTATAACAGTTCTCTGGGGAAGATGTTAATATTTTTCTATTAAAAAAATTCTTTTAGTTTTGGGGCCTGCATATGCAACCAATATTTACTACTTTTTATTACCCTTTTAACTTAAGGAAAATTAAATATATTTAAACATAATAAGACTTTTAAAACAGCCCCAATCTTTTTTTTTTTTTTTTTTTTTTTTTTTTTTTTTTTGGTTTTTTCGAGACAGGGTTTCTCTGTAGCTTTGGAGCCTGTCCTGGAACTAGCTCTTGTAGACCAGGCTGGTCTCGAACTCACAGAGATCCGCCTGCCTCTGCCTCCCGAGTGCTGGGATTAAAGGCGTGCGCCACCACCGCCCGGCCCCAATCTTTTTTTTAAATTTAGTTTTCTCTCATACATTACATCCCGACCACAGTTCCCCCACACCTCCCCTCTCCCCCAGCTTAATTGGTGGTAGCAATAATGAAAGCGTCCAAAAAACAGATTGTATATGAATGCTCATAGCAGCTCTTACTGGCTTCAGTCTGCAAAAGGGCATTTTTTTCTCACCCTGGAATTTTTGGTGTATTTATCAATTTTTTGGTTAATATCAAAGCATAAGTGATTACATCTGAGTGTTTGTGCCCAATGTGTTTTATTTCTGCCACTAATATAGACTATAATGACTTTATGCTCTTACTTAATATTTGTTCATATAAAACTATTTTAAAATAGTATTTAAAATTCTTTGGTGCATTGTTAATCTTATGGAAGCCTCAAATAATCCTTGAGTTTTATCTACCTATATAGATAAGTTACTTATATGAGTTAATTATACAACTCATATAAGTTTACCAAGTCAACCAATGAAGGATATACCTTTTTATACAACTTAGCCCAATATTATAGAGAACTGAAAATAGGCTTATGACTTCCAACATACTTTTAATGAATATATTTGTCATCTTAATTAGTTTACATGTAATAAATGGTAGTGTATCTCAGTGTTTTAGGAAGACACTCAGCTGTCGGGGACTCATCACTCAAAACGCTATAAATGCAGACAGTCTCTGTTGGGATGAGACAAAGGAAGAAACGGGCAAAGCTCAATCCCCTGACTCTCGGAGTAAAACCAAGATAACCAATTTCAATTTCCTCTTTTTGTGAGATGAATAGTTCTCACTCTGGCATAATTCACTTGTAGCACAAAAGGATTTCCCTTCCCCATGGTCTTTCTTTCTGTGTTACTTAGCTCTTTTGAGGTTATGATTACTGGAAGAAGAGATCCATGTACACCTCATTGAAAAGAAAAAACTCAATTTACACATATAATTGTTAATAACTTTCATAATGCCTAACAAAGCAACATTTGCCTTGAAAGCAATGTCAAAAACTAAACCAATCTGTACTGACCATTAGAATGTGTGTTGATGTCTGTGCGTGTATGGACAAGACAAGTGTGCACACAGAGGTGTGTGGAAGTCTGAGGACACCCTCAGCGGTCACTCCTCACGTGGCCTCTGCCTCGCTTTCTGAGACACTCTCTATTGGCTCTGGGCTCACCAAGTAGGCTGGGCTGGCCAGTCGGTGAGCCCAGGGGATCCATCAGTCTCTGCCTGCCATGCTGGATTCTGTAGGAGTTCATGCTTGGCTTTCCTGGACTTCAGACTCAGGTACTCAGCTTTCAGTGCAACTGAGTTAGCATCTCAGCCCATGATCAATAGGATTTTACATAAATAACTGCTCGAGGAAACGATGTCTGACTAAATATGAATACTATTCATGACGCCACATTTTAACTTACTTTTCAATTTTTCAGTTGATTTTTTTTTTGTCTTCTGTTGATGTTTTCTTTGAACATTTCTTCTCAGCTCTTCCCATCCACCGCTCCTGGGATTCAGGCTGTGATGCGTGAATTTTATGATATGGCAACTCCTGGCTCAGTCCTGTCCCAATACTGGTCTCTTTTAAATGTATTTGAACAATTTTGGCCCACAAATAAAAAGGAACGGCTACATCCACTGGAATGGTAAGAGAGCCACAAATTTGAATGGTGTGGTCCAAAAATTCTTAAGCTGAAAAGATTGATTTCAAAAGGCTTTGCCTACATTAAAGTGAGCAACACAAAAGAAGTATGCCCAAAAATTCATGGTCTGGAAAAGAAATGACTTTCAAGCACTGAAACCCTAATGGTTCTGGTGGTCGTTAGACACTGCAACAAAAAACACACCCAACAATTTTCAAACTAGGATGTGACTCTGGTATAAAGCAATGCTTAAAGTTAGACATTTCCATCTTGTTTCTTCTTGTGATCCTTTGTTGTAGTGACACATTGGGGTGACATCTTTCGGAGTCCAGCCTCGATGGGATTCACACATTCCCGGGTAGGGGCATGTGGATTAAAAATTAGGTAGGAGGAACAGAGGTATGAAAGAAACACAGAGCCATGGGATAGTACTGGGAGGGCTATCCAGTGAATACTGAGTACTGAAAATGCCCATGTTTATTTTCCTTATGCTTATATGCCCCAATCCAAAAAAGTGGGGGAGGGGGAAGGAAGAAGGCAAAAGACTGCTTTAACATGACACAAAGAACAAGCAGAACAGTCAGTTACGTTAGTACTTGAAACATCAAGCAACTGTATCATCTAGTTAAGTATTCTGTTGTTCAGGCAGGACATGTAATTACAGCACCTTGGATCAAGCATTCTGTAGGCACCCACTTCCTAGGCCAAAGCTCTCATCATATCCCTGAAGGAGCAGGAATAGGCTTGAATTCTCTGACCTTTGGTGAAGGTGGAGCAGATCCACCTCTATGGCCATCTTAATATCCAAAACACCAATAACTACACCCTAGATCAGGGTATCTTCTCTGTAACCACACCTTTAGTCAGACCTCTTGTCAATAACTTTGAAAGAGTAAGAGTAGGCTTAAGCTCTCTGGCCTTCAGTCAAGGTGGTGCGGACCCATTTCTGTGGGCCCCCACAATCCATAGGTTTCCATTGCTGAAACATCAGAAAGATTTGGTGGGGCTTGTGTTTTGAACCATCTGATATCTTGGAGGTAGATCAGCAGGCACGTTTATTTGGGCATTATAGAGGCATGACTCTTCTGAGCAAATCTCATCTAATTTCATGAATCTATACTCTGCTTTGTTTGCTTTGCTTTTAGAAAGTGTTTTGTTCCATCTTCACTTCCACTCTTATAAGAGGTAGCCACGAGGGAAAAGGCAGGTGAGCTATTAATGCCTCTGGTAGCTGGCAAAGGGAATGCACTTAAAGCTTTGTCTGTTCTTTAATATGGATAGAATTAAGAGAGCATTTGACTTTTCTACTGCCAGGAAAACAGAATTAGACCTAAGCCTCCCAGGGAGATGAAAGACTAAGGGACATGACACTCATTTATGTCTTTTACAGTCACTACTGGAAATGGCTTCAGCTCTGCTCACTTGCCCTTTATTTCCTTCGGCTTCAAGAGATAGTGGCTAGAAGAAACTCATCTGTAATTAAAAATACAAATAACCATATACTGAGTACTTTTTTGAACATG
This sequence comes from Arvicola amphibius, assembly GCF_903992535.2. Lineage (NCBI taxonomy): Eukaryota > Metazoa > Chordata > Mammalia > Rodentia > Cricetidae > Arvicola > Arvicola amphibius. Next base: position 169,663,465 of record NC_052048.2, read on the forward strand.
TTCTAGCATTAATATTCACTTTACTTGCAAAGGCTTTCTAAGCTTGGCTTTATTCCCTCAGTAAGTCTAGTTTTCCCTTCTGTGCTTGAAAACCATTTTAAATATTCCAGCATAAAGCCACCTTTTATACTTTGCATTCATGTGAATAAGCCAAGACTTCCTCATACATCAGTATAGATAGACAAATAACTGAGGAGAATTCCCAAAGAGTTTATTTGTATTGTTTGTAACATTCTGTGAATTCCCTAGAGATTTGCAAGCTTCACAGCATTCGTTCCTTGGCAAAGTTTTCTCCAGCTCCTCATATATGACCAGGCTCAGCAAACCACTGGTTAAAATCAGAAGACTGACTTCTCTTACCTTAAAGGAATGTGAGAAAGATCACCATTAAATATAATTATTAAGGACAGGAGCTATTTTAAGTCATATAGAGTTGGATTAAATATATCCCAATATTCAAGTTTGTTAGTTATAGCAGGCGAAGTTCTGCATCCTTCAAGACTTAATTTCCTTAATGTGTAAACATGGCTTAGGCTGCCTACCATGTATTACTCTTGGAGGATTACATAGAAAGTTTTGTATATGTCACACTAGCTTGTAAATAGATGATAAAGCAGTTTATCTTTCCTTTCATGTTTGTGTGCACTCAAAGGTCATTTTAATATCTATGGCAAGGGCAGTAGTTTTCTTTTCTTTGTAAGGAAAGCCATACATGTTCAACAAACTTCTATATTAACACCAACAGAAGCAAATTCTGGTTGTTTATCAGAAGTCAGATAGCATAATGCTCCCAGAAATGTTTTTCTTCTTAAGTGCTCAGCTTACATCACTTCCACTTTACCTGGGAGTGTGTATATTTCTTATCATTCGTACTTTATTGCAAGGGGGATTATGCCTCTCACACAAATTTCCCAGATGGGGGAAATTAAGATTCTAAATCGGTAGCTTAAGACATTCGGCTAATACAAATACTGACTTACTGACCTCTCACCCATGGCTCGGAACTTTTATCCAGTGTACCAGACAGGCAGGGAGGCGGCCATGTTCTCATCTTCCCAATGGCCACAGCGAAGCAGCTTTTACACATGTACAGCATTTGGGATCTAATCACTTAGTCCTTCTCTTGAAATAAAGATCATTTGCTTGTTGCATGGAAGCAGGGTTAGAAGACAAAGCTGGAACGTAACATTTTCGTGTGAGCCCCAAGGCCCAGAATGCAGAGGCCCCAACTGAAGCGGTGTGGAAACCCTAATAGCGTCTGTTAATCCTCGCTTTCCTGAAAAGAAAGTTGCACGTGTGGAAAAGGTTTTGTGGAAGTGTTTTTCTTAGAAAACACACCAGTTTAACAAGAATCCATTACCAGAAACCCCGAGAAAGAACTGCACGCAGCTCTCGTGTACAACCTGCCGCTCTGTTATCAAAGTCGCGCTCCCATAATTCCGTTCACGTGGACTTCAGAGCTGCGTCTCTTGAATGAGTCTCCGGGAAGTACTTGTTCGTGGGAAAGTCTTAGATTTTCTTTTTCTTAATTTGGACTTCAGCTAAACTTACCTCATTAGTAGAGTTATCGCCACTGTGCAGAAAGCCCTGGGTTGGGTCCTCAGCTTTACAAAAGTAAAAATAAGAAACAACCGAAAATCTCACCACCATCAAAAACTTCACAGCTCTTGACAAACATGCTTTACCTGCTGTTTCATTCCTTCGAAGGAATCACTACATTTTGCCTCCAGCTTTTTGTTGCTGTTGTTTTTGTGGATTTTCTTTTTGTGTGTATACCAAAATAAAATAGACTTTTAGAAATAAAATCACTGTAACTTCTAGCATTGGCAAGGATAGAAATGCTAATTAGCAATTAGCAAACTCTGTTTAATGCCTAATTTTTCTCGATTTCCTGCCGGATGATGATGCTTCCACCGGCCTGAATCTGCCTTCCTGCGCTTTGGGCTGCGTTACTCAGCACCGTGTCTGGCACTGACATTTTTATTAGATCCTCACAGTGTTCCTGTGTAGAGCAAATACTAATCTCTCCATTTTAATAGGGTGACAGACAACAGAGTATCACATTAACACAGGAAAGGCACGTCAAGGGCTAGAGACCAGAGTGTCCTGCGTTTTCTAGTCGCCAGACCAGAAAATGTTCTGACTACAGTTTAGGCTAGTTTAGCTCCAATCGGAAGGACTTAAGGGTTCATTCCTCCAAGCATCCTGTTACTTACACGACACAGAAAATGAAGTGAGCATGCCAACGTATAAACAACCTTTGCCGTTCTCTGTTGGCTGTCAGTGAGCTCAAGGTCACACTTTGGCAATGCCGGCTCTCTCCTGTAGCCATGTTGGTTTCTCTAATTTTGTGTACATTCTCAGGACTTCGAAGGCTCTTGGCATGAAAGCTATGGAACGTTAGGCAGAGATCCCAGGGAGAATGTGAGTTTTTAAAATCACCTCATCGGATCTAAGCTATCTGAGGTTGCTCAGCTTCCAACTAGAGAGTGACTGCTTTTAAGATTTCCACCCAACCCACCAGAGGCTAGATGGCCAGCTTTGAGGAATGAAATCCAGACAGTGTTTCTTGTCTTCACCAAAATAACTGTGCCCACCCGGGACAAAACTCAGTGTGTTCACCTTGTTGATTTGGACTTGCTTGGCATTGTGTTGCAGGAATTCTTCAACAAGAAACGAGGCCATTAAGAAACCACAAAAGTCATTGGAAGCAATCAACAGTAAAAAAGGTAAAAGCACATAGTTTCACATAGCATAGCAGAAAGAAAAGAACTATCTGGCTTTAAAATACATTTAAAATGTTTAAATTTGCTAGCAGTCGAAAATGAAAATAAAGTTAGAAAGTTACATTTTTTTTTCCTCAAAATTGGATGTTCTTCTTAAAGATAGGGGAGGGGTGAGGGGAAATGGGAACTTTCATACTGGTGGTGAATGTTTAAGTCAGAGCACATGTTATGGGGACACCTGACAGCATAGAAGGGAAGCTTTACAGGTTACTCTTGGGGCCTTAGCCCTCAGCGGTAGATCACAGGCTTGGCATGTCAAGGTTCTAGGCTCAATCCTTAATGTTCAAAAATAGATTATCTAGTTAAATAAAATTTGTCCTTACAGACTAAGAACTCTACTGCTAACTATTCATTTTAAGAACATAATTAAGAATACATATGAACATTTAAAAATTGCATATTTTAATTAACATCTGGAAACATATAGTACCTATTTATAATACATTGTTCAGCAAATTATAAAAATAAACAGGTAATAAATGAAAAACGTTAGAAACCACCATTATTGCTGTGAGAGGAGATTGACTGCACCTGTGAGCCTACAGTCCTGAAATGAAATTCTAGAAATAGCTAGAAAAAATATTTGCCACAAAAGATGTTCAGGATTTATGGTTGAATGTAACAGCTGCCCGTTAGCAAGAGGAACCTCAAGGAAATTTGTTGGTGATTTTTCCCCCTGATTTACCCCTTTTTTTCTTCATATCTTGTTTTTTTTAAAGAGTAGCCAATGTTTTGCCATACTAGAAGAAAACATTTTAAGAAGAAAAAAATGAAAGAAATACCCATCGATATATTTTTTTCTTTTGACTAAAGAATGCCTGTTATAAACAGAATTTAATCCAGTAATGTGGTTCTCAGCAGTACTGCGCTGAATCTTCTAGCCAGAATTTCGGTTGAAGGTCCACCAGTGAGTTTGAAGGACAGGACACTGGTTGAGAACTGCAGAATCCACAAAATGAATCAGTAGGCCCAGCAATGAACGGGCGAGGAATTAGCATGCCTGCTTTCTTCTGCCACCGTTTGCTTTCTCTTTTTAATAAATATTTTAAAGCACTCTAATATTTTATGCATTCATTTGTCCATAAATATTTATTAAGATTTTTTTTTTCAGATGGATATTTAGTTATCTAGAAATTTGATACAGGGTCACCAATTTTGGTACAGAGTTAGAATATCTCCATTTCAATACTTCAGGAAATTACAACATAGGATCACAGAGCTAGAAGAAAATGTAGTAATTTACCTTTAGACTAAAGATGACGTTCAGACTGTTGTGTGGTAATTTGTTTGTGTTTTAACAAAGCTTGCCTGGAGCTCAGAGGGCGGAGCTAGGCACTAGTTAACCATAAAAGCTGGGCAGTGGTGGCGTGCGCCTTTAATCCCAGCACTCGGGAGGTAGAGACAGGAAGTGATGAGGTGGGGTATAGACAGGATCTCAGACTTTTAGGATGCCAGAAGGAGAGGGGCGGGAAACAACTGGTGACTGCCCCCAGTTCTCTGATCTTTCCCGCTTTCACCCCGTATCTGACTCCCGGGTGTTTACTGATTAAGATTAATTAGATTAACGCTTCATTCTGACCCTGCCTTTGTTTCTCTAATATTCTCCTACTAGAAATAATCGCTTCTTTGAGTTTTAATCCTGTAGCTGTCAGCTCTGCTTAGAAATGCTCCTTGGTGAGGCATGGAGAGATGACTCAGTCAGGGAAGCGCTAGCTGTTTGTGCAGGAGTGTCTGCGTCCCCTTCCTAGCACTGATGTTGCACTCTGGGTATGACAGTGCCAGTCCCCAGCACTTGGAAGTGTGGCGGTACGTAGAGACGGAAGATCCTTGGGTCTTACCAGTTGGGTGGCCAGTCTAGCTGGTCAGTAAGCTCCAGATTCAGAGAAAGAGAGAGGAGAGAGGGGGAAATTTTTACACTAAATTTACGGTTTTATTTTTAAATTTAAATTTATTTTTTAATTTTAGATGCAGTTCCACGAGTTTCGTATGAAAATAAAGATATACATTGCAGTAATGGTAAGTTGAGACTGAGTGTTTCCATAGCATAGCCCACAGTTTAGACACAACCCAACTTCGAAAAAAATACAGGCATTTTATCATATTCAGATGTCTTTAGATTGCTAGTTTCTTTAAAGTGAATTTTGAGAAGTTTTATTTCTGGTTAACTTTATATCGTTCACTTCTGCATGAACAGAACATTTAATTTTTAATTATTCAGATTCTTAGTTTAAAATATTATATGTATAGAGGTCGTTTTAGGTCAGTGACTTCCATATTCATTTTTAGGGGCCCAAGGAATCTACAGGTTTTATATCAGAGGTAGAGTTTGGCTTATACGTTCTCTTTAGAAATCTCTTTATTCGAAGTAAGTTTTTCTTCCTAGGCGATTGCTGTAATGCAGAGTATTTGGGTGAATTCTCTTCATAACACCGAGAATTTCAAACTCATTTTTTTCATTTATCATCTTAAAATATCATGAATTTTAACTATACAAAATAAAAATATATGAAATTAAATTTATGTAAAGTTTAAATTAAAAATCCCTTTGTTCATCAGGATTGATACACACAGTGGTCTTCTAAGCATCTTTTTAGTGGGGTTCACTCTACTTTGATGGTCACGGGGCTATTTCATGACCTTTAGATTTCTCCTAAGCTCCTGAATTTTATTTTCTTTTAAAAGTTGTTATTATTTGTCGTACATGTATGTCTGTTTTGCTTGCATGAATGTCTATGCACCCGATGAGTGATGGAGTTTGAGGTGGCAGAGGAGGCTGTTGGATTCCCTCTTCTTTGCATAACTCCTGGAACTGAGGTTACAAATGGCTGTGAGGGATCATGTGGCATTAAGAATTGAACCTGGGTCCTCTGGAAAAGTAGTGGGTGTGGTGTTCTTCACCACTGAGCTAACTCCTCTGCCTCCCGAATTTCCTTAATAGCTTACGCCCTGCACAGAATTAAGAGCTCTTTATTGTACGTTCATTTATTTATTTATTTATACTTCTTTTTTACATATACTTCCTAAAATAGATTCACATCTGCCAATCTGCTTATACTTTTTGCTAAAATGTGCTTTTAGAAAACTTGTCTTCTGGGAGGTGGTGATGCACACCTCTAATCCCAGCACTCAGAGACAGAGGCAGGCAGATCTCTTCCAGAGTTTGGTCTAAATGGAGTGAGTTCCAGGACAGTCAGGGCTACACAGAGAAATCCTGTCTAAAAAAGAAAGAAAAAAGAAAGAAAGGAAGGAAGGAAGGAAGGAAGGAAGGAAGGAAGGAAGGAAGGAAGAAAGGAAGGAAGAAAGAAAGAAAGGGCAAAACTTGTCTTCCAAAATAAATTCCTTTGAAACACAAAAGTCAAAAATGTGTGCCATGTATAAATTTAGGCTTAGTTTATTGTAATTAGGTCTTATAAGTTAATAAAAATCTAACTTGTTTGCCTTCTAAATATTGTTGTTTATTCATACTTTTTCAATAATCACACCAAATATCACGCTATATTAAGTAGCATTAGTCTATAAAACCAACAAGTGCATTTAGTTAAAGGCAGAAAGTTTTTCAAGTATTGCTGTGCTTACCAGGGAAACAAGAGCAGAAGTGTGTGTGTGTGTGTGTGTGTGTGTGTGTCCCCGCCTCGGTTACCAATCCCTCACTCCTACAAGACCCAGTTTTCTTTTCCCTTCGTTCCCTGCTGCTCTGGGTATGATGTTAAAAGAAGAAACACTCAGCTGGGCAGTGGTGGCACAGGCCTTTAATCCCAGCACTCAGGAGGCAGAAGCAGGCAGATCTCTGTGAGTTTGAGGATAGCCTGGTCTATTATTTTTTGAGTGTCTGTCCTGGGCTAAGCCCAGGGCTAAATGCAATGTGGGAAAGCCTGATCATCTCTGTGGGCTTCTGTATTCTGCACTGGGTGAGGCCACCACTCTGGGTTCCCAGGTAATGTGATGGAGAGGAGGGCACATTGTCAGGAAATTCCTTCAACTTCATTCATGTCCTTCCTTCCCTGATTAAAAATCCACGCGACCTGGACCTTTAATTTACCTGCTTTTATGGCTTGATATGAGATTTAAAAATACTCGGAGTGATGCTCCTGGACAGGTGAGGCAGTCTTTAAGAGAATACGCTTTTCTGCATTCAATATGAGTTACGATGATCCATCAAGAGAGCAATAAAATCCCATGGTTAAAAGAAATCGGTTAAAAACCACCAAAACTTCAAACAGCGTTCCCATGCCTGCTTGCCAAATAGGTTGAGCAGCCTGCGACCACCATCCTTCACGCTGAGTTCTCCATAGACCTAAGGTAAGCGGCCAGAGACAAGTCAGGACTGGACTGGGAAAGATGCCAAGGACACGCCAAATAGAGCAGCCTTCGTGCCGTTGCAATGATGTCAGAGCTAAAGCAACTTTTAAGCCAGGGTCCAGGATGCAGCACCCAACTCAGAAGTGGAAAGTTTGGTGGTGATGGTGGGGGAGGGATCTTGATGGAATCGTGCTTATGAAAATAACCACACTTTTATTTCATCTCTTGTGGAGGTAAGGTTCAACTTACAAGCCCCCTTTGAAAACTGTGACTACGCTGTGGAATATAAAAAGGAACGTAAATAGTATAAACCAAAAGGAAATTAATTCTCACTGAATTGTTAGAAAAATATATTCCGTAGTTAGGAGAAGTGGTGCACTCCTGTGACCCCAGTGCTGGGGGACTAAAGCCAGAAGATCAACAGTTCAAAGCCAGCGGAAGCTGTATGGGAAGACCATGTGTCAAAATGCAATAAATGAAGTATATAAAAAGAAAAAGGAAGCCTATTAACTTAAAAAACATCTTCTATGATTCATGTTGATAAAAAAAAATCTACTGCTTTGTTATTCATTCAAGTGGCGCTGAGCACAAAGTGTATTTATACTCCCTTCGTGCCTGGGCAGCTCAGGCCTCCCTAAGCAGTGCTGATCGCTGCTCCAGTTTGTTTGGTGTTATGCTGGGGTCAGCACGTTCATTTGGATCGAATCCCAGGACTGTTCACCTCCTGTTTTCACTGTGTTTGTCTCCATGCCTTGAACAGAGGCATGTGAATGGGATGGGTGGGACTTTGACTTTAAAAATCAGTGCATTAAGAAGCCGTTGAATTTGAATTAAGAGCAATGGTTACTTTCAGTGTGGGCTATACTACTCTATACTTATATCCTTTCTACCTTTCTTTGAACTTTTTTGAGACAGGGTTTCTTTAAGTAGCCTTGGCTGTCCTTGAACTCACTCTATAGACCTGGCTGGCCTTGAACTCACAAGATCCACCAGTCTCTGCCTCCTGAGTACTGAGATCAAAGGCATGCGTCACCACCACGTGGCTCTACTTAGATTCTTATGAACCATTTTAGCATTTTGAGACAGATTATTAAAATTATAGTTAAAATCTACGTGTGTGTGTGTGTGTGTGTGTGTGTGTGTGAAATAAAAATCTTTGGTTGACTTGTTCTTTTAAAATTCCAAATAAAATTAAACAGTTTACTCAAATCACTTTGAGATTCAACAAAATTGACTTGTTGGGTGTTCTTTTAAAATAAAACTGATCTGTAGAATGGAATGACATCATATTTATGATACTATTCTATGATGAATCTTTCTCTGTTCCCCAGCCCGTTCCCAAATAATAACATGAAGACTTATATTAATCATGGAATCTCATCCTATAGCTTAGGCTTGTTCCTAACTAGCTCTTATAACTTAAATTAACCCATTTTAAATCTACATTCTATGACATGGTTTTTAAACTTTCTTTCATGTTTTACATCCTACTTGTTCTGTGATTTCTCTCATCTCTCTGCATCTCAATTATTTCCTCTTTCCTTTCTCTCTGTCCAGATATCCTGCCTTATACCTCCTGTCTAGCTATTGGCTGCTAGTCCTTTATTAAACCAGTCACAGTAATTTACCTTCACACAGTGTACAAATAGCCCACGACACTATTGGGCTCTTAATTTATACTTGATTAATTGTTTTTCTCCCACTGGCACAGAAAAACCACCGAACAGGAGACAGAAATGCTTACCTTAACTTTCATTGCTTAGAGCACACTGTGGAGACCTGGCTCTCAGAGCTAGAACGCTACAGTTGGATGATGGTTTTCTGTCCCCACCTTGGGTGATGCTTTACCATTTCCTTCAAAAGCATATCAGAATTTGGTCTTAGTGAAGTACAAAGTCTAGGACATAATAGCAGAAGTAATGAATAGCAAAACAAGGGGCACTTGTGCCTTTTCTCCTCTTTAGTGTGACTCTGGAAATGACGAGAAACTACTACTATAATTGTAATCAAACTATCAGATTTGATTTTTAGAGAAACTAATTATGTTAGCTGTAGAAAAGGAGAAGGGCAGAAGTGACTGGAACAATGTCTTTTTACTACCTTCAGTCCCCATCTTCTGGTATTGAACCCTGCTGCGCCTTTGCTTGCTATATGGCTGTTCAGTATCACTGAATGCCAGATGATGCGAGGGCACCTTCACTTTGCTGATTTCAGGGGTGTTTTCTAGACTTACGTTTGCTGGAGTTTCGTTGACTGTTGTAAAGAATAGAGAAACTATTTGGAGATAACACTTTGAAAACAATTTTGATAAACTCTTGAGTCCTTTTGTCCATTCCAAATATTAATGTTAGGTGTAATTTAGCAGGCGCTGCTTTATGTTCCCACCGCTGAAGCTGTTTTTCTCTTCTTGTACCAAGATAGTGTTTGCTATAAAATGAGCTGCCAAAGGAAAATTTATAGTCAATGGCATGAAGTCATTGTAGGCTTGATAACAAGTTTAAACAGATACTGCATTTCCTTCTGTTACTTTCTGACACTTCCCCCTGATGAGGCAGCTTGGAAAGGAATTTCAGGATGCTTTGTGATTCTTTTGCACTTTGTGGTTGGTATGATACCAAAGTTCACATTCTTTGCTCTACCCAACTACTCTTTATATCAACGAATGGCAGTTTTATAACGTTTTTCATTAAGAGTTTTCCTGGTTACCTGCAGGTTCCCTTCTGTCACTGTCCCATGGAACCATTAACTCCATTTTCCTAGTTAATTAAGATGTCATGTATCTCAGGAGGATGTTATCAACCCACAGGAGAGACATTTCTCCCCACTTTCTGTGCCTTCATGTTTTCAAGGACTGAGAAAAAAACATTATCTGTATTGCGCCAACTAAAGTGAATGGCTAGCCTATGGAAGATACAGCATATCTGAGAAATTGGAAATCAGTTGATGCCACAAATCAATGGTGCCTAGGTGCTGAGCAGATAGCCACTGATTACTGAAACTGTGCACAGGAGTAGAAGGGGGAAGCACCTTATTCCCACGCGGCTTTAAATATGCCATTCACAGTTGCCTTTGTCTTTCTTCCTGTCTTGGCAACAGAGGAAGACACACTTTGCCATATCAAGAAGATCTTCACCCATCCCCGTTTGGAACTGAGTCCCGAGTTTAATCCGAAGATCAAAGATTATTACTGTGAAGTGCCATTTGATGTGCTAACAGTAAGGATCGGAGCAGAGCCTTCTAAGTGTCAGTGCAAGGTGCACCTGCAAGAGCGGGCAGGCCCGAGGTATGGGGATGGGAGCCCACTGATTTGACACCTCACTAAAAGGCAGACGTCTGATCCCGCCTTCCATGGTGGTTCAGAACAGCTGGAGCACAGCCCTTCTGGAAAGCATGGTGGTGTGAAATCTTCCTCTTTCTGGCTTCATGTGCTAGAAAATAAACACAGATTCTCTATCAATCTATAAAAAACAGGAGTTAATCTTCATAACCATATTATACCAAGAGAGGGCCTGGATATAGAGAATATGAGGGGGAGCCTCTTGTCTTGAGATTGCTGGAACTGCTGCTGATGAACAGTGACCCCCTTTTACCCTAAGCCCATGTCTCCAGTCTGGTGAAAATCTGTGGGCACAGTATGCTGACCTTGCTCATCTTTCAGGATTTATTTGTTGACTTACTTCTTTATTTGTTGCCATTTTCTATACATGTATTTGAAAGACTCCAACTCTTTTGCTTGAAAATTGGAACACAAGCAGAACCTTGTTACATATAGTGTCCATAAAGACAAAGATATAAGTCCATGACCAGGGCAGAGGTTCTCAATCTGTGGGAACCCTTTGGGGGTTGAATGACCCTTTCACAGGGGTCACCTAAGACCTTTGGAAAACACACATACTTTTTGTTTTTAAAACTCATAAGAGTAGCAAAATCGCAGTTGTGAAGTAACAATGAAAATAATTTTCTGGTTGGGGACCACACATGAGGAACTGTGTTAAAGGGTCACAGCATTAGGAAGGTTGAGTACCACTGCTGTAGGGTAAGGAAAGTGCTTGACAGTGCTAGCAGTCGAGGTTAGTATAAAGAAAGGAGGAGTTGAGCTAAGGACATCCCTCCATTAATAGAGAGCTTGCCAGTATACAAGAAACCTTAGGTTCAATACTCAGTTGGAAGCTAGTCTGGGACACATGAGAATATCTGTGAAAAGATGGGAAGAAAAGAGGGAGAGGAAAGAAGGGAAGAAAAGAAAGACTTAGATAAAGGAAAAAGAGGATTCATGTTACTCTGACCTGGGTTCTACCCTGGCTCTACCATGTAACTTGAGGCAATTTGATTACCAGATCTTTTTAAAATTCTCTATGTTGCTGAGCCATTATGGTGCATGCCTTTAATCCCAGGCATGCCTCTTGAGAGGCAGAGGCAGGTGGATCTCTGAGTTTGAGGTCAGACTGGTATACAGAGTGAGTTTCAGGATAGCCAGGACTATATAAAAACCTCATCTCAAAAAACAAAAGAGTCTCCATGTTTATAATAAGGGCCAATGTAGTTTTGTATAGAGTTATTGTATTAGAAGTAATTCCTGACCCTGAAAGGTGGTTAGTACTATTAGCTTCTTCCCCTCTAGTTAATGAAGGCATAAATTGTCCTGAAAGATGATCCCTAGTATAGCTAAGAACTAGGAAAGGGAGATTTTTCATATTTAACATTTCTTATGAGATGATGCAGTTTTTACAGGTTTAGGCCAGCAACAATCATCATACTGATAATGATGATGATGATGATGATGATGATGATGATGATGATAAATACTGATGTCTGAATCTGTTTGGCCTGAATGATTGTCCCCATCCATATTAATCCTCTGTCATCTCTCTCTTTCTCTCTCCACCTCTTCCCACTGTCTGCCCTCAGCTTTGCCAATTATCCTCTGGGATTAGGAATGAACAGAATTTCCATGCTCGTGGTGGATGAATCTCCAGCAGAGGGTGACATGGTAACCACGTATAAACTCACCATTTATAGAGAAGATCGTCCAAGTCTGCCCTTCTTTGAGGACTTTACAGCGTGCGGTTTTGTACAAGTGAGTAAATTTTGCATTGACACTGGTGTTGAACCGGGAATGATTAGTTAATCCAGTGAGAAATGCCAAGTGCAGTTGTTACACGCAGTATTGTGCTTCTCTAATCTGTGATCTGTGCAGCAGTGTGAACTCAGGTCAAGTATCTGAGGCCCCTCATGCTGGAGTTTCTTCCCTGCGTAGTAGCTGCACTCTGTGCTCACTGGACTCAGGGATTTATCTTGGTTACTATTTAATATTGTTGAGCACCAGCAGCTATGGATTTGGTTTTGCATTGCTCATTTAAATTTTCTTGTTTTTCTTGCGTTTGTCCCTGGATCTCACTCTGAATTTTTAAACTGGAGCCAATGGAATTTATTATAAAAAAAGGGAGGAAAACTTACAAATGAAATTTGCTTTTGCTTGGCATAGATGTATTTCTCGTTTATTCCTCAGACCTTAGTCACTTCACAAGGCTGTGGCTTCTCCGCTGAGAAACGCACGCCATTTTGTAGTCCCATTGTTTGGAGACGAGGGTTGCTATTGCCTTCTGTTTTTGTCTTTTTGTCAGCTTTTTCTTCTGGTTTCTTTTCCTTGGCATATAGCACATACATGACCATCTACATGTTCTCATTCCATACACGTATTCCCAGGACAGATGATGCCAGACAACTAGGAGTTAGAACTCTGACCAGGTATTTCCTAACCCATTCCAAAAGTATAATTACAAATATACTCATGTAATGTCAAAAGGATATGCTTGCCCCAAGGAGCTTTGCAATAGAGGGGATTCAACATCATTACGACCCCCTGGGCCTTTGTGGACAGTAAGACCCCCCCCTTTGTTTATACGTCCATTTAGTGACCTGATACTACAGTTTTCCCTTGCCCATCAACACTCAGCATTTATCACCTGTCTGTTACCAAGAGCTTTCTACCATTTCATAAGGTTAATCAATCCTTAGATTTTTTTTCCCTAAGGAAATGCAAATCTCAAACAAAATCAGAGAAACTTCTACATTGTTTTAAAGAGTATTGCAAAGCAAGAAATTGAAAGTTATCAATAGATGTCTTAATGAAAACCATTTTTTTGTAAATAAATGGGAAACCAGGTGACTCTTTGGAAGCCCACATATGTTTTAATGCATAAGGCACGGTCTTCCAATATCTTCCCCCCCTTAATGCCTGTGCTTATTCATATGTTAAAAACCTTTATTTTATTATTCTTAATTTATTTCTTTAAGTTTTATTTCATATAGTATATTTGGGTCATTTTTTTCCCTTCCAATATTTTCTTAATTAACCCCAGTTGTTCCATTAAAGAGAAACCAGACATATTAAGGCACACTGTGTCTCATTAGTAGACATTTCAGAGCAGGTAAAATTAACACAATTACAGAGACCAGAACAGTAGTTATCTGGAAGCTGTCAAGTCCCCATTCATGAGGGGACTCTTGGAGGAAATGTCTTATATCTTAATCTGGGTGATGGTTACTTATATGAACAATGGATGTATAGACATGAAAACTGTGCAGTATAACATATAATTTGCTGCTACTATCTTTGCAATATAGAAAACATGCATGAAATAGTTGGACAAATTTGCATACAAATTTAGTTCAGTAAAATAAGAAAAAGGATGTCAGAAGGGAAGTTTGTATAGTTATCTTCCAAGACATATCTCACTTATCGGATACTGTAATGATGAGAAACAAGTTAATTACCATGCCATTACCATAGGGAATAGATTAGAACAGGTTAGGCTTATTACAAAAACATGAAGAAGAATATTAGAAAATTCATGTGGGGTAAATCTCACAGATAACGCAGGAAAGTATTTCAGTCATGTAAGAATCCTTTCCAGGAGTTCTTAGTTGAAGGTTTGTGTGTGGTCCTTCAGTAAGTGCTATATTTTATAGCATGGAAAGTGTTTTATAGTATTTTTAACCTTGCATTCTAACAGTTCTCAAATGAGTGAGCAGAAAAGTGTGGCGTGAATAATGCAGCTTACTGTCAATGCTTAGCTAGGCCTGAGCTGCCATGGGACCTGCAGGAGGACAGGGCCAGGCTGCTTCTTATAGGCTCCACTTCCACCTCTACCCAGAAGCCCCTCTGGGCTGGTTCATTTTCTCACTGCTGTTATAAGCCACAGAAGCAACTCAGAGGAGAAAGTCCACTTCGGCTCCCAGTTTGAGTGTGCACCAGCATGGTCCGGAAGGTGTGGCGGCAGGAGCCGGAGGCCGCTGGTCACAGTCCCTATAAGCTCAGAAGTCAGAAATGGATGCTGGTGCTCAAATTTGTTAATTTTGTTTATTACATTTTATTAAATTTATTTATTAAATTTATTTATTTATTATATATTCCAACCACAGTTTGTCCCCCTCCTCTCCCCCTGCCCTTCCTCTCCTTCCCTCCCCCATTTACTCCTCATCTCCATTCAGAAAGGGACAGGCCTCTCATGGGCATCCACAAAGCATGGCACATGGAGCTGAGGCAGGACCAAGCTCCTCCCCCCGCAGGAAGGCTAGGGGAGGCAATACCCACCTTCGCCTTCTGTTCAGCTCCGAACCCTGGCTGTGGAATGATGTCACCCATATTTAAGCTCTAGCTACACTTCCCTTCTTCGTTAAACCTCATTTGACAGCCCTTACCAACAATTGCAGGGGGACTGCTTTGTGAGGAAATCCAACAATCCGGCAAAGTTGAGAATGAAGACTACAGCTTAGCGTCGCCGTTGTCAGGCTTCCGGGCTGATAAAATGACAGAGGCTCAGATGCAGACACAGTGCGAAGGCTCAGTTCCAAATCACCAATTCTGGCGTTCTTAAGAATTTCCGAATTTAACTAACAGCAAAGCAGCTATATATCACAAAGCCTAAGATGTTGGCTCTTCCAAACATTTGCCCTCTCTACTGTTGTATTGTTAGGATTAAAGTCCACAGCACATTATTTGTAAATTATCAGATAAGTTGTTTTGTTTCTGTCCGCATACAAGCCTAAACGTACGCATACAAGTCTAAAAGGGAATCAGTTAGACATTCCACTTTTACTTTATTTTCCAATAAAAAGGGAAATTGTAAATTCTTGTATTTCAAACTAGATTTCTGGTTTGGGTCTCTATTATTCAGTTTCAAATTAGCATCTTAGTCCACTCATGTTGCTATAGCAAAATGCCTGTAATTAGTAATTTACAAAGAATAGAAGTCGATTCCTCACAGTTCTGGAGGTGGAGAAGTTAAAAATCATCTTTGGAACTCAAACCATCAAAGCCTCTGGATCTTCCTCTGAATCCTCCTCTGGATCCTCCTCTGGATCCTCCCTCTTCTGGATCCTCTGGTAGTAGAGGCGAAAAGGACACAGGATATGTTCCACAATGTGTATGGGGGGGTGCAGACGAGGAATAAGCCAGTTGACAAGGCACTAATCCTTCCACAGGAGCCCCCAATGTTTTATAAGGACAAAGGCACAGCCTTCATGATGTAATTGCATCCTAAAAGGTCCCACCTCACAATACTACTACAGTTGTGTTTTAATTCAAAAATTTTGGGAGTCATTCAATTGATAGCAAACACAGAAAGTAACCCACTTTCAAATAACTAATGCAGGGTAATTGAATTTGTGTGCCCTCAAACCCCCTCGTTTCTCTTCTCCTTTCTCCCTTCCTTGTGAAAATCAACTATTCACTTTGTTGTTTTACCATAAGATTAGTAGGAAAGAGATAGCAGGTTTATAAATTATAACAGTCAGTTACAAGTCAGTTGCTGCTATGCACTGGTAGTGCATGCCTTTAATTCCAAAACTTAGAGACAGAGGCAGATGGATCTCTGTGAGTTTGAGTCCACCCTGGTCTACAGAGCAAGTTCTAAGACAGGCTCCAAAGCTACACAGAGAAACTCTGTCTCAAAAAAAAAAGACAGTTGCCATGGTAACTTGGTGAATGATAAGATTTTTAAATTATAAGCCATTTTATAGTCTTTATATGTCCAAGCATTACTGAATATGTAATTGCCCATAATAAACTATTTAAAATTACTTAATATCTTTATTACAATTGGGGTTATGACAATTAGAAATTTTATATAGTTGTCCCAAAGGGATTTTCATCATTGTAGGTAAGTAGGAAGATTTTTATTTAGTTAATATAAATAATTAGATTGGGGCCGCCTACCTTAACCCCAGCACCACTGACATTTAGAGCTGGATGATTTGGAAGAAAACTCTCTGAACACTATCATAAACCCCTTCTGAAAGTGGTGACAATGTATGTCCCCAGACGTTGCCAATGTCTCCTGTGGGGCAGAACCAACACCAGCCAAAAGCCAGCTACTTAAAGCCATGTGTTTTCTTCCCTTCATAATGCCATGTTAAATGAGAGTGAGTGGCTTACAGGTTCCTTAAATGTTGTACGATGGAGACTCATTGTATTTCATCACCCTTACATTTAATTACTTCTAGGTCTGCTCACTAGCTAGCCATCTTTTCTGTCTAGTGTAATTACTCCAATCACAAGTGTGCATTCTGTTACCGAGAACACGTTCTTAATGAAACCTAAAACCATCACGTGACTGACACATTTAGATTGTTACTTCATTTAGGTTTATCCATGGATGTGTAACACTTTGCTGCTAAGAAAAAAGTTTACAATAAATAAGCTGTTCCTATGGCTGGAAAATGTCATTTTTAGGAAATAATAAAACATGTTTATATTCTAAGGAAATGGAAATACACATGGAAAAATATTTCTCTTACTACCTCTTTCCAAATCAGAGTTTTGACTTGGATAATGATAACTCCACAGAAATTGATTTGTGTAATTGATCTACAGTCAGGTGTACATTTTGCCCCCAAAGCACTTGTTGGGAAAGAGCCATAAATAAGGTCTACAGGAAGGTCAAACAACAGAAGCCTAGAGGACCATGTTCCACGGGTGTATTGGCCAGAACCACTTTTAATCTTAAAATGGATTATTATACACAAAAGGGAAAATGCTGAGGAAAAAGAAAATAATATTTTTAAAACCACTCAGCATTTGGCTAGACGTTTCTTTGACTGGCATATTCTGCTTTATAAAAAGAAATACTAACCACTTCGATGCCATGCTGCTCGGTTCTATGCAAATGACTCCAACTCAGCATTTAGAAATGCTTTGTAATTCTCTCATTTATTTTTGCAGCCTTCCAGAAGCACAGAGAAATACTATAGAGTAATTCATAGAGATGTTTGTCTACCGTCTTAGCAAACATTTGTAATAAGAGAATAAGAATGTGTTTATCAAGAATTATTTGCAAAACATGAGTTAGTTTACGGAGTGATCATCCTTTAGTTATGGTACCTACTTCCATTTACCAGTTTTCCCACAATGGCATCCGTGCTGCTGTGGCCTGCCCTCAACTATTAAGTGCTGCTCCGCCCTGTGCTCTTCTCAAACACTGTGTGCTGGAGGGAAGTCAGTGAGTGCAGAAGAGGCCATGGCAGACGCACTAGCGCAGCATCTGTGGAACTTCCTGTGTGCCGGGCCTTAACTCAAGCACCTTACCATCCTCTTTTATTTACATGTAACCCTGGGATGAGTAAATTAAAAAAATACTCCTTCCCTCTTTATAGCCAAGACTTTAGATGTGGTTAGAAGCCTAGTTCAGTCTTTCTATGTCATCTGTGGCAAAAGCGGGGTTTACCATATATTCTCCTGAACTTCCAGTGGGGTTCCAGCCTGTCAAATCCTCCATGCTTTGAAACTACCTTGTGGAAAATTCAGTTAGGGGCCAGTGATGTGGCTGAGCAGTAGAGCTAGTGTCAAGTTGACACACAAAACCAGTCAGTACACTATGTCACAGCATAGTAGTATTTTAGAATCGTGTGGCCCTTCAATGATGATATGTTTGTCAAAGCAAAATGCTGCTAACTGCAATACTTGCTGGAGAAACAATCATCTGTGAGGAGATTCACAGCCATTGCTTCCTCGCACAGTCTCACAAAGGGTGTATGTGCTGTAGGTGATGGTGTTCTGACAACACACTAACTTATCGTCTATCATTAGGGCCATTTGTATTGTCATTTGTGAGAGACATCGATGCACTTTTTTTTCCCAGTTGACTACAACCATCCACCTTTTGTTCAAAGAAAGCATGACCAATATTTCAATTAGGGAAAGACAAGAAAATTTCCACATGCATTTAACTGTGACATTTCCTTCTATGGGTGTGTGTTTACTGGACAAGAATTGAGAATGGAGTCTACCTTGCAGGTGGCTTCACTAATCATGGGTCCTGGGCTGGTTTGGCTTGTGTTCTGAGAAACAGAATCAGGATGGCTTCCTTCCTTCCTTCCTTCCTTCCTTCCTTCCTTCCTTCCTTCCTTCCTTCCTTCCTTCCTTCCTTCCTTCCTTCTTTCCTTTTTCTCTCCCTCCTGCATTCCCCTACTGCCTGTCTTTCTTTTTTTGGAAACAGGGTCTTACTATGTAGCCCTACCTGGCCTGGAACTTACTACATAGACCAAACCAGAGTAGAACTCAGAAATCTGCCTGCCTCTGCCTCCCAAGTGCTGAGATTAAAGCCGTGGGCCCCCATGGCCATCTTTATTTTCTTGTTAAAGTGTTACTAATGTGTCTCTTTTTTCTTTTTCGCTCTCACTCCCTTTTTTAGGTAACACTAAGTTTAAAGCCTTGCTCCTGGCCTCACTCTCTTTATTTTCTTTTCTACCCAGTGGCCCTCTTGTCAGAACCTTGTTCTCTAGCAATGTAGAAAAGACAGTATAACCATTTGAGCAATTTAATAATCTGGAAAAGTAATTTTGCAAATGGGATTCTTGAACTGAAACTGTATTTTAAAATTAAGGTCCTGGTGAAGAAATAAAAAGATCTGAGTTTCATAGGTGGTGAAGCTTCAGGGGCAGAGGAATTCTATCAAGTGAAGCAAGCCATCATAAATACTGTTGCTTTGTTCATTGTTTTTAAGGACAGGGTTTCTCTATATAACAGTCCTAGTTGTCCTACAACTCATGCTGTAGACCACACTAGCTTCAAACTCTCAGAGATCAACTTGCCTCTACCTCCTGAGTGCTGGAATTAAGGGCTCATGCTACCACCACCCAGCTTAATATTGTTATCAAAATACTACCTGTGCTGTCTAGAGCTGAATCACTGCTGACAGAGGTTTCTGTCCTGCCCAGTACCACAACATTTCAGTTCCAAATAAACACAGAGAGGTCTATATTAATTATAAACTGGTTGGCCTAGTAGCTCAGGCTTCTTATTAACTAATTCTTACATCCTACATCTTAACCCATTATTCTTGTCTGTGTTAGCCACGTGGCTTGGTACTTTTCCTCAGCAAGGCATTCTCATCTTGCTTCTTCTGTGTCTGGGTGACAGCTGGAGACTGACTCCTCTTCCCTGAATTCTCTTGTTCTCATTGCCACACCTCTACTCCTGCCTGGTCACCCCACCTATACTTCTTGCTTGGCTACTGGCCAATCAACACTTTATTAAAAATAATACAAGTGACAGGATATCACAGCAAGTCACCACTCACAGCTTGTGAGGAAGTCTGGATACTTTCCTTAACTGCATGTAGCAATAGAAATATTCATTCTAGAGAAATGTCTTAAGGAAAAAATATTTGCAGTTCTTGGAGCTGTGCCTCAGCATAGAAAGAGTTCATATATTTAAATACATTTTAAAAATATAGGTAAAAGGGCAAAGTTTTTTTTAAAAAAATATTGATGTCTAGCAAATATTGAAAAATTTCAACTTGCTTTTATTTATGTTTACATGCAAAAAAAGTGTAGCTTAGTTGGTAGTGAGGCTGCCTGGCCTGTCAAAAGCCTTAGGAGCAATCCCCAGCATGACATATTAGAAACTACATGATAGTGCATACCTGTAATCCTGGCACTTGGGTGGTAGAGCAGAAGAATAAGAAGTTCTAGGCCAGCCTGGGCTAGATGAAACCCTCTCTGAGAGGCAGAGAGACCAAGCAATCATTGGGGGTAGGGAGATGGCTTCTTCATTGGTCGAGTGCTTGGTGAGCAAGAATGAAGATCTGAGTTTGATTGTGCAAGGAGTTTAACGAGAAGGATTTCCTTACTAAACTTAGACCCAAGCTTCACAGACGTTATCTGGTACGAGTGTACTGTGGTAAGGCCCACTTCTCATTACCATTTCCCGAGTAAGCAGTTGAAGATAAACATGCTACCATTAGTCACAAGGTACAGTTATCATAAAATCTTATTTTCTTGGTAGGGATCATCATTTTAAGGTATTATTGCACAAGTACCTAAAATAATTCATAACTAATATAAATGAGGGATCATGTCTTATTCTTTATTTTCACATCATAATTTCAACCTATACTTTGTAGCTCTCCTTGCCTTTTAAAAATCAGAATTCTAAGTGATTTGGGGATATTTCCCTAACATGAATACATCTCTACTGACTAGGTGCATGTAGCCCTTAAGAGTATCTACAGTGCTTATTTATGCCTCATTTAATACTTATTATGTGATGGGTACTATTTTAGTTGCTTATGGTTTACAAATTCAAATTTCAAAACAAAATACAATATGCAATTTCATAGTTTTTCCACAGATACAGAAATGAAGGCTCAGAAAACTTGCTAGTATCACCTAGCTCTTAAGGACAAAGTCTGCTTTGAAGTACGAATCTTGTACCAGAACTACTTCCAAGCTATTGTATTTGTCTTAATATGGCATTCAAAAAATTTGCTGAAATAGATACAGGTTTCCAAAGGGCTTCGGTCAAAGATATAATTATAAAATATATAGCTCAATAAAATCAATAAAAAATGAATTTCAGAGCTGTTACATTAAAAGAAAGAAGCCAGACAAAAAAATAAAAAAATATTTAATTTTTATTATATTTTACATTTACTCTTTGTGTGTGTGTGTGTGTGTGTGTGTGTGTGTGTGTGTGTGAGACTGACAACTTTGTGGAGCCATTTTATTCCTTCAACCGTGTTAGTTCTGGGGATCAAATTCAGGCTTAGTGGCAAACACACTCATGCTCTAAGCAAGTGGTTCTTAACAAGGGGGGCCCGACCCCTTTGAAGTTGATTGAGGCTGATGTGGAAGTCCCCTCTGTATGCTGTGAGTATGTTTTATTACCAATGGTTAAAAAAGAAGCTAATTTGGCCTCTGGCAGGGGAGAATAGAGCTAGGTGGGAAAACTAAACTGAATGCAGGGAGAAAAAAGTCAGAGTCAGGCAGATATTATGTGCCTGCTGAAGGAGAAAGATGCTGGAATCTTACCAGGAGGCTACAGCCTATCGAGGATACACAGATTAATAGAAATGGGTTAATTTAAAATGTAAGGGCTAGCTAGGAATACATGTAAGCTATTGGCCAAACAGTGTTGTAATTAATATAGTTTCTGTGTGGTTATTTGGATCTGGGAGGCCAGGAAACAAACGAGCAGCTTCCTTCTACATGTGCCTTTCACAGAGGTCATCTATCAGGTATTCTGCATATCTGATATTTAGGCTACTGATGCGTTTTTCTAATTATTCTTGATCAATAAAAACTCAGAAGTCAGATATCAGGGTAAGAAGCTGAAGGAACAGAGAAGTGGCAGAGAAGCAACCAGTGACCTCTGTTGTTCCTCCATCCTAAAGGGCCAAGATCCTAAGTCCTGAACTTCTGTGGTTAATTTTAGTTAGCTAGTTCTGGCCCTTGTGATTAAAAACCAACTTTACTGTCAGTCTCAAGAACATCAGAATGCAATCAAAATATCACAAGCAAATTAAAATATCACAAGCAAATTACAATTC
The DNA here is from genome assembly GCF_903992535.2 of Arvicola amphibius. Lineage (NCBI taxonomy): Eukaryota > Metazoa > Chordata > Mammalia > Rodentia > Cricetidae > Arvicola > Arvicola amphibius. The sequence continues at coordinate 169,685,381 of NC_052048.2, forward strand.
AAACAGTAGCAAAATTACAGTTATGAAGTAGCAATGCAAATAATTTTATGGGCGGTGGTAACCACAACATGAGGAACTGTATTAAAGGGTGGCAGCATTAGGAAGGTTGAGAACCACTGCTCTAAGCTATCTTGCTGGGCTTATAACAGGAAATTTTAAACCAAGTAGGCTATAACCCACTGAACATGTGGTTTTTTGCTTGTTTTTTTGTTTTTTTGTTTGTTTGTTTGTTTTTCAAGGCAGGGTTTCTCTGTAACTTTGGAGCCTGTCCTGGAGCTAGTCTTGTAGACCAGGCTGGTCTCATGTGCTGAATTAAAGGTATGTGCCACCAATGCCCGGCTGAACATGTGTTCTTAACACCATAGAAAGGTCATGGGACAGGATCTTGAGGATGGGCGGTGCCCAGGAGACTGGTAACCACTACAGATGCCTTGAATGGCTGAAAGCATTAAATGGAAGGAGTGGAGGATCTTGACCCTCGATATGAGACTGAGCAGGTCTCTTGAGTTCACTGAGTTCTGCCGAGTTTGGTGTTCTGATATCTCAGCAAGCGTCTTTGTTAGGATAGCAAACCTTGCCTTTGATAGGCAAGCAAACCTCAATAACTGACTCGGTTTTCGTCCAGTTTACCAGTGGTCTCTGCTCATGTGTGACAGAGAAGGATGAGAATGCACATGTGACACTTGAGCCTCCTGGCAGTTTCCAGGGAGAGACAGTTGAAGTCAGCCGTGTCCCTGGGCTTGCTGGGTCAGCTCTGTACCTTCAGGAAAGTACCGAGTGCAAATCTAGTCATTCTGTCTTGTCAAGAGGAGGACACATTGCAAACTGTAGAACTACTGCCCTTAACTAAAAAACACTCTTGCTTTTTAATTTAAAATTGTTTAACAGATTCAGACATTGAAATAATGAACCCCAGTTGTTTCTACTCTGCCCCATTACCGTCTCATGTCTCTCTCCCTCTGGAACCCCTGTTCTTAGTCCCTTCCTACTTTCAGGTATTATTTTTTGTGGGTGTCATACTGAGTTTCACTGGAATTTCTTGCCTAGGCATGTGTGGAAGTCCATATACTGGACTTCATCAGTGGCTACACTACTGAGTAAAATGGTGCAGCCTCTCCAAACAATGGTAACGGTCAACATCCCTAATGGGCCCTTCCCACATCCACAATGAAATGCTAAGGAACCCAGTCCATGCGGTAACCACAGAAGCAGTTGTACCGTGTCCAGAGGAAATTCGCTACATGTTTCTTTATCCTTTGGTTTTGCATTCTTTCCGCCTCCCCTTCAGAGATGTTACCTGAGACTTGGGGTGGGTGATATCGCTGTCCCATTTGGGGCTGGGCCCTCCATCATCTTATTCTCTGCACTTTGGCCAAGCATTGCTTTCTTTCTTTCTTTTTTTTTTTTTTTTTTTTTTTGATTTTTCGAGACAGGGTTTCTCTGTGGCTTTGGAGCCTGTCCTGGAACTAGCTCTTGTAGACCAGGCTGGCCTCGAACTCACAGAGATCCGCCTACCTCTGCCTCCCAAGTGCTGGGATTAAAGGCGTGTGCCACCACTGCCTGGCCCAAGCATTGCTTTCTTCATTAATCACTGCCTGCTGCTCTAGGACATTCCCCTGATTAAGGCTGAGTGTACCACTAATCCGGGGACATAAATATGAGCATTGAGAACGCCATTTGACAACATGACCCAGTCATGTAACAAACTAGCAGCAGTAAATTCCAGGCTGGGGCCCATGATATCCTTAGCCATATGCTCACTGACCAAGTACACAGGAACAGGCCTGGATTTCTTCCTATGCAGCAAGCCTCGGATCCAATCAGCAAGTGGCTGGTAACCATTGTGACACTCCACCCATGGCACCATTGTACTATTAGGCGAAAGGACTAGCTACTCCATGCATCTATTTGGAAAGAATTAGTTGTACCAGCGGTCGGGGGAGTTTGGAAATAACCAAAATAGTCCTTTTATAATAAATCAGTTTTAATAAAAGGAGAAATAAGGGAACTTACAGAACCAAGGGTCCAGCGAAGCAGAAGGTAACGCGGGGAACAGAAAAACAGGGCTCCTTCCGGCGCCCCGATCCTTTTTAAGGATCCCTACTCCCCTGGGGCAGCCACGCCCCTGAACGCAGGGATTGGGCCAGCTGCCCCAACAATTAGTGAGAATATTTTGATATCACAAATGATAAAAAAAAACAGTAAAATTTTCTGGAAAAGAATGCAGTATAGTTAGAGGAGTTATAAATCAAGAGTTAAAAACCATCCAGGGGTGCTATCTACAAGGATGGATGAGACCTACCTTGGTAATTTGCAACCCTCTAGTCCAATGGTAAATCAATCATTGCAAGCCATGGAGTCAACATATACGCTCTAATTACTATACCAATTCCTGGTGATGTTGATGGGTTTCATTTTTGTTCGGTTGGAGCTAAGTAAATACATTTCTCTTTGTCAAAATTGGCAACGAATGAAAAACAAATGATTCGTGCAAAGCCCCCAAAATAACCTGCCTTGCCTGGGTCTCTGGCACCGTCTCTCCCATGCTAAGTCCGTCTGTGATCACAAAGGCTCCTTGGCCTGGCATGCTGCCCTCATTGCCAACTGGCCACATGCACAGCCTCTCACCCCCTTTCTTAGCCAGAGCACAAATATTAGATGAATTTCCTTTGAACTTTGGTCCCTCTTGGCTCTTAACATAGCCTTACTGCTCAGAAGAAACAGGTTGAGGGAGCCACAGAATCCCTTATTAATCATCTTTTTTCTTTCTTCTTTTCTTCTTTGAGAAGCAAATATGGAAAGAATTTTTGTAGTTCTCTAAGGTATTTAATATACTTATGGTTAAAGAAGTTGTGTCCTACTTCTTAAAGATTTAATTAGATTTTGCTACTGCAGTAGGAGAAATATTATCTGAACGAGTCTTGAAAGCTATTTGTACAACAATAATACAATTGCTAACCATGAGGCATAGGTATTTTCTATGTGATGCTACATGAAGGAACCCCTTTCTTCAGATTCCTTCACATGTAACTAGATCAGCCAGTCCGTAACTCAGGACTCAATCTAATAAAATTATCTGTGTTCCATGCAGGGAGGAAGCATTCTAGAATGGTATATTCTTTTTAACACCATTATCCAGTTGGAACATTTTAAACCATAATGATAATAATTTCCAGCTGTCTCAAATCCTAAAAGTAAAGTGCCACCCCCCCAAATATATTTTGTTACTGAGACATGTGTAAACAATTATGACTATCTAAACCAGACTGGTATTGGTTTTCAAACTCCCTCCAAACTGGAGGGAGAAAAATGCCTATAATGAGTATGTTGATAAATACATCTGATTTCAAAACTTGCTTTTTCAGACCCACAGAATAAAAATTTTGCTTTTTATCGGGCATAATAAAATGGTATAAACTCCAAATTTCACATTCAAAATGTGTACAGTTTATCCTTGTGATTTAGAAAACTCAGATCATCCAAGAATTCGGGGGAGGGGAGGTTTACAAGTGGAAAGATACCCACCCATTTTCAATGAAATTCCAATTTGAGAGAAATCAAAGAGAAAGGAAAAAAAATCCCTTCATTTCAATCTGTTTGTTTTTCTCCTTCAAAAAGTAGAAACGCATGGATGCATCATGCCAAGAAGGAATATGAGAGAGGATACATGTATCAATCTTAAAATGCTTTATTTAAACATTTTTTTCTTTAGTGAGCCTACGTTTCATATTTTTTTGTAACACCAGCAGCCTCGCCCAAATTCTGTCTGCGCTCATGTGAATTTTTTACCTGTTAACTCAGTGTGGTTCAAGACGGAAAGATAGTGGTAGTTGCCTTGCTGAAGCACACACAGCTAATACTCTTTTGCTGTGTCTACCCTATCCCACCTGTCTGTGCTCAATAACTGCCTCTAGTATACACACATGAACATATATGTACTCACGTTCTTAAGTCGAAGCCAAGGCCTTTGACTACTACTTTATCTACTACGATTTCTGGAATCAGATTTTCAAGTTCAGTTATATGGCTCAATTCCAATGCATTCTATTTTAAAGTTACTTTGGTGTAGGCCACCTGAATTAGTGGACATTTTCTTTTCCTTCCTAGCCTCAGGCTTTTTTTTTGCATACTCAGCAGATTAAAGACACCTAAGAGGGCAGAGAAGACAACCGCTGAGGGATGTTTTTCACTAAAGGAAAATGCCTCCTTTCCTCCTCTTCCTCAGGGAAAGAAACGAGCCCAGTTTCTTCCCCCTGAAGTAATCACTTGTGAAGTATGTAGAAAACTTCAAGAGAGAAAACGTTGCTGCCCCTTGGTAGATGCCTTCCTAGTTAAAGGGCTCGAGGAACGGTCTGGAACTTAGAGAAAGGGAGAAGGAGCTTCCTGAGAAATGGCTAGAAATATCCCAGCCTAGGAAGTTATAATGATCAGCCCTGAAGTTTTCAGGACTTAGAGATGTTATCTGTTCCAAGTCACAGAATACAGATTCAAAGTTTTGGAAAACATAAGAAGCTTGGTCCAGGTATAGCTGGATTTTCTTATCGGACTTTCTTTGGACCATCAGTCCCCAAATAATGACATGGAGACTTACTATTATTTATGAAAGCTTAGCCTTAATTTAGGTTCATTCCCAGATAGCTCTTATGACTTAGATTATCCCATTTATGTTAATCTACTTTCTTCTACATGGCTGTTACCTCTCTTCCATAATGTCTTATGTCTAGCTAACAAACCTGCCTCTCTTCTTCCCAGAGTTCCTACCTCTGCCTGGGAGTCCCGCCTATTCTCTCCTGCCTAGTTATTGGATGATTGGCTCTTTCTTAAACCAATTAGGTGCCTTAGGCAGGCAAGGTAACACAACAACACATCTTCACGCCATGTGGTAAAATACCCTGCAACACACAGGCTTTTCAGGGATGCCATATGGGAGGAGGAGGAGGAACATTCAAAACTCTGAGTAAGGATGGGCCAGACAAGGTGACTGAGACTCCAAAGTCTAAGCAGCTACCCCCATATACATCACGTGTAAATCATGACCAACAGTGATGAGCCTGGACAAGAGAGATTTTTCCCCTTGCTCTTCTTTCCACTTTATATAAGGGTGGATAAATTGGGAGAAAATACATGAAAACAGACTGGGGTGGTTATTTTCAAACCTCCAGGGCTGGGCAAAAATTTACCCCAGACTTCACAGCTTAGAAATAACATTGATTTACTAGTTCAAAGTTGTTTTTTCTTTAACCCAAGAAGCATGAAAACAATTTGACCAAGTTTACTCCTTAGGTCTTAAAAGTTGAGATCAAGATGTTAATCAGGCTGAAGTCTAGAGGTCCTGGAGAAGCATCCACTCCAAAGCTTATCCACAATGGTGTCAGTCTCTTCGCTGTGGAACTGAGGTTCCTGTGTCATTGCTCCTGTCAGCCAAGGCTACTCTACTCCCTGCTCCTACATGTGGTCAACATCCTTGCCACATTGTCCCCCCATCTCCTAAGCTAATAGAGAATATTCCAAACAGAATTCTTCTCATTATCTGTCTTTCCATCTTCCCCATCTCTGCACTATGACCATTTAAGGTCCCTAATTTAAGGTAAGAAGAATTGGGATTTTTACTGCCCTTTCCAGATTCCACATGACATCCTGATTATGTAGGTTTGACTCTCTAATGGGAAAGGTATTCTCATCCTATTAAACAGAATGTATGTTTCCACCCACCATAAGCTATGGAGCAACAACTCTAACCTGCCTAAGGAGGGATTTAGAGCCAACGTAAGATGAAAGTAGGCCTATTTTAGTAAGTGGCAATCACTAAAGAATGATGGTATAGGACATTGATAGCATTGAAAAAGCAAAGCCCATTAAGAAAGGAGACAGTTTGCTCTGAGGTACAGTATTGTAGCAGTAATTGGAGAAATAAAATTATATTTCTTCAATGGAAATTAGTATTAAAATAGCTCACATAGTGAAAAATAGAATACAGTGAGTTTCTAAGTGCCAAAAATATTATTCTTGCCACATCTTAATCACTTTAATACAAATGATTACATACATACATACATACCATGTGTGAGGGCACAGTCATCATAGCAAACAAGGGTAGGCGGGGATGGAAGACCAACTCTGTCTAGTGGTGACACTCATGATGTTAACTCTTAGACAAAAGGCTGGTCTTTAAGTTCTGTAGAGTTTTACTCATGGTGGCAAGTGAGGAAACATATTCAGCCACACACAAAATATTTAGCAAAGCTGCGAGTGTCTTGATTATCAAATCATGTTCTGCCCAAATACTTTCCCACTAAGTTTTATGTAAAACATGTATGCATTAACTTCTCTTCCTCTCAAGGTTTGCAGCTTCTTTATAGTTGGAGGGCCTATAACAGGTCTGGCTAACTAGAAAGAGCAGCAAACACCAATCCATGCAGAGGTGTATTCGTAGGGATGATAGAATTAGGTCAGTTTTTAGGCAAGAGGGTGCAAGCACTGTTGCAAAAACAGTGCCTGCCCTGTTGAGAGTGAAGTTGCCCACTGTGGGCAACTTTTGCCATTTTTGGAATGCTGGTTTAGTGGTGTCAGATCTGATCCTTCAAAAGAAACCAAAGATTTGGATTTTAATGGAAGATCTCTCTAGGATTATATGTTGGTAACTAAGCCTTAAAAAGGAAACATGGCAAACAAACAAAGGAATGAAATTCTAAGATCAGATTCAACCCAGAGGCCATTAGTTTGTGTCTTTTGATGTTGTCCAGCTCACCCACATTAATAATAAGAACCTAAATCTGTGTGTGTGGACAGGACTGGAAATTGAGAGGAGAGGTAATGAATAATTTATACTAGCGATGTTAAAAGTCCATTCTAAATGGGCTTTTAAGATGAAGGATTTACTAACTAGTCTAACTGGAAAAGTTGGGAGCTATTGCTGTTCCCATGTGCTTAAATGGTATACCCATTTCTTTTCCAACTCACTTCTATGTTTTCCAGTTGTCTCTACCCTTCAAATCTTACAGGAAAGTCTTTGCACAGATGTGTGTCCTCATGCATCTGCACACGGCTGTGGTCATAGAAGCCTCCGTGGCCTCCCATCACATTCCTAGATGTTCTATCTTATATAATTTGTGTACTACTCTTTATCTGTGATTGGATTTAGTATTCGCTATTGTTTGTTTTAAGCCAATGAAGTCCAATCCTAGAAACGGTGAGAAGTTAATCCATCGCAAATGCTATGACAAAAACCAAACAACAAAAACAAAACAACAAAAACCGAGCGTTGGTGATGAGTCCCTGTGGGTCACCTTTTCCAGTTAGAGGGCTTTCAGTCTGAAAATTCACACACACACACACACACACACACACAGAGAGAGAGAGAGAGAGAGAGAGAGAGAGAGAGAGAGAGAGAGAGAGAGAGAGAGAGAGAGAGAGAGAGAGAGGAGAGAGAACCCTGCAGTCCCCTTTCTTTTAATTGGCTACATCCATTTCTTCTATTTAAGAAGCACACCTTCAACTCTCATTAGACCTATTATTTGAACCTCATTCCCCACTGCCTAAAGCCTTCCATTATGCTTACTTTACTGGCCAAAGTTCTTGAGCCCACGGAAGAAAAATCAATTCTTGCTTACCCAAGCAAAAGGGTATACTCAGAGCATGTTGAGAATTCACAGGATTTGAGCTGTTGAGGGAAGGTGAAAGAACTTGGAAATGGATAGAATTAAAGAGAGTAAGAGGATTAACTATGTCTCATCATGGAGCCACATACTCTAGATGCCACTCACGACAGTAACCCTGGACACACTCCCTTCGCTAGACCCCACAGGCTGATGCTCCTGCCACTGCTGCTGGGCACAGAGCTGGGAATAGATTCTAATCTGCTCCTTCAAACAGTGTCACTGCTCCAAAGTGAAAAGAGGATAGGGCATCCAGTTGGTCTAGATTAGGTCCCATGTCCTTGTACAACTTACTAGACAGAGGGTACAGAAATTCCTGACTTTATTGGACAGAATTCCTTCAAGCTAAGAATGTATGAATAATGGATAATAATAACAAATGTATTTAATTCTGCTATTTCATCACACCTCCCTAAAAAAGACAGCTACCCACTCCAGTATAAATAAATCCATTTTCAACTGTAAGAACCCTTAAAGTGTAGAAAATATACAGTAATCGTTCACTATGCAGTATTGAAGAACTTGGGCATTGCTGGTTTAATGAGATAAAACAGCTCTAGAATCTCATTCATACTTTCAAAACTTATATACATGAAAGCCTGGAAGTATGTTCCTGTTCTCAAATTCTCTTCCTTTCACTGTTTGGATGTTTATAGCTGCCAAAGATTCATAAAAACTCCTCTACTATCTCATTTTATTCTAAGGTCCAGTAAAACCCTATGAGCACGTCTCTTTCGTAGGACCTACCCATTCCTGGTCACCTGGGCTGAGGTTTAAAGGGACTGTATGCCACAAAGGATCAGAGACTGCATCTACAACTGGCCCCCCGGTTTCTCTCTAGCATCCTCTGGGGTTCACAACTTAAATACCATGTAGGCTTTTAAGTGTTTCTGACCACTTATGTACCTTGGAGATGTTCATGAATCCATCCCTCTACAGCACATGGCCACTGGGGTTAGGACTGGCCCTGCTGACATTGGCTGTCTTCATGCTCTTTCTTCATTGTCTGCTGTATGAAGAAGGGGGCCGCTTTTTGGTTCCCGGCCACCTATCTAGCATAGACCCTAAATAATCACACAGAAGCTATATTAATAAAATCACTGCTTGGCCCATTAGCCCTAACTTCTTATTGGCTAACTCTTACATCTGAGTTGAACCCATTTCTAGTAATCTGTGTACCGACACGAGGCTGTGACTTACCAGCTAAAGTTTCAGCATGTTTATCGGCGGCTCCATGGTGTCTCTTTGACTCAGCCCTTCTTCCTCCCAGCATTCAGCTTAGTTTTCCCTGCCTTGCTAAGTTTTGCCCTGCTATACATCCAAAGCAGCTTCTTTAGTCATTAATGGTAATCACAGCATACAGAGAGAAATCCCACATCAGTCTGCTTTTCTTTATGCTATGGATTCTCAAACTTGAACATGTGTTGAAATCTTTGGAGACTTCTTGGAACTAATGAGTGGCCCCCCTCATTTATATATATATATATATATATATATATATATATATATATATATATATATATATGTTCTGTGCTCCATTAAGCTGATGTTAGGAAAGGCTATTTCTTAGCCCCTCATAAGGCCCTGTCTGCATGTGAACAGTTTGGTTTTTAGTTACTATTCCTAGGCAAACACTCTTTTCCAGAAAACAGAAGAAACACCTGCTATAGCTAGGCTCTGCAATATCTCTCAGAGACCCGAATGCCAACAAAACTTTCTCAAAGCTTGATCCCTGAGAAGTGACATGACCATTGGAAGATGGAACCTAATGAGGGGTTTAGCTTATTTGATCCATGCCTTTGAAGGGGATGGTGGGACCCTAGTCTTTTTCTCTTCTTTGCCATCCCTTGGCTCTGCGTTAGGCAGTTTTTTTTCTATCACATGTCCCAACCATGTAAGGCTGTCATTAAGTCCAAAGCAACAGGGCCAACCAACCACCGATTAAAACTTTTAAAGCTATAATGCTCTGAGTCAAAATAATACTTTTGATCTTAATAAGTTGATTACCCCAGGAGTTTGTTATAGAAATGGAATACGAACACCGTCTTTGTTGTGGTCCTTCCATCACTCGATTGTGAACCTTATATTGACTGGTTTGGTATTCTTAAAATACAATGTGTTCCTATTAATTATCTATCTCAACATTGTCCAGATATTCCAATGTGATCCTAAACAATGAACATATTCTTCTGGTTTTTGTTCTGAAGATTTTAAAAATTTCAAAGACTTTCATAGTTTTCATAACCAAAATGTCTCATTGAGCACTCAAATGATTGTTCCTATGACATAAATTACTAGTTGAGCTTTATTAGCTTTTGTCAAATACAATTTAAATCTATTAAAACTAAACAGGAACAAAAGAAAATATGAAAAGGTCACCAAATTTCAAGTACAAGACCTGCCAGCCAATGTATTAGATTTAAAATTGTTGAAGTATTCAGTAGCAGGATTTCTTGATTTTGTTTGTTTTGATGTTTTTGTCTCTAGTTTTTAAAAAAGTTCTTTTAAGGAACAGCTACATTTTGTCAGCTCAGACTTTGAAAATTAAGAATACATGGAACTGGAGAAGTGAATCAGAGGTTAAACATGCAGTTCTTGCAGAGAACCCAGGTTTTATTCCAGCACCGCATAGCAGCTCACAGCTGCCTGGTGACTCTAGGGGATCCTGCACCCTCTCTGGCCTCTTCAGGCTTCTGAACACATACATACACTCAGCCACACAAATATATACATATGGTTTTTGAAAAACCAAATTGTTAATAGTGAAAATAAAATAACCGCTCATTAGTGAAGTAGATTTATATTTGTGATCATTATACTGAATAAATATTTTCAAACAATCTTTGTTCCTTTTTACTATTTAGTCGTGAAGGAATCGTGCAGTGTTTAGCAAGCATATGTCTTCTCTGTGTATCATTAAAAAGGTTTTCTTAGAATTAATGTTGACACTTTAATTCCCCAGTCTTCATTCTGTCTCCGATCCTTGGAGATCTTTCCATGAGGTCACTCGTGTTTCATGTCAGTTTCCCATGTTAGAACTGGTTTCTAACATTTTCTAATATTTTCCTTTCCCCCCCCTTCTTCCTCCCTTCCTCTCTTAACTTCCTTATATCGTTCCTTTCTTTCTCTTTGGTGTATGGGAGTTAGCTAAACTACTATATTTCAGAAAAAGTCTTTTAAAATATTGTAAAACTAGAATTCGTGATAGTAAACCATTTCTATTGATTTTGTTTTCTATTTATAGCATTCATATTCCATTGAGTTGCTAGATTTCCAGTTTCTTCATCAACCCAAAATATCATTTCTCATATCTGTGGCTTTTTTGAACTTCATACTATTGACAACTAGCAAAGATTTTAGAAATAGTATAATGATTGTTGGTATTTTGACAATCACCTTCTCTCTTATTGAGTGAGTTCAGTACATCTGATTCTGCTCATTTTAGAAGGCTAATTGGAGTAAGTAAAATTTACTTACAAGCTCTGCAATTTGGGCCGTATTAAGCAAAAGTTTCTTTTTTATTACAGAAATTACTTTTGCATTCTCTCAGAAGGCCATATTTTACAAAATATTATTCAATACGTATACATGAAAATAGGCATATATAGAAACATTTATAGAGAGGCAATATAAAAACATATATAAAGACACATACAGACATATATAGAAAGACATGTATATGAATATATAAATACACACTCATATATATGGGCCGGATGTGTCATCACAAGGCCTGGATTTGTGTGCTAACTCTATCACTTTTCATGTCAGCAACATTGAACATGCCACTTAACATGGTCCAGACCTATTTTGCTGGATTGTTATCAAAAAAACAAAATAAAACTTTACACAAAAGCCTCTTGTAAGTTATGGGAATTTTTACATATAAGCGATATTACATCATATGCCCCTACGTATTGGGCGTATTGATCAATTTCGAATGGTTTCATTTCATTCTTTTGCAGTGCTCTAACTTAAATTGCATCCTACCATCCTGCTGTATCAGGAGAAATGCCATTGCTTTGTTTGGTAAAAAGGTGACATATGGATACAAATTGTAAACGCTAGTATATAAAGCATCTTAGGACAGCATGGCCTGTGTCAGTACCCAAAGGTTGTTTACCTTTAAATTTTAAGAATTAAAGTTGTTTTAGTTCCTTTTTCAGAATAATTCCATGGTTTTTATTCCTTCTAAACTTAAGCATCAAGAAACAGGGGCTGGGCTGGAGAGGTGGCTCATTGGTTAAGAACCTGGCTCTTCTTTCAGAGGACTTGGGTTCAATTCCCAGTACCCACAAGACACAACTGTCTGTAGAACCTGTTCCAGGGAATCCAATACCCTCCCACAGACATGCATGCAGGAAAAGCACCTACGCACATAAAATAAAAACAGATTATTTTAAAAATGCTTTAAAAGAGAATCAAGAAGCAATTGAAAACATGCAGTTGGCCATGGAATTTTACTAGATGCTGCTGGAAGTCAATGCAGAGGCGGGTTCTTTAATGTGAAAATTCCTAAGTCTTAACAGGCTGTGAGCATCAGCGACAACTGTTGGACCAAGGACTGTGGGCTACAGTGGAGTCGGATAGCTCCCAGAGATAAAAAGCATGCGCCTCGTGATTGAGTGGCAGCCACATTTGACTTTCATGTCCGTTAGCGATGGGCACTGTGTGAGAAAAGAAAGTTCATGCAGCTGCCTTTGGTAACCAGTCAGTGGGAGGCAGCCCCTCCGGGAGCCAGGAGAGGCAGCCACGCTGAGAACCACCACCCTTGTGGATTAACAGAGAGTTCTGGTGAAGTGAACCTCACATCTGTCTACCCCATCAGACCTAGAGATATAATTTAGATGATTATCACTGTGCCCATTAAACCTTGTGACCTCTTGTAATCTGTTTGAAGTCAGCCTGTTTATACTTGGGAAGAAAAGGAGGATTAACTCATAGTTCATGAAATCGGGGTGCAGCCAGGGAAGTGGAAAAGAGAACAGGGAGCCTTCTCCATCCACGTAGGAGAGAGAAGGACCATGAGGAGCTAACCATGGTTCTCTGGAACACGGCCTGCATAGAGACGGACACCCTCCACTTTCAGTGTTCAGCTGAACGGATCGCATTCTCAGCAGGTGGGGGTCACATGCAGAAGGGTGGAATTACTGAAAAGGATTCCAACCTTAAGTCTGCAGAAGAGTGGCGAAGGGAACAGAGGCGTGGTCGGCGATCCTGTTACAGCTGGAAGAAGATGCCTTCATATATTTGCATCCGGGATAAAATCCATTGTTTAGTGTGGGCTGCAAGGTATTAGAAAACTTACTAGACCCTTTAGTGTCAATATCCAATGCTCTTTTTTTTAGTTTTTTTTTTCTTTTTTTCTCCTTTTTTTATTAAAGATTTCCATCTCCTCCCCTCCTCCTCCCCCTTCCCTTCCCTCCCTTCCACACATACCCCCCACTCCCTCTCTCTCCAGGCCAAAGAGCCATCAGGGTTCCCTTCACTATGTTAAGTCCTCCCAGCTCCCCCTAAGTCCAGGAAGGTGAGCAACCAAGCTGACAAGGCTCACAGTGAGCCCGTCCATGCTGAAGAGTCCAAGCCCATCGCCATTGTCCTTGGTTTCTCAGTCCTCCTCCACCTTCAGCCACATTCAGAGAGTCTGGTTTGGCCGCCTGTTCCATCAGTCCCATTCCAACTGGACTTGGTGGTCTCTTGTTAGTTCTGTCCTGCCGTCTCAATGGGTGAACGTACCCCTCACGGTCCTGACTTCCTTGATCATGATCTCCCTCCTTTTGCTCCTCATCAGGTTCTTGGGAGCTCAGTCCGGTGCTCCAATGTGTATCTAATGCTCTTAAATGCACAAAGCAGCAGGTTCTGTAAACTGTGGTTGGCTCAGCCTCTCTCCACAGGCAGATTACTTCCTTATTGACACAGATCCCTTTTAACAGGACTGGCTATCCTGCTCAGTTTCAATAAATTGGGACATAGCTTGTCTGCAGCCCTCTTAACCTCTTTAATATCTCACTTTTAAAAAATACTAAAATCACAGGTTTTTTATTTTGTAATTCTTTTTTTTTTTTTTTTTGTTTTTTGAGACAGGGATTCCCTATAGTTTCTAGAGCCTGTCCTGGAGCTAGCTCTTGTAGACCAGGCTGGCCTCGAACTCAGAGATCCGCCTGCCTCTGCCTCCCGAGTGCTGGGATTAAAGGCGTGCGCCACCACCGCCCGGCTTATTTTGTAATTCTTAAGACAAAACTCTTAATATGTCAGAATTCGTCTCCTCTTCAAAAGATCAGACCTAGTTATTGCATTAAATTTCATCACATGAACTAATGGATAAGCTTTGAGATACATTGTGCTTCTCACCTAGTGGCTGACAGATCTTCTGACACACAGTAAACATGAAAAAAAATATTACCAATGAATGAATGAATGATCTCATTCAAGTGGTATGTCTAGGAAGGAGCTTGGCCGGCATAGTATTTATCATAATAAGTCTTTCTCTGTCCCACCAGCCAGCTCTCAAATAATGACATGGAGACTTCTAGTTATTTATGGAAACTTGGCCTATGGCTTAGGCTTGTTCCTAACTAACTCTTATAACTTAAATTAACCATTTATATAAATTTGCATTTTATCACACCACATTACCTCTCTTCCGTCTTGAACCCACTGTTTCTGCTCCCTTCTTCTTTGCAGAGTCCTCTCTGTCCCCGGGAGTCCTGCCTAACCTCTTTTTAGCTATGAGCCATTCAGCTTTTCATTACACCGATCACAGCAATACACCTTTACATGGTGTATAAATATCCCCAATTATTCATCATCAGTGCTGAAATGTGATTCCTGTTGGACACCGACACATTCATTTTGAACTAACACCCAAGGTAAACTCAATTTTTCATGCTAAAGGAATATGTTTGGAAACATTTTGCCCCCATGTGTGAATGGCTCCATCAAGTAGATGTCTAATGGGAGGAAACTGCTTCCTCCTTTGCCCCCACCCCACGCCCGTTGTTCATGGTACATTGGCCATATCTCTGACATATATGTCTGCATATATCTCTTCTCCGTGTTTCCTCTTCACAAATAGTGAAGGGTGGACATGTGTGAGTGATAAACAACTGTCTGCCTGCATCACTGTTGGATCCCTACACTCAATGGTACACACTCATCAGAAAATCTGTCATGTTTTTAAAATTAAAATATATTTAATTGTATGTGTGTGTAGTGTGTGTGTGTGTGTGTGTGCGCGCGCATGCATGGGCACATGGGTGTAGCGAGGAGCTTAACAGAGTTTAGAGAGGCAGTGGGAATAGCTAGCCTAGAAGGCATTAGTAGATACGGGGTCTCTGTTCATCTGAAGTTGGACCTAATTTGACTCAAAGCACCTCTGAAAATGAACCATCAGGGTCTATCTCTACTAGTGTCATGCATATGCACACGCATGTCCACTCTCACACACATACACACAGAGAGACAGAGAGAAAAGAATACAAAGTGAACTGAATTAGCTGGGCTCTACCCTACTAAAAATCTCCATGAGAGCCAGTCTGCTGTAGCTTCCCCCAAGACAGAAAAATCCTGGAATTCAGAACAGACAAGGAAAAGCAGGAAGGAGGGAGGGGGGCACAGTGCTGAGGATCACAAAAAGATGACCTTGTCACCATAGTAACACAGCCCCTGGGGAGTCAGTAGCAGAAGATACCTCTCTTCCACTTTCGCAACCTCGGAGGAGGAGGAGGCAATGGAGGCAGCAAGTGGCAAGCGCAGAAGCGGCAGCATAGAGTGACCAATGCAACCCCAACAAGCGCCTTAAGCCCTGCCGCTCAGGGCACACATGTCTGTAAACACGTGAAAGCTTCTTCCAGGAGAACTAGGGATTTAACCGGAAGTCAGATTTCTCAGAAAAAGAAAATTGTATTTCTGTACATACAGCCTGTGCTCTACGAGGCTTGCAGCAATTACGCTAACACCGATGCGAGCTTTTTTAACTTGTGGCTGTGATGTGGGGGCAGAGAGAGAGAGAGACAGCTGGGTCAGAAAGACTGCCGAGTGAACACTTGAAGGCGAGTGTTTGGTACGAAGAGGCCATTGCGGAGACAGACGACAGGGCTGGACCAGGTGTTTCAGCATGCACCGCAATCAAGACGCAGAAGCACACTGCTGGAAAGACTCACAGGAAGGAATGGATCTAAGGATTTCCATGTAGATAGCTGGGGGATGGGGGTGGTCACATTAAACACACAGACAGCTTGCAGTTCCCTGAAAAAAATTGGGGATTTCTTTTTGGTTAGTTCCTTTTAACTGGCACACAAAACAGTGGGTTTCCTTACGGTGTTTCATACACATAGTGTTCCCCCTCTTCCCTCTGTACTTCTTGCTGTTCCCCTGTCTTTCTCCACTGTGCTTCCTCCTACTTTCCTGTCACAGGTATTCTAGTACCCTCTTAATTGTTCCATCCTTAAGACATCTTCTCCCTTCTCACAGTACCCTTTCTAGTTGCATTGCCTATATTCCCTTATACATACACACACAAATGCACAGACACAAACACGCATGCACACACACACACCAAACACATATTTATAAAAACTAAAACCTAGGAACCCTTATGAGAGAGAAAAACCATATTATTTGCCTTCCTGTGTTCAGGAAATTTCACTGAAGGTAATAATTTCCAGGTCCATTCATATCCCAGAAAATGTCATGATTTCATTTTTCTTCATGGCTAAGGAAAATTCCACTGTGAAGTTGGGGGAGGGCTCAGTGAAATGTCTGCTGCGGCGCAAACATGAAGGCCTGTGTTTGAATCCTCAGCGCTCCTGTAGAAATTGGGTGTGGCAATAGCCCTCTGTAGCCTTGATGATTTCAGGGAGAGGTGGGTTCAGACAGGTGGATCTCTGAAGTTGCTTGGTGAGTGCTCCTAGCCAAATCATTGAGTTTCAGGTTCACTGAAGAGGACTTAACATTTCAGGACAGGCTTAGCCATTCATGCCGCAGCTCCTCAGTCTTCCTGTGTAGCACAGAAGTAGCTGGTGACAACCTGTATGTGAGTGTGCGTGGGGATGAATGGATCCCAGTGGAACTTAATTTACAGAATAGAAAGTGAAGAGTAATGTGAAAGATTCTAGTTCTCCTTGACCTCTAACCTCTCCGTGTGTGCACATAGCCACAGTTCACACATGCATACACCGCACACATACCACACTAAAAGCAATAAAATCAAACATAAAATCAACTCCCTTTTGTGCCTGTACCTCATTTTCCTGATCCCCTCAGAACTTTGAGTTTTTAGGATATTGTGAGTCACGTAGCAGATCTTTCAGGACTGCCTGAAATCTGTAGGAAGTTAAAGCTGGAGTTGCAGGCGTGGATGTCATTGCTGCTAAAGTGAGAACTGAGTCTCCACAGCTAAATGAGGCAGCCTGAAGAAGACAGTGCAGAAAAGAAGTCCGAGGAAAGGACCATGAGAAAGCTCTGTATTTAAAGGATCGCAAGAGGCAGGAGTAAGAAGCCAAGTACAGTGGCATCGGGGAGAAGCTGGGGGTACCATGCTTTGGAAGCCAAAAAGAAAGGTGAACCAGGGAATATGAGTGGAGAGTAAACACAAGAGAAGCATTGTGGAGAGGTGAGGTAACAGCTTGAGATGACCTGTTGCCCTGGTCAGCTGGGAGACTGGAGACCTTCAAATGAACCACTGCCCGGTAACTGTCAGGACTGAAGCAAGGCTGCAAAATGTACAAAGAATAACGAAGAGTTGATAGCTGCCCTTCTAGCTCTTAATCATATAGATATATAGTTATTTATAGACAGCTATCAGTAATATATAAGGCATACACACATACACACATGAGAAAGAGAAAACTATCTTTGTTAGACGTCTGGCAGCGAATGAAGAAGAACATGATGGAGTAAGGTCATACGAACTATGTCAGAAAGCGTCCAACTTAATGAGAAACTTTACATTCTAACACATATGCACAAAAAGTTTAGAGGATGAGGCAGATTATATGAAGGCAGGTTTATGCCTCGGATCTTGCTGCTATCACAATCGTGTAAGAATGAGGTATTTCTGGTTCCTTCTTCTAAGCAGTAAGGAAGACAGTTCTCCTCTACATGACCAGACCTGCAAACCTTTAATTGTGGCAATTGTTTTCCTAGGGTGCTATCTTTATTTGACATTCTATTGCCCATATGAATTATAGTGTAGTCAAGTACACTATATTAACGCAGTGATAATTACCTCAAACTCAACATAGGGGCTTATAGCTAGGTTCTTGGTCACTGTGGATTGATGTTTGCTCTTGTTCAGCCTGGCCCATGGAAATACAAGGAAAACAGTACACTTTAATTAGTGTAATAAGAAGTCAAACTAATTGCAATGCGTTGACAATCTTGCAATAAACATTAAATGTTTTATTTGACACTGCTCACATTTTGTTAATGAACAAAGAGCCTAACAGCCATGCCCTGTATTCTGTGATACACACTGGGACTTCATAGCTCACACAGATCCCCTCAAACTTGACCTGCAGTGTGCTTTTCTGTTTACTGCTTTGTTTGTCAAATTTCTCAATGCATGACTTCCCTTTCTACAGAGATTTGCCAGATTTTCAAAATCCTAGAGTCATATCAGCTATGGTCCCTGAGAGGGCTAGCACTCTTGATGAGGCATCCACAGAGGCCTCACCACACTTGGAGAGGCTGGAACCTGTGAAGACTGGAAGCTTACACTGTCATGTTCTCATGGTAGTGGACGGTCATCCGGCAGAAGAGACGACTCTCCCAGATGATAGCCTAGTTTAGTTTAGTTTACTTTTGTTGTCTTTTAAATCTCAACATACAAACGGTTGTCACAGCTTTTCAAAGTATATGTTCTGGTTTGTTTGCGCTGCTGTGGTGTAGTGATGAGGCGAGCAGGCCTGCTTTTTATCCTGCCTGGCTCCAGCATGGCTAGCTTTACACCCAAAATAACAACAGACAAACTGTATTCATTTAAACACTGCCTGGCCCATTAGTTTCAGCCTCTTATTAGCTAATTCTCACATCTTGCTTTAACCCATATTTAATAATGTGTGTAGCACCATAGGGTGGTGTCTTACCAGGAAAGATTCAACATGTCTGACCTGGTGGTTGGCTCCATGGCGTCTGTCTCAGAGAGGAGAGGCATGGCATCTGACTAACTTCCCAGCATTCTGTTCTGTCTACTCTGCCTACCTAATTTTCTGTCCTATCAAAGGGCCAAGGCAGTTTCTTTATTAACCAATGAAAGTAACACATAGACACTCCTCCATCACTGTAGTAAACACCACGTCCAAAGCAATTTGGGGAAGGAAAGCATTTATGTCAAATTACAGACTACAGTCCACCATTGAGGAAAGCCAGGGTAGCAATGCAAGGGAGGAACTGAAGCAGAAACCAAGGAGGAACACTGCTTGGTTTCCCTGGCTTGCTCAGATAATTTTCATAGATAGCCCAGGACCACCAACCTAGGGACAGCGCCAACCACATTGGCCTGTATCTTTCTACATCAATTAGCAAGTAAGAAATTTCCGCACAGATGTGCCAACAGGCCAATCTAATGGAGGCAACTTCTCAATTGAAGATCCCTCTTTCCAGCTTTGGGTTGTGTCGGGTTGATAGCTGAAGCTGACAATGATAATTTGTCTCTGAAAATACCAGCATCAAGGAAAATGAACTTCTAATCATTTTTCTAGAATGTCCATTATACATCAAAGTCTGTAGGGTTTTCAAAACATCCCAATAGTTAACTAATTGTTATAGTACACCAAGGAACCCCTGTCAAACTCCAGGGTGACATAGGACATCGTCCATACATGCCTACGTTGACACATCCCCCAGCGAATTATACCTTGGTGTATCCCTCAGGCCCTACTGTGTTTACTACAAGCTGCCTGAATCTTGTCCTGACTCATCGACATTCCTTTCCATGAGGAAAATGTGATAAGAAGAAGAAGGGTATTGAGTGTGTCCTTTATGACGGCCATGTGAAATGATCCTTAGATGCTTAACCAGTCTAGCCTGGACCTCCCTGTCACTTAGGAAGGTCAGGACCAAAATCATGGCTGAAGGCCAGTTACCTTTTACCATGGCACTGGGAGGCTATTTTCAGGTAACTCTGAGTGACAGAATGCTGGATGTACACAAAGAGCTCTTCAACCTTACAGCTTTTAGTGTTTTCCATGTTAGATATTTAGGGGAAAGTTGGACATTCGGTGTCACTCCTATCCCCAAATAAATTCTGAAAAATGTCATGTAAAAAGTGTCTACTTGGCCATGTGGCACATGGTTACTTCCCTCATAAAACTGTTATGTCCTGAGCCAATATAATGTACTAAAAACTCCTACTATTTTACAGAATGCAAGTCATTCAAAACCCCTGGGAGAGGCTGCTCTAGATTCTGCTAGCCATCCCTGGGTTGAAAGTCTAGTTTTCTACTTGGGAAGGTTTTACCCCATCTCTAAATGAGGATAATAAGCTCCTACTTTACTAAGTTATTGTATGGGTGAAATACAGCCACACTTGTATTTCAAGTGTATCTAGCAATTGAAATATGTTTGTTCTCCTTTTTCTTTGTTCTTTCTGCTGGCATTATTTTTTAATTATCAAAGAATCATTCCTATTTATTATTAAGGTCCAAATTTATTCTTTCAAAACAACAGCCAAAACACACACACACACACACACACACACACACACACACACCTTTTCCACTTCACTTCAAAGCCTGGCACAATATAAGAATCTGCTAATAAATTACGTTGAAAACTCATAATAATAAATTAATAGAAAACTCATAATCATGATTCCTAGAACTCACGAGCTCTCCCTAAACATGAAATGTGTAAACTCAAGTATTTGGCCCCAGAATCACTGGCATATGGCCACATGTTAGTTCCCTCACTTCACCATTTCTAGAAGGTTCTGATTCTATTTATATTACAAATTCATAGTTTGTAAACTGTCAGCGGGAAATGAAATAGCATATTAGCATATGACAATGAAAATTTCAAATTAATATTTACTCCAGAGTTTTACAAACTTTTAAAAATAAGTTGGTGATATATGCCAACCAAGAAATATTATTGGACATTAAGCTTCATCTTAGAATATAAGATGAACCTCAAATTCTCCCCCGGGGAAGTGAGAGTGGCACTCGGGGATTCCAGATATGGTGGTTTAAATGAGAAAGGACTACCCTCTGAAACTGTAAGCAACGACCAATTGAATGCTTTCTGCTATAACCTGCCTTGGTCATGGTGTCTCTTCATAGCAGTAGAAAAGCAACCAAAACAACACACACCCCGGAAGAAGCCCAGAAAGCCTGTACTTTCCTGGAAATCTTCCAGGGTAGGAGCTTTGTCTGTGTCTTTCCTCACAGACCTAATTGAGAAAACATGCAATGAAAATGAATAAAATGCATCAAATGCAGAAAAGTGTCAAATGCTTAAGTTTTGATAATGAAATATTAAGCTTTCAAGTTAGGGTTCATAGAAAAGGGACACTGCAGTACTCAGTGAGTAAGGTGCTTGCCAAGAGAACATGATGCCCTGGGTTCAGTCCTCCAACGCTCTAAAGGTGGAAGGAAAGAACCAGTTCCCTAAAGATGTCCTCTGACCTCCACACTGAATGCTGGCATGAGTCCCCCATGCCCTCCCCACCCTCTGTCTCTCTCTCTGTCTGTGTGTGTGTGTGTGTGTCTGTCTCTCTGTCTCTCTCTTTCTCTCTCTGTCTCTGTCTCTCTCTTTCTCTCTCTGTCTCTGTCTCTCTCTTTCTCTGTCTCTGTCTCTCTCTGTGTCTCTCTGTATCTCTGTCTCTCTCTTTTTCTCTGTCTCTTTCTGTCTCTGTCTCTCTCTTTCTCTCTCTGTCTCTGTCTCCCTCTTTCTCTCTCTGTCTCTCTTTCTCTTTCTCTCTGTCTCTCTCTCTCTTTTTCTCTGTCTCTCTCATACACACACAATTTTCTGAACTTTATGTCAATCACTTGGAGAATCATTTTCTGTTGTATGTGTGTGTCATTGTGTATATGTGTGTGTGTGTGTTTCTCTATGTGTACAACGAGATTGAATCCTTCTTTTCTACACTTCTTTAAAAATTATTCCCTTTGTGTCACTCTTTTCTTCTAAGAGGAAGGAAGTTGCAACACAATTGCATTCTCTTATTAGATGTGGAAAGTATGATTTGTTTTTAGCCATGTTTCTTAACATTTTCCAACTGAGAGACTGTTGAGCTTTACGAAAGTTGGAGTTTCCTGATCCTAGCTGCACAAACAGGGGACACACTAGTGTGGGCAAGTGAAAATGTAAATGTAATTTAGATTCTGGTCTCACTTCAGAATAATGTGAAATAAGAACCACTATTATTCTGATCGAATCCTAAAGCTGTTTTTCACAATTTCTGGGGTTTCCTGCTCCCACCTGAAGGGCATACAAGGCTTAGCCTTTCTTGTAAGCTTTTAAGGAGATTCATGTTCCCTTTTAAATGGGTTGCTCTATATTTTATATAGAAAATCAGAGAGAGTGGGTTTCCCATTTCTTCAACTTTTCTACAACATCGAAGGTGTCTGTGACATTTTTCCAAGTTAGATCCTGGATACACTCAACAATTACCTTTCAAAACCCAGGCAAAGGGCTGGGGGATGGCTCAGTCAGTAATGTGTTTGTTTTATGAGTTCAGGGACCCAAGCTTGATCCTCAGAACCCACACTAAAAAAGCTGAGCATAACAGGCCATGTTCATAACCCAGTGCTGGGCAGTAGAGACAGGTTCCCTAGGTTCACTAGCCAACCCCACCTAAGGTACTTGGTGAGTTCCAAAGTCAGTGAGAAACCTTACTTCAAACAAAGAAGGAAAAAGAAGAAAAGAGAGATGGGTGACATCTGAGAAAGTATACCCAGGGATGTCCTGCACACACATCTGCCTCTTCAGGAACAGATGTGTACATGTGAACACACACACACATGTACACAAAGTAGCAAGAAATTAGAGCAAAAATTAGTGAGCGATCAAAAATATCCTTGCAAAATGGGTGTAATAGCAGAAAGATGCCTAGTTTTTACAGATAGTAAGTTAACGGGGTAGAAATAAATAAGATAATTTTGCTTCAACAGTTGAGTTCATTTAGTGAAGGGAACTTTGTCAGAGCTACAGAGAAAAATCAATACTCAATATTCAATTGAGTATATAGTTGAGAGCAAATAATAATAATAATAATTGTTAAAACCCCTAGAAGATACACAGTTTGCCCACGTTCACCACCTGCCTGAGACTATTTAACCCCGTGGTTAAATGAGGAGTGAATTGTTCCTGGGAATTTGTTTTGAGCAGGTGAGCCTCACTCTGTCTGGTGATTAACAGCACACAGCAAGACCTTCTGAAACAAAAGCTGCCCATCATAACTGAGCATGCTGTAGGGCAGTGGGGTGTGGCTTAGTACTGCCTTAGCACTCCTGAGACACAAAGCCGAAGTCTAACCTTTGCATAGAAGGAATGGTGTTTAATGCCCAGAAATCTTAAGTAGCAGTCACATAAATAAAAATCTCCTCAGTGGAAAATGTCGCAGAGGATGTTGCTCACACCAAGATGCTTTAGTTGGTGAGAAACATCCCACGTGCCTACTCTTTGGCAAATACTCCCATGCCTTTTGTGAGTGACTGCAATAGGAGACACAGAGACGCCATTGTCTGGTTATTTTGCAGCATCCACTTTCATTGGAAGCAAGTTGAAATTCTAAAATTCCTCCTAAACCACAGGAGTTAAAATGGCTGAAGGCACAGTACACGGAGGGCGATTCCTATAGTGGGGAAAAATAATTTTTGGATTTTAATAAAGAAGAACTCTTAAGTCATTATAATGACAACTGAAGGAACAGTGGAGGGTTTGGTTGTAAAGCGAATGAGGATAACAGGCAGCATGACCCTTTCTCCCCAGCAGCATAATTCAGGAGTCAGAACCTCTCAGCTCCTGCAGGTGGTGAACAGGGGAGAGCTGTGTGTCCCCTAGGGGTTCCAGCAGTGAATTGCTACTGCTGACACATGTCCAATTATCACAGTGTCCTGCGGGACTTTTAGTTCCACAGCATGTGGCTGATAGCTGGGGATCTGTGCTTGAACAGCCCGTCCATCCACTGCAGGGAGAACGAAGGAGGGAATGTGTTAGGAAAATTGCAGTGGACAAGTGATAACCAAACACAGGGCATTGTGAATGCTCTGTAAACAGCTGATTAGTCCCCTGTGACAGTGCACTATGGTGTATCAATTGCAGCCAACAAATCTTGGTACAACCCTAATAATTATGAAATGTATTTTTTACTGCCCACCCTCCCATACTGTCATTAAGGAATTAGTTGAGGAGAAAGATGTTTATTTTCATGTCTTAATGTTCTTCTCCACTTAAGAAAAGACACCATCCCTTATACCTTGTTATTTATACTTTTGAGAGGTAGATAAATTTGTACCTGCTCTCCCAATTTTTGTCACTGCCTTGCATTCCTTCTCTGCCTTTTATAACCTGCGCAAATTGTGTCTCAATGTTTGTAAATTATCTAAACATTGCATGTGTGGTGATTCATAGTAAACTTAATTCATGGCCTAGGAAGATGAGAACCAGAGTTCTTATCCCCTGAATCCAAGTAAATACTGAGTAGGTGTGGTGGTCCCCTATAATTCGAGTCTCCAAGACAGGGATGAGGGACCCCCAGAATAGGCTGGTTATGAAGACGTGTCATACCAGTCAACTCTGGTTTTGTCTGCAAGGATCCTGCCTCAGTGGATGAAGTGGAAGAGTGCCTGTGGATGAATTCAGATATCAACGTGGAGTCCCCATACACATGTGCTCACACGGGGCTCATATATGCAAAACACACACAATATATGTACATGCACATATGTACTACACACACTAAATATTTTATTATAATGTAATAATAAAATATGATTTGAATGCTATGGCAAGACATTTACTTTGTGTATGCCTGTTCTAAATGAGAGCTTTAAGGGCTGTGTTTGAAAGTCTTGTTATGTTTGCCTCCACCAGAATACTGTCTCTGAGCCAGTGTTTGGTTTTCTGGCACCTAGAAACCTGAAGATAAGCATAATTCTAAGGAGATTCCTATCAGATAAGACATGGTATATGCATCCACTAAAATTATCAAAATAAAATAACAAATATTATAGGTGCTTAGAAGTTTATTGAAGAAACAGTCTTTTGTGAGGCCTTAGGAAATGAAAGAATTATATATCTTGTAAAACTGCTGTAAATACTTTTATCTTAAATTTATCTTAGGGCCGGAGATGAAGCTAGGGGCAGAACTTCTTCCTAACATGTGTGAGGCACTGAGTTTAATCTGTGGTGCCGGAAAAAACAATATTATCTTAAATCTAAAAAGGCTACTGGCACTGGTTTAATCAATCCAGTCAATAGATAGATTTTTTTACCCATTAATTTAAATTGGCTAAATTTGTGTTGCCTTTTCTAGAGGAGAAAAGACATTCCTGACCCGGTTCCTCCAACTCCCACAGAGATGTCAAACTGTAGGGGGTTTGTTTGAACTGTGCGCTAGGATATTGTCCTGAAAATGGTCCAGCGATGCCTGTAGCCTCTCTGGTGCTTCCTGTTTCCCGAAGCTGGGCCAGTCCTGCAGCACGGCCGACTGGCTCTGCAGCAGACTCGTTCATCGTACTAGATGCAATCTCCCAGGCAGGCAGCCAAACTGGCAGGATTTCTCTCTTGTGCAGAATGGAGTTTTCAAAAACTCTTGACAAACTTGGTGCTAAACCACTAAATCGATAATACACTTGTTCACGATTAGATTTAGTACTGAGAAGGGACCAACAGGCTGTCGTGGCAGACAACGGTGGGGAACACTGACAAAGCTGTCGCAGACGATCTCGCTGTGATGGTGGGTGCTGCCGTGACGAAAGGTTTGTATCGGAGCTTAGCTGCCACAAGAAACAACTCACCACCTTTAAAGACAAACCTTGAAGCCCTCAGTGTGGTTGAACAAGGGAGAAAGTGACATGGGAAGAAAACAAAGGAGTAGACCGGGACGGGATGCTTCGTAGCCCACCGCAGGGGAGTTACCACCATCACATCTAGAGGTACCTGAGTCGTCATGGTTCCAAAACTACCCTTGTGATCTCATCTGTGTTAATCAAGTTAGCCCAAAGAATCACTCTAGGACTTTCAAATGGTTAGTTTAACTGTGGGAATCGCTTACACGGATGACACAGAGCCAAGAAACAAAACAGAGAACGGTGAGAACAAAAGGAAGAAGAAACAGAGATGGTGAGGTGACTGGGGTTACCAAGTCCGCACCACACTGAAGCGTCAAAACGGCGAGCCAGCTTTTCAGGCTGCGTTATCAATGCAGCTACAATGTCAAGAGACGCTCGCATATTTTATTTTATTATTTCGATTGAGCAACAAGAAATTATGCCTTTCTTGATATGATACAATGAAAAAGTAGATAAAATCGCTCAACTAAATGTTGTGCTCATGTATTATTAAGCTCATAATTCTGACCGCTCAAGGATTTATCATATATAAATAGTATAAGAGTATTTTTAAAAACTGCCTATTTACCGTGTTCAAACTCTCTAAAGCTGGATTAAGGAATGATTTTTTTCAAAATTCAATAATATTTTAGGTAGATCAAAATCGCTACTAGTGATACTTATTTCTATGTAAGATAGCTCCGTGTCTTGAAATGACTTGAAAGTGATTTGATGATCATCTTAGACTAGGGAGTAAGGGCTTGGCTAAAACGAGGTTGCCCATAAACTGATAAATGTTTGAAGTATATTCCCAATATAAACTTAATCTATTATTGTTGTTCTGATTGAAATTTTCTTTAAAATAAAAAAAAATAGAAAAGACATGAAAAACAAATTATGCAGATGGGTAACACTCCCTAAGAAGGGTTTATGATAGCCAGGAAGGGTGGTACACACCTGCCGTCCCAGCACTCAGAGGGTGGCCACCAAAGAGGATTGTGAGTTTGAGGAGAGGCTCGGCTAATTTGTGAGATTAGGCAGAGAGGAGAGGGAAGAGAAAAAAAGAGTATGTCCAAACTACTAAGAATGAAGTATATAGCCTTTAGTTAAGAAAATCAACGCTCAGATCCAAAGCTGGGCAGCCATTGCCTTGATCTCTCTCTGCCACCATCTTTGTGTTTGGTATCTCAGGAACAGCTAGAAGAGTCATAGCTACATCTTCCAGTAGACTCTGGAATCCCCATCTCTGGTGTCCAAGCACACCCTAACTTCTAGCATCTTTATGCCCACAACAGGTTTGTTCAGTTAAGGAGCATGCTCCAAAGCCAGGGTGCAAAGCCGCATTAATTCAATTAAGAATTCTCAGAAAGAAATAATTTCACCAAAATGTTGTATAACTTGTGACCGACCAAGAGCTTCTCCATAAGGTGGTGTGTGTGTGTGTGTGTGTGTGTGTGTGTGTGTGTGTAAAATGAACTTGAGAGCCTTGCACAGTAGGCAAACACTGCACTACTAAGCCACATTCTTCAGCCTCTCATTTAAGTCCTTGTAACTTTTAGAAATGAGCTTAATTCTACTTGTGCTCTTAAGTTTTTCTTTTCACATAAATTGTATTTATTATCTTTTAAAAACCCTCTTACCTGTATCCATCCAGAAGTAGATGTAAATATTTGCTTATTTTTCACAAATATAAATAATTTATTGGTAAGTTAAGTATTTACTGACTGGTCCTTT
This sequence comes from Arvicola amphibius, assembly GCF_903992535.2. Lineage (NCBI taxonomy): Eukaryota > Metazoa > Chordata > Mammalia > Rodentia > Cricetidae > Arvicola > Arvicola amphibius. The sequence continues at coordinate 169,712,766 of NC_052048.2, forward strand.
GTCATAAATATAAAATAGACGCCAAGCAGTACCAATGAATGAGATCCATGCAACAAACAGAACCACAAATTCTCATCTGAAAGGAATGTGGGTTAAAGAGACAGTTAAAGCATTTTGACAAGTAAATATATGCTATGATATCTATTAAATCTCTTGAAGCAAAATCCACCATGATAGAGAAAGCAGAGGAGAAAGGAATCTATGTAGTAGATGGTCAGAGAACCTCCATTGTGAGGTGACATTTGTGCATAGATCGGAAAGGAATGGGCAAGGGCTGCACTTACCTGGAACCTGATGGCATGTAGGGGAGGCCTGGGTAAACCCATGCTGGACTGGAGCAAAAGGGAGTGAATGGGATGGGGTTATGCAGAGACAAGAGAAACCTTGCAGATGTGATTTTGTTGGTGAGCAGCACAGAGCACTGACTTTTAAGAGTAAACATAGCAAACCAGATTAGTCCCTCAAAAGATACATTTTGCAAGTTACAGTTGAGTTCTCTACCCTAAACATAGTATACCATTCCCTCTAATGCTCAGAAACATCATGAAAGAGGGAATAGAAAGAATGGAAGAGCCAGAGAGGGGCCATGGGATGCTGTTCTCTGGGCACGGTGTAGCCAAGTAGTCATGATCTCACGGAAGCTTTGGCTCCCTGCAATGGGCATTTATAACATTTGGCCTACAACAGTAGATCATGAGTGGGGAGGACTTAAGTTGATTCCATTCTTCCTGTCCTGACAGACTCTGAGACAGGTTAGTTACTGTCTTTTCACATGTACCCACTAAGAAACCCACCCTACCCCAGGGATAGTTCCAAATCTAGGGTCACACAGGTGACAGGGGTCAAACTCAGTGACTCTCAAGAACAGAAATAAGTCAAGCGTCATAGCCAAAGGCATGGATGAGAGAAGGGGACTTGTGAGAAGGACACACAGGTGACAGGGTAGGAGGATATAGAGGGTAATAACTATCTGGATGCATAGCATGTCCGTTTGAAATTATCAAAGAACAAATTTAATAAAAGTTTAAAACTATTTGATTATAAACAAAATATGTTTCAGTAAATTAAATAAGAGAAATATTAAAACATTTTTCACTTCCTGATCCTCATTTTCTGAATGCTAAACTCTCTAATCTCATTGTTTCCGGTGACTGATGTCAGTTCTACCTTTAAAGATATGCTGTTTGTCTGGACTTGGAAAAACTAGAAATTAAATCTAAATCATGTGATATTTAGGAAAATTATTTTGTGTCCTCCACTTTTATTTCCTCATACCAGAGAGCTTCTCTTGAATATTATTGCCTCTCGAATGCTACAATGAAACCAGGTGGGACTTGCTCTACAACATGGAACAAGCAGCTGAACTCCGAAACCTGATGTATTGACAGTTTTCTTAAACTTTGGTGAGGTCATATGAGTTCAGTTACTAATTAGTATACAGAAGTCACACACATACAAATCATATTTTCCACAAGCACAAGTCACTGTTGAGTTTCAAAGCCTGCGTGGTTTACCTTCACTATTACATTATTGTTCCTTTAGCTGGCAAACATCAAGGCCAGTTGGAGGTGAGAGCATATGGCTATAGAGGAAAAGAGAAGTAAAATTTTCCCAAATCTCTTCTCTCTCTCTCTCTCTTTCTCTCTCTCTCTCTCTCTCTCTCTCTCTCTCTCTCTCTCTCTCTCTCTCTCTCTCTCTCTCTCTCTCTCACACACACACACACACAGCCCCCCCCCCCACACGTACACACGCAAAAATATACAGACACTCATGTGTGTGCATGCACTCATGCGCATATGTGCTTATGCATATGAAAGCCAGAGTTTAACCACAGGTGTTCTTCCTCAGTCACTGTCCGCCTTGATTTTTGAGACAGAGTCTCTCACTTGCAATGTGGGCTCCCAAAGTAGGCCAGGCTAGTTAGCCAGTGAACCCCAGCAAACCCCTGTCTTCTCAGTGCTGAGATTATAAGCATATACAACCATGCGTGGCTTTCTTCGTGGGTACTAGACAATAAACTCAGGTTCTTGTCTGTGGAACACAACCTACTGAGCCATCATATCGCTGATATTTAGTATCTGGTTCTCCAAGACTAGACAAACATCTTGTCCTTCAAGGTAGAAGGCCAAAGTCATTTGTGAGGAAAAGTACAAGACATCACCGGCCCACTGGTGATCTCTTGGGCATATTACATTTGCTGCTTTTCATCTTTACTGATGATATTGCCTCATCCAGAAACCCTTCCTCTCCTTCACTTTACTAGACCATCCAAACCATCTTGAAGGTCATGGCCTCTGAGAAGTCTCACATCCTGGAAGACCATTATTCTGCCACTCATTGACTGTGTGGATAGAAAAACCATTATGATCCCTTAATACCTAGGAAGGCTATGGTTAGTTTCCATGCCAGAGCCAAGCAGTAAGCGAGACAGTATTGGAAAACTGTCTAACTCCAAGTAAACTTGCCTAACTCCAAGATTACTGGAGTTTCATTAACATGGAGATGCAGTCAAATATGCTAGTGATCTGTCTCACTGTTAAACCCTTTTCCCCAGCATAAGCAAGGCCATGAGTTTAATATCAAAAATCATAAGGAGAAAAGAAAAAGTGGAGGGAGGCCACACAGAATTATCACACATTCTTGTAGCTCTTGATGCAGAAAAAGACATATCAGAATATATACTTAGTTCAATTTAAGATCTTTAGAAATGTCCTCTTATGTTGTGCCACTTCTTTCTGGTCTACACGCAGTTGACTGGCTAGTCCCAGCTTTTCCACATCTTTAGTACCATTTGGAGTTTTTTCTTTATTCAGTCAACGAGATTTCTGATAGTATTGTCTCTCTACCTCTACCTTCATGCCGTCGTAGGCACTGATCTTCCTATGGTGCAAATAAGGTCCCATTTGTCCATAGGCCTCTTTCCCTCTTGGTCTTCAGGGGAGAATACAAGAGGGACCCACTGTCCAGGTCCCACCTGGTCCTCATCTTCTGGGATTGCTATGCTGTGTTATTTCCCCTTAACTTGTTGTCTCTTCAAAAATGCTGCCCCCTCGTCTGAAAATCTCTTTTCTCTTTTTCCCGTCAGAACATTCTAGACAAATGCGTCTCTCTTATAGTCCAGCCCTTAGAGGTCGGACCAGGTGTGAGGTCCCCCCTTCAGGCTTCCTCAGATCTCCCATTCCCACACACTTGCCTCAGCTTGTTTCTGCCGCTGTACCAAACATTAGGCAACGCAGTGTATAAGCAGTAGAGATTTGTTTCTCATAGATCTGGAAAGTCTGAAGCTGCAGTCTGTAGAGTCAGTGTCTGGTGAGGGTCTCTTATGTAGACAGCATTTTCCCATCCCAGTGTCAAAGGTGGAACGCATGCATACTTTGGCAGAGAAGAGTGAGGGACCAGGAAACCCTTGGATGCCCCTTTAATACGGGCATTGATACCACTCACCTGGATGCACCTGGATGTAGCCCTCTTGGTTTAACTGCTTTGCAGAAAGTTCTTAATGCCAAACAACAAAGATTCTGTTTCAACATAAATTTTAGATGGACAGAAATATTTAAACCCCAGTGGTGACACCGAACACCCTTGACACTGTGTCTTCTAGAAATCAGAGGGAAGGTGCACCCATGAACTCAACAATATGGCTGATTAAAGAAAACCTGAACAATGACATTATCAATAGACATGCTGATGTGGAAGGAGGAAAATAGATCAGCACTTGGAAAGTTAATAGTTAAGTTCCTTGCCTTTACTAACCCCCAATTCTTGTCCTGATGAGCTTGAAGTTCTTACTACATGCTTGTAAAACGAAATCCACAAATGGGCTCTCTCCTAAGAACTACCATTTATTGAATTTTTCGAGTATAATGCTATGAAGAAAATAAGATAATTTCCTAAACTTCTGCCTCCCTTACTACCAAAAAGGTTTGTGGGTATTTTTTAGGATAAAATTTTCAAGATTCTATTAATGTATGTTATGTTAAAAATGAGAATTTCGATATGAAACGCACTGGTTTTTCAAGGGACGCTGTTGAATTGAAACGGGGGGGGGGGCTGTCTCTGTGGCATTAACTACAAAGAAGGCAGCAGCTATTGCAGTCCGTGCTTGCATTTTGTACTCTCCCTCAGCTCTCCAGACTCTTCTGTGGTGGCAGAATGCCTGTGGCTTGCTGGCTGCTGCTGTGGCAAAACAGAAGAGCTCTAATTTATTCAGATTTAGGTGGCTATTGGTTGCATGCCTCTGTGGTTCCTCTTCATTGAGTTTTGAGTCCAAAATTCTGGGAGGTACATCAGTTTCAGACCTCAACCAAAGGTATTTTTAATTGGCAAGTTTATTGCAGAAGTCGAGAAAGATGTTACAAAGGAAAAAGAAAAGGCTTTGTTCAAACAATTCAACTTATACAGTTCCTCCGGTCTCGTTTTCCTGGCTAAATAACAAAATAAAACCATGATTAGATCCACCATCAATATTTTACTCAAAACGTCTGATTTGTCTGGATGGCAGCAAAGGAAAAAAAAACCTCCTTTATGGACAATAAGAAATATTATAAGCTAACTTTTACAGATACAGTGAAAATATCTTGTGAGACACTCCTATTTCTGGTATAATGAGAGCCAAAAGCAGAAGAGAGTGAATGCACCAAGGGGAAACTTTATCAAGCTTCAATATTATATTTAGTTTTTCAAATAATAACCACCACACCCGTGGGCCATTTTCTAAATATGATTGGCACCTATGTCATATCTTTTGTCTTCAATTTCTTCCCATCCTCTCTTGCAGCGAGCCATCGCCAAAGCTCTACATCATGGATGATATCAATAACTTGATAGCTTTGTATGCACACTTTCTGGAATCAAACACAAATTTCCCTGAGCAGAGATCTTATCGCATTCTTTGTGCATTTTACAGACTCAGTATTATGCAAAAGCCCTTGATACATTATATTCAGATTTGAGTGCTTATGATCAGACGTTGTAGGAGAGAGTGGAGAGAAATCAGTTCAGCGGAGGAAGAATAAAAGGCTACAGGGATCTGAAGTGGAAATTACCTTTTCATTTAGTGCCTTGTCTAAACGCAAAACACATACTTTAAAAACTTATCAATCAATCCACACCCATCCTTAGTGACAAAGGGCGAACAGAAGGAAATTACAGAATACACAGAGCAGGTGGGAGTTCTGCTCTTCGGTTGAGAGGCAAAGCCTTTCTTCCCCGACCTCCTGACAACTTATCATCGATCAATACCGCATACTTTGGGGGGTCCCTATCAAGTCAAATCCTTCTGAAACAGCGAAGTACTTTCAAAAGCTAGATCAAGTTTCCTTGTGGAGAGGGAATCTGACCAAACGTATATAGAACTCATAAGAAAAGATAATTTGTCTTCTGTTCCGATCTCTTTCATTTATCATTGAAAAGCTTGGCAAAAGGGCTCAGACGTACAGAGACATGGAATGTCTGGTTACCCAGAAAGTCCTCTCTGACTCAAGTTTGTGGTTTAGAGTCTAGCTACGACCATGGCTAATTTCTATTTGTTTTCACGATGCATATGAACAAATGTTCAATAAAAAAGAAATTAAAAGAAAGAAAACCAAAAGTGAAATGTGGGAACTGTTGCAGTAGCCAGCATTTACTGAAGACACCAAACTCCACAGTGGAAAATGTGAACAGTCTGGACCCTTTAGCTGAGAAAACAAACCACAGACAGTACTCCGATGCCTTCAAGGCTTGTTTGGTAGATGTAATGCTTTCCTTTCTTTTGTTCTGAGATTTCTATGGGGTCATTTTAACTCATAATGTCAGAGACACATTAAGTGAATTTATTTTTACATTTCTTTCTCTTGTTGATTGTCTGAAATTTTCATCCATGACACAGTGTGTTCCATCATCTCAGAGACTCCAGAATGGGCCACAGATACGTGGAAGGACAGAGACACAGGGCAGAGGCAAAGCAGGGGACAGAGGGACAAGCTGCCACTTCCAGATCATCCACTGCTGGCTAGGGGTTTGCTTGGGTACTTCACACATATTGCCTCCCCCGCCCCCCGCCAGAAACTCCAGGATGTCTTATTAACTCTAGAGATGTAGATGGTCAGTAACTTGTGCAGCATTAAGGACACAGATCTAAATCTTCTTTGGATATATGCCAGCTTTCAATTGCTACATATTAGGTGTGAAATCCGGCTATCAGACCCCCAGAAATAAATCATATACATCTTATAATTGCAATAATTGTTAGAGATTAGCATCTTGACCTTCACTAAATATAGACAAGTAAGTGTTGATTGTATGTTATAAGTGGAAGGCATTAAAAGTCATTTGAAGTACTACCTGGGTAATACTAACTTAAAGTAATTTAATTACCACAGACCAATTCTAAATTTATCCATTTTTCAGGCCACCGAAGCAGAGCATACTCCGTGTCCACATAACAACAGTGACATATGGTTGTTTTAATTACCAGTTGATGTGGTTTTGAGTTTTGCTTTTCTGTTAAATTGTTGAGCTTTTCAACTAGGTAAATCTCAATCTTTACTTGAAAATGTATATTATGCTATGGATAAGAGAAGTGAATATGAGGGGAGGCTGTATTTTGGAACTTTCTAATGTCTCTTATAAGAAAGTGAGTTTTTAATGTTAAAGATTCACTACAAAAAAAACCTGGAATGATCTTAGGTATCACTTTCATTAGCTTGTCTGCAAAATATTGCCTTTTCTCCTTAGTGAATTACAATGTGCAAAACACAGTCCTGTTTTATTGACTAGCCTATTAATTCTTTCAAAATAAGAGATACAAAAATAAATACATGAAGTTCCAGATTCATTTAGCACACATAATGGAATAGCCACAGAGATGACTATAAGATTGACCTAGAAATCCTTACAGAGCGCTAATAACCTGAGTGCTGAGACACGTACATGATTCTTAAACATTTTTCTTTGTTTCTTCTACATTTTAACAAACCAGATTTCTCTTGAAGCTCATGAAAGCAGCTTTTGTTATGGAACAGCACAGCAAAATGAAGAATTGCTCTTTTTCTGGTGATGGGAGGTATATCAAGACACCAAATCCAAGAGGGGCGTGTGTGTGTGTGTGTGTGTGTGTGTGTGTGTGTGTGTGTGTGTGTGTGTTCTAGTTAGGGCTTCTATCATTGTGATGAAACCATGAAACCATGACCAAAGACCAAGTTGGGGAGGAAAGGGTTGGTAAGGCTTATACTTCAGCATTGCTGTGCATCACTGAAGGAAATCAGGACAGGAACCCAAAACAGGGCAGGGTCCTGTGAGCAGGAACTGATGCAGAGGCCATGGAGGGGAGCTACTTACTGGCTTGCTTCCCCTAACTTGCTCTGCCTACCTTCTTATAGAACCCAAGACCAGTAATCCAGGGATGGCACTACTCACCGTAGACTGGGTCCTCCCTCATCAATAACTAAATGAGAAAATGGCTTATGCCTTACAGCTGGATCTCAAGGAGGCATTTCCTCAGCTGAGGCTCCTTCCTCTGATGACACTAGCTTGTGTCAAGTTGACACACAAAACCAGCCAGTACAGTGTGTGTGTTTGTGTGTGTGTGTGTGTGTGTGTGTGTGTGATACACTTGAGTGTGCAGGCATACAAGGTGCAGAGGCCAGAGGAGGACATCAAGTGTCTTCCTGCATTGCTCTTCATGTTATTTCTGTGAGGCATGCTCTCTTGCTAAGCAGGAAGCTGGCATGTTTCTGCTAGGCTGCTGGCCAACAAGCTCCTGGACTCTGCCTATCTCTCAGCCCCACAATGTGGAGGTTACAGACAAGCACAGCTATCCCTGGCTTGCTATGTGAATGCTGGAAATTAGAATTCAGGTCTTCATTCCTGCACAGAAGGTACTCTTACCCTCTGAGCCATCTTCCTACCCTGAATTTGTTTAAACTGGTCATGTTAGTTCAAATGTTAGTAACCATGCTACATATATGGAAAGTGGAGACTATGAATGTTTACTTAAGTGTTTAAGTCAATGTTTACTCTGTGGTCAAATATAGAAGATTTTGGACATGCTGTGGACCAACCATGACTAAACTCACTTCAAGAACATATCTGCTCATCCCTCCCTAATCATAGCCAATAAAGCAAAAGAAGTTTTCCCACATGTCTAAGGAATTAGGACTTCCAAACAAGCTGTGAATTTTGCAGATAGTATATTGCTTTAAACATACAAATAAATTAAACATGAGGGGTTTTGCTTCCTTTAAAAATGCTACCCCAGCTTACTCCTGGTGCCTTCTAACAGAACCTCAAGCTGGGCTGGTGTTTGCTCGGAACCTGTGTTCTCATGAGCACACTATAAATTGGCCTCCGAGAAGCAGGGTTTTGTTGAGCACAGGAAGCCTCCTTGTGTTGCTTGGCAGTTTCTCTCATGTGCGATGAACACATAAAGGGACCTTGTGGCTGAGGATGCTGCTTTCCTAGAAGTCGAGGGCGGGTGGTGGGTGGATGTGGGTCTGATGTTTGAGGGGGCCAAAGTAAACCTTGTTGTAAGCCGGGCCTCGCGGTAGAGCATTCTTTCGCCAAGCATGTCATTCAGTTTTCAGAAGTAATTTAGCTGCTTTGGGATATGGGGACGGGAGGGGGATTTGGATATTGGCCGCTGGAACAGTCCTGGTGAATAACTGTGGAAAGAGGAGCATTGTGAGCAATCTATTGCTCAGAGCTGAGGGGTGGGGCAGGGGCCTGAAACTTCGGGCTGCGCGGTTGGCGCCAGTTGTGTGCACTCTGTCACAGGCCACACGAAAGCTGCATGCAGGCTTCCATGCAGCAAGTGGGCAGCCTCTGTCTCCCTTCTGGCTGCTTGCAACCAGTGGATGAAGCCTAATCAGTAGCCTTTGAAAAAGAGCACGGTTAATAAAGCCCTAAAATACTCTCTGATTAGAGCAGCAACCGTGTGGCAAAACCTATTAGAGCTTTGTGTGAGACCATTTTCCTGGAGAAAATGAATTATTAAAGGGCAGATTTGTAGGTATTGTTGAAAAGCAGATCTGGCTGGACAGGCCCTGTCTCCCAGCTGTGAGACTTAAATGGGAGTCTGGGGACATGTTAAATTTAGAGTAGGACATGGTTATCGGACAGCAGGGGTAACTCTGGGACTGAAGGCCACCACCGCTCTCCCTGCCAAATCCACATTGATTTTCAACGGCTGAAGAGAGACGCTTGCAGTTTCCAGTACTTTCCACAAAGACACAGAAGAAAGAGAACAGATGACATTGAGTTGAGAACACTTTCCTGCCTTCTTTTTTCTCTTTCTTCCCTCTCTCCATTCCTCCCTTTCCTCCTCCCTCCCTCTCTCCTCTATTCCTCCCTTTCCTCCTCCCTTCTTCCCTCCCTTTCTTCCTCACTCCCTCTCTTCCACATTCCCTTTCTTCCTTTCTTTTGCTGTCCATTTTTAAAGCTATTCCCAGGAGTCTAGCTCAGTAGAGCAAGGCATTCTTAACGAGACCACGGTCATACATGCAACTGGAGAGTTGAAAACTCCTCTTGGCTGTCTCTACTTCTTCACCTTGACAGAACCCAGTTCTCTTATTGTGTAAGCTTATTGTTGTTGAATTGTCTCAGATACAAATAAAGATAAGTGCTTGTTTCCTGGAGGGGGGGTGCTTACTAAATAAAGTAAAGCATTTTGAAAGAGTAGTCATTCAGCAAACTGCCAGCTAATAGTGCTGTGGGTTTTTTTTTCTTCTTGTTTTTGTTGTCTGTATTCCTTGGCCATTTTCTCTTTTTTATCTTATGTACCCTGGAGCTGCTAAGACAGAACTCCTCAATTTTACAGAACTAACAAATTATGCATTGATCAACTCATATTGATCATTTTAAAATTGCTCACCATAGACCCCTTTATTGTCTCTTTTATACCATAAATGTGTATTGACCAAGTACAGTAAGCTCAATCCCAAGAAGCAGTTTCTGGATACAGAAATAACAGAGGGTACCACTAATGCCTCCATAACGCCTACTGTTGAACAATAAAATCACTGTATATGGCATTCTAAACTACCCTAGGAAAACCCTAAATATTTTTAAAGTTAAATCAACTTTGTAAAGTAATTTACAGAAGCTGATTTGATTTTCACAATATGAATGGAGCAAAAGCACAGAGAAGGTAAGAGCGACGGTCACACAGCTAGTAATCGGCAGAGCTAGGATTTATTTCAGGCAGAACTATTCCTGTCAAATGTGTATGCTTGGAGGAGGGGAGACAGAGAGACAGGGTGGGGGCGGAATGCTGAGAAAAATGTTGAGAGTTCACAAAGAATACAGATTATAGCTATTGTGAGAAACACAACCTGGCCTTCCCTTCCCTGCATGGAAGCAAGATGTATGGTATTGGAGGCTGAGTCTGGCCATAGGAGCAGGGAACCACACAGACTTACTACCTGATTGTTAGAGCGTACAAAGTTAATTATGGGTGGCAAGGCCTAACTAGAATATTATTCAAAAATGAAAACCTTAAGGGTCAATACAGAAGCAATGTTTTCATCTAATAACTGTGGGAATAGCTGATTTAGTGTCTGGGGTGGCATGGCAGCCTGGGGTTTGCTCCTAAGGCTGAGGCCAACAATGTACCGCAGAGCTGTAGTTGCGGCCTCTTTGCTTCAGTCCGTTGGACAGAACCCAAGGTCTAATGCATACACGACAGACACCCTACCGACCAAGCTACATCTCCAGTCCCCGATAGCTGGCTGGTTTCTGATAGATGAGCTCAGAACTGCATACCTCAGTTAAAACCTAATTACAAAGTATGGTTGTGAGGTGATGAAGTATGTCACAAAATGTTTAAAATAAAATTGCAATAAATAGCAAGGAAATAATGGCTTAGAAGGTTTCTATTGCTGTGACGAAACCCCATTTTCAAAGCGATCTGGGTAGGAAAAGGTTTATTGGTTAATCCTTCCGCATCACGGCTCATCATTGGTATCAGTCATGACAGAGACTCAGGTGGAAGAGGAAATTGATGCAGAGGCCATGGAGGGCTGGTCACAGGGGCTTGCCCAGCCTGCTTCGTTACAGAATCCAGGACCACCAGCCCAGGGATGGCACCATACACAATGGGCTGGGATATCCCTCATCAATCAGCAATTAAGAAAATCCCCCACAGCTGAATTTTAGGGAGGCATTTTCTCAGTTGAGGTGCCCTCCTTTGGACAACTCTAGCTTGTGCCAAGTTGACATAAAACTAGCCAGAACAAATAGTGCTTGAGCAGAGAAGTTACTGTGTAAAATGCATGGTAGGTTTATCAGATAATGTCATCATTTAAAAAGGGTGGGGAGACATGAGACATGGCATGTGCCTGGCATGTGTGAGGTTAGATTCCCAGCTCTTCAGGAAAAAGAAGATGTAGATGAAAAAAATGGAAGAAAGAAAGGAAGGAATGGAGAACAAAGTAAGTCAGGAGCATCCCTGAAATCCAAGCACTCATGAGGTAGAAGCAGGAGGGTAAGGATCAGGCGTTCAAACCTAGCCTTAGTTATATTGTAGGTTCCAGTCCAGCCTGATCTATAAGAAAACCCATCTCAGTGAAATAAATGAGCAAAAACAAATTTTTAACTGTAAAGGAAAGAAAAAGTAAAATAGCCAAGCATAGTGCTCCATTACCTGTGATCCCAATACCCAGATGACTGAGACAGGAGGAAGACCACAAGAGCCTCCAGACTGCACTACACAGTAAGACCTGTTTCAAAACCAACGACAACCTCCCTTTAACCTTCCAGTTCTACAGAGGCTGGCATCTGCCTACTAGGACATCTCAGAGGACTGCTGAGTAGCCTGACCAGCTTGCAAGCCTTAATCGTCTATTGTCCAAATGCCAGCTCCTTGATACTGCAGGCCTACCTTTTTCTTGAGGCTTTCTGTAGGTTCGTAAATGAAAGCCCAATGTTAATAATTCTCTCCATGAACTTTCTTGGGTGTAGAAGCTGGTTCTACATGAGCGATGAGTGTATCCTATCCATTTTCCTTGCAACTCTCTCTGGACGGTAAGTGTGAGCAGAGCAGGCCGCTTTGGCCGGATTGAAGGCACCTGCAGTAGATTATCCATGGTGCTGTTCCCTTACTCTCCGTGATGCATGTTATGGGAAGCACTGCCCAACGCTGCTCACGTCTTCTCCGCGCAGTCTCCTTAGTAACTTCCCGAATTCTGAAAAGCATGGTGTCCTTTCTCTGTGCTTAAGTGTTGCCCCTCAGACTCCTTTCCTGGTCCTGAGGCAGTTAGCTACGCTCACCCACTGCCATAATTTTACAGATATATGTTGTCAGGATGATTCAGGTGACTTTATTCCAAGTTCATTCCCCATCAGTAACAGAAAAAAAAAATATCTCTGTCGGGTATTTCCCAGTTTTATGGCACAGTCCTTCAGAGTTGGGCACAAATTAGAAAGTGCGTTTCTATGTAACGAAAATAAAGTTGGGATTTTCAGTGTTTGCTCTCTTACCCACTGAGGAATAGTGGTATTCTGGATCATAAAAAAAAAAAAAAAAAAAAAAAAAAAAAAAAAAAAAAAAAAAAAAAAAAAAAAAAAAAACAGTGATGATCGATTTAGCAAATACAGATTTAAAAAATGCCAGGGGATAACTCTGTAGTCTGCAGACCTAACATACTGCAATGTACAGAAATGCCACTGGAATTGTTGCTCTGAAGCAGGAGTTAGGGGTGCTCAAGGGTGTTCTTGCTGGGCTGCTGAGAAGAGGCCGTTATCAGCATGGCACTGGCTTCCTGTGACAATGGGGACCCACGCCAGGAGTGTGACAAGGGAGACAGAAGACTCTGGACAAAGATCAGTTCCCTGCCTAATTCAAACCTCACCAGCCAGCTCAGCTTAGGCAATAAGTACAATAAGTATGCTTTAAATATTTTCACTGGGTATATTTTCTTTTTGTGAGCTTTAGGAAAATTTTAAATATAAGAATATGCATTTCTTTCTTTTACAACAGCACTTTATAGTAAAAAGATGCTAGGAACCACATATAATCTTCTTTTTTAAAAAAAAGTCTTAGATTTTTTAAAAAATAAAATTTTAAAAAATTATATTTTTAATTTTAAAATCTTATATATTTTTAAATTTACCTGCAGGTGTTGGGGTTGGGTAAATGTACCGGAGTCCCTGGAGCTAGAGTTCTAGGTAATAAGGAATGATCCATCGTGGGCTCTGGAAACAGAATCCGGTTCTTTGCAAGACCAGCAAGTATTCTTAACCACTAAGCCAGCTCTCCAAATCCATTTTAAAATTTTTGATTGCCACATTTAAGAGAGAGAGAGAGAGAGAGAGAGAGAGAGAGGGAGGGAGAGGGAGAGAGAGAGAGAGAGAGAGGTGAGAGGCATGCTGCCAAGCCTGACAACCTGAGTTCAATTCCCAGAACCTACATGGTGAAAGAAGGGGATTAATTCCCCAAAGCTGGGCTCTAACCTCCACAATGCATCTAACATGCACATGCTCACACGCTTGCATACACACACATGCACATACACAAACACAGAATAAAGAAATGCATAAATGTAATTTTTAAATTTAAAAAATAAGGTAATTTTAATAATATATGCTTAAACTGGTGAATCTAAAATATATTACAATATGCAATGAATATACAACTATTAATATTTTCAATCTTTCCATATTATCTCTCAAAGCTGATATGTATTTTTTACTATAATAGTGCTTATGTCAAACAGCGACATTTCAACTGTCCAGCTGTCACCCGTGACTGGGGGCTACTATACTAACCAGCACAACTCCAGGCGTTTCACAGTTCAGCTATTATGAAGGTTCTTCTCAAAAGATAATGAAAATAGTATTTTAAAAATGCCTATGGTTTTTCATAATATCATCACTAGATGCCTTTAGCCAACTAATTACAGGAGTATTTTCTGGAGTGTGATCAGGACGGTGAATTTTCAAATATGATGTTAGAAAGGGTGAGGGAGTGCATAGCATTGGAAAAGCCCGGGTGAAACTAATTTTCTTTTGCTCTTCTACTGGTGAAAACTTCGAGTTCTTGGGGTTATGTGTGTACACTCTCAATTCTTAATTGGTCATGAAATCACTTTTTCACGGAGCCTCTCTCAGGACAAGCGTTACTGTAGAAAATGTTGATTTAAAATTAAAAGAAGTGATGTAGGAATCTGAAAATCAAAAAAAAAAAAAAAGCAAGACAGGTTTTCTGAATAGCCATTGTGGACTTGCGTGTGCACCTTCAATTAACTCTCCAGTGTGTCCCTAACAATCTACCTTTGTGCTTAAACTCTGTGCCTTCTCCAGAATTTTTTTTTTTCAGTTTCTTGAAGAGAGAAACAGGACCTAATTCACATTCTTAACTCATATTGGGACCTGGCAGGGTTATCAGTAAGTAAATGGAATTAATAGATGGTTTGATAGGAACCAACTCGATGTAGAGATTTGGAGAGCGCAGGTTTCCTAAGCCAATAGAAGAAACAGCACAGGGAAGCTGAGTGAGGAGGGAAGGGGGCATGAAGGTGGAATCCTGCCCGCAGGCACAGCAGCCAAGAGCCTTTCGGCTCCTCTCACACACTCAGTGTCAGGGCCTCACAGAAGAGAATGTCCATGTTAGAGAAAATTAGTGACGAGAGTGCAGGCAAAGCAAGGTCAAGAACCGAAAAATAGCATAGTGTACTCCACATGTGGACATTTCTTCCTCAGGTAGATACACATTCAGATTTCTAGCAAGACGAGATCTGAGACAAAAGGTGGAGGAGGAGGGAGAGGAGCAGGGGGATAGTGAAGAACCAGGGGCTAAAAAGGAAGCAACCTGCAGACTGTAGATGTCTCCCCCACTACCACCGGGAACCAAAAGTTTACAGAAATGGATTACTTAAAGACAAATGTTCTGGAAGTTACCTTCTCCGCAGCTCTTGCGCTTGTTTTCACATACCTAGAGAGTGGTAGTTCGTTCATGCCCTCCCCGCTACTCATGCCAAGACACAGCTTCTGAATTCCATCACAAACGCCCTCAGTCAACAAAAGAAGTAGACGACCTGTTTGGTTTTGTCCTTCTTCCTCCCTGTACTCCCCATTTGTCCTGTAGCTTTTAGCTTTCTTTATTTGAAAAAAATAAATAAATAAATATCCTGTCTTTAAGAATAGAGTTTTTCCTTGGCCTGAGCCCAAAAGAAACCCATCCTCTCTTACACCAATGGTGATAATATTTAATGTTAGGTAAAATAAAAACATTGTGAAGTGTTGAGTATAAATAAAGTTGTGTGTCGATGTAGAGAAGTTGATTATATGGTAATAACTGCACCTAGAAGTGTTAGATAGATTTGGGGGTGTTTCTTCTTACTGAGCATTCAGATATTATCAAGAAGAGGCAATTTTCTTCATACTCCCAGCAATCCTCTCCAGAACATGACCTTTGACCCGACATACTCTGTTAGTGTGTCCTTCCAATGTTTTGGCCACCCAAGGAATGCACCAGGCTGAAGATCAAAGAACTTTGCTGGTTTGCACTTGGCGGCTGTGTTATGCCTCTGCTGGAATTAATACTGATGTCTTCCCCAGAGGAGCCAGCCACAGGAATAGTGACCAGTCACTGAGGACATGAGAAAGTGGCAAGGTTAGCATAAACAATGTGAAGCTGTGCTCTGCTTCCCACTGGGAGACAATGGCTCCTTCTGGGCGGCAATATTCCGCATTAGAGGATCCACGGCTGGGGGGAGCCTTGGAATATTATTTGGAATTAGTAAGTGTTATCATATATTTAAGATCTACAACATCGTGTTATAGGATACACATATTAAAATGGTTACTATCGGGGAGCAAACTAATATATCCATCATCACTTCTAACTATGGACTTTTGAAAGAAAAAGACTACCATCTCACATGCAGGATCTGAAAACAAAAGGATATAGAAAGAGCTAGACCTGGCATCAGTGGTTAGCAAGGCTGTGTGAGGGTTAGGGTACAGAGGTACAGGTCAAAATCTGCAAAGTAGCATTTGAATTTTTTTGAAATCTGTTGACACTCCTGTCAAATAAGGCAGGGCCAGGAGCTACTAAACTAGCAGGAAGCTGACCTGAGGTCAGAAGGTGTTCTGTTTTCTATTGTCCCTGACAGAACACAACAGTAGGAACAGCGACTAGATTTATTAAGTGCATTGATGGATGCCAAATACAGCAAGGTTGTGAGGTAGTTGACTCTCCTGGTAAAGAATGTATTTTCCAAAGAACTGCAAAAAGCCTATGCACACAGTAACCAGACATACTTGGTGCCACACTCACTGATCACATTTTTTTCTTGTACAATTATTCCCTCCTTCAAGCATAGACCCTTGCTGATTTCTGAGACTATTTTAAGACCTGCTGACTTGCTGCCCATCATAAATAAAGATGACACACCTGGCCCACCACCAGAGGACATGACCTAACCTTTTCAGATCTTTCCTTCTCTTCTCAAGCTTCCATTCCTGTGCCCCAAGGCTCAGCAGACCATTAGCAAGATCAAAGCCAGCTGGTATGAGCCCATGATGTCTCTAAATCCTTCTATCCCAGTGGTTCTCCATCTGTGGGTCGAGACCCCTTGGGGGTTGAATGATCTTTTCACGGGGGTTACATTTCAGATATCCTGCATATAAGATATTTACATTATGACTCATAGCAATAGATAAAGTATAGTTATAAAGTAGCAACAGAAATAATTTTACGGTTGAGGGGGTCACCATAACATGAGGAAGTGTATTAAAGGGTCACAGCATTAGGAAGGGTGAGAACCACTGTTCTATACCATCGCAGATCTCGCCTCTCTTTCCTGAGATAAGGTGGCCCTCCTCCCCAAGTTGTTAATCCCTCGTTTTTCCTCAGAGATCCCTACCTCCCAGCTCCTGGCAGCCTCATTCGACAAGCTCCTCTTTGGACTCATCCTTTCTGTGGCTTCTTTCCTGTCAAGAAATGTCAGAGTCACGTTTGTATTGTAAAATAATCCTTTATCCTTGTTTCTCCGGAGTCATCTCACCGTCTAATCCTGTTGTCATTAAGTGTCCAGGAGCACTCCTTTCACTCTGATAGTATAATATTCTATATACAGAGATTCCCTAACTGTCCCAGTGTCGTTTAATCAAGTCGACTAAGACAGAAACTTCTCTCAGTGTAGAAATCTATAACCCTGATCATGCCCCGATCATGCACCACTTCTGATTTCAGTGTGCCGAAACCTAGCTTCTTGTCTGGAGGAAACAAGGCCTGTGAAATTGCCAATAATTTCATAACAGGGACTGCAAATAGGCAGTGGAAGTGGGAGAATGATGAGAACGTGGGTTCATGTTTTGTTTGGATGTTGAATGAAAGAAGACTAGAAGGCATAGGAAAACAAAGACATAAAATCAGATGGGAGGTTGCTTGCCAGTTTGGTGCAATACAGCAGAGCTAGACCGGGGTCCAGAGTTGTTGCTTCAGAGGACCAGAAAGGTGTCATCACGCCCCTCCCCTCAAGTTCCTGACTGTACCTCTATTCCCACCCAGTTCATTTCTCCACCGTCAGGGAGCTGAAACATGGACGGGTTCCTATAGCATCTACAGCATCACAGAGACACACACTTCTAGAGAGAAGCAGCCACTCAAAACCCTTCACATACGTAGTGAGGCTTCAGTTGTCATCTTTCCTCATGAACTGGAAAGGGAAGCTTCGGTTTAGCCAAAGAATAGGTGACCCCCAAGGAGCCACAGCTGCATGTGTCCCCCAGAACAAAGGGCACCGCAAATGACAGAGCCTGAGCAGTGCCCGTGTTAGCATCGCCTGTCCCTTTGCAGAGCTCTCGTCAGTAGCCAAGATGAGCCTACAATGAGAGGCACATTATCTCATTTCCCTCCGGATACAGTACCAGTTTGAGGAAGAAAGCATCATCCACAGAAAGCTAAAGCTTCATTAAGCCCATGGTACAGGTCAAATTTCTCCAGCAGTCAGTTCTGCCTCCGGCTAGCACTAGACATGGAGTCATTTACAGGCAGGAATAATAGCGGCTTGTACACTTCTCTCTGCGCAAGATGTGTGGAAACTTTATGCAGCCATTAATGCTCCTTTCCTGCTGAAACTGGTCAGCAAGAAAGTCATCGCTTAATCTTGATGATTCAGAGGGGGGCTGCAGGCAACCTCCATAAAATACTGGTTTTCTTCTTTCAAACACAGTTCATTATTCATCTAAGAAAGAAGGCTGACCACACTGATTTTCCTGATAATGATTTTATATACATTTTGAACATTACAAAACTATGTATTAGAGTCAATTAACAGGTATAATAATGATTATAACTTTTCTTATGCTTAAAATGTTTTTCCAAATCTGTGGATATCATCAAGCATGAAAAGCTTTCCTGTGTTTTACGAGGCCATTAGAAACACTGTTTATTATTAATCAGAACCAGAGGAATTAAATAAAATTTTTTGCAGCATGGGAATTTATGACTCTCAGTTATCTGTCGATGAGGCAAAGCTTCCAGTTTTAACAAGTTAATTATTTCATCCTCCTTATACTTTTTTCCCTGTGAGAAATGTTGAATTCTTTGTTAATTTTTCACATTGCTGTAAGATTTTATGAGTATTTCTTAGATGATATTCAAAGAAAGTCTGTCTCCAAGGAAATGGAACTATTCTTTTTTCTTCTCACTTTTAGAAGTTTCGGGCACTGTATTTTCAATTCAGCTCTTTCCCCAGAAAACCGAGCTCTATGTTATGGCTGTAATAAATTACTCTTTTAGGAGTTCTGATATAAACGGTGGAACGGCATATGATTTAAAATAAAGAAATAAAAACTCGCCCTGTGCACTTGGGTTTCTTTTCTAAGAGTCCACTCAGAAGCATTGAGCTATAGCAGTCCCAGACTTCCAGCTAACATTTTACCAAATCCCTAAACTTTGAAGGAATAGAATTCTGCATGACTCTTTCAAATCAGTTCCATGTTAAATATCCAGAGACTAAAACGCTCTTTAAAACACAGCTGGGAGCAAGTCAAGCACTGAAGTTTCCCCAGCCAATTTGTTGGTTTAGCCAGGCTGTTGAGAGTTAATTTTGCTCTGAGCAAGCCTCCAAGTCAGCAGAAAGACCATGCCTGCAGTTGACTGGGAACTGCTTGCATACCAGCTCTTTAGACCTTTTGCTCTTAGGACTGTCCTGTTATCTGGACCTTTTATAGGAGACTCGAAACATCACCTTCCATCTCCTCTCTAACTCTTTGTTCAAAATCACCAGACTGCCAAGACCTAACAATTTCCTGGAACAAAAAAAGAAAGAAACTGTGCTAGGCATGTGGCTCAGTTAGTCTAGTGATTGCCTGGTATTCATGAGCACCTGGGTTCGATCCCCAGCACCTCATCAACGCAACATGGCTGACGTATTTGGGAGGTGGAAGAAAGAGGATCAGGAGTTCAAGGTCACTCTTGGTTCTGCAGTGAGTTCTTCTAAGACAACGTAGGCTACGTGAAACTTTACCTCAAAGGAAAAAAAAAAAAGAACTGAACACACAGAAGTGGGACAAAAAGCTTTCCTTGAGATGCCAATCAAAGCAAAATAATTGACATTTCCCATTTAATGAGTCCCAAACAGATCATTACGAATCTTTGATCTCTGTTTCTCTGAAGAGCAAGCATTAAGTAGGCCAAACTGGGCACTTAGGCATTGTGAATATTAATATCACAAAAAATGCCTTTACTTTATGGAAGGGTATTTTATAAAATAGAAAACTCCCCTGACCTGATTAAAATACAACTTTCTTTTCAACATTTTTGTTGGTTTTTTTTTTTTCACAAACAGCACAGTATATTTTTCCTAGTCATGGTTTAATATATATGACATGTTGTCTGTATACTTTGCTGTTTTAAGTACTGGAGATGATCACTGAAAATTAAATTTACTGCCATTGTGTGCTGTCTGGATCACGGCTTTACTAGTGACATAATGAAAAATCACTATGATTGAAGAAATGGGTGTTTACAAAACAATGATTGCTTCATGTACATGGTGTATTTACTTAGAAGAGAAACTTCTCACCTAAATCAAGGAGTAATTATCCATTCCTAGGAGTGATGTCTTAGTTGTACCAGTAGATGTCTGTCATCTTAAGCTATTTCTTTTGTTTACACTCGAGGAGCTAAGTAAATGCGTAATCGCTTCCATATAGCTTTGTGGTACTTTCTTTTGTTTTTGTCTTTGCTGTCGCAGAATAAATGATCCCAAGGGATATTTGAAATTTTTACTTGTGTTTATATGTGTACATCATGTATGCATGGGTACCCATGAAAGCTAGAAGAAGATGTTGGGTCCCCTAGAACTGCAGTTACAGGTGGCTGCAAGCCATCTGACGTGGGTTGTAGAGTTACTAGTGGTGGAGAGCTGGTGTGGGTTCTGGGAATCCACTCAGTTCCCCTGTAAGAACAGCACATTTTCTAAACTGCTGAGCCGCCTCTCCAGCCACGTCCCCTTGGGGGATTTCTCTGGGCAGAAAGCTGACTACATTTATGCAGAGATCCTAGTCGGGTTCTTCCATAGTTAAAGATGTTTCATGGAAAATCACAGCCTCCTCGGCAAAGCCATCTTCTCTCCACAGCAAGAGTTCACTTCAGCCTTAGTGACAGCAACTTGTGAAACCTTCGCGAATCGGCTAAGCAAAAGAGTTTGTCTGTACAACTCTGTATGGCAGACAGCATGGTTAGGAAAAATATAAAGTTTTTCCAAATATAAATGTAGTTTTTCAACACCATTCTTTTTAACTTCACACCTACTTAATAAAGTCCTACAAGCATCTATTTATCGAAAAACAGGATGGGGATCATGTGGCTTTTCTATGAATCCTTGCATTACCTTTTATGTAATAAACTCTAAAAGGGAGAGATTTAAAATTGAATCTCACAACTTTATGAAATCCCACAGCGGGTGTTAAATGTCATCACCAATCTGTCGCACAATTTATCTTCTGAGATGGTATTTCTTTCTCCAGATCAGTCTCCAGCGTTGCCCACACAGCTCTCACTAAGAGGACTACCTGGGGAGAGGGAAAGGAACTCAGAATTAGGTACTAGCGTCTCTTGCTGTATCCACCTGGATTTGAACCTGTCAAAGTTAGCCAGCCTGGTAGAATCTTTGGATACAGCTGGCCTATAAAGGAATAAAGGACTGCAGAACGAGCCTCGGTATCATTTCTGGGCAGAGTTCAGCTGTAGAATTCTCTAGAATAAAATCAAGCCTCTGGCTTTAAAGGGTGTGGCTGTATTCTGCTGAGCCAGGCATGGCTATCTGGTGGGTGACAGCAGGATCCCAGACCAGCTGTTGGCTACTGCAGACAAGTGTGACACTCTGGAGCTCAGCTCTAGAAGCCACTTGGCCATAGGTAAGAAGACACAACTACGAGGGGAGGCAAGTCGTAGAGGAGGAGGGGAGGCAAGTCGTAGAGGAGGAGGGGAGGCAAGTCGTAGAGGAGGTGGGGCCTAGTGACATCCGCTGGGATGGAAAGAGCAATGTGGGGCAGGCTCATAGCGTCTGCTTTGGAGGCTGAAGTTGTCGAGACTTACAGATAAGTGATCTGCACAGATATACTGGCCAGACTTGGCTTTGAATAAAAGAGTCATCTCATCCCACACAGTGCGTTGTGACAACTGCTTAACTGTAATGATCAAATCACAGCCACAGCATTCGAGTTCGGGAAATATTGAGCTAATTAAAAACCCATGGGGAATTTAGGCAAGCCAAAATGACAATCTTATACCTTGAAATCTCTCCAGGACACCTTTTGTTTTTATCCAGGGTCACAGACTCCCAAGGTCTTTCATTAAAACAAGCTATCCTTCCATTCACGTCGCATGCCAAGGACAATAACATATTTTCCACAGGAAGATGCCAACTCCTCCCTGGGCATGCTAAGAGATAACTGACATTATCAAAGCCGGAACTCATGTGGCCGGGTTGCATTTTGAACGGGCTGCTTCAGAGTTTTGTAACTGACACCACATGCTTTTTGCAGCCCCCCCTGAACACGACTTGACAAGATCCATTTCCAATCTGTTCCAGATTGTCCCGTGTATTTTATGGCTAGGGACTGAGTCACAAACTAATCGGCACAGGCAAGAAAGAAACGTTAGCAATTTATAAAACAAGGTTCAGTTCATCTGAGCTATTAAGGATGTTCAGGCCTCTGAAGACATTGGTGAGAGAGTTTCTGCTGTTCTGGGGCTCCCTCATCTCCACCTACATTTTTTTTTTTGCTTATCTTGTGAATTTCAGTACAAGTCGGGCCCAACCCATTGCACCCCTTTCTGAAGGAGAGTCGACTGTGTTCCTTCATGCCAGCACTGTCTGGAATGATCTCCGTTATGGCATTCAGCTCTTTTGCAGTCGGGGTGTGTTTACATATCTGCTTTCTCTGCTAGAACCCTATGAGGACAGGGGCTGTGGTGGGTTGGCTCATGTAGATGTTAAACAAATGTCTGTCCAGGGAGTCGATAGAGAAAAAAACAAATGGGTAAATGTCATAAGCTATCAACTTCTGTAGCCAGCGGACTGTCCTCCCGCGACTTCATTGGAGAACTGGAAACACATGAGAGATGCACACTGATGGAAACAGATATTGTCCTTCATGATAGACAATCGCAAAAAGAAAATCACTAGCTACCACAGAAATTAATTTTGAATTTTCTCTTAATAACTGATTTTCTAATGTGCCCTTATTTCAATTAGAAATTGCACGAGTCGTCCAGCGTGAGCTGCAAAGGTGTTCTGAGGCTTGGTTTTCCGCAGAAAGGGTGATTCTGACCTAAATTCTTCCTAGTCTTGCCTGGTCCCGCTTTTGACCAACTGTAAGCATTTCCAAGGCAGCTGTCCGTGTTTAGAGAGGCCATCTGTAGCCATGAAAAGTCTTCCCCGACGGAGTTTTAATTGGCCTATAAGTGTTTCACAAACACAACCTTTGTTCTTTAGTGCAGCGTGCTTTGCTTTGTTTGAATTTTCAGTCTGTGGAACATGAGTTTGAAGTCAGATAAAACCGGAGATCAAATTCTAAGTGTTTGCTTATTGAGCTGTGTGGCTTCAGAAAGGCAAACTCTGCAAGCTGTTGTTTCCTCATCTGGTGAGCAGGAGTAGTGATATCTGCTGGAAACAGCTGGGAAAAGTCAGTGCAAGCGCCTACCCCAGGGCTTTCTGTAACCCTGGTTTATTATAAATGGAGCTCGCTCTCTCCCTTTGGCAACCTTCTGGGAAGAGCGCTCACAAAAGTCTCGTCCTTAAGACTGCAGTTGCCTTGGCTCTTCCTCAGCCAGTGGACCATCCTCCCATAATTCTTTACCTACAGGTTTCTCCTTAATTATGTGTATATGTGCTGAGTATATGTGTTTTTGTGTGGGGATGTACACATGTGCATACAAGATCATGGAGTCAAGAAGAGGCCATCAGATCCCTTGGTGTGGCGTTATGGGTAGCTGTCAGCTGCTCCATGTAGCTATGAAGAACTGAAATTACGTTCTTAACTTCTGAGGCATCTCATAGTTATAATTATGTTTCATAAATACTTGCGGTTTTTAATAAAGATTTACATTTATCATTTGCGTATGTGTCTGTAAGTTTGTATGTGGGGGTACTAGTGACCAGGGAGTCTAAAATAGGGCTTTGAATCCCCTCCCCAAAACTGCAGTTACAGACAATAGTGAGTTGTCTTGACATGAGTTCTGGGAACCAAACTCAGATCTTCTGAAAAAGAAGCAAGCATTTTTAACTGCTGAGCCATCTCTTCAGACCTCAAAACCTTAAGTTTTTAATTATCAGAATATGTTTAAAGTAAAGATGAATACAAACCTTTGATGTCACAACATCTTCCTAGTTTGGATATTTGATTTTGAAAGAACTAGTATGTTTTCGGAGACAGAATTCATTTACTTCTTACCATCCTTTGAGCTTAGGTGTCATTGCACCTCATGTCAATCAGTGGGAAACCTGTGGAAGGTTATTTGATGTAAAACTATTATCAATATCTCAATAGGAAGTAAAACTTCTGACTTCAAGATGTGGAATATAATGAAACAACTCTTTGTCAGTATAATGTATTATACTTGGTAGCATCTATCGACCTAGAATAAGAAGTGAGGAACAAGTTTTATCCCTAATGAAGGAGTTAGTATGTCAATTGGCCATGTCAGATGCCATGTGTTTATGGCTATGACAGATGAGCTTAGCTAGTCAGAGTATACTGCAATTAAGCCTCGTGTCTGAGGTCCATGATGTGGGCTCTGTGCCAGAAATGAGTTGCACTCCACATTTCTATCCATCCATTAATGTAATAAACAGGTACTAAACACCTTTTATATGTCAGGCCTTACGCTAAATCCTTAATAGGTAGATTAAATAAAATGCCATCTGTAGTTGGCAAGTATTTATTACTACATCCTGAAAAATAAAATTAGCCTATCATTTCTTAGTGTTTGAGAATGAACATAATTAAATGTGAGTAAAATTAGACTCATAAACAAGAGAACCGCATGCTGTGTATTTGCATATCCTCCCAAATATGCGGATCACTTAATAGCTATTTATATTACTAAAAATATAATTTGGATTATATTTTTTTTTAGCAAAAGTAAACTTTAGTTATTGATCTCAAAACTGGCATGAACAATGTCTGGTTTGGGTGTGTGGGCATGAGTGCATGTGTGATTTATGTGTGAGTCTGTGCACACATCTACCATGGCACACACGTAGAGGTTAGTGGATAATTTTTGAGAGTTGATCTCTTGCTGCATTTTGCATCTGGGTGATCCAGGGTAACTGGCTCATGCCCTTCTGGGAAATTCTCTTGTCTCTGCCTCCCCCTTCCCATAAGAGTGCTAGGATTGCAGATGTACAATGCTGTTTGGCTTTTTATACAGGGTCTAGGGATGTAACTCGGGTCCTCAGTTCTGCACAGCAAGAGCCTTTGCCCACTGAGTTTTGACCTTTGTTTTTAATGAGTGCAGCAATTATACTTTGTCCTCAATTCATTATTCATTTCACATGGCATATAGTATAAAGTGTATTCTAACCCCTTGAGTATGTTATGTGAAAGAATGCTACTAAAACCAATTCTTTCAGTGAAATTTAACACAAAACTAAACTTTACGGATTTATTGTGAACTTCAAATTTAAATGAGTTTTTTAAGGCATAGCCTGTGTGATCGTTAAATTGTAGTCTCGTAACCTTGTCAATATTAAGTGAAAAGTCAGACTCAAAAACAATAACAGAAACAATGATAATGCATCATTAACAATTACATAATAGTGACCTATAGAAATTTCTGATGCCAGGCACTGTTTTACATTCTAACCCAAGATTTCTGGTGAATTTACTGATCCTTTTCTTTTTGGCGGTCGGCCCTGTGACCTATAGACAACAAGATGTTATATGTCAAGGTAGCTCCAAACTCACCATGAAAACTAACTGCAAAGAAACCCCCTTTGCAGTGGGAGAAAGACAAAAGTCACAGTATCCCACTGTCCACCCTGTTTAACGCAGTGGCAGGATTTACAAAGACTCCTCACTTGAACATAGAGGGAGTTTTCTAGTCAGCTTACCTTTTACTGATCTTTAGAGAAAGTGCTTGAAATACTGTCCTTTTGCGAAAGATTTACCTCAATTACTATCCAGATGTAGTGTTTGAGAATATGTTCTAGTTAGAGGGCCGCACAGTTTTGACTAGAGAACCAATAGAAATCAGGTTTACTTAAGGATCAAGCAGTCAATGGTTTATAAGACACGTTTGGGGAGTCAACGTAATGTAACTCCCTAAAAATATTCATGCGCTTACGTTCTTTTTGCTTCTGGTTGGTTCCATATAAATATGCTAGTCTATGTTAAATAGTACTGTCTCTCTCTAAGTTGGGAAATATCTGTACAAGATGCTGTTATTTAAATTTCCCAGTATCTTCTCTAGCCATTTCAAAAATATTGGTTAGCTGTGTAGCTGTACTAAATAGTTAATTGATTCTAGTATCACACTTCCATCATATGATACTTTATGAACACAGTGGAAGAATTGCTTTTGCTCACAGCCAATGTTGTCTGTGACAAACTCAACAGGACATGACAGCTAGCAGCAGGTGGCACTGCACTATGACTTGAGGCAAAGCCAATCTTGCTCATAGACATTTAAAGTTTAAAGTTTTCAAGTTTTGTAACATGCTGGGCCTGCTTGTTGGGATTTCTGTCCTGCCCAGTTCCTGCAGTCATTATGTCCCAAAGAAAAATCACAGAGTTCTCCATAAGTTATAAACTGATTGGCCCATTAGCTCAGGCTTCTTGTTAACTTTTATAACTTACATCAACCCATTATTCTTATCTATGTTAGCCACATGGCTCGGTACTTTTTTGTCAGGGCAGGTTATATCTTCCTTCTTCATTGTCTGGACAGGACTGGGGAGGAATGGTCTTCCTCCCCAGATTTCTCCTGTTCTCATTGACCCACCTCTACTTCCTGTTTGGTTGTCCTGCCTATACTTCCTGCCTGGCTACTGGCCAATCAGCGTTTATTTAAAACATAATTGACAGAATACAGAATTGTTCCACACCAAAGTTTAAAGTCCCTCATGCCTCAAGATAATCACATGTGTCTGTGTAGAAGTGTGTTGGTATACATGTATGCTCCCCCTATGGATGGAGATTGAAAATACCCAAATGTCCCAAAGCTAGTGTAACTGAATATTTTATTAAATAGTCAACTCTATTGGTGCCACTCAGACAGACTCTCGCTTACTAAAGCCAAAATTTTAAAGACTACAGTCTAGCCTGCCTGCTCACTGGACAATTAACTAGCGAAAAAGTAAGAGCTGAAGTACTTATAACAGCAAGTATTTTTAGTATGACTAATTAATGTCTCCTGGGCAGGTCTGCTTATTATTTAATATATGGAAAACATCCGTTATGTTTATTGTCACCATTACTGGTAAGCACACATTGGCCTACAGCTGTCTTTAGAAACATCTCTGTGGCCTACAGGCTGTTTCCAGTCATTGATATTTCAGCTTTAATGTACAAAGAGCAGGTTTGCTCTTTGAAATCGGAAATGACCTTTCCTTGATGTTGTTGTGTTGTTGTTATTATTTTGACTTTTGCCAAGCAGACCCAGCTTCTTCAAAGCTCAAGTGAGTGCAAAGCAGCACATTCAGTTCCAGCTCTGCACTGCTTTGTTCATGAATCCAAAAGGGCTGAGCATTTTCAGATATCCAAACATATAAATTCAGTTTTCCTTCTCATTTGCCTTTATATCTGCCCTTCTGGATTCCAGCTGGAACCAAATCCAAAAGTGCTGAGCGACCACAAGAAAGGCTGCCTTCCTTGGGGTTTCTAGATCCCTGGAAGTGGGAAGCATTAGTCATTCACAAGCCCCGTACCCACAGATTTTCCAGTCTAAATCCTACAAAGCCCAGGGACACATGTACGTTTCTCCACCAGGACTACAGTGTGCTTTTCAGAGTGGACCTCAGCCTTCAGGACCACAGTGAACCCCATCTCAACTGATTTGAGGTCTAAGTTGAAAACAAAATTTCATATTAGTTCAGAGGTGTGGAATGCGTGAGAAACACGAAGAAGTGTTCCAAATATTGACATCATATTAGTATATTTAATGGAAAATAATGAATTCATCTGCTTGTAATTTGTTTCAGTTTCCCTTCCTCCTGAGTTCTTGTAGACCAACTTAGAATACTCTCATAATACAACATATGGCCATATTCCCTTGGCACTTGCTTAGGGAAGAAACACAGTGGTCTCACGCTCTGTGATATTTCTTCACTGTGTGGGTCCAAACGTTCTGTAAGAAGTGTAGGTCTTATAGAGGTAACCATAGCTATGAGTTCACGAGTGCAGTGGGTCTGTCATGTCTAGGAGACAATATCCACAGCTCTCTTCCCTGCCATCTGACTCTTACCTTCTCTCTGCCTTCTCTTCTGGGATGCTCCTCAACCCTTAGGAGGGGATTTGGCACAGATCTATCCTTTAGGTCGAGTATTCAGTTGTCACTTGTTCTCAGCCCTTTGACCAGTTATAAGTCTCTGCATTATCCCCTTATTAACAAATGAAGCATGCTTAGTTAATGTCTTTTGTTATGTTTGTAAATTTGGAACTTTTACAACAATAAAACCCACTGCAGGGAAAAGCATCTCTGACCAGGGAGGACAATATTAACAAGTGGGTAGAAGCATATATGTATGTGTGTGTATGTGTGTGTGTCTCTGTGTGTGTGTGTGTATATATGTGTGTATGAAGCAACGTGAAAACATATGGACTTAGCAATATAGCAGTAGTAGGTTCCCCCCACTTAGGCCCTCCTCCTAAGCCATGGGCTTTGGAATATGCTAATAGTACCATGCATGAATTTTCTTTTGTGGCACAGGCTTCAAAAATAAGCTGAACGTGGTTGGTTACCCTTATAATCTTCATGCCACTCTTGCACCAATGGCACTTCTTGTCTGTCAAGCTGGAATTATAGCATGCCAGGCTGTCTGTAAGACATAATGGCATTTATTTCTCGTTTGTCTTTGTTCTGATGGCCTATTAGCTGGAACTGGGGCCCATCATTGAATGAATCTCTTTCATTGCTGCCATACATTGGCACTATTCTCAATTGGGAGCCATGTTTAAAGTGATTATCACATGCCCACAATCATGCTAACTCATACATGGTTGTTGCCATGAGTTTACCCTATTGACTAATATATACCAAACTCAGTCCATATATAGCTGAATCTTGACCCAGCCAAATACTAAATGGGGTTTGGGTGAAAGTGGGGCACAGCAGAAAAAGGACTGCACCTTCCCCAGAAAGCCTCAACTCAGATGAAGAAAGTAGCATCTTACCATATCTTTAGGGACATCAAATATATATATATATATATATATATATATATATATATATATATATATATATATATATATGAAAGTGACCATGGGTCAATAAGAAACGAGCAATGCCACACATGCCCTACACCCGAGCATCAGAGCCAGCTACTCAGAAGAGGTGAGAGTAGAGGAGAGCAGACAGCTGTGGAAGTAAAGGCACAGACAGAAAGAGAGAGGTACCCTGAACAATATATTTATGTATATATATATATATATATATATATATATATAGAGAGAGAGAGAGAGAGAGAGAGAGAGAGTGAGTGTGTTTGTGTGTGTGTGTGTATTACCTAGTATATATATATATAAATTACCTACTAATGTGTGCTGGTGTATAGAAGATGCTAAGAAATGCATAGTGATTTCAGCTATCATTATTGTTATTATGCTTCAGTTTCCTATTGGAGAACATGGAGTTTTTGTTGGATTTTTTTTCCTTTTGGAAGGCATCTTAGAAACTCCAACTAGCAATTGATACTCTTTCCAGTGTTCATGGAGCAGAAGAGTTACTTGATGCATATTTAACAAATTAAGTATGTTTACTTAATGTCTCTTATTTTATTTGTGAAGATGGAACTTTTATAACAATAAAACGCTGCATACCTTAAACATATAAATGGCCATATTCATTTAAGAATTGCCCCAAGTTATGCTTATTTATGGTGTAGTTTTCCTTAATAGGCATCTGAAATTTGAGCAACATTCAACTCGGGACATATGATCTTATTTTTCAGTATGTGCTTAAGAAAAACATATTCTTGCCAAAAAGAAACAAAGGTTTCAAAATAAAAATTGTACATTGAGTTTCACAGAAATTCAATCAAAGTCCTGGCAAATCTCGAAATCTAAATAGTTCATTTTTTTCATTTTACAGTACTCCTCGTGGAATATCATATCTTACAGGGCACCTTGAAAGTTTCTCAGAAGGCCCTTATGATGGGTTTTGTAGAAAAAGTGAAATTTACTTTGTTTACTTCTGGAGCAATCATTTTCTGATGACTTAAGCAATATTCTCCAACAATATTCTAAGCGTTTCATTTAGCATCATTTAATTTTCGTTGTGTTCTTTAGTTTAGGGGTCATATTTTAAGACATATCCTAAATAAAAGAAATGGAAGTACTTTTTAAAAAATTGTTTTTAAAAGACCTTAGGGTGAAATGCTACCAGATAAACTTACTTTTGTCGTTTCTCCTCACAATTGGAAGACAATAACCTATCACTTCGAGGAGCACACAGGCACTCACCACATCGTTCACGTCCCCAACAGTGCATCTAAAGGTTAACATTATACAGGTGCTTATCTGTGGTGTCCCCGGTGGCGGTCTATAGAGACAGAAACTGGAAACATAGAAGTCAGCCTTTCCGTTCTCACAGCCAGCGACTAAGTGATAATAAGACACGAGCAATGCCACACACGCCCTACACCCGAGCATCAGAGCCAGCTACTCAGAAGAGGTGAGAGTGGAGGGGAGCAGACAGCTGTGGAAGTAAAGGCACAGACAGAGAGAGGTACCCTGGACCAACCAGCGGCCACTTGAGTCAATACTTGCCATGCAGGCTAGAGAATGGATTCCAGCAGAATCCATTAAGAAGATTTGTGTGTGGGAAAGTCGTTTAGCAACAATACAGGAAAATGGATGCAAGGGCAGGCAAGAGGGCTGACAAGAGAGATCCATGAAGAGGTCAATGGTAAATAATCCAATGGTAAATAAATACAAACGCTCAGGTCCACATGGCGTCAGTGGAAGTCAGGAGGGAAGAGAATGAAGTCAGAGGGACACAGTCTAAGCGAAGGCCTTGGGATTTGAGGGATGCTAGAGAAAATGAAGAGAAACTGGTAATAGGCTGAACCTAAAAACCGGACCCTTGTGAGCTCCTGATGAGCTTATAGGGTAGAGGACAGATTTGGGGATGGTAACTTGTAAGGTCAAATGTAGCTGGTTTTTGAGAGACCCCAAATCCGACTAATAGAAACTGAAGCAAGCTCTTTTTTGCTAGTACACACCAAAATGCCCAGCAGCAGAGGCTGCAGACCAGGGAAGGCAGAGATGGATCATCATAGCTCTGACTTTTCCGGTAGATCCCATAACAGTTGTTCCAGTTGTCACAACCCTGTCCTGAAAGGCATAGTGCCATAAAAGGGTAAAGCAAGAGAACAAACTCCGGGGGACACTGAGGTGACTCAGAGAGTAAGGAGCTCGCTGCCAAGACTGATGACTTCAGTTCAAATCTGGGAAATGTATATATTGTGGAAGGAGAGAACCAATTCCCTCAAATTGCCCCGTGACCTCCCTCTCAAGTTGTCCCTTGGCCTCCTCACATGTCCTGTGGCATACACGTCTATGTGTCCCCACAAAGTAAATAAGTTCAAATTAAAAAACATTAAAAGTTGTTTCGTTGTTGTCATTTCTAAGAAGAAATTTTACATCACAGAAATGCAGGTTTCAACTTACACAAAGGACCACTCCATTTTGGAAAATAGACAAGGGTGCCTGTTATTAATTTTTTTGCAGAGAGGAAAATAAGGAAAAGTGAGGTCCAAATAGATTTTTAACCCCAGCTATGCTATCTGCCAGTTACAGTTCTATAGTTTCTGTGGGATCTGCAGAAGTGCCACCGCTCAGTCATCTCTACGCTTTCTGCTCCAAGCTGCTTCATGATCTCAGAAGGCCGCTCGCTCTTTAGTCTCACACTGGCATCTCATGTGAAAAGAGACAGCGCGACAAGGGAAATGTTTCACGGAGGAACTAAATCAATCTTTCCCAGAAATCCACTCCTAAAATTGGACAACAGCTCTGCCTCTGGCCAGTTTTATCTACAAGAAATGCTAGGGAATAGATTAGTTTTAAACATGGAACACATAGCTACCTCCAACATCAACAAAAACAGTTAAAGGAAAGTAGGAAGGAAATACAGGTGGCTGTTGTGCAGGCACATAGACAGCCTGCCACAGAACCTGAGGTCTTGGGATGCAATTCCTTTATCGCCTTTCTCCCCTCCCCCCCCTTCACAGTTTGGTAATGAGAAAGCTAGATCATGTAACAGTTTATGGTTTGGCTCGATCTGAAATTCCCAAGTGTAGTGAGCTCTTTCCAATGTCTCACTGTTCTCTCTTTCCATACAAAGAGCACACAGTATTCCCAGCTATGGGAATAGGGCCCTTTTCTAACACCCACTGCTGACTCTGTACTCCTTTCATCCTTAAAACTCATTTGTCACAAAAAAAAATCCGTGCGTGTGTGTATGTGTACAAGTGCAAAATTTCTGTTCAGGTGCACATGTATGTGTGCAGATGGGCATTCATGTATGGCCACATGCATGCAGAACAACCTCAGGAGTCACCAATGTTCTTGAGGCAAGATCTTGGCCTGGAACTCACCAAGTAGGCTACACTGGCCAGCTAGTATGTTCCAGGACTCTTCCTTGTACCTTACTGCTTATGTTTCTTACCATGGGATCCGTTAATGATGTGATAGCTAATCTCTTTTTCATTTTAATGCAGGACTGTGGCTTATTGATTAACCCGGAAGAAGCCTGTGGGTTGCAGCCTATTTCTTCAGACTACATTGAAGCCATTTCACAGCCTAAAATAGAGAGTTGTCTGTCTGGGGACACTAAAGGTGATTACATGGATATCCTTTCTCCGAAATAAATCCCTTAGTAGACAAGCTCATGCTTAATTGGTCTACCCTTATGTTAAACAAGGATTTTCCTTTTCAACCCACATAAACAGCAAGGCATATTATAAATGTAAATGCATTGTTTTTATATTTGAAACCCTTGGTTAATCAAACCCTTTGCATGCTTCCTTCCTAACCACAGCCATCTAGAAATTGCAGGTCAGCAGTCAATCTTCTAGGAGTCTTCTCTTAGCCTCTAACTCATTTCCTAACTCTGTGCTTCTCTTGCACCACAATCTCTATGATTCAGTTAAGTCTGTAATTCATTGTTGAGTGTCATCTTTCCCAAAATATTAGTTTCATGAGGGAAGGAAGCTGGCTTTTGTTCACTGTATTTTCTTTATTACATTATAATATCTGTGTGTGTGCGTGCGTGCGTATGTGTGTGTGTGTATGTGTGCACGAGCACGCACGCCAGAGCATGCACAAGAGGACAGCCTGCATGAGTCAGTTCTCTCCTTCTATCATGTGAGTTTCTGGGAACAAACTCAGGTCCCCTGGCCCAAAAGCAAGCACCTTCATCCATGAATATCCCAGTCCCCTTTTTTTTGTGTTACAGCAACTCACTACATACTTGGGCAAACTATTCATAATTCATACATGGTGGATAGAAAAAGAAATATCCAGTTTTAAAGAATTCCTCCTCATTGTAGAAAAGAGATTGGGAATGGCCACAAATATCCCTCATATTTTGAGTGTTCATACAGAGAGGAAAATGAGTATATCAGACTCAGGTTGTAGCATTAAATCCTGCCTGAGCTGTGGGCAGCTCTGCAATGAGACACTTCTGTGACTCCACTCTCTAAGTCTTTCTCCTCAGTCTTCTTCCAGCAGGAGCTAAGTTGGGACTGAGATTAAGACTCGGGGCATGTGTTCTTCAACTGCCCTGGTTACTGCTCCATCCTGACCCCAGGATTCTGCTCCTCAGAAAGGCCCGAGAGAGCCCAAACAGCTGCTCCAGCCTTGCTGTGAACTTCACCAGGCTGCTGGAACGGAAAATGTGTTTCCCAAATGGGCAGGGCAAATTGCAATTTGGCATGCATTTAGAAGACGTGGGTATGTCCCATTCTTGGACATGTGTTCTATATAATAAACTCCAGTCAGGGTGGGACTGGCCTATTAAGTAGGGTCAGAAGCCGTGTCTGTGTCTGACTGCTGAGGGAGACACAGATTCAACCTTCAAACAAGACACCTATGTGTCTAGTTCTGTATTGTTTTGATCAGTTGACAATTTATGACAATCATAAAACAACTTAATTCTACGCGGTTGTACAACAGCCGAGTCCAAAGCTCTTCCACGCTAAGTCCCTGACACTGGCTGCTCAGGAGACGCCCTGAGTTCTAGCCTGGGAAGTGCGTAGTCGCGTCAGCTGGGCCCTGGAACATCTGTTTGAACTTCCGGGTGCGGGAGGGCGTCCCGGAGAAACTGCCTTCTGATACTTAATTGCATAGACTTGATTTGGTACACTGCTAGACCCCCACATTAGAGAAGGCCTCCACAGGGACTGCCGGACTGCCTTGCTTTAGAGCCTGAAATTGCGCAATGTCCTCCCTGGGGTCCCCTCCTACCTCTTCCCCTCCTGCACATACTTTACGCTGATAATCCTGCTTTGGGATTTCCAGTTCTTCACCTATCTGTTCTAGTACTTCCACACGCTTTCCTGATATTTCCCATCATCGGATGCCACGCTCTCCTCTCTAGCCAGCCTCTCTCCTGCACATTATCAGGGTAGCTTCTCTATGTTCCCAGAGCAATCCAAACAAGGTAGTCCCACAGTGCCTCTTTCGGATGTACGCTCTTTCAAGTGTGCCTGAGACCAGTGGTCTCCAGAATGCTATGATATATACCAGGAAGAGGAGGGAACAGCACTGAGTAGTCCTGGCAATGAAGCTAACACAGATGAAAATATATGTGCATCTGCTCTGTCTCTAATCTTTTTTATTTTCATGTTTTACGAAGGACACAATATATAAGCATAGGGGTATCTGCACATCTTACAGTGTGTGTAGGCTAAGACGTCAAGGGCACATGAGCAGTGTGTTTTACTGATGGCTTCGCTAGAATAGATCTCTCGGGAACATAAATTGTCCGTACTTGTCTTCCAATGTCTAATAGAGAGTAAAGAAAAAATGGTTTACTGAACTAAACCAAAATCTAAACCTTTCCTCCTTCCAGAGAAATCTATTACACAATCAGGAGGATAGGCAGAGGGAGAGAGACAGAGAGACTCTAAACTCTAAAAATTGTCTAAATTTTCTAGACAATATTTTTCTAGAAGGTACTGTGTGTTCCCAGAGATAATTTCATCTTTCATAACAGAACTTCCTCGGTGTGAAGGGAGAAGTTGTCATGGTAGATGATGCTGGAACGAAATCTACTTAGCAGTTATGTGTTTAGCTGAACATTCCCTGGCCCACAAAGCTATTTTAATAGTGTGCTACAATTGCAAAACTGGATCCATTCTTTTTACCTGTAATATAAAAATGCCAAACTGTCTTTTATCAATTACACTAATTTGAATATCTTTGAAATACTATATTTCTTTTTTTTCCTTAAGTGATTTCCATTCTCTTGCAAATAATATAATAATTGCCCAATAAAGTAAAAGTAATATTTCTAAATTAGAGAAAAAGGATGTATACAATAATTATTAAATAAAAAAGTTCAAATAATCTTATATAAACAATGAAAAGATTTCTCTACAGCTCATTTTTAGAATAAAGTGGGAGAGAACTCTAGTACTTCTAACATTTATAATGTAGACTTCTTATTCACTAAAAAAAATCTTTATTTTATGAGATTATACAACAAAATTTGTTTTGGTATTTACATGATTTTATGTCCGTTGTGGTCCTGAAAGATAAAACCATGATTCACTCAAGTGACTGAAATCTCATCTGCATTCAGCCCAGAGCTCAAAGTACAAAGAAAACAACTTTCTAAAAGACAGCTTTGTTCCTCGGGATGTATGTATAATATGTATCATACTTCATTTCAAAAGCTGTAGCTTGGGTTCATTCAGTGTTTAAATGCATAGCCTTGGGTTTATGTCCCTCCTCCTTTTGACAGTTTTAGTTAAGTGCTGGTGTCATCTAAGATGCCAAGAATCCCAGCCTCACAGATGTCGTACAGATGGCTACTTCAACTCACAGTAAATAAAGGCATTTCTAGCTGATTAAAAAATAGAAAAAGTCGTGGCTGCATACATATGTAATACTTCGTGACATGGAGGCCAAGCCTACAGATACCAAGTCAAGCCTTTTCCAGTGTGTGTAAGGCTTCATTGCATCTGTGTCTGACTGCTTCCTGCAGCTCAACCTCACCACCTTCTCTTCACAGCAGAAGTAGCCATGGAGAGCCTTAGTTTGTGGAAAGTTCGCTATCAGCAAGGTTGAAGAACCAAAAATGTTCGGAATACATGACGTTCTTTGATTTCCAGGGGTCTGATTAAAAATAAAGGGAGAAATAAGACACTTCCCTTACATGCCATGATTCTTTCAGAAAACTGTCAAGCACAGTCTTTACCAACACACACAGCCACTGAATAAAGTCAACTCAAAAACTTAATTATTTTATTTTATATGACTGAGTGTTTTGCCTACATGGATGTGTACTGGGTACATACCTGGTGTCTGTGGAGACCAGGAACTGGAGTTACAGATGGTTGTAGACCATCTGGGGGTGCTGGGAACTGAACCCAAGTTCTCTTCAAGAACAGACAGTGCTCTTAACCACTGAGCCATCCCTCCAGCCCCCAAATTAAAATTTTTAAAACTTAAAGAAAAATCCATTAAGATAATCAGATAATGAGGTTCTCCCAAAAGAACTATTGGACCGTATGTCATTGTCAACTGGTGATCTGCACTAAGGTGGCCTAACGTGATATCAGAATCAACAAACTGGAGATCCCTGATCGTGGTCCGGCTCTGGGATTAAACTTATTTCAGTCACTTACTTCTTGATGCCTTCGTTTACTGCATCTGCGAAACAAGAGTGTGGTAAGGACCAGACATGAGTTTCCTTCCAACTCCATCCCAGGTGAATCTGCACACCCTCTGGAGACAAATCTCATCCCTTTGCCATCGAAAACCCTCTGTGTCCTCTTCACCTCTGAGCAATAGTACTATCCTCTCTGTCTCCATCTGCAGTCTGTGGCAATCAACCTCCATGCGGCTTTCTCTGTGTGTGCAGTTGATGCAGAGGTCAGTCAGTTCTGTCTCACTCCTGACAGGCTCATCCCTTCACAGTTCACAAAAATATCATGCTTTCAATGTTTCTGAAACTCATCTCTCAGGAAAGTCCACCCAGTGAAATTTCCAGAAAGCTCTGTTTTCACTTTCTGATGAACCACCGTGGCATACTTGTGGTTAGGACACAGGACCAAAAATCTATTGATGGGCAGCTACGCGCACCATGGCAGGTGCACACATACTTTCCTTATAAAGTAGTAAATTTAATCATAAAAATATCAAGTCATTTGTCCAAGGGAAACAGTGAGCTGTAACCTTGGCTTTACTGTAGAACCATCTGAAAATATTTTAAAATAGATGGTTAAATCTCATAGTTAATGTTACACCAATATGTACCCTAGGCACAAGGATTTTAAAAACCTTTCTGGGTCAGATTTGCAATCAACACTGAGTTCCCCATGCTATCCGGATGATGCGGAGCCTGGGGACCTGTGTGTCTCCATAGCCTGAGTTAGTTCACCATCACAGACACTTTTACTCAATTTTGTAGTACTGATTGGATACTGTTATGATCTCTAATGCATATATAGTAACCTTGGAATCTGAATATCAATGTGTTTTTTTTTTTAGATTTAGGATTATAATTAAAAGTGTGGGCCCCAATTGCTCTGCTCAGATTCTTGTTCCACTGCCTTCTCAATGAAAATCAACAGATGATTCACCTTCCTTAGTTCCAGCTGGAGAGGTGGCAAGCTAGTTCTGTGGGGTAAATAAGTTAATGTGCTAAACCCCTTAAATACGGTTGGCATGTCAAAGCTATTTTTATATTCCTGTGATATTTTAATGTTGTAGCACCTAATACCTCAACAGGATCCATCCTTGATGCCTGAAGTTATAACAGCACGCTAAATAATAATAATAATAATAATAATAATTAATAATAATAATAATGGTCTGTCAAGGAGAGAATAGTGATGGTGAGCCTTCCTGAAACTGAAAATACTTGTGTGTAGACACTGAATAGGGCAATTTCTGATTTTCTTTTACATTTGAAAGCAAGGGAAAAGAAAAATATATGTCGAGAAGAGCATATATGCCTGCATTTCAGGAAAATTGAGTGGTGTGTTCCCACTTCAGTTCTTCCTCTACCTACTAAAGTTACTCTCGTAACTTTTTTTTCCTCTCCTTTCTTGTAATTCATAACTTCCTCTTGTCCTTTTCCTTTTATTTTTTCCCCTGTCAGCTTCTTCCTCTTAATATGCTGATGCTTTTTCCCCCTTTCCTTGGCAGATCTATAAAGGCCATACACTGTATTTCACTTTGTAGTTTATTATTTACAACCGTTCCGACACGCGCCAACACCCGCATACACAATTCTGACACCCCTGAGGTGGCGGATATAATAGGTACTATATTCATGTCCCGAAGGTTGAAAATCTCTCCCCTGCAATCCATAGCACACGAGAGACCGGCAAACAGCCCCACAAATCAGACTCGGAAAAGGTAGAAAGTTTTATTTAAAATTTGTCTTGAGGCTGGAGAGATAGATGGCTTGGTGGGTACAGGCACAAGATGCATGGTCTAACGATCCGAGTTCAGTCCCTGGAACCCCTGTAAAAAGCCTGGTCAGATGCTGCAGGGCTGTAACTCTGGAACTCCTATGGAAATGAGAGGTGGAGACAGGAGAATCCTCCAGAAACTTCCAGACTAACTATCCCAGAGAAAGTAATGCAGCAGCGCACAAAACAGACAAACGAGACCCCATTGCCTCAACATGGTGGGAAGAAAGAACCAGCTCCCAAAAGTCACTGGCAGGCTCCACCTGCAGTGCAGCCCCACAAAACAAGTAATTGGGATTTTATAAAAAATTTTCTTTATTAATCCAAAATCAGAAACACTCTGCCAACAGCAACAGGTAGATGACCACCTGTCTAATTTCTAATTTCAATACGTTGTTCCGTTGCATCTTCTTCACACGGCTTCCTAACACACCACTCAGCTCTTCCACGCTTTGAGGAAACCGAGGGCACAGCTACAAAAAACAACTGAAAATAATCACACACAACATGCCATCAATCTAATGAAGGAATAATAATCAGTCTTAAAAATTATAAATTGTCAAAACACTGATGCATCTCCCTTCCATTTAAAACTTCTTGCACACAGGGAAGCTGCCCCTGATAGTACTGGTAAACTGGTCACGTGTCAGGTTGATTAATGTTCGAGGCCACTTACAATTTGGGGACTCCCAATTGACATTAGTCCTGTGGAATTTTTAAAGCAAGTTAATGGATGAGTAACGCACAGTCCCGTTTCCTTCGTACCTCTGTAGTTTGATGGGACAGAACTCAGTCCTGACTTGAGCACGAACCGTTACTTCACAACAACGCGCCATCCTGCTGCTCTCCTGCTTGACTGACAGGAGGCTATACATTTCCCCACCGGATTTATTAGATGAGACTGGCCTCTCACATTGACTTCTGTAGTTGCGTGACTTGGACTCCTGTGTTTGCAAAGTGTAATTTCACCAAAAGAAACCAAGCCAAAACGAGTCTTGCTGTGTATTCCAGGCCGGTGGATTGTGCCTTGCCTCAGTTGTTCAGACAACAGGACCTGTGACTGGCGAGAAATAACCTGGCAGCCACACAACTGCCAACATGACATCCTAACCAAGCCAGAACTTCAGCAGTGCCTGCGTGGGAGGAAGGTAGGTGCTGCGTTCATCCGGAGAAGCCTGGAATTCTTGCCATCCGCAGCACCAAAGTCAGATAATTGCATGTGCTAGAGCAGCTTCCGCCCTCTTGCAGTGAGAGGGACACTAACTCTCTGTCGCTCGGCTTTTAGAATCTTGTGTAGATGCTTTCGCACAAAAAGCTTTAATAATTCTTGCTCACATGTTCATTTTTTTCCAAATTAGTTTATCTGGCAGATGGAAGTTATTAAAGTCATGGGCTGTGCTGACCCAGTTCCTTGCCGTTTTTCCAGCACAGATTGGAGCAGCCAGCCTCCCCGCTGTAGCTTTAGCAGACACCACTGTTCAAACAGACATCTGCAGCTCAGTACAAGGAGCCAAATGCTCCTGCATGCAAGACTCACTTGTAGAACTTACCAAGTGTGTGGTGCTGTGTTTACCCTCTAACCTTGCTAACCTTTCTTCGCATTCCTGGGCAGGTCTCACGTGGACCTCACCAGGCTGGCACTCCCTCTATTGAGGCTCCTAAGCTGATGTCTTGGACATGCAGTTTCTTCTTGCTAGGCATGCTCTGACTAGGCAGAGCCTGGCAGAACTCTCAGACATGCGAAATTGGCACATAGACTGAGATGCTTGGTTGACATCAAGTAAGTAATCTTAACCAGATTTTCAAAGTGCTCTTTATCAGGTGGATTTATCCTTATGTTCCATGTGTAAGCTCTCACATATGGGCAGGCCAATTTCAAAGGCTGAATTTTAAAGCAGCATAGTATGGAATGCATGGCAAATTTTCTGTTAGTATTTAGCTTAAGAAGAATGTGAACGGGGGAGGTCCATGGCAGGAAGATAGATGTGTTCTTCACGTCCACAGAAGTATAATGATGTGTAAGACTGAGAACATAGCCAGTCATTGAGAGGTGGTCTTGGTTAAATTTTAAAGAGAGAGCAAGAAAGCAATGCTTTAGAAACTTGTCAACAATATTAACTGAGCCTTCTTTCTGTGTAAGGAACTGTTCATCCCCCAGGCTCCAAGCTTCATAAGGGGTAGAGGTATGTTTGATTTACTACAATAGCCTCACTGATGCATGCAGGTTGCCATACATAACAATCGTTTAATGAATATTAGTAGGATTATGGATCAAGCTCAATGATATGAACTTAAAATATGCAACAACCCTGGTTTTAGTCCCATATATCATTAATCAATTAATCAATCAATCATTATTTATTGAATAAGTGAATAAATGAAACTATTCTTACTCTCGGCTCTATGAGGCAGATATTAACAATGTTGTTTACTTTAGAAAATTAATATTTTCAGAGATGGAGTTCACTAGTAAAATTTGTGAGCCACTGTGACTGTGTCTATATGTACCAATTTGGTCCATGTATCCTCCACATCTCAGAACTGAAGCAGTATATCAGGAACAATCACAATTGTCACACCAGACAGCCCTTTACCCAGAATTCCATTCTAACCTCCGAATCCAGAGGACTGGGCACAGTTCCAAGAGGATGTCGCAGGCTGTTGTCCTGAAAAGCAATAAATGCAAATATACTGCAGAATTACGTGGCTTTTTCTCAGGCTCATTTCCTTCATTTGTAAAATGATAAAGAGCCCACAATATTGTCTCTCCTGATTATGAAGATGGTTCTTAGCAACTCTGTAAGGCATTATGAAAAGGGGACATTTTCTTTCCTGTTATTAAGAAAGACATGTTGTTCTAACACCTGAGAACCAAAGCTTATGGACAGGAGATGTGACATGAACAGAAGTCCACAGGATGCATAGGACTCTGCAGAGGGATGACCACAGTGCCTCTCTCACTCTTGGGTTGTGCTGATCGGCACACTCAGGGACTCGCATTTGCCCCCACCCTGGCATTGCTCTACAGACTCTGGCTTCCTCACCAGAACGTTGATTTAGTTTATATACAGCATTGAGTGTTCTCCATTTTTAGCAAAGAATAATAATCAGAGTCGGAAAAGCCGCCTCGTCGTGGTATGGGAACAGTAACCAAGGATATTAGTGCCAGAGAGACAAAGGTTTCTCTATTTTGAAATGCAACATTGAGAGACAAAGCAAATATAAATCATATATCAAGCAATCCCATCAGAATAAAAACTAATGCATACATACAAACCTGCTTATGTACATGGAAAATTTCTGGATGTAAGAAACAGGTGAGAGTGAAGACAGACTATGGTGAAGACACATTAACTCTATTGACTAGAAATCGGACATCAACCTCTGGCTTCTACACACACACACACACACATATGTATATATACATATATATACACATATATACATGTATATATACATATATATGCACACACATATACATACATACATATATATGCACACACACCAAACACATCCTCACTTACACTACATACATGCAAAATAAGAAAATATAATATTTTATTTTTTAAAATACATGAAATAATGACTGTTTGCCTCTCTTCCTATCATATCAAATAGTCAATAACAATGCTAAATATTATGTTCCCAATGCGATTCAGACAATAGCTTCACCTATGTATAAGATTAGAAGGTAGAAATGAGAGGGGGATGATCCCCAAAATGGCATTCAGGAAATGTGAGCCTACCTCTGATTCCACCTGATGAAGTGGGTCATATTCATCAAGCTTATCTATTAATTCTGCTGCCTGTCTGAGAAATATTGAACTGTCCCTTCTGCCTGAAAGTGCTACCACAGGACTGAGTCCCACAGATCATTGCAAAGGTCTGACTGTGTGACGTCACACCGTTCATTCATTCATCTAATGTTTGCCGAGCTGCGAATCTGCCCCAGTAGAATACAACCTGATCCCTCGAAGAGCTGGATTTCAAGGGTGAGGACCATTAAAAGAAGTGTTCAATGAGATGGAATATGATCACTACAACAGCAGGGAGAAGCCCAGAGGCAGGCATCAGATCCAGACAGGGATGGTCTGGCAAGGTTGCCAGAGAAGAGCCAGATAGGAAGAAAATGTTTATATTTGAGGCCCTCTAGCTGTCTGTTAGTTTGAAATAGCTCAACTGAGTTGGAAACACAATTAGGCGTATTCATTTTCCCCAAGAGCATCTGCTGTGAGACCCCTGTCATTCAAACCCGGAGGTCTCTTGCTTTCCTCCTGCTGAGGG
Organism: Arvicola amphibius; assembly: GCF_903992535.2. Lineage (NCBI taxonomy): Eukaryota > Metazoa > Chordata > Mammalia > Rodentia > Cricetidae > Arvicola > Arvicola amphibius. Next base: position 169,755,353 of record NC_052048.2, read on the forward strand.
CATGCCGACAAAGAGGCAGGACTGTGCAGGGGAGGACAGAGGTGTGCTGGTGCCCATGTTTGTGTGTGCTTCAGTTACCTGCAGTGTACATCCCATGCAAGTGAGACCTTACCAAAGAGTGCCCCTTGTCGACTGCTATTACCAACCTGAAGACCGTTAATTCATACGAAAACCTCAAATCCTCAACAATGAAAGTCCACAATTTTAACTATTGCTTTAAGGAGGAGTTTGAGCACTAGGGGGGCAGGATCAGGTGGATCTTTGTGAGTTCAGAGCCAGCCTGGTCTACAAGAGCTAGTTCTAGGACAGGCTCCAAAGCAACAGAGAAACCCAGTCTCAGGGCAGGGGGAGGTTGTACATACTTTAATACAAGAAAAGCAGACTTCTGAGTCCTAATTCTGGCAAATCTTAGTTTTGGGGGACATGTTACATTGAGCTTTCTTTCTCCAACGAATCAGATATAATGGCAACAGGATTTGAGTAGACCCCTGAGAATTATCGGATAATTAGAGCCTCAAGAAACATGGAGTTTCCCGTAGGTTCTCCAAGTAGCTTCATCAAATCTCCTTGTGTTGCTACGATTCCCCTATTGTTCACTAGTGAATGCCAAGACCATACTTGGAAAAGCAAGCCTACCTGGAGGGAAGGAACAAGACACAAATCAGTTGAGATTTGAAAAGCAGCTCACGTCGCTAGAAACTTTGACCAGGAGACTTGCTCAGTGGCAAACAAAAAAAAACTTGTAGTGGACCCGCTACACCTCATACCTTGGTCATCAGAGCCGGACCCCCTACACCTCACAGTTCGGTCATTTTCCTTCATCCCAGCAATGTTGAGTAGAAGAAGCACAAGGGGAGAGGGGACAAGAGGCAAAACATCTTAAAAATCGATTTCTGTGCAAATTTGTGTATACAGGGGGTGTTGGGGGTAAGAGAGGGGACTCCTATTAAGCTTGACTTTAAACTAATTTTAGCCAAGTGGTTATTTCACCTGTGTTTGTGTGTGCTTGTTTTGTGATGTGTATTAATAATTATGTTGAATCAAAGTAAACTCAATTGAAGAAAGTAGGATGTTAATCATAATTGTATTTCTCCAAGTGAATCCTTGCCTCTCTGTAAACTCTGAGTAGAACTTTGACAAGCATGGATCAGCAGACCTCTTGCTCACCATGTGAAGCAGTTTAGAAGGATGACGAATTTACAGGTGGAGAAAAAGAAGGAATAAATGAGTTAAACAAGCCTTGTTTTGATTGTCAGTTGAAAACAGTTCAGAGTTCAAACCAGTAGGAAAACGTCGGAAAGAAAAGTGCAATTCAGAGAAAGCAGCAGATGTCACAGGCATAGCTACTTAGATGGGAAGGACTAATGACTGCGTCACTCCTTTAGAACAACAAGCAGGAGCGTACCAATTGTTTATCCAATACCAAATGGTCACTTTGCAAACACATATTATCACATAACATTTTACATATATATGTATGCATATACACACACATAGAATATATGTTCTATATATGCACATACTTCTACATATATGTATATGTATATACATACACATGCATAGAATATATATTCACATACATGTATACATATATGTATATATGTTACAACAATTAAAGAAAAAAGGCATAAAATTGAAAAGAGGTAACCAAGGGCAGTTTGGAAGAAGGAACGAAAAGGAGGACATGGTATAATTATATTAAAATCTCAACAAATAAAATTATAATAGAAAGAAAAGGAAACAGAAAAATCAGTATTGAAAGAGAATTCTTGTTTTACAGTTTAACTTATACATATATATATTTACTTATTTTTCCATTCAAAAATTTCTACTTCCCTCCTCCCATTCCCCTCCCTCTCCCCCACTCCTCCTCCTCCTTCCCCCTCTAGTCCTAAGAGAGGGCAGGGTACCCTGCCCTGTGGGAAGTCCAAGGCCCTCCCCCTCCATCCAGGCCTAGGAAGGTATGTATCCAAATAGACTAGGGTCCCAAAAAGCCAGTACATGCAATAGAAACAAGTTCCGGCGTCATTATTAATAGCTTCTCAGTCAGCCCCCATTGTCAGCCACATTCAGAGAGTCTGGTTTGATCACATGCTCTTTCAGTCCAAGTCCAGCTAAACTTGGTGAGCTCCTATTAGATCAGGTCCATCACACACATCCGTCTCAGTGGGTGGACCAACCCCTCGCAGTCCTGACTTCCTTGCTCATCTTCTTCCTCCTTCTGCTCTTCAACTGGACCTTGGGAGCTCAGTCCAGTGCTCTGATGTGGGTTTCTGTCTCTATCTCCATCCGTCACTGGACGAAGGTTCTATGATCATATTCGAGATATTCATCAGTGTGACTATGTGACAAGGACAGTTCAAGCACCCTCTCCTGTCTGTCCAAGGACCTAGCAGGGTACATCCCCATGGATACCTGGGATCCCCTCTAGAGCCAAGTCTCTTGCTAACCCTAAAATGGTTCCCTTAATGAAGATATCTTCTTCCCTGCTCCTATATCCACCCTTCCTCCATCTCAACCCTCCCACTGCCCCAAGCTCTCCTCAATCCTTCCCTTCTTCCTTCTCCCTTCTCTCTCCCCCTCTCCCCTTCCCCCACCCCACTCCCATTAGGTTCTATTCCATTGGTAAACAGGTAAGCTTTTAAATAGTGTTTTAAAGTTATGTAGGATCTTGGACATTAAGGTATTTAAATTTTTGAAGTGTGACTGACTTATAATATTTCTTTTTTTTGCAGAGTGAGGTTGAAGATTTATTCAGGGGGTTATGAAAGGGGAAAGGGAAGACGGGGGAGGGAGAGAGAGGGGAAGGAGAAAGAGACAGGGGGGAAGCGGGGGAGAGAGGCAGAAGCGAAGCTGCCTCTCTGAGAGGAAGATGGAAAAGAGAATATTTCTTGAATAACACATGAACTCCACGAAGATTACACAATTCATTGTTGCTTGTCAGTCTCAGTAATTGAGGTAAATAAAAAGACATGCGTGTCTCTCTTCATTAATCCCCAGTTAAGGGTGACGTATGCATGATGCCTTCTTCCAGCAATAGGCCCGGTGAAATGACAGTCGGGTCAAACCATTTTGTCCAAGGAAAACGTGACAAATCCACCTGCCATTACACAGTTGCTCGTTTTTCTTTTCTGGCCAAATTTGTGTGATTGAGAGGGGGTTGCTTAAAATACATTTATTTTTACCCCAACAGCAGTTTGGCTGTGTATGGCCAATATAATTAAGATGTATAATTGGACAACATTCTTTTATTATAATCATATCAAAATTCACAGAGAAATGTTTTGTTGAGCGAGATTTTCATCAGGACCTAAATCTCATTAGCCACCTCACTTATTTCAGCTGCATATGACACAGCTGAGCTGCCCCTTGCCTCATTAACAGACAGGGTACGTCATGAGAACCCTACTTCTCAACTTTGAGGCTCCACAGATTCGCAGTGGGGCTGGGTAATCAAAAACCAACACAACTTTAGGGCTGGAGAGATGTCTTAGCCATTAAAGGATGGATCATAACTTAAACAACAGTTATCTTTCATCTCCTTGACCAATGTAGATGTACTTTTGTGCCCATCAGAAATGTTCAAGTCACTGCAGGCTTAAAAGTACAAAAAAAATGGGGCTGGAGAGATGGCTCAGTGGTTAAGAGCATTGGCTGCTCTTCCAGAGGATCCAGGTTCAATTCCCGGCACTCACATGGCAGCTCACAGCTATTTATATCTCCAGTTCCAGGGACCTGGCACCCTCACACAGACCTATACACAGTCAAAACACCAATACACATAAAGTAAAAAAAAAATAATTTAAAAAGCTTTTTAAAAGAGTATAACAAAAGAATAAAGGCCTACTTTCCCGGTACTTAGCAATAGATAAAGCATTTTGATTAATAGATCCCCATAAGGTCATAGAGTTTTAAATTCTCTTTAATAGTGGGGGGCAGTGGCTAGTTACTTTAGCAATGTATTGCCAAAGTTGATTATTGCTGTAAATGCTTACTCGACATTATTGTTTAATGATCACATTTTGTACTCCTTGACTACTTACACCAACCAGTAGCTTTGCATACCAGTGTAGGGCAATAGTTTTCATGGGAGACAATGTCAGCTCACTAGATAGCCACAGATATTTGCTATGATGATTTAAACCTTCTAAAACAGAAGCTGTCCTGCAAAATAAATCATTTATTTCCTTTAATAATTCAACAGATCTGAATTATCTAAAGCACATGAAGATTGAGTGTGAATCACATGACTGAAAAACCATGTGATAGATGATACTGTTTAATTGTGCTTTGTGCACTGAGTGAGTTGACATTTTGAAGTTAGGTGTATGTCCTTACTTACCAGCTTACTTCTGGCTAAGCTTTTTCACCAACAGAACAACCTTAAAATCATGGCTGGGTATTTTAGTTAGATTTTTATCATTTCTGCCTTTCATAAATGAAAAGACTTAGATAAATTAACCTGAAGATTAAGATTCTTCTCAGGCCTGTGTCTTGACAGCTATTTAGGGCCTGCATTAAAGAATAATATCTAGCTTGCTAGTGATGGAGCAGGCCCCGTCTATCAGTCTGCATATGGCTCTCCCTGGCCACCTATCCACTATGGAGCCTCGGTGCCCTGGCGGGAGTGCTCAGAGTGGGGGTGGGGTGTCATTGCTTCACCGCTCCAGCCAAAGCTTTGCTTTTCAGGCTCACTATACACTGTGGTAGCTGGCTTGATGGGGATGAAGAAAGCATGCTGCGGCTTTGAAACTTCTAACTTCTACCATGTTTATCTGTGTGCTAATGAGCTTTAATGTGCACTGGAAACAAACAGACAAACAAAAACTGCTGCCCATCTTTCTCATACTTTGATGCGAACATACATTCATATTACACTCTCAGACTGCCAATAATAAGTACTTGACATCTAAGCCTTCTGGTGTTGTTATTTCTCCATTTTACACATAAGGAAATGAACCCTATTTACTTACAATATTATCTAGTTAGTAAAGAACAGTACCTAGGAATTTTGAAACAAGGTTAATTTAGTTCTGATGTGCTTTGGTTGGCTTTAGATATAACCCCATGGAAAGACTGAAAATCTAGATGTGTGGGCACTATTCTTGCCGTAATAAGCAATTTCTTTGACTTCTCTAAACTTCCATATCTCCCTGTAGTTCACAGTAGAGACACCCAGTGTTTGAAATACCTAGTACAAGGCTCACTGCTTGGGAAGGACTAACTTCACTATGTCAATGAAAAGAAGCAATGAGAAATCTTTAGTATATTTAACTGGCATTTGAAAGGGTGAGGTAGGAGGATTGTGAGTTAGAGGCCAGTTTGGACTTCATTGAAATCTTAAAATTATAACGACAAAAGTTCCATATTAATTACTCTTAGCTTAATGTTCTGCGTGGACTTGTATCATCACCATCAAATTCACATGCTGAGCTTCTGACTCGTAGTTACCCAGAAAGTTCAGACATAAGGCCATAGGAGAGCCGAATGGGATAAAATGAGGTCGGACAGATGTTCTATCAAATCCAGTATGATCAAAGCCTTCTCAGTCAATTAGGACACGGATGTACAGAGGAATACCATGGGAAGACCGGGAAGACCGCCATTGACCAACGGAAGAGTCCCCCAGAAGAAAGCAGCCCTGCCAACCCTTTGCATGCATATTGCTGGCTTCAGCAATGTTCACAGATGAATTTCTGTCTTTGAAGCCACTCTGTCTGTGGTAAACAGCCCAATAAACTAACACAGGAGTGGTCGCTCGCTACTTCCTGAGGAGTTTTCCTCTTGAAAAATAAGAATTCTCTTTAACCACTTGTCACAAACCTGTAATCCCAGTTATTTGTGAGACTGAATCAAGAGGTTTACAAGCTTGGGACCTGTCTAGATTACAGAGCAAGTTCAAGGCCAACCTGGGCAACTTAGAAACTTTTTCAAAAGGGAAGGTAACAAAAGGTCTGGAGACAGTTCAGTGACAGAATGCTTGCCTAGTGTGAGTGAGGACTAGGGTTCTGTCTCTGCCACTAAAAATAAATCATTTTTAAAAATTAAAAATCTAGACTGTAAAATCAAAGGCAAAGCCTGCAAGGGTCAATTTGATTTATTTCACTATTTTATTGTGCTAGAATCTTATCACCCCAATAGAATTTGACCAGGCTCATTAGTGAGGGGTCTGCCACGTTCTTCCGTTTAGCGCCCATCTTTATGACAACAGCATCATTTCTGAAGGCTAATTGGAGTAGCTTTCTAGGCTCCTTCATGGACATTCTCTAGCATACTGTGAGAATTAAAAGCCTTTTCAGAGGCTTACTAAATTCACTGTGGATAGGGGCATGAGAAGTGGTGGCAGTGCACACTGTTATGATGCTAACAGGGGAAATATGTGCATCACTGAGGGAAAAACCAAATCTCAAAGAGAAAAAAAAACTGAAGAACAAGTTAAACCGCATCCAAAGCATTCAAAGGAACTGTCTACGGTGAAGGACCCTATTACCCTCAATTCACTAAGTACTTTTCACGTGTATGTTCAGCACTGTGAGGGAAAACAGAGTTCAAAATGTACCTTTTCAAATACTTCTTAATAAGATATGGGGGAAGGACAAGGATGCAAGCAGCCATGGCGTCATGTAGCCTTTGATAAAATCTGCAATGAAACGAAACTGTAACGGAATCACAGAACATGGCGTGAGTCACTGGAGCTGGGGCGCTAGAGGAGACCTTTGGTGGGAGCGGCGTCTATGTCAGCTCCGATGGTTGGCAGGTGCGTTTGTACAGGGAGGGACTTTCAAGCCAGGTGGATTAATACAAGGGAAAAAACAGATGTTGGAGAACACAAATCATGTTCCCCGAGAAAGCCCAAGTCTGTCCCACTGATACGAGGAGATGCAATGAGAAGCTGAGCCTGCACTTGAAGTCAGAGAACCTGGTTTGAGTCTTGTGTTCACCATTTACCAGATTCATGACACCAGTCTTCCCAACTCTCAAATTGCCCATCTGTGGCAATCTCCACATAACAGAGACTATTAGGCAATAAAATCTCAGTAACTGTTAGCTAAACCTAAATACTTCAGAACTGACTCTGTAGGGAATGGTAAATGAACACAATTGTGAGCATGCAAATAAGATAATGTGGAACGAATCAGAATGCAAGAAAGAAGATGTGAGTGGCGAGTTTGTAACAGCACAGCTTTGAGGCAGGGCTCGCCTGAAGCTGGGCTGTGCTGGCGTGGGACAGACTTCACTGGAAAACAAATGCCACCGGGCCATGCAAAGTGGGTTGTGAAATAGTGTTCAAAAAGATCCCCGTCCCATGTTTCTCTTTTTATTAAGAAATGGCATATCTTCTATGGAGCTACTTCTGTGGGTTCTCAGTTTGCAGATCTATCGAACAAAGACTGAAAATCCTAAGTCTCTCTAGAGTTCTGCAATATTCCATGGATCTTTACATCAGTAAGACTTGTTACCTGATTAGATGAATATAATTAAAGTGATGGATATAAAGGAGAGAGAAAGATTGAAAATAAAATGAAGTGGAAGTTCCACACACTAATTAGTGGAACAGGAGATATCATTGCTAACAATATGAAAGAAATAAAAGAACAGTTTGGGGGAGATTGCGGTGGGGAAGATTAAGGATGTTTCTAAAGGTTGAAAAGCTATCCTTCACTTAGATGTGTGATTTTATGTGCATTGTATTATATACCAGGTAAACACACGACTTGACAACAAACATGTTTTCTCTACAGATTCTTTTCATTGGCGATTCCACCAACAGAGGAATGATGTACTATCTTATTGAGAGACTGAACGAAACCCTGCAGGAGTGGCAGAAGGTGCACGGCACTAAACTGTATCCTGGTGTCAACGGGGGGAAGACTTTGATCAGCTACTCCTACTACCCCCAGTTCTGGATAAGCCCTTCACTGAGACCAACATTTGAAAAAGCGCTTGAGCATCTCTTGCAAAGGTACAATAGCGCTACTATGCATGGCAAAATTCCACCATTTGTGTAGTCGTAATTGCACGCTGTATATCAAATGTGCTGAAAAGCTTAGATATCCGCTAATGTGGCTGAAAACGAGCTGCAAATGACAAGGAAGCCTTGTGATCAGGAAGCCAGGCATGGTTCATTGAAATGTGAGGCAGTCCGGTTAAAATGTTTACCATCTGTTCTAAAGCAACACGTGTTGTTTTTTCTTTCTGGATTTCAGATCACATCCCCTAGAGAATACTGACCAGACAGTATTGGTTGTTGGTGGTGTTCAGTGGCTCAATTCCAATCACCTGCAAATTATTCACAAGGTTTTAAAGAGGTAACTCTGTAGCCACCGTCATCCATGTCTTTATCTTTTCTTTGAAAGTACCGTGTATTTAACCAAACTTTACCTAGGGCTTATTTAGAGGGCAGATGTAGAATTTAAAATTAGAAATTTAAAGGCAATTCATATTTCAAAATAATTTTATATTCAATCAGGGATACTTCGCACCTTAATTTAAAACCTATGTACTAATTAGGTGTGGTAGTACATACCTGTAATTCAAATGTTTAGGAGGTTAATGTAAAAAGGTAATGAGTCCAAATTCAGCAGTGACTACAGACTAAGACCTTATCTCATAACAAACATACATATATATTGAAAGTAATAAGAACAATGTCTAATACAGTCTCATTGCTATATAAGTGACTTGGGTGAAACAAAGTGCTTAATAAATTTAAGAATATTATTATTATTAATCATTATTATTAAATAATGTCTATTAGCACACAAAAATCTATCTACAGAAAGTCTTGATATATGTATGACAAGAAAATAAAATAGGAGTTTAATCCTATGGGCAAATGATCACATTCTAAATTGATTCTGTCATATATATTTTTATAAATAACAAATGCATAGAAATGTAACTGAAGTCTTTTAGTTTAAAGTTCTGATTATTTTCTTCAGGGAAAACTTGCTCAATATCCTAGTGATCATCAAAACTTTGGGGATTGGATTTCATCTGCCAGTGGACGGGGTGCATTTCCTAACACAGGTAAGCCATGTCTCCCAGGCTGCATGAATTGACGAATTTTTGATAGGAAATGCAGAATGCCAAGAGGCCTTCTACAATACTCACCAGCCTTCATACAAATAAAAATCGTATGCTTAGGAAACATGATTACAAATATATCCTAACAGTTCCTGCAGACCCGGAGACCGTAGTTCATTCATGTGCTATAAATAATACACCGAGTTCAAGGAAGAAAATAAACAGCTATGGGAAATAGCACTAGACTCACAGACAAGAGAACTTGTGTGTTCACCTTTGGCGTTTATAATAAGAGACTTCTCTTCAGATCCACGCTGAAACCACAAATGAAATTGTCAATATCAGTGAATCTTTTGGGAAACAGCATCTGATGATACACGTATCTGAGTGATATACCTGTTTCTTCATCAGTTGGATATCCACAAATGAAAGATGCCTCTGGCGCGTTTTTTTTTGTTGTTGTTGTTGTTGGTGGTGGTGGTGGTGGTGGTGGTGGTGGTTGTTTTTTTGTTTTGTTTTGTTGTCGTTGTTGATGATGATGTTGTTGTTGTTTGTTCATTTGCTTGTTTGCTTTTTAAGAGACAGGTTTTCTCTGTGTAGCTTTGGAGCCTGTCCTGGAACTTGCTCTGTAGACCAGGCTGGCCTCGAACTCACAGAGATCCTCCTGCCTCTGCCTCCTGAATGCTGGGATTAAAAGTGCACCACCACTAACCTGACTCTGGCCAGTTCTTAAAGACAGTAAATTTGTCTCACCACTAAGTATAAAAATTAGGACAGAAAAGAACAACACCTGTAGGTTAGAAAACTTTACTCCAGCTCAGAGACTAGCCAAGTTTATATGCAAGTGCAGAGTCATGGTTCAGGGCAGACTGTCCATTTAATATGTAAGGAGGTTAAGATTGCATTTTGTTGTCTGGGCAGTAGTGGCACCCATGCCTTTAGTTCCAGCACTTGGGGAGACAGAGGCAGGCAGATCTTTGTGAGTTCAAGGCCAGTCTGGTCTACAAGAGCTAGTTCTAGGACAGCTAAGGCTGTTACACAGAGAAACCTTATCTCACAAAACAAACAAACAAAAACATTGCCTTTTGTCTCTGTCTTGAGACACTCTAGCTTTTTCAAGCATGGAGTGGGATCCCCCTCTCACTGGAAACTTTGCCTTCCTGCATGCCAATTATCTCCAACACAGGAGAGCTGTGTTCAAAACTCCGAATTCATCACAGTGAGGCCATCTTGGCTTTGGTTAACTTAAAGTAAGTTGAGACATCAACCTCTAGGGAATAGAAGGATTTAGGGCAACTGGGAATCAGGAGGGGGGACCTTGATAGTTTTTTGCTGTGAATTAGGAGCTGGAATCATTTTAATGTCGTTCAAATGCTTCCGGTCAGGGCTGCAATTCACTCCTGAGACTCGGGAGCACCACGTATTTCTGTTCTTACAGTGTTCCTCACAGCATCTGATACTTATGACCCTCACTTACATCTAGGTTGTTAGCTTCCAAGCATTTATCCCCTGCGTTTGCTGTATTACAGATCCTGTGTTAAGATTTCACCTGCCCCCAGAGCTGTGGTATAGCTCAATGAGTCTTTATAAACAGAGTGAGGGACAAAAGATGAGGAAAAGAGAGGCAAAGAACAGAAAGCAGAAAGCGGCCACAGCAAGGGAAGACAGCGCATCATTCACGTTCATAGCTGTCCAAGAGGGACCTTTGGCCTCCTTTGTAGACTCATCCCTTCTCACCAGAGTATGGATGTATATGTAAATGAGGACAGGGTTGTACACATACACACACACACACACACACACACACACACACACACACACACACCCCATGCGTGCCATTCTCTCAGTGACTCCTAAACCTTTCGATCAATGTTTCCCCTTCATGGATCATATAATCCCATACCTACCTCCTCACCTTGTAACTTCCTCAGACCCATCAAGTATTAACTTGTGTCATTTTCTCTGGGACTGCGTCTTTAAGAGGTCTTTCTATTCACTGACTTTATCGTAAAGAAAACACTCTTCTTCAGGAGCACGCAAGCCCAGCAGAGGCAGCGACAACAACAAAAAAGAAACCATGATGTGCACCACTTCTTTTATCTGGCTTTTGGCTTAACAAATGAAAGCAATTATTTGCCTTTTTCTAACGAAGAAAACATCAAGCATTCCTATTACCTATCATATTCCTATAACATTATATATTATATTCCTACTCTTATTATAAGTGGGGAAGGGAGGGTGATTCCTTCCCTGTGAGCTGGGAGAGTCTTCTAAGAGCCTCTACAGCCTCTTCACAAGAGGCTTGACAGAATGAAAGAATGTGCTGGGGAGATGGTTGAAATGGTAAAAAGGAAGCGTTAAGAGCAGGCAGGAAGCATTCACAATGCAGTCCGATGAATGTCATTGAGTTTTTACCACTCATCTACTGAGTGGTCAATGTCCTGACGGTTGTATTTGACACGGTGTCTGATGTGAAAGGAGAGCATGCAGGCTGCACTGGGGAGGGGGAGGCTCAGAGTACAGGCCGGTTTTGAGAAACGTAACCAGGCCAGGGGAAGGTCTTGGAGACAGAACAGTTGGTGATGCTGTCCCTCCCGGACAGAGTGAACCTGACCTAGAACTCAGCTAGATTCCGACATTGCTGGAAACACAGCAGGCAAGGTGGGAGGAATACGATCCGGAGAGGAAACGGATGGAAATCCCACCCAGTTTTGCTGCTTTCCTCAAAGCATACTCCTCCTCCATGTCCAAGTTTTGAGTAAACCTCACTCAAAACTATTCTGGAATCTTCTGTGCCATGGTCCACTTGCCCCCCTTCTCCTGGCAGTTGTTCCCCCTGGCATATTTTTCCCTACTAAAGGATTACTAATTATGGATATACCCACTTCTCGATTCAATGTGCTGAGTTTTCCAAGCACAGATCACGCACTGTGTACCCTTCCATTCTGTCTCTTAGCAAGAGGCTAAGCAAAGCTCGGGGGCCAGTTAATATTCAAGGGTCTTAATTAAATAAAAACCCATTAAATGGAGGTCTACTTTGTGGTAGGTAAAACACCACTTTGCAATTTGAGAATTTTTAAATACATTTACAAGCAATAAACATAATTGTTTTTAGGTAAGGAAGACATTCATTTATTATTGTGTCATCTACACATAAGCATTTATGCTTGTGTTTTAAGATAAGAAGGGAATATTTTATTTTAAAAATTGATATGAAATGTATCTCTCAGTACAACCAATCTCGGTAAAAGAAGGTGAAATTTATATAATGTCTGAGTTACTAAATTACAAAATAATCGTTTGTTAATCAAAATCCTATGTCTCTTGCTTGATAATGCAGAGTGAAGTACGAAACTTATATAAAGAAAATCAGAACATTCTGGAAGCTGCCAAAAACTACGGCTATGAAGTAGTAGACACATTCACTATCACGATGGGACGACACAAGGAATTCCTGCAGGGCAATTGTGGATGCCATTTCCATGAGGTATTTGTAATGGAGTTCAGAGTTTTGTAGTTTGGGGTTCCTGGGTTTAGTTTTGTTGTTTTGATCTTATACCTTTAATGTATTGTCTGTGTTATTTTACATGAGAAAAAAAAATGTCAAAAGGAAAAAAATGTCTAAAGTTGCTATGACTATCAGCTTTGTGAAATGAAGCGCTAGAAATTAGTGTTCAGACATGGTAAACCCAGAATCTTGGGTGGATGCAGCAGAAAAGACGTGGAAGTCTGAAGAGGGCTGCCTTTTCCAACAGACTTCACGTGTCCCTTCCACCAGAAACCACGTTGAGTTTATTAAGATCGCCTTCAGAAACATCAGGGAAAGGTTAGTCACAGGAAGTTGTGGTTCGAAGGTATCTACATCGCTGAAAAGTCCAACCCGGGGCGATAAACCACAGAAGCAGCATTCCCAGAGTCCCTTGCTCAACAGACTGGCAGCTCTACCAGAGTCCCCTCTTCCCAGCAGTCCTCACTGCTGAATATAACCTCCCGGGCTGGGCTGGAGAACCCGGAGGCTCCCTTGTATTAGCCACGTCCCCCACCTGCCTCTAGGAGGGAATGCTTCACCACCACTAAAACAGGAGTTCCCTCGTCAACCCTCCGTGGATGCGTGCCACTCAGACCCCAGTTTACCTTCCCATTAGATCTTGGTTCGCTCCACCTGTGCTTTCTTGGTTCCCCCTTACAACCCAGATCGCATTTAGTCAGTTGGCTGATGAGCTAGAGCCAGTTTGTGTCTGATTCTGTTTATTTATCTAGCTGTCTTCATCCCTCTTGGTCCCCAGCTCCTCACAGGTACCCCAAAGTCATTAAAACGGTGGTGTTCTCTATGCTCTGCTGAGAAATTCACATTACCCCCCCCCTCTCTCTCTCTCTCTCCCCCTCCCTCCTTCCCTCCCTTCCTCCCAACCTCCCTCCCTCCTTTCTTTCTTCCTTCCTTCCTTTCTTTTATTTTTTATTTTTTGCTTGTTGGTGGGCGGGATGTTCAAGACAGGGTTTCTCTGTGTATCGGTGTCTGTCCTGGAACTTGCTCTGTAAAGCAGATTAGCCTCGAACTCACAGAAATCTGCCTGCCTCTGCTTACCAAGTGCTGGGATTAAAGGCGTGCACCACCGCCGCCTGGCCACATCATCTTTTTATGTGACCAGTGACAGTAACTCTCTGAGAAGTGAGAACCAGAAGCCATGGTGGAGAGTGTCTAAGTTCTGAACAGCCATCCTGAAACTTGGCCATGTTTTGGCATAGCCGATGTGAGGTTGCAGTGTACTGTCCACTAATCTCTTCCATAAGAAATATACCACCGTAGAGTGCTTGTTCTAGTTTAGAAAACTCCATGCTTAGAAATACAAGTTCAGATAGTTCAGGAAAGAAAAAAATCAAAGATCGAAAAACAAACAAAGAAAAAAAAAACCCAGTGAACTATCCCAGGATCATAGTGGGTCACAAAAGCAAGCCAATTGTCACCAAACTCACAGAAAATTGGCACTTTAAAAAACAGCATGCATTTTTTAACCTCTTTTAGAAAATGTTTCCTTATTTGTGTTTATATAATGTGTCTTCAATTAGTACTCTGAAGGAAGGGTGTGTGCTTTTCTCTCTTTCAGCATCAGGCTCCGACAGACCAAAAAGGAAATGTCTTCCAAAGGCTTGGAGCACAGTTCCAATTAAAACCAGCGGATGTCCTCCCCACATGATCATTATTACATGTGTCTGCTGTCACAATGTCAGTTGGTTTATACTAATAGTCCTGGAATTTGAAAACCACACACACACACACACACACACACAAAGAGTCTTTGAACCACTAGCAGTAGGATACTGATTTAGAATTACTTCTAGCAAAAGCTATCTTTAATTTACAAGAGAAGATTTAAGCATGGCAGGTAAAATATTTCACGTATGAGATTATAAAATGTTCCTATAGCAATCATACACAGATGACTTTCTCTTGACTTTCTTCCTAACGTACACTGCTTTGACGGCAAACCCTGTGCGTCTCCCACCAATGAAGTCAGCTGATTCCTGGGTGCCGAAATCCATGCTCAAACTCTCATGATTTCAATGAAGTTGGCTTCCAGGAGCATTTGTCATTGTCGATACAATATGGAGTTGATGAGGTCAGCTTTCCAATTGGCCCTCTGCACAGGGTCTCCAAACTCAGTCATTGATCATGATTAACAGCAGTTTGCGCACTTGTACCTCACTTAGGCCGTCTCTCATGATGACACTGACATTTTATAAGATTTCTAAGGTTTTACATAGTGAAATATTAAAATTCTACTGAGTCTCATCTTTTGCTTCATGTTTATTTTATAAGATTAGCCAAAAAAGAGGGATTCACCTTAAAATAATAGCAAAAAAAACAAGAAATGGTAGTATTAGAACCTTAAGAATTTTAGTGCAAGAATTTTATCCTCTGGTGTTCAATTAAACTGTGTCCACATACACTCAAGAATACTTACAAGGAGTTGGTATAGTCATTTCAGTGAGACCTTGACATCTCATTGTTCTGTGGTCAGGATTTTACTGCAGACATAGCAAACCTGCTTCTGGGAACTTGTCACAGGTGAAACGGAAGTTTAGAAAGCCTCTTACGTCTGTCAAGGGATCGAAAGAGAACAGGCTGTCACCGTGAATCTAGAAGCTGTCTCCAAATGGTGCGCTTCCATCTTGACAAAAAAGTCCTCCCTGATTAGCAAAGCAGGTGTTTCTTTTGATGGGCAGAAATGGAACCTTATTTTCCCCATGTTTATTCAGGACAGCAAACAGGATCCCGGACACTCTTACCCAACAGAGGTTTCTGATGGTGCCTTTCACTGTGTGGCAAACATTTACTGTGAGAAGCAGAGACCTGGAAACTATTTGGTAATATCAGCCCAAATCTAGCTACAGAAAGGGCAAAGCCACAGCAGTCTCTGGGTGGTTTCTAATCAGCCTATTCAGCTGTGCAGGCCTTAGGTAATAGCTTTAATGTCTGGCAAATGTGACTGTAACTTTTGACTCAGGCGACAGGGAGCATATGGCATTAAGACCCAACAGGTTGCCTTGGTATGCAGACATGGAAAGAAAAGAGGAAGGAGGTTCGGTTCTCTGTTAGGGATGGTTTTTCCATGATTCTTTAATCTTAGTATTTGAGCTAATTAAATAAACAACATACTGGAGCTTAGAAATAATGTTTTTCTCTTAGTTTTTCACATTTCAAAAATTCAGTGTCTAAACACTACAAGACCTGAAAACAAATAAAATACCTTTGGACTGAAGATGTAGCTCAGCGATAGGACTATTGGCCTTGTGTGTATGAATCCCTAGCTTCAATCCCCAGCACCAAACACACATGCACACATACATACATACATACATACATACAAACACATACATACATGCATACACACATACACACATACATACACACAAACACAAACATACACACATACACACACATACATATACACATACACACATACACAAACACACACACATACACACAACATACACACATACATTCCTTAACTTCATCAGTCTAAAACTGAAAGAAAAAAAGAACAAAGTCAATATATAACTGAAAATCTCAGAACTCAACTATTAGCATGGATTTTCTTTTTGTATCTTTTAGAACTTTTTAAAAACTAAACATAATTGCATCATTTCCTCATCCCTCTTCTCTTTCCAACCATTCTCCTTCCTACATTTCCCCTCAGTCACTTCCAAGTTCACAGCTCCCTCACATATATAAATACAACCTGTTGAGTCTGCTTAGTGTTGTTTGCATATACATGACTCCAGGGCTGACTCCATGGTTATTAGAATAACAATAAGGGGCTCATCTCTACAGTCATTAGCTGCCTGTAGCTTTTTGTCTAGGGATGGACCCTGTGAGATTTTCTCCCTCCTCTTTAGCGTACCTATTGCTGGTGTTGTCACCCATCCAGGTCTTCCCTAAGCAGCTATGTTGTTGAAGTATACGTTCCCTGTCATTTTTTCAGAGACACAATCACATACTTGGCTTCTTGGTCCTCTGGCCCCTCTTTCATAATCTTTCCTGAGGCTTAGGTATGGGGTTATACTGTAAATGTATTCGTTTGGGCTGCATGCCCTATGATTAACTGTTCTCTGCATTTTGACCATTGAGACTTTTTGTGATGAGAAAGGGAATCTTCCCATCTGCTGGAAAGAGAAGCTTCTTTGATGCATGATGAGAGTTAAACTTATTCGTGAGTACAAGGAAGAGTATTTAGGAATTATGCTGGCTTCTTAAGGTCACTGTTGGAGGTTCTCCTTTGAGATCAATAGCTTCACTATCCCCGGGTAATTGGCTAACTTTCCAGTAACATGTGTGATTTCACTCCTGTGGGCCTTAAGTCCAATCAGACAGGTGTTGGTTACCACCTAGATATCAGTGCCGTTATTGCACCTTTATGGCTATCTTACCAAAGCGTGGGTATTTGTAATAAATTACTATGACAGATTTCTTAGAAAATGTTTTTAAGCACTCTAAAACCTCTACTACTGTTGGGAAATCAGCTGGAGAATGCATTACAGGATTGCAAGAAGCATCTGAAAAGCCATATTCCTCAAGGCCAGACTCAAATCCCCTTAACCTTTGTTCTCACTAGTATGCCCTGTACTGCCACGTACAAACTGAAGCTTTCTGCTTATCCTTCCTTAAAGCTAACAGCCCAGTCAAGCCAGTTACCTCACCCTGTTTACACTTGAATACTCTCCTAAGCCTTTGCCCTGCATCCTGTTCCAAATACATCAGCCTTGTTTATTCTTTCCTGCAGCCATCCAGCATTTGTTTAGTGAGTCCACTTCTTGAGCTAAACAGTAGAAAGTAAAAACAAATAAGGCACATTTGTTCCCTGGCCTGAAGATATTGCTAATACATAAGTAATAGAAACCCGTGTGACACAATATATAGAGTAGCATGTTAGAGATCTGCAGAAGCTATGGTGGTTATATCAAAAAAAAAAAAAAGGTGTAGGATGTGGTCTAAAAATTGGGTTAACTTCCCCTTTAAAAAAATAAAAAACCTTCTCAGTTGGATTGTGGAAGAAATAGATCTAGGGATGAAGGCCATTCTGATTCTATGGAACAATGAGCCATTCTGAAATGACATACTGCTCTCATAAAACCACAAGCAATTCTGGGTTTTGCTAGATTTTGTAGAGCATCACTAAAACGGGGGAATTGGGAAAAAAGTAATCAAGGACCAAATCATGGTGAAAGCTTAACATTCAATCCTGTAGGTGGCACTGAAATTCTTAGAAGGAAGAATGAGGTAGTAATGTCTTTGCCTGAACAAGTTAGAACCCAAGACCTGAGAGTTGTTTCTAAAATACCCGCTGTTCTTGCAGAGAACCTAGGCATGATTCCCAGGTCCCACACGATAGCTCACAAGTGCCTGCAACTCCACTGCCAGGGTATCTGATGCCCTCTCTAACTAGAAAATTGCACCCATGTGTTGCATATACATGCAGTCAGGGAAACACTCAGGAACATAAAGCAAAAATGAATAACATCTACTTCTAAAAGGTAGGACATATAACCAAATGTAGAGAGAACTAAGCCAAGAGCGTAAGTTAATTTTTCTAGAGGTCCTAGGAGAGATGATAAAAGCCTATTACAAAGAGGGCAGAGGCAACAAGCCTAAAGCAGAAGTGGACAAACACGAGCTCGATTTAAAGACTTAATCTGTAGGTTTTATCTGTGGAATGAAGGAGTGGGAAGAATCAAAGGGGGACTCCTAACTTGCATGACTGATTAAAGAGCCAAGACAGCAAGGGAGACAAAGAAGAACTGAGAAGGTATCAGCTTAGGGAGAAGATGACGAGTTCAATTTTCAACATGTTGCCTTTGCGATGCCTGTAGGACATCCAGGTGCTGTTCTGAACGGGCAGTTAGATCCACAGGTAAGAAGATCAGGGGGCAGGTTGAGACTGGAGGTAGGATTGGGAGTCATCAGGAAATAGGCAATAGTTGGAGCTATAAAAATAGATCAGGAAAAGCTTGGGGAAACGTGACAAATGCAAATTTCGAGCATGAACTGTGTATGGTTTATGTAGTCTCAGGAACAGTCCGACCCTGGAAAGTCAGAGTAAAGAATGCTCAGGACAGAATGTCAAATGTAGTAGACACTTCATTTCAGATAAGGACTTTGAAATCCTCGGTGTTTTGGCAGCAACAAGGTCCTATCTGACAGTGAAATGTATAATAAGATACTGGGGGCAGGAATGAGGGGGCTATCAAGTGTAAAGATATACCAAACGGGGGGAAAAAGTACTTCACGTGACCTTTTTATCTAATAAAAGGGGGAGGGAGAAGGTTGGGTTTATAAGAGAAAAGGAAAAGCCTTCATCATATCTGTTCACTCAAGAGAAATAACCAAGTTAAAATACAGACAAGATTGAGGTTGTTGAAGTGATGCCGCCCTCCACTCACAGGGGCAAGGGGTCAAAGTCACTGGGGCAAGGTGGGGGAGGTGGGTGCCTCTTCTTCTTTCTGGTTGATTTGCAGTGGGTTATCTTGATGTTTTCTTTTCATAGCTTCTAGTTTCCAGTAGTAGAATACTAGTAAGACACGTCTTTCCCATTCCTGTACCCCCGCTCCCTGTTTTGGAAACTGATTGCTGATAGTTCCTTCTGTATAAACTGACCAGGACTCACTCCATTAACTGCAAGAGATTCTCACGTTTTCTACAAACAGATTAGATTAGAGAGAGGGCAGGGCCTGTTGGCAATGATTTAGACTAGAGGCCAGTATCCGGTGAGGATGAGGATGGATTTATATCAGAGGACAGTAAATGCTGAGCATGGATTCATTAGCCGTGAGAGATCTCAGGCCTTTCTCAAATGATTGGGTGTAAAATGTTGTATTAAAGATAGTACTCTAACTTTCGAACATTTTATCCCAAATGGAACATCTTCATCAAACCCTTCCCTTTTGGGCTTAAGAGACTATGCAGAAGAGGAGGTGAAAAGATTGGAAGGACCAAGGGGGAGGGATGAAATCAAGGAAATAGTGTCTTCCGGATGTAACACTCTGGGACAGATACCCAGATGAGCCCACAGAGACTCTGACAGCTTGTACATTTCTTAGCCAGATGGAGTCTGCTGCTGAGACAGAAATGGACATGAGCCCCCACCCTTAATCCAGAAGCTATCTCCAATTGACAACCACTTGCAAAAAAAAATTGAGTTTTCTTCCATGGTATCTCACTAGATATATAAACCACACTTAAGGGTATGCCTCATGCCTGGCAGTAGACAGCCAATACAGAGCACACTCAGTAGTGGTTCTATACATTTTTTTGCCACATATTGCTTTCTTTGGACATTAAAAAAATCTTACTGGTGCTTGTATGTTATGGTTTCTAGTTTTGTGTTACATTTTGTTTTTATTATTATTATTAGCATTATTGTTTGTGAGGTAACTATACATCCCATGCTTTGCAATTCCAGGAACTAGAATGTTGGCATGGCCAGGAACGCTGACCCCTCTGCATTTCATGTTGCATGTGGTAGATCATGATGTCTAGAAGTTCATTGCCAACTTTAAAGAATCTAAGATTCTGAACTGCCTGGAGTAACACTGCCCATACTGTTTTATGCTCTGTCTTAATGAGGACAGGATCTATATTTGAAAAATACTATACCTCTATGAAGCATGACTAATAAAAACTCCGAGACAGCTATTGGGGTTTAACCTGAAGACCAGAAAAGCAAAGCAACCAGCCATGGTTCTTACCATGGCCTCATTCTGAAAATGGCGAGTCTGTCTCCAGGGAACCTCAGAATGAGAATGAGACTGAGAGCTGTCTCTTCCTCTTTTATAATCCTCTCTAGTTCTGGGATTAAGGGCGTGCACCACTACTGCCTGGTTTATATGGCAACTAGGGTGGCTACTGGGATTAAAGGTGCACGTCACTGTGGCTACTAGGATTAAAGGTGTGTGTCACTGTGGCTGCTGGGGTTAAAGGTGTGTGTCATTGCTCTCTGGTCTGTAAGGCTGGCCAGTGTGGCTGTTTTACATTTCTGATCGGCAGGCAAGCTTTATTTATTAAAATACAAATGAAATGCCACTCCACCTCTACTTTATGGATTCTCAAATAATATAAGTATACTGGGTGATCTCAAAGCCCTTACAATAAACAAAGTTGAACGCCAGCTATGAATGGTGGTGCATGCCTTTCATCCCAGCATTCTGAAGGCTGAGACAGGAGGATGACTGAGTGTAGGAATTTGAAACATAGAAAGATGACAGAAATCATTTTTAATTGTTGTCTCAACAATTGATAGTTAATGTCTAGATTAGTTACAGTTAGTTTTTTTCAAACTCTTTGTAACAAGACAGAACTCTCTTTTTATTCCATGTGTTCATTTACATGTTCAGTATAATACATGAGTTAAAAAGTTTGATCTATTTTTTTCAGAGATGGTACTTCAGAGAATGTCCTTCATATCTGCTAAATGGGGGAACTAAAACATCCTTATTTCTTACGCACTTATTCTAAAGATTCAACAAGTCAGATCCAAAGTACAGCCATTGTAATCAGGAACTACTATTTGCCTCCCATTGCAAATGGCAAATTTATCCGTAGGTACCTGTGACCCATAGGTGCTGTGAGCCTCCCTGTGCTTTGCCCCAGCACAGCCTTGGTGGGAGCTCTGGGAATAGTGACCACCCCACCATCACCCCCAACGACAGCAAGCCCTGTTGTTTTTTTAACAACCATCTTCTCTTGCGTGCGCCACTTTAAGAATAGCTATTCACATCACACTGTAGATGTTGGAAAAGCGGGCATAGCGTCTAAACATTGGGCATGGTGGGAGGTATATAAACATTTCTCTTCCTTTTCACTTGAATTCCTGTGAAAAAGACTCTAAAAACAAAGTTATTTACCTCACCCCAAAGAACTCATATTATAAAATCTGACTTAAGAGGTAAGGGAAACTACAGTGTCAGATGCCTAGGGAAGAGAGGCACCAGAGGGAACTCACGTATTGTCTAAGTGATTACAGCCAGATTTGGTGCCAAACTCGCCAGCCACTGGGTCCTTTCTCCAGGTTTATGCAGTGAAGAACCTGTATCCATGCTCACAGCCCGTTACGAGTGAGCTGCAGAGTTGGAACAGAATGCACAGGTGTAATAAAGAACACTTTAATCTCGAGACTAGAGCGATAA
This sequence comes from Arvicola amphibius, assembly GCF_903992535.2. Classification (NCBI taxonomy): domain Eukaryota; kingdom Metazoa; phylum Chordata; class Mammalia; order Rodentia; family Cricetidae; genus Arvicola; species Arvicola amphibius. The sequence goes on from NC_052048.2 coordinate 169,777,061, forward strand.
AATAAAGGTAAAATTAATATCTGGCCAATAGCGCTCTTCAACCTGTCCCCAGGCCTCCTGGTGTGCAGCAATCATAATAAGGCTGCAGAGGTCTCCTGATGAGAAATGACCAGTGTGGTCAAAGCAAATGCCTCAAGGGCAGCTGGCAGTGTAGGACATTAGTCACATGAAGTCTCTCTGAGTGACAGTTTCATGCTTTTGTTTTGTTTTGCTTCTTTGTTTTTGAAACTCCCTGTGACTCAGGTTTTCTAGACCTCGTTATATATTCCAGACTGGGATCACTCATGGGCATCCTCCTGTATCAGCATCCCATATACTGGAATTAGAGGCCTGAGAAGCCATTTCCAGGTTGATGCCTAAATCTTAAATTTAATTTCTAAGCTCAAGAGAGAGAGAGAGAGAGAGAGAGAGATGAAACAAGCACCTAAGAGTCGGCTTCCAAGCAATGTGTGTAGCTAAAGTACAGTAGGAACCCTGTTTGTAATCCGTCAGGCTAAGGGAATATTTGAGTTAAGGACAGGGAATCATTGGGAAGGTGCCTGAGAGTGCAATACAGTAGTCTACAGCCCTGTATAATCCAACTGCTCACGTTAAAAAACACAGTTTGTTCCCAGAGCCAAAGCTGAGGACCTAGAGGTGCGGTTCTCCACCAGTGGGTTTCAATTCCTTTGGGGGTTGCATGACCCTTTCACAGGGGTCACCTAAGACCAATGGAAACATCAGACATTTCCATTTTAATTCATAATAGTAGCATAGTTACAGTTACGAAGAAGCAACAAGATAATTTGATGGTTGGGGGTCACCACGACATGGGGAAGTATATTAAAGGGTCGCAGTATTAGCAAGGTTGAGAACCGCTGAGCTCTGGATTAAGCTCTCGGAGAAAGGATTATGAAGGAGGTATTGTGGAAGACAGCAACAACGTGCTGGCTGGAAATCTGGAAAACCCCAAACAGAACAAAACCCAACCCTTACAAAATTTAATCTTGTGCCCTAATCCTCGGCATCTTTGTCTCATTCAAAACTTGGACGCTCTTGAAGCGATACAGTTTTGAATGTGCCGTAATTAAATATTGGGGGAGCGCGTGAAAGAAAAGCATTCCCTGCTATTTGCCAAAATTGTGTGATGTTCTAAAATGTAATTAGAAATTAGCAATGCCAGCTTCTGACTGTTTCGTGTTGCCTTCGTCTGATCCCATTTCTACGGATTCTTGGGCTTCTTTTTCAGCTAGTCGTGATGTGGAGCCAGGTTAGCATGCAGAGTGACTCATAAGCAGACAGTACTTCAGCAGCACAAACTTGTGAGACCACAGCGCTTTTCCTAGGGTCATTCCCGTTCTCCAGCCTTAGAAAACGGTCACCTCGTTGCTCTTCAGACCCCATCCACGATCCCCATTCAAGCTTGCGGTCAGAACACCCCTCTGATCCTGTCCAGGCAAGTTCTGGAACACTTACACCATGGAAATTGTTTCCTATTTTGTTCTCTGAGCCTGGAACCACATCAAAAGTTCCTTGGAGGTTATTCAGGTCGAGATCAGTCTTAGGGAAGGTATTTGCTTGTCGCATATCTGCCTGACACGTTTCGAGTTCAGCAAGCCTGCTCTTACTGCACGGACTTTTGGAAAATTCAAAGTTATTTCAGATGTAGCTATTAATTACCATAGCAAGACATTCATTCTGATGAATGTTTATGTGAAATCAATTTTGAGTGTCGAAACTGCCCGTGTTAAAAGTTGCAATGCTAGCTTTATGGTGTAACTTAAAAGAACTTTCCACTTGTATGGAAAGTCTTTAAAGTCATAGGTCAAAACTAATCAAGCTGAAATGTGGCATTTCATACTTACCTGGCAGAGGAAATAGCATGATCCCAAAGGTGGTTTTCCCAGGGTGAGCACCATCCATTAAACTCCGGATAGGCTGACCCCTGTGATTTCTCCAAATGAAAGAAACTCAAATGCATTGATTCTTGGTAGTGGGGGATTGAATCCATGCTCTCCCCTGAATAACATGAAGTAAATGTGGCATTTATGCACATTCTAAAATGTCTATAGATAAAAATAAAGGAAGACCTATGATTGCAAACTGAGAGATGTCTCAACATATTTAAAAAAATTATGGAAAAATAGAAGTTACTTCCAGACTGCAAAGGACAAAACCTCTGTTCTCCCTACACTGAGTCAGGCATCTGGTAACTGATCTCCTGTGGGGCTTTTATATTCTCGCCACATGGAGTTCCACTCCCCGATTATCCTAAGCACCGCAGTTAGCAGATTGACCTGTCAATTCCTGTTGAAAGACTAGCTTTTACCTGAAAATAAAGTTGGAAGTCCACAACTGTGACCACCATATTCTAGCCTAGATCTTCGCTGTGATAAATCTTTATTATAAGATGTGTTAAATGGTAAGACTTTATTCTATTCAGCAATGCCATCACCTTGATAGGCTATCGTGTTTTGGGAAGAACAGTTGTCCTTCTGATTTGTCTGAATTTAAAATATAGTTCACAGCAGCAAATTTAGGAGATAGGCAAAGTAAAGAGGTAAAATGACTCACTTTGCATTAAAGAGGGCAAAAGATTTGTTATTTAATACTCCTAATTAAATACTGCCAACATTTACCAAATCATAAATGTGTATGCCATGAACTGTATTATTAACCACATGAAGTGGGTCCTTTCCTTGCTAGGTAGACCCATCTACTGTCCCCTGTAGCAAACATAGAGCAGCGTTAGATACGCAGCTTATTATTAGTCCCTGGCAGAGGTGATCTGTGTGCCAGTGAGTCCGGACCCTTTGTCCTGATTTCGAGGTCTAAATCTTTCATTGAGGATTTCTTACAGTGCCCTTACACTGTTTATTGCCATTGCTAATAGGCAACCTAACGTTTGTGTCGCTAGCTGCTCTCTTTCAAAGCAACGCCACACTTGACACATCAGTTGGATTTTAGCAACCCCACAAGGTCCTCTGACTTCTGGGAGGATCCCAACTTGGCTTGTTTCCACATGAGATCAAAGGAAAGGACTTTTTACTATACAGGTATCAAGCATCCTTTTTGGCATAACATTTCCAACCCTTAAATATGTAACTAAATTACATTTTCTCCACTCTCGAGACTGAAACTAAAATAAGATGATATTTTTGACATCTGGAGACAGCAGTTTGAAGGCCGGATGCTGGTTTTTACAAATAAGTTTAAAGAAATAATGGGCATGGAAACAGATTCTCAGGCCTACCATAAATTAGCACCAGTCTTCTTAATGTACTTGGGAACTATTTATTCCATGGAAACAACATGATGCCTGACCTTGTAGATCTGGTCCCAGACAATGTCTTTGAAGTCACTTCATTCTTGTTTCTACTTCAAGCATCTTAGACATGTGTCTTTATATAGTCCTCTGGAGGGTAGGGACCATATCTGAATTCTTCCACGTGTTTTCTAGCGCAGAGAACTCTGAATAAAGTAAGATAGGTTTTACTTGGAGGAGGGAGTCATTAGAAATTTGTATATGAATTACTATGTTATTTCCTTGCTCTTTTGCTTTTTCATTGCAAAAAATTGCATGAATTCTTGCTCCTCTAAGAGTTTAAAAATAAGTATATACAATAAAACTAAAACCCTTCCCATACATTGGTCACATTTTCAATGTGGTATCTAGCTGTTTGTCTACTGGTTGTTGGTTTTGATTTTTGGTTTTGTTTATTTAGACAGGGTTTCTCTGTGTGTAGGTCTGGCTGTTCTGGAACTGACTCTGTAGACCAGACTGGCTTCAAACTCACAGAGATTTGCCTGCCTCTCCCTCTTGAGTGCTGGGCCTAAAGGCGTGTGCCACCATGCCCATCCCATAGCTCCATATTAAACTTTAAAATTGATTTTAATATAATTTATTTTAAAATGTTGGGCTTTCAACACTTAGAGTTACTAGATTTATATAGCACTGGATGCAGTTTAGAATTCCTTTATTTCTACACAAAAATTTTTAAAAGGAAAGGGAATGTAGGAAATGCTTTTTAATCTGCAGAATAAGCATTGTACTTTCCATCACAGTGATGAATATTGCATATATTAGCCTACATTTTAAAATATAATTCAATGGCTTTATTTGTTTATTTTATGCATATGTATATATTGTTTGCGCACATGTGTGTCAGTCAGCAAACACATGCAGAAGTCAGTTGTCTCCTCCCTTTATGTGGGTCCTGGGGAAATAAATTCAGGATACCAGACTTGGTGGCAATCTCCTTTACCCACTGAGCCATCTTGCAGGCCCCTTTAACCCAAATATTTCAATCAAGTTACAGAAAGAATAGCATTGAAGGTTGCTCCCCATCAAGAAACTTTCTTCCTTAATGTAGGTATAAACATAATAATACAATTTAAAATATACTTGGCAGTTTAACAAACATTGAGCATGTGGATTAACTCCAGATTCTGTCCCAAACCCTCTGCATCCAGAACTCTGAGCTGTGAAAATGGGCAAACAGGCCCCACTGATGTGTTTAGTTCAGTGTGTTACCCCATAACCCCAATCTGCCTCCACCCACTTATGACGCACCTCAACCCCTGGACGTCCGACAGTGTGACTTTAGGCATCTTTGGGACAAGCCATTCCAAGGAACTCAGTGATTACTGAGTTAATTCAGCACAGGTCACCACCTGGTTGATGTAAACACACACACACACTGCAGCTCCCAGGCACTGGTCTTGCTCACTCGTTTCTGTTGTTCTGCCCAGCAGATGTTTTCAGACACACATCTGTACAGTCCTTTGCAGACTTAGTCTCTCCTCTCCATACTGATGGCCACTGGACTTCCAAAGCCTAGGCTCCAATGATCTGGGCCATTTGGTGAAACGGGACCTTTTCTTCAGCATTTACTTAGTTTGTTTGCAGACCATGGAACTCAGTCAGCTAACTTTACCCTTTAATCCATGAGCTTCGATAAACTATATCTACAGTCAAGCAGAAAGCAAAGTTTATGGGTTTTTTTTCCCCACAAGGCTTCTTGGCCCTGGTAACTCATGCAGCTTGACCAGAATGCCTATCCATCAGTAGGGTACACAAGTCATGTGTAACAGGAGCCCCCAGCCCAAACCTGGGGCTCACTATCAAAGCACACTCTTTTTTCCTCCTGCTCCTGGTAAACCCTGATTCAAGATGAATGCCTTATCATTTCTGTTGTATAATTATCCTGCTGACAATCAGGATGAGGACAGGATTAGAACTGTTCCCTAGATGTTGGGTTATAGAGGAATTAGGGAAAGATGTCCCTGACTGGCATGTATCTGTGAGGAGCAGAAGGAAAAACGGACAGAAGAGTCATCTTTCTGAAGGACAGTGAGGGTTTCAGAGAGCACAGCTGTACCTGGGACTTAGACTGTGAACACTGGCTGTGCTTATGGCTCTGAGTGCTTATCATGTACCAGGTCCTGGGTTCAGTTATGAGAACAGACACATACACTCATGCACACACACACACACACATGCACTCCACATCACAGATAATAAAGCTGGGGAAAGATGGGGACCACCACCATTGCTCTTATTCTGTTTCCTCAAGTGCTCCACCCTCTACACACACACACACAACAGTGGAGAAGACTGTGTGGGAAGAAAAAAGAAGCAAATCTCTTAACAAAGAATATTTTTGTTTTGGCTAGAATGGATCAAGTCATGATGAATTTTGAGGGTAGACTTTCATACTTATGGAGAAATAGCTTATACAGAAAGCCCAACCAACCAACCACCAGTGCTTTTTGTTCTCAAATGATCATGATTATTTTCCTATTGACTCTTTGTTTGTCTGTTTTTGTTTTTAAAACAGAGTTTCTCTCTGGGTAGCCTTGACCTCCCCGGAACTCACTCTGTAGACCAGGCTGGCTTCAAACTCACTCACAGAGATCCACTAGCTTCTGCCTCCTAATGCTAGCATTAAAGGTGTGAGCCACCATGGCCTGGCCCTGTATTGATTCTTAACATGTATTTAGAGTTTGACGTGCATCCCTCAAATGAACAGCTACTTTAATCAACTGTGAAGATCTGATGTGGTTTATCTTTTTATTGGTCCATGAATCATTTGTGCCTCATTAACTTGGTGAAGGATTCTTCATCTGCAGCAGGTAGATCACTATGGAGCTTAATTATTTGGTCTTGCAAGAAATGCTTTTAATATCTTAATTATTGATAGACTATGGAAAAGCTTTATCATTTTTAAACATCAGCTTTAGAATATATGATCATTTTTAGGAGACTCATTTAAGTTTTCAGAATAAATACTTGTACATTTCTACATAATGCTTTGGCAATTTCCTGTAATGAAATATTTCATAATGTTGTCCTGAAGTAAATTGTATTGCTAGTGGTGTGGCATATACTATTACAGGGTATCTTAATGGATTTATTCCACATAGCAGTTTTGAGGGAATTTTCACATGTATATATTTATTGGTAAATCGAAAATGAAATAATTCTCTTTATTTGTCTCCATTCAGGATTCAGTATCAAATCAGTAGTGACTTTACAAAAACAGATTTGGAAACACAATCTTTTATTATTCCCTAAAAAATAGTTTCCAAAATCAAAGCAAAGTGAACCAAGTGTGGTAGGCCCATTCACTGACCTGGGCATTCAGGAGTTCATTTCAAACAACTTCTGACAGGAACATTAGTAATTCAGGAGTATTAATTAGCCTACCCTTCCAGAACTGCTGGTAGAGCCTGTCAACTCATCTCCCTTTCTCTCAGACTAACATCAGCTGTCTAAAATCACAAGTAAATTAACACGTTTCCTACTGAGACAAGGCGAAACACTGACCCTACCGTTAGGTGAAATCTGTTTATCTCAGAGATACTGAAGTACATATTTTTGAATATCCTATCTGCACATCTACTTAAGAGTAGCAAAGACATCGGTCCCAAGTATTAAAATAATGTTTAAATCACTTGTGTGTTATGATAGACTTGCTTTCATTTTATAGACCATCATGGAATTGCAGATACCAAACAAGATAAAATCATATTTAAAAATTGCCTTCATTTTGGTTGCAGAACACTAGAATGATATTATTTCAAGATTGCATGCCTTATTTATGCTTTAATGTTTCCTTATATAAACTTTTAGAATTTTGTTCACAAATGTTACGTGAGGACCCTCCCCTTCAGACTACAGAGGATCTTCAGGGACGCACGGGTCCCTTCTCAGGCCTATCATTCGTGAGTGCAGATGTAATCTCCTTGGGGTGGAAGGACCTAGGAGAAGCATCACTATTGAGATCTGGAAATTCAGCCAAAGCTTAATGGCAAGCTGAGCCTGAATCACAACCCACAGAGTTTCTTTGTCATAACTGAATGTTTTCACTGCCCTTCCTAAGAGTCACCTGATCCTAGAGCCCGAGAGAGGAAGAGCCAACCATTCTCACAGAAAGAGTTTCACACCCTGGAGTTTAGCTAGGGCTACTGGTTTTGAAATACACTACTGGCAACTTTTTCCTCAACTCTAACGTCTTTCTTCTTTTTCCGTTGCTTTAAAATCATGCACATTGGTTATGTTATTTTTAAAGTCAAGATGAAAAGTTAATAGGACACATTAAACCCACATGGAATCCTTACACTGAAAAGTAACTCTGTTAACATTTTGGTATAGATCTTTACAAAGTTTCTGTTTCAATGATTTTCTGAAATAGTTTCGTTTACTTAAAGTATATAGCTATAATACTTATTTCTCAAATACACGGGGTTTCCCCCAATGTACGGTTTTGTTTGCAGGAACTGTTTTCATTGCATTCATTCTCTCGTATGGGATCAAATAATATGTGCCTTAATTATTGAATAACACCTGAAAGAGTAGAAACATCTATGTGACACAGTACACTTCCAGTTGTTAACAAGGGATACCTTCCCGTGTCCCAGGAACTGACATAATTTTGATAGACTAGACCTGCATGGCGAACATGATGGAGTTCTTTCTTTGCTATTTGACATTCAGAGCATCAAATTTTCTTCCTTTCTACTGTCAGATTTCCCAGGGATCTGACCCCTCCCCAGTTTCTTTCTTGTCCCCTACTTGACTTTCCCAATCCTTTAATTCTGACACCCTGAGTTCTGTTTGCTCGAAGGAAGAAGATAATGATTTAGGCTTCCACCAGGACAATATCTTGAAAATGTAAACATAAACCATAAATATAGCCTTATGTATGCATGAGTGTGGATATTTACAAGGTAGCCATGAATTACACAAAAATGGTAAGTGGCCGAGATAGGGAAAGAGATGGGAAGGAAACTTCGGATTGTAAACTCTTTTGGGTCCATGAATTCTTTAGAATACTATCTACTCAAAATAATGCTTGAAATAAAGGCATATGTACATGCAAAAATACATGAGACTTAAAGCATAGGCTATTTTTTGTAAGTTCCATAATTTACTAACTCTCTAAAAAAATGCAACTTCTAACTATAACACTGTCATCTTTGGGGTAAGGAGTGGAAAAGTACTTTTATTTTCTCTGAAAATAATGCAAGTTGTCATTTTGTTCCATGGCAGACTTAAAGTTTGAAGCAATGACTTAGAAACTCACAACAGTGTCTGTTCTTCTGTAGAGGGATAATGTCAAACCGTAAGATACTGCATCTGATCCAATACACACGTGCTTATACACACACACACACACACACACACACACACACACACACACACACGGTGTGAAAGAGGCATCGTGTGGAACAGTTCCACAGTCTCACTGGTAACAGAAGACTCAAGGTGTAAAAAGTGACAGGACTTCTAACTTCAGCTCTGGTCTTCTGTGAAACACAGGTTACTCTGGTTCCTGTTTATGTAAATCATCTCTGTGTCATTCAGGCAGCGTCTGTGAGGCAGCAGTGCAGTGCAAAAGCATGAATGTCAGTCATGTTGGTCTATGTGGAGTTCAAATATCTGGGGTTTCACACCTCTAATTTCTTATTCTTTATTTGCAGGTGGTTAAATCGAAGTTATCCAGAGAGCCCCACGTTCTCAAGATGAAAAGATCCAAGAACCATACTGTGGAAAAATACTTCAGCAATCAAAACAAACGGCACCGACAAAATTCTGTCCCAAATGTTCATTCGCCATATCATGTCAGAGGGCCAATAAATCAGGTTTGTTCTGAAATCCTGCTCAGCAGGATGTGTGCGAGTCAGCGGTCTGCGCAGGCTCCCTGAAGAAGAGGTGAATTCAGAATGAGAGATAAGCCTGTCTTCTCCAGATAAGCCTGGACAATGGTCTGAGAACCAGATGTGCCTCGCTCATGCTTTGCAACGATTGCACACTCACCAGGGCAAGCATGCACACCAAAGCACGCGCCTTACCAAAGAGGAATGACATCTTTTTCTTATAACAGAACGCCGTAAAAGTGACCTTGAGCATCCATCCATCCTTGGTTTCAGACCCAAGGACAGAACTATAAGGAGATCACTTGAAAGGTGATCACAAACTAGGACCACATGGACCAGGTACTGTAGTGCAATGATAAACAAAACTATGGAAATGTAAGAACATGGGCATAGGGCAATGCTGTTCCTGCGCTCTCCTCTCCATAGGCATGCTAACGTGGGAAGAAGCAATTACATTCCGCATGGAGGGAGATAACACTTCAGTTCTTTACCAGGAGAAAGAGGGCTATTTGTGGAGGTTTGGGCTTTGAGGATCTAATGCTTATAAAAAAACATTTCTTGTTATACTTTTAAAAGTTTGTAATGGAAGGGCAAGAACAGGAGGAGATGCTCTGCAGGGGGATTCAAAGGGATTCTCGGCGTGTGATAAGAAGCGATATTGTTTTGAACTCTGTGCTCTTGTGAGTTCCACAAACATCCCTCTACGCCAAACTGTGAGCCCGGATGGGGAGCACAGTCTAAGTTGCTGATAGAGTTTGAAGTGTGGGGCACAATAAAGTTCCCCATTGGTTACCTTGTTCCTTTTTGTGGATGCTCTCTCTGAAGAAGCTTTCCCTTGTCCCTTTAAATGTATCTCATCTAAGACGACGGTTACATTTTAGATATCTTCCCAAAGGACTGCAGATTCTCAAATGTATAAGAATTTTCTATGTACCCACAAACAGTACTATGTGACTAGTATCTGTATTTTCATTTGAACAAATGTGTTTAATTTAAAGTAGCCTTACAAGAATTTTTATGAAAATTGTGGTATAAGTAGGGAACACACCTATTTCTAGCCTTGAGAACTTTCACGTCTGTCTTTTTAGGTACAAAAGGAAAAATTGCCTTATTATACAAATTGTTTTACGAGATAACATCCTACTGCTATCTATGGTGAGTTTTAAAGAATGAGTTGAGCCCGAGAAGAAGAAGCTGAGAGGCCTAACTCAGTATGTAGCTAAGATTACTAACTGTACAAATACCTCAAATTCATTGCCATAAAAAATGAAACTGTTTGGTTCTATTGACCCGAGTTCTCTAGAATGCATATCCACCTCCTTCAAATATTCTATTTTTATATCTATTTTTATAAGAACATAAACATGAATTTATATTTAACTGTATTAAATTATATTTAAATATGCATATCACTTTGATAAAAACAGCATATGCATTTAGAAATAGATTTTTTTGAACAGCGGTACCAAATTAACTTAAAAATTACATATTTTCCATACAAACATCTATATACAAACACGGTTTTTAGATTTTCAGTTATTTTTGATGTTATGAAATGCATCAAATTTTAATGCATTGCATATTCCACAGCAGTATTACAGTTAATGCTAGCTTTTGGTAACTCACTAGCAGGCAATGTCACTGTAAAAACTCTCTGACTTGAGTTAGCCTGGCATCTTCTTCTTCACCACTGAAATAATACTAAACCTTAGAAACAATTGTAATGTATTTTCAATAAATGTCAAACTGCTTAAAAATCTGTGTTCAGAGAGTATTTTCATACCTTCCCTCTTTTAAAAAGATTTTTTAGATGTATGTATTTTACTATGTATATGAAAGTTCTGCCTGCATGTGTGTATTGTATGTGTACCACATGAGTTCCTGCTATTCATGGAGGTCAGAATTGAGCATTAGAGTCTCTGGAACTGGAGTTACAGAGGTTTCTGAGCCACCCTGCAAATGCTGGGAATCAAATCACAGACCTCTGCAAGAACAAGTGCCCTTAGTTACTACGCCATCTCTCCAGACCCTTAGCTTCTCATCTGCTAGAGTTATACAGCTACATAAAGAGTGCCTACTGTGGACTGAGCTCCCGGGGTCCAAATGAGGAGCAGAGTGGGAAAGAACATGAGCAAGGACTTCAGGGCCACCAGGGGTGCTCCCACCCACTGTGACAGTGGGGCCTATCTAATGGGAGCTCACCAAGGCCAGCTGGACTGGGTCTGATGGAGCATGTGATCAAACCGTACTCTCTGAACGTGGCTTACATGGAGGGCTGACTGAGAAGCCAAGGACAATGGCACTGGGTTTTGATTCTACTCCATGTACTGGCTTTGTGGGAACCTAGTCTGTTTGGATGCTCACCTTCCTAGACCTGGATGGAGGGGGGAGGGCCTTGGACTTCCCACAGGGCAAGGAACCCTGACTGCTCTTTGGGCTGGAGAGGGAGGGGAAGGACGAATGGGGGAGGGGAGGGAAATGGGAGGAGGGGAGGAGGTGAAAATTTGGAAGAAGAAGGAGGAGGAGGAGAAGGAAGAGGAGGAGGAAGAGGAGGAGGAGGAAGAAGAAGAAGAGGAAGAGGAAGAGGAAGAGGAAGAGGAAGAAGAAGAAGAAGAAGAAGAAGAAGAAGAAGAAGAAGAAGAAGAAGAAGAAGAAGAAGAAGAAGAAGAAGAAGAAGAAGAAGAAGAAGAAGAAGAGAGTGCCTACTGGTTGTGAGCCTAGCCTTTAACAGCCGAATCACTGAGACAGCTGGCCAGAGCTAGCAGGAGCTCATTGACTGTGGATTGATAGATGGGGAACCTGCATAGGACCAAACTAGGAATGTGGGTGACAGTTGTGTGGCTGGGGCAGTCTGTGGGGCCACTGGCAGTGGGAGCAGGATTTATCCCTGGTGCATGGACTGACATTTTGGAGCCCATTCCCTATGGAAGGATACCTTGCTCAGCCATGTTGGGGTGGGGGCAGTTTGGTCCTGCCCCAAGTGATGTGACAGACTTTGTTGACTCTCCATGAAAGGCCTCATCCTTTCTGAGGAGTGGATGGTGAGTGAGTGGAGGGGGGAGGGGGCAGAAGGAGAGAAAACTGTCGGTGATATATAAAATGAAAGAAAATGAAAATGGAAAAATAATAAAATAGATGCCTACTGGGAAGGTGTGCTGTCAACTGGCTTCTCCTGGTGGGCATGACAAGCAGAACTAACCACATAGTCCTTCAGCTGTGACGCTATCTCAACAATGCATGGGATGAACTCTCCCTGCTGTCACCAGAGCTTTTGAATGTAGTTTAATAATAAGGTGGGTTTTTAAGATTATTTTTGTAAAAGAAGGCACTGAAATTCTAGTAACTGTTTCAATCATTTCTTACCTGAAGAAACTGTGTTTTTCACTCGGTAAATAGATGTGAGAATATGCCTTTACAATGTTTCTCTATTTCAGAGCATTTTAATTTGAGCAGGGGAAAAAGGGAGTAGGCCTTTAAAAACATTTTAAGTGTGAAAGTTACAGGAAGTGTATTGTTTTGAGTAAGATTTGATCAGCATCCAATCTAAGCTAAAGTTGAAACAAAACATTTGTAATATTAAAAGTCAAGAATAACTGCATACACATTTCCAAGCTGCTCTATTGACACTGGAAAGAATGATAGGGTATGCATCTGTGTGCAAGGGAACATGTACATTGTGTGTGTGTGTGTGTGTGTGTATTGTGTGTGTGTGAGTATGTGTATGTATGTATGTGTGTGTTGTGTGTATGTGCGTGTGTTTTATGCTTGTGCATGTGGTGTTTGTGTGTGTGTGTTACAAGTGCTGTGTACCGTTCACCTGTAACCAAGCAGGACCTTATAGAGATGCCAAAATATGCTCATCCATCTTGTTGGGCTGGTTTACATTGGAACTGTAGAACTTATTTTTAGACTAATTTCTTTTATGCCCATAAGTCTTTCCTACAGATGCACTGAGTCTCACTTTAAAGCATTAGGAGAAGTTACTGGAAACAATTATAATGGAAATAAGGAAGAAAACAAAACCCAATGGTATGCTGCATCTTTAGTTTGTCCCTTTAGATCCATTCCACTGAAATACCCAAGGAAATTTTTTTAAAAATGGGTCCAAATGTACATTGTCCAATAAGAGTTGTCTTCGCAGATCTAAGACTTTGGCATCAAATGAGAGAAGAGGCATCTAGTGTTGTAAAAGCTTAAGCCAAGATCATACCAAACACTGCCCTTCATTTAAGCAAATGCTGAAACAAAAATAGAACAAAATCACCAATGTCTATGCTAGGACGATTGCACTTAAAATAAACAAATGGAACAACTTCAAAAGCACACATCCCAGAACAAATCAGCAGCATCACGTCCGACAGTTTTGACTAAATCAAGGAATAACTGCTATGTGAATGGTACTCTGACTTTTGTTGCTGTTTGCTTGCTGCCTTGCTTGTTTTTGAGACAGAGGCACCCTATGTAGCCAACTCTGGCCTGAAACTCAAGATCCTCCTAATGAATGCTTGGGTTACAGTCACGAATCATCATACCTGACTTTATTTTTTAAATGCATTTAAATTTCAAATGCTTCTGATAACTCTTGGAAGTGAAGGCATTTTTGATAGATCATATCAGTTTAAGGAGTTGATTCAGACATTGTCAGAACCCACCCCCGAAAACCTGCTAAAGACAACAGGATCTTGAGCCTGCCTGCCAACTACACTGTGCTCGGCAACGCTTGCAGGTCTGAAAACCATTTATCATGTTTTTATTTTTGTAGTAACTACTATTGTCAACTCCCATATTCCTCTGATGATCCACTCACTTGGTAGATGGACACCCAGGCTTATTTTCCCTCACGAATACAAACTGTGTTCCTAACACCACAATCTACTTCTTTTCTTTATGTTCACTGAAATGTAAAGAATTTGCTCTGTGGATAACAAATCACTGAGCCTCAGCACACTCAATAATACACAATTAATTTGTTCACGTTTACAATGTATCAAGGGTAATCTATAAGTCTACTTACAACATAAATCAGCATAATTCCTTAGCTCTAACAGAAAGAATATCTACTTTGCGATGTTGAAAGAATTATGGCAGATTCGTACCTGGTGGCAATGTTCACATAGGTTAGGTCTGGAACTTCATTTGTGCTGATTGGCTTCTTAACTAATGCAGTACACTTCTGCAAAGAACTGTTTCAATTTAGCCGATAAAAAGCCTCTTCTAACACTGTAAAATTCATCTGGGAAACTTGCACTTTAGATTAAGTTATGAAAAGACATTTCATATCTCAAACCCAGATTTTCCCCCTCAGGCCATTTATGTATAACATCCATAATATTCACTTTATTGCAGGTAATAAAAATAGGTACTTTTTGTTGCATAAAAAGTAATTCATACAATCTCCGTAAGAATGCTTAGATACATTTAAAGCAAAGTGATTATACTTGCTTATGACCACATAAGCAGCCAGAAGCATGAGGGTTTCATAAACTTAAATGTATTCAGTTGATTCTCAACTATGTGGTGGTTTTTCTCATGATAGTTTGGTGGGCACCGTGTGTCAACTTGATGAAGCTTTTAGTGTGAGTAAATGGTAATGGCATGTGATTCATACATAATTCCTTCAGTTGTATTTCCACTTTCTCTTTACAATAAAATCTATGGGCTGAAATTTCTAAAAAATTCATTTTCACTTAAGTATGACATCAAGGTCAATATTTTAATTTTCCGTAAAGTCTAGCATTCAAATTGGGTTCATATTTGTGTGTTTTTTGTTCTGGTTGCTGAATCTGTACAATGAATTCACTTGGGTTTTTTTATTGATTTTTATTGAGTTCTGCATTTTTCTCTGCTCCCACCCTGCCTCTCCCCTTCCCTTCAACCCTCCCCCAAGTTCCCCATGCTCCCAATTTACACAGGAGATCTTGTCTTTTTCTACTTCCCATGTACATTAGATCTATGTATGTCTCTCTTAGGGTCCTCATTTTTGTCTAAGTTCTCTGGGATTGGGATTTGTAGACTTGTTTGCTTTATGTTTAAAAACCACTTATGAGTGAGTACACGTGATAATTGGCTTGGGCTGGAGAGATGGCTCAGCCATTAAAGGCTAGGCTCACAACATATTTGCATGTTTTAAAAATGAAAACATTAATTGGTCTTAAGAAACTAATTTTTGTTTGTTTTGAGACAGGGCCTCCCTCTGCAGCCTAGGCTGGTCGTGAACTCATAATCTTCTAGTGTGCTAAGATTATAAGACCATGACCCTATGCCTGGTGTCATAAAAAAATTCAAAACTCTTCCAATAAAATGAGCGCATGAACCTTTCAGGGTAGGATGTGTGAAGAGGTCTCCTTCTAAATATGAAAGGTTATTGGTTTCCAGCCCATTTTTACCTTAATAACTACGGCTCTGGGCACATAATCCATGTGGCTCTCGCAAGATTTGAGAATATGAGAGGGTGGTATGTGATGCCAACGCTAAATCAAGAGTAGCCCAGGTTACTCCCTGAGGGCCACCACAGGCAACATGG
Organism: Arvicola amphibius; assembly: GCF_903992535.2. Classification (NCBI taxonomy): domain Eukaryota; kingdom Metazoa; phylum Chordata; class Mammalia; order Rodentia; family Cricetidae; genus Arvicola; species Arvicola amphibius. Next base: position 169,792,725 of record NC_052048.2, read on the forward strand.
GGTTGAAAGAAAAGGAATTAGAAGCTTTTGCTCGGGCTCGGCAGATGCTGGGAAGGACACAGGTCATAAGCACTTTGCAGGTACCTTGATAAAAGCTAGCTACCTTTCCAAGCCATCCCCTTAGTGTGTAAGTCATTCTACAAGACCTAATAACTCCTAAAATAAACACATAAGTATTCATTTTATTTGTTTGTTGAGCCAAACGTGGTAACCTAAATCAACCAAATAGATGGCAAATGTGCTTTTAATTGTATATTATTTAATAAGAAAAGTAGAAAATGTGCTATAATTACTCATACGGTGTTTGTCTGGAGAGCCTAAAATGACGGCTCATTTTCCACTACACTGCATCCCCCAAACCGCAGCCAAGAGGTCATTTCTCTCCCAGGGTCATTCCAATCCCTGTTCATCCCTACCTTTATCTTTGAGATGGAAGTTATACAGCGTTTCTCTGGGTGCATCTACTATGTAATACAATCATCTTAAAGTTTATATTTTACATTGCTATCCCTTGCCTTAATTACATGTAACATGAAGTTTATGCTTAATGGGCTCTCCAGTTTTACAGCATCATAAAGAGAATTTATGAGCCTTTGTTTAAAAAAAAAGTCACTGTCCATGTAATTGGCAGAACATAGGATTATCTGCAGCTACTTCTTGAAGCATAAGATTTACTCTGAATTAAGAATAACACGAGTGGCACTGGAGCAATTTCTGCGGAGTCTAGAGTGAGTTTAATCACCGAATGGCCCCGATCTGGAGCCTCTGGCTTCCACCACGTGGGCACGCCCACTGGGGAGAGCCAGTCCACACACGTCTCTCCCATATATTCATCTCGACGTTCACATTAGCTATGCAAAAGCAGTGGCATGTGTTTCAAAGGGTGTGGATCCAGCCAGCAGCACAAAGCCACTCATACCAAGAACTGGATCTTTTCAGTAGGATGGGGTGGGGATCCAGGGCCGTGTCATGGGGTAAGCACCCAGAACTCAGTCTTGGCCACCTACCTAATGAATAAATTGATAACTTCTATGAATTATTTATAGACTCTGAGATGAAGCTGATAGTCATTGCCGCTCAGGTTCCAGCTTCCCCAGAAGAATAGGTGATCTCCAGCGAGTGTTTGGCTTCAGTTGTATTTTTCTGTTTCCTGGGATCAGGGAAGTCTTTGAAGTATTGTCTCTCTTGAAGTCAACTTATCTTCCAGTGCGAGCATCTTTGGGGCAGATATCCCAGTAAACGGTTACCAAATCCAGTGAAAACAAATGCCTTTCCTCCACCATGGACTCATTAGGCTGCTTCTGTAGAGAGGAAGCCTAAATTATTGGGGCAAGATCGGGCCTCCCCTGGTTTGTGTCTGGGGAAAGTGTGTGTCAAATAAAAACTTTTAAAATTAATTCTGGGGGCTGGTGAGATGGCTCAGTGGTTAAGAGCACTGACTGCTCCTCTAGAGGACCCGGGTTCAATTCCCAGCACCCACATGGCAGCTTGCAGCTGTCTGTAGCTCCAATTCAAGAGAATCTGACAGCATTATACCAATGCACATTAAATAAACTTTTAAAAAATTAATTCTGTATTATTTTAAATAGAAATAACCATACTGTGTCTTGTGATGTGTACATAAAGCATATATTCGTGTGGCCATGTACATTCACAGAGCAATAGATAAACTGGTATTTCTATTTTTACTGTACCAATTAATCTTCCCATCATTGAATTGTTCTTAAAATGGTCGTCTTAGTTTTGATTTATAGCAGTATGTAAAACCTTTAGAATAACAGACTCTATATCTCTAGATGCTTCTGCCAGGTGCTCGTCTGGGCATGCGGAGAATGTGGTTCCAGGTCTATGCCAAGCAGTGGCAGAGCCTGGAGGGATCATCACATCCCTCAGACACATGGGGAGGAGTCGGCCAGATGCTCCCCTGAGAAGTGACAAGTTACTGAACAGCCGCAAATCACCAGGAGAGGAAGAGAGCGGGAAACTCTAGACTTCAGAGCCACAGAGGCTGCACCTTTGAAACTAGACAGAAGTTCAGACAGGAAAGAGAGCATGTCAGCTCAGTGACCTTCTGGAAACGAGTGCCTTGGTGCTGTTATACAAACCACCCAGCAGCAATCCTGGTGATGCACGCTGCCTCTGCCCTCTCGTCTAGCTCACAGCTTTCCCCTGAGCCTCTGACCTCAGAGCGTCTCCCACCACTAAATTCTGATAGGTGCATGAGGACTAAGGCAGTGACTGCAATCTAACTGCACTGCGTCCCGAGAGCCAGGACTGAGAGCACCATTGAGGAGAAGGCACTTGGCAGATCACAATCATGCAGCTTTCTGTGTTAAAATACAACCGCCCTCCAAATTAAGATTAACATTTGACCTCCCCCTCCATTCTCCCTTTAATGACTTTCTCTCTCCTCTCCCTGGTATTTTACTATCCCAGTGTCGTCCCACTATAATAACCTTGGCATATTCTCCTCCAATAAACATCTCAAAGATCGGGGGTTGACCCACACATCTCTACAGTGAGCAATGTTCTCTTTCTTCTTCTTCTTTTTATTTAATTTTATTTCTTTATTTTTATTGTGTTTTTTTTTTTTGAGACAGAGTTTCTCTGTGTTTCCACTTTGGCTATTCTGTAACCCACTTTTAAGACCAAGCTGGCCTCATACTTAGAGACCCACCTGCCTCTGCCTCCCAAGTGCTGGGATTAAAGACGTGCACCACAGCCACCTGAATGTGAACAATGCCTTAAGCAGAGTAGAGGTTCCACAAATGCTATGCTGTGCTCTTTTCTCTGTCCCCTTTAGGAACCTCTCTTTGAGTCCCCAAATACTGGGCAAAATATCTTTTCTTTGCCCTCACTTTGTGCTTAGGAACGAATCCTCTATGATCAGCGTTAGGCCAGTCCCAAGCAATCTCTCTAAGTGTGTACTCCTAGACTGTTAGATGCTTAAGACAAGAACAAAGGGTCTTTCAGTTTCGTAGAGTTGTCTGTTAGTATTTGGTTATTTGCTAATTTTTTCTTATGATTTTTAAGTATCAAGATATAATTTTCATGCCATAAAATTTGCTTTTTTACTTTCAATTGTGTATATGTTTATGTGTGTGTGTGTGTCTGCATGAGTGCCTGTGGACGCCCCGGGAGCTGGAGTTACAGGGAGTTGTGAGTCGTCTAACGTAAGTGCTGAGAACCAAACTCAGGTCCTCTATAAGAACACCACTGCTCAGCCATCTTTCCCAGGTTTACTCTTTTAAAAGTATTCAATTCTGGCATTTTAAGTACATTTATACTCTTCATTTAAACATACTTAAACAGTTAGCTTACTCAACATAGTATTAGAATATTCTCTCACCCCTAAAGGAAACCTGGCAGTCACATTCCCCACATCCTCTTCTCCATCCCCACACATAGGCAGCCCTAACCTTCTCTCTCTATGGATCTGTCTAGCCTGGATGTTCACGTGAATAGAGTCATACAATGCATGATCTTCTGTAGCTGACTTCTTTCCCTCACTTTTGCAATGTTTTGATTTTTACATACTATTTAGAATTTACTTGTTTAGTGTAGGAAGGACAACTAACTACAAAATGAAACACCGACCACAACAACCACTAGCATTTCCTGGGGTTGGAAATCATCCCCCAAACAGAAAGGCTTTGAAAATGCATTATCTTGGAAATGCTGCCATCGCTTTTAGAACCCTCATAAGTAAATCCCAGTCGTTTGTCCCCACTGTACTACGAGAGCAGTTTGGGAAGATGTGTGCTTCAGACAAAAGCTGACTGCCTAGACCTGATGGGAATATGCTGAGCCAGAATAAGGCTTATGCCTTATACAGGCCTAAAGTGTCCCATGCCTCCTTCTTTGCATAACCATGCACATTGCTTATCCTGGCAGGAGTGGTGCTTTCTCTACCCTGCCCTATCAAAACTTGAAAGGCTTAGATGACCATGCCCAGGTCTGAATAAATAACCAGGCTGTGTCCTTCAGGACCAGGCAAAGGGACTAAAGGTTTTTTTTGTCATTGTTGTTTGTTTGTTTGTTTTAAGGTAAAGTGATATTTTGGTTGTGGAATGTCAGGTTATCATCTAGCCAGAATTAGGACTGTTAAAAGAAGCAGAGAGTTCCATCTACCTTAGCCCCAAGACGCCATCAAGATGACAGAAGATGGGAAAGAAGCTGGAGGACGGCCCCACTGAGATCTGTCAGCTAATTGGAGTTTACAGTGTGTCAGGAGGTGGCCATGTGGTCTCTGCCCCCTCTGGACTGCACGCCAATGGGGCGTGACAGCTGATCTACAGAAATACCTCTCCTGGCTTTCCTTTTCTCCTGCATGTTTGTCAAATGCAATATTAAGTGCAGCAGCAAAATCCATTGTATGTCAGTAAATCATCTAACTTTACAGATAATAAGTTTTTACAGTTCCATATCATGCCTACATAGAAGGACATAATGGTCTACAGACAAAAACTGTCCGTATGCAGTAATTTTTTAAGCAGCTGTTTCAAATTAATGTATGTGTATTCCCAGCCTTGTATATAAGAAATAGAAGTTAATGTCAACAGTACGTTAACGATGCAACTGAATTTAATTATAGAAGTAAAATCATGCTGAAGGGAGCAATCACATCGGCACTGGAAAACACAGCTAAGGAAGGCACCTGATTCTGGTGATTTTTTAAAAAGTACTTGAATCGTTTGCACCCACATATTCTATAATTTTTTTTGCAATAGTGACTTAGTACAAAGTTATTTCTGTACAGTTGTTCCTAACATAAGGTGGCAGATATATTTCGTCAAATAATTTTATCTTGCAAGTGTCATTATATACGCCTTTCAAGTATGGACACGGGAAGTATGAGGAGGACAGCAAAGCTTGAGAATTGTACCCATGTTTTCACACAGCGATATAGAGAACTAAAGGAATTGTGATCAGCGGCTTCCACACTGCGTCCACAATGTAGCACATGATTCTGCATTCAAAACCCCACCGACTAAATAAGTCACATCGATTAAATAAGTTAACCTCTGATATCTCTTAAGATACTAGTATCCCTGTGTGGTTAAGGCGCTGAACAAATAAAGAGCTGGGGAGGGGACTTGACTTTGAAGGAATCCTGTTGAAATGCAGACTCCTCTAGAAGGGGGAAGAAGAACCTGAAAAGCAGAGGGCATTGGCTGCCACAGGCAGGGCCACTGTGGCCAAGTGTCAAGGGGTGCCAAGTTCACCTCTGCAGGCTGAGCTTTAAACTCTCTCACAGTTGAGCAGGGAGGGTTTGAAGCATGGCCAGTTTGAAGAACTGCTAAGGAGGCACAAATTACCTGAGACGTAAAGATTTCAGAGAGGGCTGCATCCCGTACCTCTTGGTTTGCATTTAACCACATCAGAACACCCCAAAAAGCTCACAAAAGCTACGGTGCTGCTGTGTTGTCTCTCCAGCTGCTGCTGTGTATGGCTCTAAGAAGCATTGGTTCTTCATCTTCCTTACCGCACACGACTGTAGTTAGGTTCAGATGATCTCGAGAGTTGTCAAGGATAGGAAACACTGTTCATGAACAGCCACTGCTTAGCTGCTAATGCAGTTAAAAGCTTACATCCATCCTTTGTTACTTAGTGAATATGAATACATTTTGGTTACTTGGTGCAATCTAAATGAGATACCAGCTCTCACCATGATTGTTGGGCTCAGTTTGACTGATCCAGGGCAATCAGTGTCCTCTGTCCTCCACTCAGCCACAAGGATTCATGTTTTTCTCTGACAGAAAAAAAAAATGCCCAAACAATTGTAGGCAGCAGCTGTCTTCTTCCCTCTAGAACCTCTAAAACAATTACAGATCACTTATGTGACTTTGCCAGTTAACCAAGTCACAAATGGATAAAAACAAATACAGAGAAGGAACTAGAAAAAAAAATCATCCTGAGCAAGGTGGCCTGGACTGAGAAAGACAAACATGGTATGGATACACTCATAAGTGGACGTTAGGTGTAAAATAAAGGAGAATTATGCTACAATCCACAGACCTAGAGCGACTAGGTAACAAAGAGGGCTCGTGGGGGGAAGCGTGGATCTGCCTGGGAATGGGAAATAGAAGAAATTTGATGAGTGGGCTGCGGATGGGTGGGGCTGGGTGGGAACAGGAGCAATCAAGCTGCGGGATGTGGAGCAGGAGAGTGCTGAAAGAGACTACGGGAAGGAAGGGGCGTTTCACTGTTAGGTAAAAACCTGGTGCAAGGGAATCTCTCAGGAATCTATAAGGATGACCCCAGTTGAGACTCCTAGCTATAGTGGATAGTAGCCTGAAGTGTTCATCTTCTGTGACCAGACAAGACTTTAAGTGGAGGAAGTAGGAAACCAACCCAGCCACATAACCTTTGACCTAATCTGTCCTGCCTATGAGATGTTCTCGAGTTAGGATGGCCTAGAGACTGAAGTAGCCAAGCAATGACCCGTCTAGGCTAAAGACCATTCCAGGAGAGTAAGCACATGCCTGACACTGCCTGGGGCCCAGAACCCACAGGCTGGATGACCCAGAGACCTAGAATAGAACCAAACATAACTGAAAGGAAAAAATGTCAATGTATTGATGCCTATTGATATTCTGCCATACACACAAATTGGTGCCTAGCCCAACTATCATCCAAGAGGCTTCATCCAGCAACTGATGGGAACAAATGCAGACAGACCGACAGCCAAACATTAGGTGGAGCTCGGGGAATCCTGCAGAAGAGGGGGAGAGAGGACTGTAGGAGCCAAAGGGGTCAAAGACACCACAAGAAAACTCAGAAGCAACTAACCTGCGCTCTTAGAGACTCACAGAGACTAAGCGGACAACCAGGGAGCCTTCATGAGGCTGACCCAGGCACCCTGAATATGTTACAGCTGTGTAGCTTGGTCCTCTTGTGGGACTCCTAACAGTGGGAACAGGGGCGTCTCTGACTCTTTTACTGGCTTTTGGAACCCTACTCCTCATACTGGGTTGCCTTGCCCAGACTTAATACATGGAGAGGTGCTTAGTCTCACTGCAACTTGATATGCCATGTTTTGTTGATACTCCTGGGAGACCTGCCCTTTCCTGAACAGAAACGGAGGAGGAGTGTATGGGGGGGCTAGGAACAGAAGGAGTTTGGGGGACTTGGAGGGGAGAAGAGAGGGGAAACTGTGATCAGGATGTAAAATAAATGAACTAATTTTAAAATAATAGTTAAAAAACTAAAACAGAAGCCGGGCGGTGGTGGCGCACGCCTTTAATCCCAGCACTCGGGAGGCAGAGGCAGGCGGATCTCTGTGAGTTCGAGACCAGCCTGGTCTACAAGAGTTAGTTCCAGGACAGGCTCCAAAGCCACAGAGAAACCCTGTCTCGAAAAACCAAAAAAAAAAAAACTAAAACAGAAGCAAAAACGAAACAAAATGAAACAAACAAACAAATACAGAGACATTTTCCTGAGGAAGTCACTGAATGAAATGCTTCAAAATGTGGTTGCAGTATTCTATTTCTGAAAGGGTTTTTAATTTTTAAGTGCAAATCATTCTCTGATCTCCAGAGAAATACAGTAGTTCAATGACCTGAGAATCAAGAATCAACTAGAAAACTTCTACATTGTCTTCTTTGTGCCAATTAAGAGTGTAAATGGTGCCTAAATGTGCTTTGATGGTTTTTGTATAGTCATATAAGAATAGAGATAGGTAAACTTTCCCTGGTTACCATGGTTTCAGAGGATCTGACCTCCTCCAAGTATCCCAGTGGAGAAGATAAGCCTGTTTTGTCCATCAGAATATGAGAAGCAGAGGGAAAGTGGGTGACCGTAGATGAGAAGCATGGGACTGTTGAACATGATGATGACATTCCATTTCCAAAATAATTTAAAAAAAAAAAAACAGTCCTGGTTGTCCTGGAACTTGCTTTGTAGACCAGGCTGACCTTGAACTCACTGAGATCTGCCTGCCTCTGCCTCTCAAGTGCTGGTATTAAAGGCGTGCTCCACCACTGAAGATTCAAACTTTTTTAGAGGAAAAGCATCAGAATAAAAGCAGTTAAAGAGAAAATGGCCAGGGGTTTGGAGACCCTAATAAAATGATGGCAGGTTCCACTAGTGTCACGATAAGCACTTGTCCAGACCGCTGTTGAATTTACTCAAAAGCTCAGCAAGTAGATCTCAGAAGCAAGGGCAAAGCAGGCAGTCAAGACTCACAGCTTTCCATGGAGGGTAAAACTCAGTTATCCAGATGTGTGTTTACAGCCATGAAATAACTGCTGGCCTGACAGAATACAAAGACTTTCTTAATCAGAGAGAGGATGGGGGTGGTCACAGGAAGAAAATACACTGCTTTGTACGAGCTAATTTGATTAGTGATGCTGTCGAAAGTCCCTTTTGAAAAGGGCTGGACCTTTTCTTAGCTTAGTTTCCAGAATCATGAGGTTTTTCTGCATCAGAAATAAGCTTCTCCCACTGCAGTTCATTGTGTTTGTCACAGTTTCCAGTAATGGAAGTTGTCCTTTACTCTGACTGGAGTGTCCCCAGGGTATTAACTTAGGCCGTTATGTTCTCCAAATGCTCAGTGAATGTTGTTAAGATTTCAGGACAAGGTTGGTCACGGCTCATTGTTCCCCCCTAGAATATAGTCCCAATAGCTTTACACACTAAAGATGATCCATCTGGAGCTCTAAATTAATATCCAAAGATTAATTTCCAGATTGTTTTCACTGTCGATAGACATTTCCAACAGCATCTGTGTTGATAACTATGATTCCAAACTCTGGAACTGCTAGTTCAGTTACGACTGGCATTGCAATGCACCACAGTCCTGCATCACAGTGGCCGAATGGTCACACCGAGGGGCAGCTGCTATGGGAAAGATCTCCATATGTGACCTCCAGATGCTGCCCAGTCTCCCCTGGCTGGGCTCCCTCTGCAGCTTTCTTATCAAGATCACTGCTTCACATTCCCCTTGAATGCCTGGATTCAAACCATCAGGCTCCCTGGGCACTCTGTACATGAGAGGATCAGCTCTGACCTGACTGTACTCCCAAGCTGACAACAGAGCCAACGAATTCAACACAGCCATAGGGAAAGTGTACTATGGTCACGAGGTGTTGTCCTGAAGACTTTAAGTCGAATCCGTTTTTCTTTCAAAAAACAGTGCCTGACAAGAGGGGAGAGATTCTGAAGGTTCTGTCCCTAGGCAAAGTAATCACTGTGCCGACATCACACAGTCCTTGTAGAGCTAGGAAGCCCACCTGCTACAGACCTAAACTGTGAGCTGCATACGTAGTTTGTGTGGCTTACTGGTGACTAAACTTGGTTATTTGGTGCAAGGCTATAAGTTTACTGAAGAAATACACAAGTATAAACAAGCGTGTGTATTTGTTGGATTCTTGCTAAGAGCAGCAGTAAATACTCAAAGTACTAAATCAAGAATTACCAAAGAATTGTAACCACTGTCTAATGTAATCACAAGATAGAACACAATTTTCATTTTTATTAAATTAAAAGTAATCTTGTTTTACATATTAAATTAAAAGTAGAATCCTTCGGTAGTATTGTGATATGGTATTTTAGAAGAAATGTACACAGTCAAAATAAAGAATAACATACAATAAAAGGTCAACAAGGACAATGGGATCACAAGTGAGTTTTCTTGGAGCTCTTCAAAATATGCCAGCAGTTCTACATAAGAAAAATGTGCTAATGTGGTTAATATCTTTCAAAGAATTATCAAGAGGTTTTAAAAATTAGATTTCTACAGTCAATGACTATAGACTGAGGCTTCTCGTTCATTTCCAGGCTGCCCAGACCTGAATAATCACACAGAAACTATATTAATTACAACACTGTTTGGCCTATTAGCTCAGGCTTCTTATTAACTCTTACTTCTTAAATTAACTTATTTCTATTAATCTGTGTATCACCACAAGACTGTGACTTATTAGAAAGTTTCCACAGTGTCTTTCTCCTTCAGCAGTTGCATGGCGTCTCCCTGACTCCACCTACTCTCTCTATATATCTCAATTCAGATTTCCTGCCTGGCTTTACTCTGCTAAGTCATCAACCAAAACAGCTTTATTTATTAACCAATAAAAGTAACACATATACAGAAGAACATGTAATATGGCATATTGTACACAAACAATCAAAATAAAGAATAACATACCATAAAATGTCAACAGGGACAATGGGATCACAAGTGACCTTTTTTGGTGCTTGTCAAAACATGCCAGTCTTTCTACATAAGGAAATTAGGCTAATGTGGCTAAGATCTTTCAAAGAATTATCAAGAGGTTTTAAAAATAAGATTTCTACAGTAAATGACAAAACGAAAATGTTTGATTAAAAACATGTGGTGGTGTGTGCCTTTAATTCCATCACTTCAGAAGCAGAGGCAGGAGGATCTCTGTAAAACCAAGGCCAGTCTGGTTGACAGAATTAGTTCCAGGTCAGCCAAGGCTCACAAGGAAACCTTGTCTCAAAAAACAAAACAAAAAAAAAAAAACTACAAACACTATGTAAGATTTTCTGGCACTAAAAAAAAGGTACAAGGAAATATATATTAAACAGAACATATAGTGTATGTCTCCTCGTGGGGTAAGTTTTAGTAATATAGTGTCCAGAAACATTTCCTTTTGTTCTTTTCCAAAAGTCTTCTAGACACACCATAATTGACTTTTAAAGTACATTCATCAAATGGGAAAGAACAAGAAAGGAAGAGGAGGCACCAGGAGTAAAGTTAAAATCAAAACTGAATGCTCTCTGTATGATCAGACTCAGGTGAGTGGAGTCCTGAGTCATTAGGGTTAGCCATAAGATTTTCAAAAGCCTCAGGAACTGGGGTGAACCATAACTCCTGTAAGTTAATTTAAATATGGGACTAAATACAAAGGGATGGACTGAAAAGTCAAGAAGCAGTTAGATCCTAAATTGCTTTTCCCAGTACAGAGGGCTTAGCGAGTGTTCCCCTAGGCTCTAGCAGATGAAAGTGTGCCTACTCTTTGGATATACTCATATCCCAGTGTAAGGATGAAGAGTGGAAATACAGATACTATACTTAATTTATTAAAGATACCAACTGGTAAGAGCTCCCAAGTCCTGTGCCCGTAAAGGACAGATGAACATTAGCCATCAAAACAGGAGACGGCAATAGTCTATTTTGGGGAAACTAACTAGCCTAAGGGACAAAGCACAAACATACGGACACTGGAGAACTGCCACAACAAATGACTCACCATCGAGGTCATGGTAAAATACAAACCAAGTCAATCCATGCCCCACCCACACGGTCAGAGCTGCTGATTGTCTAAGTACACCCTCATAATTATGATCAACCACCAAGGATTACCGGACATCTGAGGCAACTTCTGAAATGATACAAACAAAACAAGCAGCAAAAAGGGAAACTTGGAAGAAGCAGAGGGAAGGAAATTTCAATAAAAAATCCATATAGTGAAGCCGGATAGATGGTTCGGTGAGTAGAAATACTTGCTACTCTTCCAGAAGACCTTAGTTTGGTTTCCTGTACCAGTGTCAACCAGTCCACAACTACCTGTAATTCCTGCTCTCAGGGACCTAATGCCCTGCTCTGTTTTGTGTGTGTGTGTGTGTGTGTGTGTGTGTGTGTATGTGAAATATGCCTGAATTAAAATAAGACAAATTTTTAAAGTTTTTTTAATTTGTATATTCTTTTAGATAGTATAACACTCCCCTCCCCCTAGGTATGTGTTACTCCATTGGTTTCCTAGTGCTGGCTCATCAAAGTGCCAGCAGGACTGGGTTCCCTCTAGATACTCTAGAGAAGAAGTGTTTTCACTCTATCTAACTTCCCATGGTTCCATGGTTCCTTCTGGCATCAGTGCAGATGCTGCCCTACTTGGCTTCCCAAGAATCCCTCCTCCTGCTCCATGCATGTATCTTCTCTTCTGTCCCTAATAAAATAGCATGTACTGACTTGAGGACCTTGACAGATAATCCAGAAAGCCCTCGTTTCAATCAGCTTAACTTAATGTTTTCTGTTAACATCATTATTCATAGGCATTGGGTACTTGAATTTTATATATCTTTGGGTAACTTGCCAGTACACTCTCTACAATGTCCTGATCAGGAAACCCAAGGTATTTACTTCACTTGGCACAAGCGAATTTACAATTGTGGCTAAGGATCTTAAAATGAAAAGGATTTCCTGAATTGTCGTGTACTTTCAGTATAGCCACAAAAATACTTTCGACTAGAAAACAGGATGGGCATGGTCACAAGAGGAGATGTGACAAGAGCAGAGGTCAGTTTAACGTGAAGAAGAGACCAGAAGTCAAGGAGTCTAGGTCACAATGAAACAGATTCTCTTCTAGCACCCCTAATGGAATCCAGTCTTGCAGATCCATGGTAGACTTCTAATCTCCAGAACACTATAGTATGAATGTGTATTATGGCAAACCATTAAAATTGTAGGTATTTCTGGCTGGACATAGTGGCACACACTTTTAATCCCAGTACTTGGGAGGCAGAGGCAGGTGAATCTCTGTGACTTTGAGGCCAGATTGGTCTATATATCGAGTTCCAGGACAGTCAGAGCTATGTAAAAGAAAGACCTTGTCTCAAAACAAACAAAAAGTGTGTAGGAATATCTAATGGGAACAAAAGGAAATTGAGATTCACACACACACACACACACACACACACAAACATACACACACACATAATGATAAAAGAAAATAACACATCTTAAAATTAGAACGAAATGGTTCGATTTTTAAAGGACCATACAGAGAAGAGAACAAGAGTTCTTAGACATCATACACATTGTACCCATGTGCATATCTGCATGTATATTAGCAGACATGCAAAACCTAATAGAAATAAGTGAGCTTTAATTGAGAAAACCTCACAGAAAATGAACAAAAATATACAAAATAATGTGTAAAGTGGGACTGTTAGTAACATTTAAAGAAACATGAAGCTGAGCCAGTATTCACAAAACAAGAATTCTTCAGGAAGGAGAAGGACATCAGTGAAATAGCTTTCTCGTATTTTCTGCAGGTGAATCATGGCATACCGGGAGTCTAGTAAAACTGAAGACTGTAAGTCCATCGAACCAGGGTCATGAAGTTTCCAAATACTACAGAGAAAGGTAGTATTCCAAAGATACCAGAGGGAAAATTGTTGATTGGCTAATGTCCTGATAGTCTGGTACTAATGGTGGAAACTAGACAACAATATGAAATTATGTTCAGAATTCTCAGAGTAAACTATTGCTAACCTATAATTCAATATCTATCCACAGGAGCATAGAGGGATAAAGCTGTCTGACAATGAGAAGCTCTCACATTTACCTCACATGCATAAGGTTCTCAGAAACCTTAGAGGGTAGGTAAGCCAAAGCTACAACAGCAGCCACAAACACAGAAAATTAGTGTCCTACAGAAAGACAAGGGAAAGATGATCCCTAAAGAGGATTCCCTAACAGTTAGGTACGAAGGGTAGAAGCAACCATTCCTGACTCACACGGGTCAAGGAAACACTGAGAGACACTGTGTCAGTTCTGATGTATAAAGCCTGCTCCAAAGACAGAACCCATGCTTATTACCATTAACTGAGCCCAAACCTGTGGATTGGTAGGTTCTAGGCCCCAAAGGGGAACCTAAGATCATTATTCTTCTAAGTGGACCTAGTAATAAACTTTTGTCTAAGTTCTTATCTTTATACCTATATTCTAGTACACCTCTCAGTTCATCAGAGAAGCTGTTTACAGTGGATAGTGATTAATACACAGATACACAACTGATCAACACACTGAGAATAAGGGACTATGGAGTACTCGTCTCTAAAGGGACATCTTTATCACCCCTCCCCCAGTGCTCCAGAATCGTTGTGGAAGTGGAAAGGGAAGATTATAGGAATCAGAAGTAGTGGACATCGCCATCAAAACAGCATTTGTGGGGCAGACAGGGCTACTGCACAAATGTACTCACAGCTGTGTCTGTATGCACACAATCAGGACAGGAGCAGGCCAGCCCAAATCCCAGCAACAATGAACGAGGGGATTATATAAATCCCACCTCTAACCAAGGAACTATTGGCAACTGATGGCTGCTGAGCGAGAGAGAATCTGTTTTCTGCAGAGATAAAGCCTCTGCGAGAATATGCATGCTCCAGAAGATGTCCATGTTCTATGTTCTGTGTCCATGTCTGGCATGCAAGCAACATTATGGACTCAGTAGGATTAACATAAAATGACCACACGAAGTTGGGAGGGGAAAGTGGTGGTGGACAGATAGGAGATACTAGAGCAGAGAGACTAGAAGAATGGATTTGATCAAAGCATGACATGGATTTATGAAATTTCCAAACAGTGAATAAAATAGATATAATTATATTTTTAAAGTAGAGATTACTTCCAGCTCATTAAGGGAGCATGGTAGTTTGAATGAAAATGGTCCCCAAAGGGAGTGGCACTATTAGAGGTTCGGCCTTGTTGGAGTAGTGGTTTTGGAGGAAGAACCGCTCCCTGGAGGCAGGCTTTGAGGGCTCATATAAGCTCAGGCCACACCCAGTGTCTCAGTTCACTTCCTGTTACCTGCTGATCAAGATGTAGGACTCTCAGCTCCAACATCATGTCTGCCGGCACATCTTCATATCCCACCATGATGATGATGATGGACTAAACGCCTGAAGCTAGAAACCAAAACCTCAGTGAAATGTTTTCCTTATAAGAATTACCTTGGTCATGGTGTTTCTTCACAGCTATAGAAACCCTAACTGAAACAGGGAGATTGACCAAACTGATGAGGATTGAGTATAAATTCGGACAAACAACACACAGAAAGCTAAAAACAGAGGAACTTACCGAGAGTAAACAGTGGAAACGAGAGCCTGAATGGGGAAATCTGAAAACAAAGAAGGACTTCAAAGTTTCAATGAAGAGGAATAAGATTCCTGAGATCTACTGCACAACACACTGACTACAATTCACAACAATGTATACATTTCAAAATGGTCAAGAATAAGCTTCCCCTGGTTTTTGTTTGTTTCTTGAAAATAATTTTTTCATACAGAGTATTCTGATTACAGTTTTCTCTCTACCAACTTCTCCCAGTTCCTCTCCACCTTCCCTCCCATCCAGATCCACACCCTTTCTGTCTATTGGAAAATAGGCAGCCAGGGGCATGGTAGCACACACCTTTAATCCCAGCACTCAGGAGGCAGAGGCAGGAGGAGCTCTGTGAATTCCAGGCCAGCCTGGTCTACAGAGTGAATTCTAAGACAACCCAAGCAACACAGAGAAACCCTGTCTTGAAACAAACAAAAAAAGAAGGAGGAGTAGGAGAAGAAAAAGGAAGAGAACAGAAGGAAAATAAACAGGCACCTAAGGAATAAAATTAAAAATAAAGTAAAATAAAACAAAAACAAATCATAATAGCTCGAGACAACCAAGCGAGAAAAAGAGCCAAAGAAAAAGCACAAGAAACACATATAGATTCAGAGACAAGCAGCTTAGTGTGTGTGTGTGTGTGTGTGTATGCATGTATATATGTATGTATGTATGTATGTATGTATAGAGACAGACACATAAAAATACAAAAATCCCATAAAAATAAAAAATTAAAACATAAACCCTAACACTATGCAAAACATATACCCCCCAAAATCTATAAGATTAGAAGAAAATTTGCCTGACTTAATATGTGACAAAGAGCCTCCAACGAACAATACCACTAGCTCATTGTGTGTCAGTCAGCTACTCCTGGGCATGGGCCTACCCTTAACAATGGTTTGTCTCTTCAGTAAGACTCTTAGAGAAAACAAAATTTTCATTTACAAATGACTGTCAATAAGACATAGCTTCTGGGCTTAGGAGGGGGGGTGTTTGTTTATTTCCCCTTTAAATTCTAGAACTCTCTCTGGTACAGACCTGTGCATGCCTTGTGCATGTATGTGCTGCAGTCTCTGTAAGCCCATTTGTGTGCCAGCGCTGTTGTGTCTAGAAGGCCTTGATTCCCTGGCGTCTCCCAAACCCTCTGGCTTTAACATTCTTTCTGCCTCTTCTTCCATAGGGTTCCCTGAACAGAGAGGAGGGATTGGATAGAGACATCCTTTGGGGGCCTGAGTGTTCCAAGGTCTCTCATTGTCTGCCTGTGAGTCTCTGCATGTATTCCCATCTTCCGCAGAAGGTAGCTTCTCTGTTGATGGCTGAACGTGGCATGGATCTATGAGTGTATCAGAAGGTCAGTAGGAGTCATTTTATAGCTATTTTCCTTTTGCAGAACAGTGGTATTTTGTTTTCTTCTATGTTGTTCACATACCTAGTCTCATGTTTGTGATTATCAGAGCAAGTTGAGTATGGGTTTCATCTCATGAAGTAGATTTTAAGTTAAATCTGATATTGGTTGGTTAGTTCCACAAACTTTTTCCCACTATGTAACTGGACTTGCAGGAAGGCCACCATTGTAGATCAAAGTGTCTGTAGCTGGGTTGGTGTTTCCTTTTCTTCGGGTAGCATGTAGAGTATCATCCAGAACCATGAGTTCTGGTCTGCAGGAGTGAAGGCACTATGTAGGCACCAGCTTGACTTTTCTATGTTCAGTGAGTTGTATGGGTGTTTTCTTCATCAATAGAGACTTGCCACTAGTTTGCCCAGAACCATCAATAGCCTTGGCAACAGCCTGTGCTGTTTGTGGAACCCCTTTGGCCAATAACTCAATTCAGTGTAACTCATTCCAAGTGCTGGAAGCTTCATTTGATGACAAGAGATGTCATTTTGCTATTTGACAATTTTGCTTAGATCATCTTTATACATGTATTTATTTTAGGAAGTTTCAGTTCTATTAGGTTTTCCTACTACCCCCTCAAAGGGTCCTTGGTTTTACTTGTCTCTTCCCATCCTCCCTCCCTCACCCCTCTCTTCCTCTTGCAGTCCCAGCTACCGGCCCTCTTCTATCCATAGTATCTATTCTATTTCCCCTTCCTATGGAGATCGATCCCTCCCACTAGTTCCTTACTCTCTACCTAATCTCCATGGGTATATGAACTGTGGTTTATTTATTAATGACATAACAGCTAACTTCTGCATATAAGTGAATTATAACATATTTGTCTTTATGTGTCGGAGTTACCTCAATAAAGATGTTTTTTTTTTCTGGTTTCATCCATTCACCTGTGAATTTCATGACTTGATTTTTTTTAAATGGATGAGTCATATTTTGATGTATAAATAAACCCACAATTTCTCTATCCATTCAGCTATTGAGGGGCATCTAGGTTGTTTCCAACTTCTGGATATTATAAACAGAACACCAATGACTATGACTGAGCAAGTTTCTCTCCAGTAAGATACAGTGTCCTTTGAGTGCATGCCCAAGAGTGGTATCGCTGGATCATAAGTAGATTGACTCCCATCTTTCTGAGAAATCGTCACATTGATTTCTATTGTGTTTGTACACGTCTGCACTCCCATCAGCAATGTATGAGGGGTCCCCTTACTCCACATCCTCCTTGGCATGAGATGGCATTTGTTTTATTGATCTTGGCCACTCTGGTTGATCTAAGATAAAATCTCAAAGTAGTTTTGAGTTTCATTTCCCTGATGGATAAGGATGTTGAACATTTCTTCTTAGCCATTTGAATTTCCTCTTTGGAAAATTTTCTATTTAAATCTGTGTCCCAGTTTTAAATTGGGGTATTTGTCTTCTTGATGTTCAGTTTATTTTAGCTTTTTATATATTTTAAATATTAGCCCTCTATCTAATGTGTAGTTGGGAAAAAACAAAAACCAAAAAACTATTTTCCCACTCTGTAGTCTGTCACTTTTTTTAAATGATGGTGTCCTTCACCACACAGAAGCTTTTCAATTTTATGAAGTCTCATTTGTTAATAGTTGTTTTTAATGCCTGTGCTATTAGCATTCAGTTCAGTAAGTCTTTTCCTATGCCAATGAGCTCAATGGCTAGTCCTCCACTTTCTGTTGTATTAAAATTGGAGTTTCTAGCCTTATGTTGAAGTCTTTGATCCATTTGGAGTTGAGTTTTGTGCAGGGGATAACAAAAAAAGACATGTTAATCAATTGAAGACCCAGAAATAAGTCCACACACCTATGGGCACTTGGTTTTTTGATATTGAAACAAGTACCTTAAAAAAAGATAGCATCTTCAGCAAAAAAAAAAAAAACCCAACTGTTTTCACTACAGAAAGCAAAAATATGTGCCTAAGGTAATGCCTGTGTTAGTGAGAACCATTTGTCCTTTACTCTAGACTAATCAATCTCACCACTTTGTACCTGAAAATATATAACTAGAAACATTCAATTTGTAATAAAATCTGAAAGGAAAACTAGGCAAATGGAAGGTGTAAGGTAGAAAAAGAAAACTGATCATAGTATAACATGACCGACTTAATGTGAATAATTCTAAAGATAGCGATAAAAGCTCAGCCCGGTGTGGTGGTTCAAGCTTTTGATCCTAGCACTTGGAAGGCAGAGATGGGAGGATCTCTGTGAGTTCTAGGCCAACCAGGTCTGTATGTCAAGATCTAGGCTAGCATGGAATATACCATGAGACATTGTCTCAAAACAACAATAATACAATTGTTGATACACTAATACGTTGTTGATCTAAGCATAATTTTCAAACAGCTGTACTAATGACACAAAGACTTTTTCAAGTTTGTATGTTCAGCAGCTGGGGTGAAAGCCGTAGAGTATATCCTAAGATTTTTAAAGCTTGCAAAGTAATAAATAGTGCCAAGGGAGAGGACTCAGCCGATAAAGAAAGCCCTTGCGACACAAGTGTGACACCTGGATTTGAGAACTCCAGCACCCATGGAAATTCTGGGCTGGTGCAATGGCCTGCGTGCAGTCATAGGCAAGGAAGAGACAGGATCTCCAGAGCAAATGAACTAAGAAGACTAGCTGAATCAGAGAAATGTGAGTTCACGTGAGAGACCCCACCTCAATATATATAAGGTCAAAAGTGATCAAGAAAGGCACCTGACATCAGCCTCTGGCCTACACAAACACAAACACATGCCTGTATACACACACAACCCCACAGACACACACACACACAGACACATACATGCATGCACACACACACATACACACACGCATGCACATACACATACATATACACATGAATAGTAATAATAAATACTATACATAACCAATTAAAGAAAATACTAAACATCAATTAAAAAACAGAAGTTGCTACTTCTGGGAAAAGGCAATAGGTAAGTGAGAAAGTGGCAGATATTATTTCTATTACATGAATCATCAGACTATTTGTATCATGTATATATGGCTTTTTTCTAAGCCCTGCTATTATCAGAATTGCTACAAGAGGATCACTATATTCAAGCTGTTTTGCCATGTGCTACTGAGTGTCTATTACATGTATTTGGTCAAATAGCATCATTTAAATATGAGGAAAAGCTAGCCACAGAAAGCCTCCTCGGCTTGTTGAAGTTACTACACACAGTTAAGCCCGGAGTATAAACAGCCCTGGATGAGCCTAGCCTTCCTACATTCTTCTTCTGTTTTCTCCAGCTGTGAAACATATTTATGACTCGGAGTGTTTTTATTTGCTCACTTTTGAATTCCAAGGAGGACACACCTTAAAGAAAGTATTGCCAAAAATAACCTTCCGTCATGGTGTTACCAGCTGCCTTAAGTCTCCATGAAAACTGTGTCACATTTCTTTATGTGTAGCAGTCACACACCTGCTGGATGTAATTAAGAGCCTGCAAAATACATACTCTATCAACAAGTAATTGTAACTATTGAACAAATCAAAATCCTTCTTTAGTATTTTGTTGCTCATCTGCATACTTTAATGATATTTCTCAAAGGCAATATACTTATTACAAGACAAATTTTCAAAAAAATTAACCTATTATTGTATGTGAGTTCTCATGGGTATACATACATGTACACATAAGTGTGCATATCAGGATACATGCATAGGGGCCAGAGGGCAACTTTGTGAAGCTGGGTTCTATTTTGGAGTCAATTTTCTCCTCCCATCTTTCCGCGGGTTCCAGGGATCGAACTCAGGTCCTCAGACTTGCACAGCAAGCGCCTTTACCCACTAAGCCCTCTCATTGACCCCGATTACTTATTTTTAATTGAATCTCATCCAGCTTTCTTACCTCCTATGAATTATCTGCTCTATGTGTTTCCAGACCACTTGCCTGAGGTGACAAGGTATTAGGAATGACTGGTTAATTCTAATGCTAACAAAGAAAACCGAAAGCAGTGGGTGAAAAGGAATAAAAAAAGAGAAGCAGATAATGTGTTCTATAGTTACAATCACAGAGGATGATATCGTATAGGCACACCATGAGTTTGGTAAGATTTTCCTCTCTGCCTCTGAGTTAACTGGATCATTCGAGATGTCTGATAATAGCCTAGTGCTTCGTGGTGATTGATGGGCCTGCTGCTAACCACGCCCCACACAGCGCTGATTGCCATAATGTAACTTGCCTTTTCTCTGGATATAGCCCAGAGCATGTGCGCTGAAGACATGCTACCTCCAGCTTCTGTAAGGTGCCTGCCTGCCTGTTTGGAGAGCCCACAAGATTGCGCTTTCACGACAGACGGCACAACTAATTAGCTTCTCTCTGCCTCTTTAAAATTTCAGTGCTCTCATTTCTTTCTTCTAGGATATGAAATCTGACCTTATTTCTCACCTCCTGGTGTAGGAAAACACGTGGTGGGTGAATTCGATCTCATTACTGGCGGGAGCCTCCAAAAGAAATGATTCAACGCTCCTTCTCCACAGCCCTCTGTATTCTCCAAGAGAGCAACCTCTTACTTCCTGATGCCCCTTTCCTGTATCAGGTCCTGAATTAGCGCTTGACTGTAAGCTACGGTGTTTCGTCAGAAAATTTTACGGTTGTCCTTTGGCCTGAGGCTGGGTGTGAATATTGGACCCAGCTTTGTTTTATCAGCCATATGATCTCCAACTCCGGGGAATGAAGTCCGCTAAGAAGCATATTCTCCTTCCGTAACACTGATATTTACTCAAACCGGTTCGGCTCCCTGTGTGCACGCTTTCTTCATCAGAACCCCTCAGGACGGGGTTGGGTGGAGAGGTGGAGGGGGGGTGGAGGAGCGTGACAAGTTAGATTCCAGCCCTGAACCCCACCCTGCGCTGCCAACAATTACTGTAAGATTAAGATACGCTGAGGGCCAAATCAGTGCCTGAAAGGGAATCCTTCCAGTGAAGCCTGCCCTAACTCAGTTAACCTGCAAGGCGAGTATTGGTTTGCTCCCCACAATAGCATTAAGAAGTCCATCCACCGTATTGGCCAGCTGCTGGTTTCACCAGTGAGCCCTGGGGATTGCGGACAATGAGCACTGGTGCTGAAGTAGCGGCTGAAGTCTCTTAAGTCAATCGGCTGGACCCCGATTCTGTTCTGGCATCCGGCCCAGTGTATCAAAATTGTGGTTTTGCAGCCCGTTTTGGAAGCTGCTCCACTAAGCCATGTGACAACCCCAAAAGTTGGTCTGGCACCAGAAGACTTCATCAGATTGCGAATCTGAGAGGCCTCCAGTTGCCTGTTTTTGTATTGATGCCTCCCTCCCCATAATCACTAACAGAAGGGGCAAGGCTGCAGTAGGAACACACCTCACACCTCCTGCACACTTGTGTTTCCCTCCCCGAGCCCTCATAAACCTCCTGGTTCTGTGTATGTACCCCCTCGAATAAAAGCATTCTCCAGGGAAAACTGCAGGGAGAGTTTGAGTTGTTAGCATAGCTCAGGAAGCTTGCCTGACAGGGGCACATGACATGACTACAGATTTACCTGAATGATTTAAGAATCTCAGTTTATGTACTCATTTTACACTAGGGGAAACAAAAGATATGATGTCCCTTGGACCTTGTGGAGGTCCCATTTCCTCTCCAAATGGAAGTGGGTAGATATAAGGCATGACTGATTTCCTGTTGAAAAGCAGAGAACTCAATATATTATGCCAATGCGGATAACTCTCAGTTTAATGCTTCCTGAGGCCACCATTCTTTTTTTTGGTTTTTCGAGACAGGGTTTCCCTGTAGTTTCTAGAGCCTGTCCTGGAACTAGCTCTTGTAGACCAGGCTGGCCTCGAACTCAGAGATCCGCCTGCCTCTGCCTCCCGAGTGCTGGGATTAAAGGCGTGCGCCACCACCGCCCGGCTTGAGGCCACCATTCTTATGAAAGCCTCCCAGCCTGTTCAAACCACACCTCCTACTGAATGCCCACTGTGTGCTTGACCCTGTGGTAGACAATGCAAATATCCCATTGTCTTTGATTTAAAGACACATAATGTAACTGATTACTGGTAATGGGGCACACTGGATCACTGAAATGAGAAGCAAGTTTATAGAAAAGTGTTGTGGTATGGATCTCATGATGTGAGCACTGGGCAGAAAGGGTCATAAATATGGCTCGCTCCTAAAGTGCTGTGATCTAGAAACCAGGTGAGTGGGAAAATGAGAAAGGAAAATTCTAATCTTTGTGGTGGTGTTTCTCAAGAAATTGGATGTAAATTTCTGTTTATAAAAACAAATAACTTAGGATGCCTACAGAACATGAGTAT
Source organism: Arvicola amphibius (assembly GCF_903992535.2). Classification (NCBI taxonomy): domain Eukaryota; kingdom Metazoa; phylum Chordata; class Mammalia; order Rodentia; family Cricetidae; genus Arvicola; species Arvicola amphibius. The sequence goes on from NC_052048.2 coordinate 169,815,274, forward strand.
GAAGAAGAGGTGTTTTTAATCAGAAATGAGGGCTACAGAGAAAACCCTGAATAAATGATACTGGAAGCCAGAGCAGAGGGCTTCAAACTGTCATGTGGAAAGGCTAAAACTAAGAAAGATTTCAGTCAAGAAAATGAAAACATCACAGTCAGGTTACTAGGTTGTTCTCCTCATGTAAAAATTGAGACCTTATAGTTCATGATCCTAGAGAAGCTAAATAACAAGGCGAACCCTAAGAAAAACATATATAGATCCACCTGGAACGTTGAAATAGAAAAGATGGACTGGCAAAATTGAGAACATAGTGGTTGGGGGAGAAGGGAGGAGTGAAAGGGAAGAGGAAGGAGAAGGGGAGGGGCAAGGAGAACTTGAGGGAACAGGATAGTTGAGATGGAGGAAGGACAGAGATGAGAGCAACAAAAGAGGTATCTTGATTGAGGGAGCCATTATAGGGTTAGTAAGAAACCTGGCTCTAGAGAAATTCCCAGGAATTCACAAGGATGACCCCAGCTAAGACCCTAAGCAAAAGAGGAGAGAGTGCCCGAACTGGCCTTGCCCTGTAGTCAGACTGATGACTATCTTAAATGTCACCATAGAACCTTCATCCAGCACATGATGGAAACAGAGGCAGAGACCCACATCAAAGCACTGGACTGAGCTCCCAAAGTCCAGCTGAAGAATGGGAGGAGTGAGAATATGAGCAAAGATATCAAAACCATGATGGGCACAACCACTGAAACAGTCTACCTGAGATAATAGGAGCTCACCAACCAGCCAGACTGGGAAGAAAGGAGCATAAACTAGTCCCTCTGAATTTGATTGGCATTTGCATTTGCATGGTTGGGGTAGACTGAGGGGCCACTATCAGTGGCACCAGGATTTATCCCTACTGCTTATACTGGCTTTTTGGGAACCTATTCTCTTTGGATGGATGGATACCTTGCTCAACCTAGATATAGTAGGGAGTGCCTTGGACCTTCCCCAAAGCAATGTGCCTTATCCTCTATGAGGAGTGGATTGTGGGTGGGTGGAGGGCATGTGAAGAGAATGGGAGGAGGAGAGGGAGTGGGAGCTTGGATTGGTATGTATAATGAAAAAAGGTAGTTTGTTTTATTTTTAAAAATATAAAAAGAAAAAATAGAAAAAAAAAGACCAAGGCCTGAGTAAGCATCAAATGTCATTGGTGTCTTGGCCAGACTCAACAAACCCCGTGTTTGCCTGCTCTTCAGCACCACAAGAACAGTACAGTATGGGGCGTGAAACCATTTGAATGGCAGCCCTGTCTATGTCTGTACACCAGCTGGATCTTGACTGGGGTTTGTTGGATAAACGACACTTATGACATCACAATATTAAATGTGATCTCACAGACCCCCAGTTTGACTAAGGCAGGCATTTTCAAGACTAAATGAACTTTCTCTAACAAATTTGACTTTTCTACTTCAATAAAAAATCCTCTAGGAAAAGAAGTTCATTTGTTTTTTTCCACTGTAGGTGCCCCATGGTCATTCCATAAATATTCTAACTATTAAAAAAATGTAAATACCAGACTTCTAAACTTATTTTTGTTAACTTATAGAACCAGTAATACTGAATTCATTGGTAAAATTGCTTTATTTTGAAAAATTCTGGGAAAAATTATTTATAGGAATAATTACCAAATCCAGTCTCTGTGTGCTCTCCTTACCTGTAACTCTGGGTAACAGAGACCCCTCTTGTTTGTGTGACTTGCTGTTGCCCCCTCTCATTCTAAAATGTTGCATTCTGTCTACAACTGCTACAATAAATGAGCCACATTTGGGGCAGATTTCAAGATGAACTTCATAAGATTTTAATTCGAGGGTTGGAGAGATGGCTTGGTGGGGAAGCATGCTAGCTGCTCACAAACCATGAGGAGTGGAGTTCATATCCCAGTACCCATGTAAAAGCCAGGCACAGCTGTGTGGGCTTGTAATCCCAGTTCTTTGGGAGGTAGGGACAGGACGATCTACGGAACTTGTTGGCCGCCAGCCCAGCTCCACGTTCTGTGAGAGGCAGGACACCTGATGTCTTCCTCTGGTGTTCTCACTCATGCTTGTATAGGTACATGTACCTGCCCACACGTACACATGCCATATACCACACTTAAACACATACATCCATACTCACACATACACACAAAGTTTAATACTGTGTTTTAAGCAAGATGGTGGTAGATGTCAGTCAAGAAATTACTGACACTTTCTATTAACAGCATGTGATCTTCCTTCAACCTATTACCACAAGACCAGTAAATAAACACCTAACTTTTATCATTGTGGAGATTTAAAGGGAAAGATCCCATTCTTTTCCAGACCCTGCTCTTTCTCCCGAGGTGACCACTGATGTCTCCTGGGTCTGTCATTCCTACAAGCTTTTCTGGCCACCAAAGGACAGCAGGGCATCCAGAATACAATTCTCCACCCTCTACCCGGGAGTCAGTGGTCATAAGCCTGTGCTCTGCTCCACAGTTGCAGAATCCAGGTGAATTTTAAAATAGAATGCGTGGAGACCCAGTTATATAAAAAGTCACCTCTGGCCTCCTGTTCTGTTGTGGGAGTTAAGACCAGCTGGGTTGCTCTTAGTATCAGTTTCCAGGGCCTAAGTCTCTGTGATCTGCAGCAGAAATTCTTACAACAGGGCCCTTAGAAGTCTCGTTCTCTGATGGGCTGCCAGAGGCAGAGTCCAAAGCATATCTCTGTAAGCAGACTTTTTACTGAGTTCCCAGGGACTGGGAGAAAACTACCAGAAGGAACAGGCCCCATTTGTGTTCTACACCTAGTAATCTACAGCTGTCTCGGGTGGATGGCGGGATGGATCGGCAGCTACATATTCATCCGGATCCATTGCTAATCTGGACGGATATGACCACGCAGATGGAGGGAGAGAACGGGGCAGGGGAAAAGAGAGAGCGAGAAAGGAAGGGGGAAGTATATAAATACATTGAATGAAAACACTTAAAACTGGTTTTCCCCTCCTAAACTTCCTTTTCAGAGGGGCAGCTCAAAACACACCCACCCTGCTAAGAAAGATGTTCAAGGCCATGATGCCCTTCTTACAGAATCAAGAAACCACAGTTACTTCAGTCACCTGTGAAAATGTGGAGTCACGTTAATAGCACTGGTCAAACGTGGGGTGCTAAGTTTGGGTTGGGAGATGGTGAAATAATAGTTCTCACTTCTTAAGCAAGCAATGACATGGATTTTAAAACATTTAGGGCTGCTGACATGGTTTCATGGCAGAGTGCCTGCCTAGCGTCTGTAAGAACCTCAGTTTGACCCCAGGCAACCTCTCTTCAGCTGAAGAGCCTCAGGAGGCAGCACCTGCAGTATAATGCTGTCTCCCCTCCACATCACAAAAATAAAAATATTAAATAAAAACATTCTGCATAAGAAATAAAGTATTTGAAATCTGTAGATATATGTGTGGTTACATTTAACCTGTCTGTTCTGTTATCCCTTTAATCCTACTAGAGACATTTAACATTTATTAGCAAGAGTAGAGATAAGTCACCCTATTTTAATAGAAATAAATTAGATCATAAGTTCCTCAATTTTGTCTTCCAGGATAAAGCTCCTATAATGTCTTTTCTTCTGTCAATAAAATTTCATCTAATCTGACTAAATTTTGACAAATTATAATTTGACCATTTAGAAAGATTTCCGGATCTAAATAATGCATTTCCTTGAAATTCAGAAGCAGACACGACAGCGAAGCTCTAAGATGCTTTTCCCCCGCCATGTCTGGACGAGACATGTCTGTTGAGCCGGCTGCTTCTTTCTCTTGGTAGGAGAGCTCTGGTAAGACATTTAGATCTGACAGATATATCACTTCTCATCATTTTACAAATGAGAAAATAGTCTCAGAGTTCACGTGTGTTCCCCAGATCACCTCTGCCTACAGCGCCAACTGGCTAGCCCAGGCTAGTTAGTGTTCCTTCCACTGCTCTTCCCAGTGCCCCACCCATGCCCAATTCAACAAAGACAGGGAAACAGAAGCATGCTCTTGCAAACTGCCACCTGCCTCAGAGACACCCTCATCCCATTGAGCTCTGTAAAAGACTTCCCCATGACATGCTTGGTTTATGCCAGAAAACAAACAATGGTTATGTGCTTTGTACACAGAACCCAGAGACACAATAAGAAATGCATGTCCTAATACTTATCAACCTGAGGTTTGATCAGAAAAAAAAGTGAAGGTAGCTTAGAATGACAGTATACAGCAGCGTATGTGGCACAAGAAGAGAAGGTCTAAAATAAAATCGGTCTTTGGCTCAGCTACTCGCAGAGGGAGCTCCAGGAAACCTCTGAATCCTCCCAAACTTATGACTCTGGCTGTAAAATCACCATAAATTGTGTATGGAGGGTAGAATTGTGTAAACCTTCAAAGAGGGAGACAGAAAGAAAGAGACAGACATGGGGCCTCTGAGCTGGCTCATGAGGGAAGGCGCTTGCCTCCAAACCCGACGGCTCGAGTTTGATCCCCATGGCCCACGTGGTGGAGTGTGAGAACTGATCCCTGTACAATGTCATCGCCTGACAGCCCACTCTACCTGTGCAGGCGCCAGTGGGGGGTCGGGAGTGAAAAGAAGAAGGAAGAGACAGGGAATGAAAGAATCTGAGGGCACACAGCAGACTCTCAGCGTGTGGAAGTTCACAAGGCCTGAGCGTCACGCCGACTCCTTCAGCTGAACTAGTGGGAATGTCTACTTTGTTAGAAAAGTATACACGGAATCACACTCCTCCCCAGGCCCTAGGCACCGTAGAATTGTGTCTAGGACCTGAAAATGTTTGAGCTAGTGGGCTGACTCTAGCAGGCGCCCAGAATGGCGTGCTCTGGTATTCCTCCCAAAGCTTCCACAGGATTCCTGCATAGTGCTGGATCCCTTGAGGAAAAACGGAGGCAGCCTTCGGCAGACTCAGTCCTCTGGCCCATACCTCTGCATTCTCTTCCACGTGTTTTCATGGCATACTGTACTTCCCGCCCTTACCACTTCGGACAAGAATTGTCGGTTTACGTGTCCGTTTTGTCACGTGACTTAGGAGCTCTACAACCACGTGACTGACTCACGGCTAGTCTCCCATTTGACCCCACAACAGTCTGCACATAAATGTCTGAATGAAAAAAAATTAAACAGCCATTTTAAAACCTTTACCACAGTTGGCCCTAGAAAGAAATCAGCTTAAGGGGATGGATGCTCCCCACGCCCTCCTCCCAAATCCCATTTCCAGCACAAGGAAGACACGTCTCTATTTCCAGCCTTTAGGCCACTTAGGCATCTGTTCGGGATGTTCCTCATCACACTAATCCACTCAATAAGTTGTGCTTCGAAAGAAGATCTGGTGCTCTGGACAGTGGTGCAGCAGCCGATGTACCATGGTCCCTTCTTGGAGAGGCTCACGGGATAAAGTGAGCTTGGATCAAGGCTCCGATTTTCAAAGAGGCCACTAACCATTAGCCAAAATATTTCTGGATCAGTAACCATACCCTATCATCAACTTGGCTTTCTAAAAATTACAATGTGGTTTTAGGACCTGGTACGTAGTGTACATGCAATAAACATTTGCCGGATAAGGAATGACGGGACTTTGACTGATCTTTGATTGACCGTCTGTGATGCCTAGGATTATAACCGGCAAATGCCCTCAAAGCTTTGCGGGATGAGGCTGAGTTGGGGCACCCGCCGAGGTGATACCACCGAGAGAGTTTGTTAACATTCCAGACGTCCTCTTGGGAGCAGGTGTGTTTGGAAGTAGATGAGGCAGGCTTCTTGGATACTGCAGCAAGGCTGAGTCCAGGCTTCAAAGAGATCTTGGAGACAAAACGCTGGCTAACTAACCTTCCAAAACTATCAGCTGCCAGAACACTTCCTACTTTTAAAGCACATTTGGCCAAAGCATAAGCTAGCTGCCAATACCATTTACCTATAATCTCCATTACTGATAATCAGAATTTATTTGGCCTTAGATTTGCCTGCCTGGCTCGTTTTTACACTTGTGGAAAGCCGTCCTAGTTCTACAAACCTCCATAGGGCTGAGCATGCAGTTGGTAAGGCATGCAGTATTTCTGGGTTTTGTCATGGTTGCTGCTGTTTTCAGCGGTGGCAGTAGCCCTGTATTAGGTCTTCCTGAGGTGTCAGTGCCCGTCAGAAGAGAAGGGCAGGAATAACCCTCATCCATTTGGGAATTTTCTGGTCTGCTCTCACTCATTCGTCTGCATGTTTTTCCCCTCTTAGGATAGACCATGTTCTCAAAAGTTACAGAAATAAGAGAAGTGGGAAAAGCCTTCACAGAACCCAATTAAAACACGGTAAGTAGATTTTATGCTATGCTTAAAGTAAATGCACACCTAAATGACAAGGACCATAGCCCAGACAGCTTCTCACCTATCCTCTCTGCCAAAAGGGACCTCAAGCTGGGCGTCGAAAACTCACTTTTTTTTTGGTGGGGAGGGGAGGTACCAACTCCAACTTTAAAAAGATAACTCTCCAGGGAGAAGTACAGGAAAAAAGAACGAGGTGCCCCACCCCACCCCCTTTCGCGCGCCTTCATCCTTTTTACTCAGAGGGTAAATCCAGATGGGATTGGATAAAGCAGCTACACTTTCACCCAAGGATGCTAAGACAGAAATGCCCATCACTTCTTTGCTCTTCAGGTTGAGTCAGTCTCACAGTGACCTCCTCTAAGGACAACGTGACAGGAGGAAAGGTCGTGACTCTCGCAAGTCTAGTCAGACAGTCACCGAGGCTCAGTCCCAGAGCGCCCCCCGCAGAGCCCACAGTTAGCCAATGAGAGACTGAGGTTTACAGATGATGAGATACGGGCCTGCTGTTGGGCCAATCAGGCGCCAGGCGGGGTCGGGGAGTGGGGGAGGAGGAGATGCGAGGAGAAGCCTGGGGCGATGGAGACACAGAAACATCAGCAGAAGTTTCTCACCTTGGAATGTGAGGGACGCTCCGGCATCTCCAGCACACTTCCACTTCTGCGCGAGAGGACCTTAGGCTACTTTCTCCACCTCATCCTGCTGGGGCCTGGGGGCCTGCTGTTAGTCTCTGTCCTTGCTGCCCTTTTTAATGTTACCTTCCAGGGGAAAAAGAGCAAGGAACAACTGGGAGCTAAGGAACTGACCTCAGGCCCTACGGGCCCCTGGAGAGAGGGAACAGAAAAGGAGTGGCCGGGGCTGGGGGACTCCATGCGTGGACCATGGACAGAGCGGCGCTCCTGGCCCTGCCCAGCGTTTGTGCGCTGTGGGCAGCTGTGCTCTCGCTGTTCCCCTGTGGAACCCAGGGCAACTGGATGTGAGTATGGGCGTTGCGGAGGCGTTAAGGGTAGGTGGCCAAAGGGATGACCCATGCCAGGGAACTTTCCAACTGAGGCCAGGGGAGGAGGAGCGGGGGCCCTAGAATCGCTGACCTAATGCATCTGGGGTAGGGGAGGAGAGCGGGGGGGGGGGGGCGGGGGCGGCTTAAGGCAGGGGCGCCTTATCTTACAGGTGGCTGGGCATTGCCTCCTTTGGGGTACCGGAGAAGCTGGGCTGCGCTGGCTTGCCTCTGAACAGCCGCCAGAAGGAGCTGTGCAAGAGGAAACCGTACCTGCTGCCTAGCATCAGAGAGGGCGCCCGGCTGGGCATTCAGGAGTGCAGGAGCCAGTTCCGACACGAGCGGTGGAACTGTATGGTCGCCACCGCCACCTCCGCCCCGCTCGCCACCAGCCCCCTCTTTGGCTATGAGCTTAGTAGCGGTGAGTCAACAGGACCCCTGGGGTTGGCGGGACATAGAAAGCGACAACTTTTCTGCTAGTGCCTTCGATAGAGTGAATAGTGACTGCACAGTCCGGTGCTCAGGAGATCTTCAAATAGGGAAACTGGGGCACAGGGGCCAGACCCCAGCGTGCAGGTGCAGTACTAGAGAGGGACACCCCAGATCTACAGAGGGACATTTAGAGGAGCTGCAGTTCTCCGTCCTTCCCGTGGCCCCTGCCGAAGTTGCAGAAAAACTATGAGTCCCCACCCCATCGACCCCTCGGACCCCGTGGCGCCCCGCTCCGTGGGTGACCAGCTGGACAAACATGAGGTCTGCAGCCGGGAATGCTGCAGCCCCATCTGCTTTGATTTAGGCAGCTCTGTGGCCCTCGGAGCTGTAGACAAGTGGTTAATTGAGAGACAGCAGCACGTTTTATTGAGTCCTGGAAATACTAGGTTTAGTGTACAATGATGATTTTTAAAGGGACTGGGCGCGACTTCTTTTGCTTTCCCTGGTTTTCTGTTTCTTCCATCTCTCCCAACTGAGTGCATTTTCCGCGGTACGGAAAAGTTCAGTGAAAAAAAAAATGTTTCTTCCATGTGCATGGTGACTTAGCTAGGATAACCGTACTCGGACCCAAGATGCTTCCCGGGATATTAGCAGGGTCAGAGAGTTTAGGCCCAAGGCATTGAAAGATACTTTCGCCGTGTTTTTTAAAGTTCGTTTCCGTTTATACTGCGTCTTTGACCCTTGCCCACGCTTTCTGCATGAGCCTCCCCAGAACTGCACCTTCCCAGCTCTGAGTTTTGGCTATCAAGGGCTGCGGGTGGATCTCTTACCTGGGGGTTGGAAATGAAGGGTAAACGCCTGGAGAGAAAGAAAGAAAACTAAGAAAGGGGAAAATGACATGTGCTGAGATGCAGAAGCATTCGCTGCTGAAAAGGTTTATTGGACAACGGGCGTGAGTGAAACTGTTTCTATTCCAATCTAAACATCTGGAAAGAAAAAAAAATCGCCCGCTGAGTCCTTTCTAGTCTATTTTATGAATGTGCTAAAGAAACTTTGATTTCAAAGATTTTTAACTCCAACTCTACTGAGTGCAAAATGTAACTGCCTCAAAACAGGATACTTTCCCATAACAATTCGACTTTTTCCAAGCTTTCAAATATCTTCTCTCCATTGGTTTTATGACTATAAGGCCAGCTTTACTGCAGAACATGTTAGCTACTTAATATCAACGATGTTCATTATGTTCTCCCTTATTAAAAATCTCGTCTTTAATGTGAAAGAAAGCGAATCTTCATCTAGCAGTTGTCTTAATTTTGTTCATTGTAGCCTGCATTCTGACGCATGTTATCTATTCAAAGAAACATCGCGCCGAAACTTTCCGTTTATGTTTTGTGATCTCAGCACAGTTAGACAAAAGATAAGGAGTCTGCTCCCTTTTCCGTTGCCATTTCCGTGGTTTGAGCAGGGGATTTACCTTCAATATGTACTAATGAGCTACCTCCGTCCACCCGAAACACTAGGATAGGTGCTAGTGAGGGTTGCAAATTTTAAAGACAAGCATGAATTTTGATATATGAGGAGAGTGGGTGACAATATGGCTCGTGACATCCCATGAAGTGGAATCCTGAAAAATAATGCTTTTTATAAAGTCCAAAATAGTAGTCCATTCATTACAACTCCATTGCAAACATTTGAAATATCGATTGCCCCGTAAGTCAACGAGTAAGAGGCTGTAGGACTGGATTTCACCAGAAAATGACGGCTCTGCAATTTATCAATGTTTCCTCCCTAGGCACCAAGGAGACAGCATTCATTTACGCCGTTATGGCTGCAGGCCTGGTGCACTCGGTCACCAGGTCATGCAGTGCTGGAAACATGACGGAATGTTCCTGCGACAGCACTTTGCAAAATGGTGGCTCTCCAAGCGAAGGCTGGCATTGGGGGGGATGCTCTGATGATGTCCAGTACGGCATGTGGTTCAGCAGAAAGTTTCTAGATTTCCCCATCAGGAACACCACAGGACAAGAAAGCAAAGTGCTCCTAGCCATGAATCTACACAACAACGAAGCAGGAAGGCAGGTATGTATTAGAAACTTGAATAAGACTCCAGCATCATTGGGTAAATAATAGTACTCGGGTTAATGCTTCAGGTGAATCCATGCCAATGATTTTAAAACCAAGCACTGGCAATATATCCTTTCATGAGTGTGTATTGACTATGTTGGTAAGCTTTCTTAGGGAATTTGCAATCATTATTATTTATTTTTTATAAAGCAAAATGTTTTTATGAAAAATTGTTAACTTTATATAGTAATATAGGTTCAATTAAGACTATAACAGAATATGACTATAAAGCCATGGCTATATTAAAGATAAAGACATTACAACATAAAGCTATCTTAAAGACAGGTTGAGAGGAGGGAAATACCTAACGCCTAGTAAACTGCTTTCTGATTTCTGCCTTTAAAAATTGTTTACTTAAAAAATGTGTGTACCCTACTTAGCTTTTCTACATTTACATTATAGACAATTGATACAATAAAGTTTGGATCTAATGCACTATTGAGTTCTGTGGCAAGTCCCCGTAACTTTCCTAAAAGACGGTAACATTTTTATGAATACATCTTTTCTGCTGTAATAAACTTTTCAAGAAAGGTATTATTTTGAATTTCCAATACCCTGTCAAGGTCGCAATGTTGTTCCCACAATCTGCCACGTCCTCCTGAAGTGAAGTCAGTCCATTCGCAGCATCTCTGAGGAACAGTTAAATTATATGTTGCATTTGTGTTTTACATTTTTTTGGCAAATGAAGAAGGGGGCTCATTCACAATGCTTGCAAGTTCCGGCCAGTTTTCTTTCTTTCACTGCCCTGGCTTAAAATACAAAAAGCCAGAAGACTCAGTAAAATATCACCATAACGCCTCAAGTTTGGATTTACAGTTCCATTTAATTTGAATATGCAATTCAGTAAAGCAAAATAGAAAACAGGAAAATCCATAAACAGGCTTTGCAAGTTTTCCATATGTTTATTTAGGAGTTTGAGAAAAGTTATTTGATCTCACTAGTATGACTCTTGTTCTGCACCACAACAGTTAGGCATATACCTTTTGTCCCTTGGATTTTTTGTTCATTGTGGAAATAAGAATGAGGTGTCGATTGACTTTAAATAAATAGTTATTATTTCTAATATTTTAATATGAAAGGAGGTAATGCAGTTAGTATATGTTCTTTTAAACTCTAGCACTAAGCTCAAGAAAAACATCAGTGGACACCAAATCACTACAGCCATTTAAGAGTTGAGAAAACAAACACATAAATATTCATTACTCCTCATTCTTTAAAAGGCTTGGTAGTGATTTTAAAATTTAACCAAAAAATGAAACTCAGAAGTTCATCTTACGATTAACTCTAAAATAAATATAGTTGTACTGGAGCTAATGAAAACCTAAAACATTTGTATTACAGAAAATTAATTTTATTAATAACATTCCGTTTTATTTCATCTTGTTTTCAAATTAGATAGCTATATTCGCCTCTACCGTTGATAATATGGGTCTTAAACAGTTATTTACATTTTGATTTTGGGTTTTTGATTTCCATCAATTTTAATACATTACACTATGGGTTAGGAAAAAACTCAATTACTCCATTTTACATAGATTTTTTTGCTGTTTTTCTGTATTAGCAAAGAACAGTTCAGTCTATACAGAGATGCAGGTTTTGTGAAAATTTCAGTTTTCCTTACTGAATCTTTTGCCTCACATTGTTCTAGATGGAATCTTAAAATACTACAAAACATTTACCTGACTATTTTGAGGGTAATTCTTGGGCGTTTTTGTTGATCTTTTTGGGGGAGGCATTCTAATTCAAAATATTTTCGTATTTTTCTTTCCACTGCTACCTTTTTAAAAAAAAGTCTAAATAAACAAAAGGAAGTTTCTCTAACGTGGACGAGAAACTGACTCAATTTTTAATATTAGCCGTTATGATTTTGATCTGTCAGGCATATTTGTCTGAATAAGGTTTAAGGTCTGCATTCAATTGAGTTGGTTTTTCTAGTCTCCAAATCCCAAACTCAAAATGTAGGAAAGCATTCAGAGAAATGTGGGTACTGGCGCTTAGTAGCACTGTGAGCAGGATAGATGATTTTCTAACCGCTGACCTTAAATACTCTGATTCCCACTTGGTTTCTGACACCATTCCTAAACTTATGACTCCAAGAATAATGTTGCTGGGCGGTGATTGGCTGCGAGAGTGATGTGATGTCTTCCAGGGGCAGAACTTCTGGGAATAATGTGACTTGGAATATTTATGGCTATTTCTTTTGGTGTGCTTAAAATATTTCCATTCTTACCATGTCTACCTCATAAACTTTTAAGTTTTCCTACCCCATAATTTGTTTTATTATGAGTAACTCAACAAAGTGGGAAGGGCAGACCCCAAATTTTCATTGACCTGTTTCAAGAATATTTATAAGTAGTTGAACAACACAACTGTGTTTTCATTTTCAGCAGGTTCAGATGTATTTGGGGATAGAAAGGGATAAAGTGGGGCGGAGGAATAGAAATCCTACCCACACACCCATCCGATCTTAACTCGCAGAGTTCTTAAGTTAAGCAGATCCTCTGATGGCAGACACAAGGAAGTGTTGGCTACAGAATGTTTCATACAGTTTCTGGCCATTCCTCGTAAAGATAGGATAAAGCAATATGTAGAAAAAAATCTTTGCCCGCAGCGTTACCTTTGACACAAAATTGTGAAACAATTAGCCCATAAATCATCTTATGTGTTGTCTGCCTTTGCAATGATGATACACCTTTCCCATTTCACTTCAGTAGAATATTTATTAACCCAAAACTTCCATGAGGAACCCTGTAGATTAAATGCCACCTTCCTAATCGCTCTCCTATAGTTTTACACTATTCCATCAAAATGCGCACATCTGTTTGCAATAGTTAACAAAACATTCCTCTGTTAATGTCGTTATAAACCTTAACAACTCAACTAGAGGAGAGAGAGGAATTTTCCCATAACCACACACAATTCATTTGGTTGCTATTCTCTTTTCCAGCTAGCAGGAAACATCAGAGCCACCACTGCGGCTCACACTAGCTATTTCACATTAATTAAGAACCCCGGCAGAAAAGATACAGAGCACACATTTCGGGAAGTTTCTGGAATATTTTTAAATACACTTGTATTTTCCACTTTCGTTTTTCTGTTTTTCCAACATAATCTTGCTGAGTTACAAAGACCTTCTATCATATGTCACCAATTTATGTAAGACAAGTGTCTTAACCACATTGTTTATGTTTCTATAAAATTGGAATCACAAGTAAGTACCTGTTCATTAACTACATATTAAGTGAAAAGCATTTCTTGCTATAAAACCAGATCAAGTACAAGATTTATGAAAATGTGCTCCAAAAAAACACTAACGTCGGCAAAGTTAAACCCTGTGTGTATGTGCCTACCCTGAAACTCCGTATTTCATGAAATTCTCCGAGAAATGGTTATATTGTTCTACTTTAATTCTAAGCTCTATCCTTGGCGTGTTACGGGGACATCATCATTCAAATTGTATGTGAGATTCTTGGGATTCTTCTACTTGGAGTTAACTTATATATGTAAATTCTGGGGTAGAAAAATAATATGTGACATCTATGAAAAGAATGCTATTTTCTGCTACTTAGGTTCTGGCCACTTTTGCACAAATGTCTTAGAACTACAAGTTTAAAAGCATGATATAGTGCAATGTTATCAACTCCAGTATTTTAAAAGAGTTGTTTTTTCGAGTAGGAAAATCCTTCAAAATCCTAATATAAGCTTAGTTAGGTGACAAAGTTGAATTTGCAAGCCTCTTTGTATTTTTTCCGAACTGTACAGCAATTTGGTAGACTCATGCTGTTTGGCAGAGAGTTGTGATGAAGCTGGAGGGGAGCCCTGCTGGCTCAAGGTCCTCCAGGACCACTGACCCTCCAGCAGTGTGACTTGCTTTCGTGAGGGTGACTTTTGTTACTCTTCCTACTCAGGTTAGCCATGGAGGATGCATTAGAACGGCTTGCGCAAGTGCACTGTCATTTGAGGTGTCTCTCATGCTTAGCAAACCAAGAGTGCACATGTCTGAACGGGTTAAAAAAAGGAAGTTGGGCTTTCAGTCATGATCAGGAGGAAAGGCAGCTTTAAATCACTGGGTGATGACTATCAGGAACGCTGATCTGGTTTAAACATACTTACTCTCGGGTCTGGGGCTTCTCAGAGTATTTATTTTATTACCTACACTGATTGAGCTCTTTTTTTCCTTCATATCCTTTGGCACTTAAAATATGAACAAAGGTGGCCAGATTGCATTAATTTTAAATATTTATCTGCATATAGAGTTCTTAAAGAAACTAGGATTTTTGTGCCTAACAACTGCCACAAATCAGATTATTTTTGTGCTGTACTTTGTGTAATAAGTTGTTCCTATGTCCCCATAGGGTTTTTGCTTTGTGTTTAAGAAATAGATGCATTTATCAGTTTTGAAGTTTTATGAGTAAAAATGATTTTGTCCTATGTTCTAGAAAGGACAGGATTCAATACCATTCTATTGATTGTTTTCAATGCTACTAAATGTATTGTACAAATCAATATCATATGTTCTCATTTAAGGCTGTAATACAATACAACTTGTTTGAAATATTTTGTGTGGTTACTGTTCATGGAATGTTAGGAAATGCCCTTCTGCAGACATATCAATAGTAATAAAGCCTTGGTTATATTGTAGTTTTGATAAGAACTGTAAATGGAATTTAAATTTCTTTTGTGAGAGTAGGCACATAATTTTCAAGTTGTTGAATGGGTGGATTCATTTTTCATTCGCCCAGCCTGTCGACAGAATGTCAACTCTACGACTAGTCTTGACAATTTTTTTTTTTTTTTTTTTTTTTTTTCGTTTTTCTTTTTTTGGTTTTTCGAGACAGGGTTTCTCTGCAGCTTTCTTAGAGCCTGTCCTGGAACTAGCTCTTGTAGACCAGGCTGGCCTCGAACTCACAGAGATGCCTTTAGTCTTGACAATTTATTAATCTGTCCTGCCATCGTCTGGGGACTGTAGGAAGCAACGCTGATACGCTAGAGGTTAGAGCTCCCCTTTAGATCTCTCTGGATTGTTATTTTAGGCTCATTGAAAAAATTCATCTTAATTTTTACTCTAACCTTCTCAAAGACAGGAGTGTCTAGACCACACCACGCAGCAAACAACGGGCTAGCACTAGCGTGTGTATGATCGAGTAGTGCTCCGGGCTGGATAAACTGAAGCACTTAGAAATGAATCTAAAATTACGTAAACAGGGTCGTCTTTTCCTTTTCTTCAGACAAGGTCCCACTCTGCAGCCTAGGCTGGCCTGGGCTCACTAAGTTACCCCAGGTAGCCTCAAGTTCACAGCCTTCCTACCTCAACCTACCGAGAGTGGCGATTACAGGCACTAGTTCTCTTTTTATTCTTTGTGTTACCATAATGCTGTTTATTCGTCAAGGACAGGAGCTATGTTTTCAATTAAACTTTTCAGAAAAGCGGAACCTGTCGGCAGCCGCCTCACTGCAGCGCCTCGCCCTGAGGTAATCTGACTTGAGGCAGGGTTTCTCACGTGGTCTGTGGCCAGGGTATAGCATGTTCTCACTCCGCCTTTACCCGTCCCCCCCCCCCCCCCCGATGTAATTGACAATATAGTCAAGCCCTAGGAAGGTTCTATAGAATCAACCAACAGGTGCGGCCGTACCATGTAAGCAGCTCACCTCAGCCTGTCAGATTCCACGGGCTTGGGAATTGGTTTCCTGGGAGAATTTGTACTGATGTTTCTGTGGGTGCTGTGAAAACTGACGGTGGCTACCTCCCCTGTGAGTGCTTTGCCTGATAACCAACTGGAGCTCTGGCTTACGATGCAGCTTTTCATTCTGTACAGCTGCCTTAAGACCAGGGTTGTCTCCATTTCTTACAAGGGACGCTGGAGCTGGTGGCCCATGAACCGGACTTTGAATAGCAAGGCTTGGAGTGGTATTAGGGAGATGCAGGCAAGCACTAGAACCCTCCTCATCCCCAAATGAGTGAGGTACTTATTAGATACAAGAGTACTTTCCCTGTGAGGTTTCAGATTGTCTTTGGTAAGTAGTAAACGTGGCTGTTCTGGTAATCATTTATTTTATAGTTTTTGTGTAACTATTTATTTAGTATAGGAAGCTACACACACGCCACGGTGCACATGTGGAAGCCAGAGGACGGCTTGCAGGAATTGGTTCTCTCCTTCTAGCATGTGGTTTCCCAGGGTTCCAGCTCAAGTCATCAGGCTTGACAGCACTCGGTGGGCACCTCACTGCCCCTCCCACCCCTACTGTGTTTAATGTGGCATGGGAAGGTTTTCTATGTAGACTCAAAACATTTAGACTGATACAAATGACAAAATCTTTGAACTCTAAACAACCTTAAAGATGGTTTATGTTCAAACCATCATTTTTATAGAGGAAAAGAGCAAGAACAACTTGAGCGGCTAGGTTAACTGTTTCTGCTGTTGAATGAAAAACTGCACAAATGTCATTTGAACACAATCATTGTTGGTTTTAGGCTGTCGCCAAGTTAATGTCTGTCGACTGCCGCTGTCATGGAGTTTCCGGCTCCTGCGCTGTGAAAACCTGCTGGAAAACTATGTCCTCTTTTGAAAAGATTGGGCATTTTTTAAAGGATAAATATGAAAACAGCATCCAGATTTCAGACAAAGCCAAGAGGAAAATGCGCAGGAGAGAAAAAGGTCAGACGCAGACACCCATCCATAAAGACGACCTGCTGTACGTTCATAAGTCTCCCAACTACTGTGTGGAGAACAAGAAACTGGGAATTCCTGGGACACAGGGCAGAGAATGCAACCGTACGTCAGGAGGTGCCGATGGCTGCAACCTCCTCTGCTGTGGCCGGGGCTACAACACGCACGTGGTCAGGCACGTGGAGAGGTGTGAGTGTAAGTTCATCTGGTGCTGCTACGTCCGCTGCCGGAGGTGTGAAAGTATGACTGACGTCCACACGTGTAAGTAATCTCTCCATCCAGACTAGCAACCAACGGTTGGAATCTGGACGGCGCCCCCTACTGTGCACGGCGGAAGACCTCACTGCCTGCAATGCAATTGCAGATCCCTGGGCCAAGCTGTGATTTCTTCTTTCTGATCGCAAGATGGAGGCTTGCTTCGAGTTCTAAAATTGAAAAGGTTGGCAGTCACCTTTGGATGGTTTTGTGGAAAGATATTGACGTATGGGGAACACCAATCTGTCCCCTAAGCAATAGGAAGGAAGGGAGGGAGAGAGGAAGGGAAGGAGGAAGGAAGGAAGGAAAAAAGAAAGGAAAGGAAAGGAAAGGAAAGGAAAGGAAAGGAAAGGAAAGGAAAGGAAAGGAAAGGAAAGGAAAGGAAAGGAAAGGAAAGGAGGAAAGGAAAGGAAGGGGGAAAGGAAGAAAAAAGTCCCTACCTGGAGACCTAGTCCAGGCAGGCTCAGGATAAGAGCCAAGACCAAGGACATAAATGCAGAAATCAGTCATGGCATGTGCACAGCCATCATGCTTTAAAGGCAACTCTTATAGGTGCAAAGGAGCAGCACACATGATTTGCATTCTCCCTCAGTATTTTAATAGAATTGATTATACTAAGTGTTTGTGCATAGAGACCAGAGACTGAAAATCAACTAAGGGGCAGGTGCTTGTTTATGCTTTCATAGACTGCAAAAAAAGTCAAAGTATTTTTAAAGCTATTAAGCAATAAAAAGAATCAAAATGGAAGGAGTGAAGCATGGATTGGATTTTAGGTGCCTTTAACTAGGAGGATTTGTTTAGGGAGTGAAAAGCTCTGCAGAGTTTATCTCACTTTCAATCTTTGGATTTATCCTTTTATTATAGACCAGTGTCTACCATGAAAAACTCAGCTGTGATATACTGGGAAGTGAGATCCCTAAAAAGATAAGGAAAAAAATGGGACTAACCAGATAAATCCCCCTAATTATATAAAGACAGTATTTTGTATAGTATTTTGCTTTAAAAGTTTTATAATTTGTAAATATAGTATTTAACTTATGTGACATATATTAAGACTTAAAGACATTTATGGCCAAATTCTTAGAGGACTACAATAATAAGGTTATGTCAAGAAATAACAATAACCTTTTCTTTTTCATACCACTAATTCTATCTTAAGGCGTTGAAAAAGAAAACAGTTGAGGCAGTTGCCCGGATGTTTATTAACTGCCAAAATGACAGCTTTCTTTCTTCTTTTAAGAAAAACAAAACTTTTTTTTTTTTTTTTTTTTTTTTTTGCTTTTTTCAAGGCAGGGTTTCTCTGCATAGCCCTGGATATCTTGAACATGACAGTTTTTTATGCTATAGGTTAAAGTATGTTATAAAATATTAAAGGTTGCCTTATTTCAGTAGCCAGATAACTGAACTCTTTTCACCCTTATCTCTGCTTTATTATAACAATTTCATAGGAAAGGTATTAGTTGGGAAAAGGAATCTAAGCCAGAATAATGGTGAACTTGATACCCTGGGTATTTATTAAATTTTATGTAATGTTGTCTTTCCATTTGAAAATTGAGTACTGTTTTTCTTTCCTCTTTCTCTCCCTTCTTTTTTTTTTTCTTTTTTTTTTTCTTTTGGATCTAAGGACAGAAGCCAGGGCCTTGTGTTTCCTATGCAAATACTCTACCACTGAGTTAAATCCCTAGTCCCTCTGTCTTATTTTAATATCCACATATGTATGTTCATACTTTACAAGATACCCATTGAAACATCACAGGGCTGTATCTAAGGTTACATTTTATTGTAAGTGGTTACACTTTCATATTTTGTTAAAATATTTTCAAATCATATGGAAAAATAGCTCTTCTAAGCTCATGATGGACACAAAGAATATTCTTTTTTATTACTAAGATATTGATCAAAGATTTCAATTTTTCCTATTAATTTTTTTAAATCAATATTGAACAACAACATGAAAACCAAACCTATGGAAGGCATCTCAAATTCTGATATTAAGAAAATCAAAACTGCACATTTAATTGTGACCCTTAAAGTCTAGTGGTTACTGTTTGCTAAATGAGAAGTATGAACACAGCAAATGAACGAATGCTGTGCCAACCTGAAAGAACTGCTTCCCGCTCCTTGATACTCTGAGTAGAATGTGCGGTGAGGCACGCTCACGGTCTTTTTGCAAAGTAACTAATTTATCTGCACTAAAAATAATCACCCTTTTACTTTTATAGAGAAAGACCACAGCACACTAACTGCTTATTCTATTAACTAGGAAACTCTTCATATTACCCTAGCGCTTGACTGAGAATTAGTCAACCTCTGATTCACTAGCATCAAAAACCCAGTCCCTACGTGGCTGTCCTTTCAATGATGCCAAGAAGGAATTTCTCACTCCCACACTGTCTCTGGGATCTTTCCCTTCTTATCTTAGACACCACCTTTTCAGTCAGCCATGCGTTTTTCACCTATGTGTCTTTATGTTGCAAGTCACAACAAACCCAGACTAGACTGACTTAAACATTAAAGGAAGCATATTGACTCAGAAATTGAAAACTTCCAAATTTTAACTGGGCCAGAGGAAGAATTATCAGTAAGAGTCTGCCACAGTCCTCAGGCTCAGGTCTCCCCATCACTCCGGCATTGTCCTGAATGCCAGGCTCTGTGGCTGTGTGCCCCAAATGCTTGCAGCTCTGGCTGCTCCATTTCTGCCTCTCTTGGTCACATGGCTACCACATTTATAGACCTAAACTTCTAAGGAAGAACAAAGGTCATTTTCTTGTTACATACACAAAAGACAGGGAAAAGCTGCCTTCCCGGAAGGTCTGGCAAAGATCTTCTGAGTTGATGTTAGCACTGACCAGTTAAATGTGCTTCTATCTAAGCCAATCACAGTGACAACTGGGAGCTCAGGTGGGCAACGGGCATTCTTATCTGTGTAGTGGCAATCTGAACCCTTGCCGGGCACCAGCAGTAGGATTTCAACTACAACTAATTTAGGTAGTTTGGGAGTAGAGAGGAGGAGATTGGGTATAGAGGAAAACCAGGACGCATGGGAACAAGAATGACCATCATGCCTGGTTCTAGTGATGTGTTTGCAGTGTCTGGCCTCACACAGACAGACCAATCTTGATAGATAGCCCAAATACTGTGGGCTATGTATGTGCAAGCAGTTCCACTAATGTATTATTTTTTCAACTTAAGAATTTAAGGTTTTTTTTTTTCTGATTTGGAACTAATAAGGGACAATGTATCACCTTAAAATGAAATTAAGGAAAAATAAACCAGGTATGGTGGTACACACCTTTAATTCCAGCACTTGGGAGGTGGAGGCATGCAGATCTCAGTGAGTTCCAGGGCAGTCTGGTCTATATAGGGCACTCCATTCTAGTCAGGTCTACACAGTAAGACTCTATCTTTAAATAATAATAATAATAATAATAATAATAATAATGAAAGCTACATTAAGCAATAGCATCGATAATCTCTGCTATAGGAACAGAGAAAGCATTTCTCTGATAACGGTACGCTATACAACCTATTCACTATTTTTTTTTTTGAGACAGGGTTTCTCTGCAGCTTTGGAGCCTGTCCTGGAACTAGCTCTTGTAGACCAGGCTGGTCTCGAACTCACAGAGATCCGCCTGCCTCTGCCTCCCGAGTGCTGGGATTAAAGGCGTGCGCCACCAATGCCCGGCTCCTATTCACTATTTTGAATATAAACATCCACAGTATCCCCCACTCCCAATTTGGATGGTATTTCCTCTGTTCTATAGTTTAAGGAACTACACATGATAGCGAGAATAAGAACATTCCATTACATATGTTTACATGCTATTGTTTCACATGTCCTTGCAGCTTTAGAACCATGAGATACAGTACATATTTTTGAAATACACTGACGATCAGTACTGAACATTTAACTGTGATCCTTAAAATTCAATGAAGTTATTTTTTACTAAGAGAGAAGCCTGGCAGCCCTCTGTGAGTTGCTAGTAGTTTTTGTGTCACCTCCCATAAGTTCTCAAAGCCTGGAAAAATAAGCCACTAATTAGTTAGGCCCTTAACTCAGAGTGCTATGATCTGCTAAGCTGATTTGATGAAGGAAAAGTTCAAATCCTTTCTCCAAGAACCACACATAATCCCCAAGACAAACCTTTCTAAGGAAAGCTAAGTTGTACTGATTCTGGCTTTAATTTCAATTTTACAATGCAGCAAGTATAACACGTCTTGGATAAAGAGCAGAACTATGTCATCGCATGAAAGTGGGCATAGTGGGATACCGGGAAGAGATAGGAGAGACTCATTTCCTTTGAATGAAAATATAACTTTAGTAATCACCTTGATAACACTTGCTATATAGCTGACATGGACCAAAATAAATATCATATACATAATATATACATGTACTAAATTTCAACCATATATAAGTACACATCTATTCATATAAGATATTTATATGAATATATATTCTATATAATAGAATATATATTCATTATATATATTTATATATATATAAATTCTTCACAACAGTCCCATAGATTAGGCACCATTTTTGTGGCTCCATTTCTCAGATGAGGGAGGTTAGCATGGTAACTGTCAGTCAAGTAGCCTCCCATGCTTACACAGGATGGACTGGCTGCCTCTGTGCCATCCCTTGCCACACTGCTACTGTGCATCACATGGTATCCAAATCACCAATGGACTAGGTTTACACCATGGAAAGACTTTGAGGGATCTGTAAGTATCATCAAATTGCAGGTGTTTCTTCATAGTTCGGTAATATAAACTTGGTTAAGGAGCTCAAAATGATTTAAGCTAGCCTCTATTTTAGATCCCCACATTGCTAACAGTTGGATTGCCCAAGAAGCTATCAATCTTCCAAGAAGAAATTATCTGAGTAAATAACAAAACAATTAAGGTCAGCATAAAATAAATATGCCCTTGCTGATGTGCTTAGAGCCAACTGCTTCACAAGGTATTCTTTTCAGAAAATGGGTAACATTTGTCGTTTGCAATGTTTTATCTCCCAGACAGAAAGTTTTGCACCAGGTTAAAACCTTGAAAAAAAAATGCTAGAGAAAGCAGCCCTCTGAGTGATTATGGAGAGGAGACAGCAGTAAATATGAACCGAGTCAACTCAAACGGAGGTCCATCTGTGTCTTTTTAATAAGCACAGTAAGTGGAATCATCTGATTCATAAGAATTGGAAGCAAAATGTGGTGGAATAAAGACTGTCTACTTCCTGTTAAACGGCTGGTCTAGCACCAGGGGTGACCTCCACAGCTGCCTAGAACCATTACTAACAACCTAGCAGCTGTGGTCATAGCCTATCTCTACTGAGATCTGGGCCTCTATGGTAACAAAAGGTAAACCTGTGTCCCCATTGAGTCTTTCTGACTCATATTTTACTGGATATTTCAATACAACTTATACTCTAAGGCAAGCAAGCAGAGAGGACACACGAATTTAATCAACAATCTGCTTTTTCTCAGTACATAATCACTCTTCACTGGTCCTATGCACTGCCATTCCCGCATCCTAAACTCTCCAGAAAACTAGTATTTGCTGCACTCAAATTCTTTGGGCAAAAAAATAAAATAAAACTAGCATATAGTAAGACTGAAAGCAGGAAAACTGAAGTCAGTGGGATGGGTGCATGGTCTCTGATGTGCCTTCTATTTAATGAGTACAGGATGATGTCACAAAACCAAATTTCATTATTTTGAGAATTATTTTCCTTTTGCCAACCTGAAAATATTTTCTCTCTCCAAATAACCAATAAATTATTTCTCAAAATACTACTTTGAACTTCACTGATTAAATATAGAAACCTCCAAATTCTAGTTGCCACAATACCTGGCACTGGGTCCCTCATCCAACATACCTCTCAGATTCAGAACCATAGGGGACCTACTTCAGAATATTTCCATAAGAATAGATTTTTGAGAGTATTTGCAAAACACATAATTAACCACTCTGCTGGCTTCCCACCTCATGCTCACCAAGCGCTTCCAATGTCTGTAGTTCAGGGAAAGGTTCATTCATTTATCTGGTGTCTCACGGCTGCCTGCTGAAGAGCAGAAAACCATTGAGGGCAGAGCATTCTCTAGAGCAAGTACCTAGATCCCATTCCTCACGCCTAAGGAAGCTAAGCAACTGAACCTCCTGTTCTGTATTCTTGGACTGCCCAGCTTACAGGCACCACTGACTACTGGCTTGTGGGTGAACTGAACACATCCAGATGACAGTGCCCAACATGATTCACTCTTAAATCTTCCCTCCATTCACAACTAAACTCCCAAGACATTTTTGCTGTTCATTTCTGCTCTTGTCCAAGAGTGCAGATCTCTAATAAAGTTCCCAATTTAGTTCCCAGCAGAACTAAACCTAAGCACAGTAGTTTTGGAGCTGAGCTTGAAAATTATTCAGATTTCCATGTTGATGTCATCATGAGTAAACAAATCAAAATGCAACGCTTGACATTTAGTTTTGAGATAAAGACACTTGAGAATCACATTGGGCTCAGTTAAAACCTGAGTCCCAGGGGCGAGTAGTAGCCCTTCTCTGCTTGAAGGGACATCTCTACAGAAGATGACATTTCTGTTTGGTAGTAGATATACAATGGGCTGTCATATTTCATGGGTGATGCAGAAAGGGAGACCTGGCAGAGAACTCACTTGTCCCTAGGTTGAGTTTGTTGGATACATCAAGCTGTATCCAAATGGTAAGGCAAAGCTCATTTGAATGGTGGCTAACACACTGTGGAAAATGTACTTGGAAATCCCCCAAAGCAAACAATAATAGCAATAATAATAAAAGTTTCAAAGTCCCCACCTAAGAGTCTTCCTTTGCCTAGACAGTCCTGACGGCAAGACACTTTCTCAGTGGCCCTTCTAAGCAAGGGGCAAGTGTTAGTGGGATTGCAACTAAGTCCTGCTGTCTCCCTATTCCTAATGTTCTTACGGTGCCCTACAGCCAGTTATTAGGAGCAGGGACCAAGGTCTCGGGTCCCTACAAGGTTTCTCATACTTTCATTTATAGCTAGCCTGGCGAGCAGACCCCACCCCATGTTTATTGGATTTGAAATACTGGCCGCCTAGCAAGAACAGAATTCTTGGATTCTGCATGTGACGGTGTTCTGAGTAGTGAATGAGATAGAATGTGAAAGCCAGTTGGAGCTTTGGAGATCAAGGATGGCCTCACATGCAGCCGCATCTCATCCGTGAATAAGGTCACTGTCCCTTCATTGACTGGATCCTTTCTGGCTTAGGAGAACTGGTAAAGCACAGATGTGTACTTGGTAACTTTTCTGGCTCTAGAGTCTACTAGTCTGCAATAGGCATCGCTAACTGGACTTAAAGAGTATTTTATCCTTCAGCTGGGAACACTCTAGTACTGCTTTACAAGAAACTAATAATATTCAAACCACAACCAGTGGACACACAGGGCACACTCAGGCACATCGGTGGTGCTAAGCAGTACACTACACGGTTTCCTCTTACAGAATGTCCCCCTTTACGGTTTTAGGCCCTCCTCCCTCTGGTTACCAAGCAAACAGAAGCTAATTCTATGACATGCTAGCAGCTGGCATGTCCACAAATTGTCCCCAATACTGGAACATCTTTATTAATACAGTCTCAAGTTCGCTCCCTGTTCAGTGCACTCCACGCTGCCGAATTGATGCCGAGCTGGACAGTGAGTTTAGTACTAGCAACAAATTGTACCTGTCAGCTCAGGGGCTGGCAAGTCTCCCCACGCTAATCACAAGGTCACGACAACCCAAGAGAAGCACGGCTGTTACCTAACCTCAGGGCTGACCGATCCCTTTGCCCTCTGGCCACCACAGAACTGCTTCCTCTGTACAGTGCTCTCACGGTGTACCCCTTCAGCTGGAGGAAGACTTAAGTCTCCCCAAGGGGCCTTCACCAGCCTCAACCTTTCCTTTATCCTACCTGGCAACACACAACCACCCTTCCCTGACTAAGCCTGACAGTTCTTCATGCCACCTTGCTCTGATTTGATGGGTGCCAAGAGTTTCAAGAAGGACTAAGAGAAGAAGGGGTTTGAGAGATGCGGAATGACTGGTCATTTGGCATGTGACAATCAAACCAAGTTTGTGGTAGAAAAGTTTTCCTGGTAAGGACAAGAACTCTTAGAATGCTTTAGAAAAGGTAAAATCCATTTCTAGCTTCTATAGCTCCACACCACATGCATTTGAAGAGGCAGAAGTAATTGGTTGAGTGGCAAATCTTTTACCCAATCAACAAGCATCGCCGTTTCATACTGACTTGAAAAGATGTCAAATGCATTTCTGTTTAAACTGCTTTAAACTGTACATTTTTTTTCATTTAAAATGGATTGGGAGGGCTGACAATGCATCATTCTGAGATGAAATTATAATTTGTGCAGACCTTTGGAATACAAAACACAAGCTAAATTATAAAATTTGCAAAGTATTGGCTGATTTATTAAAAAACAAATATAACAAAAGAAAATGATGAATTTAACTTGAACCAAGTTAAAAGAATATAAACCTTCTCTTTATTTTTCTTATTGCCCAGACACCACTTATTTTCCCCTTCCTGTTCTAACACCCACCTCCCACAGCTCTGCTAGGGGAGCGCCTGTGATTACAGATGGAACTGCAACCACAGGCCTCTCCCATCACTTCAACGACTACACGCCTGTGTTAGAGCTTTGACTTTAATAAAGAAAATTCTCAACACCAAATGAGCACTGTTTCACTTCTAAGGCTGATGTGAATGTAAAACCGTCGATTATTGCTTCCAATTATGCTGGTGCAACCAACACAAGACAGGAGCCAGACGAAAACAACCACACTATAGCAGTTCCATAAGCAGCGTTACCCTTCGCACACTTTATACTGCAAGAGCCATCTCTCCGGTCTGTAAAATCCAAAGCGATCGTCTGTTGTCAAGCAACTTAATTTCTACACATGTTCAAATATATCCAGAGAATATTACTGTGTTTAATGCAAAGACTTGATTTTTTAAATGTTAAGAAGTACTAAAAAATTGTCAAAAAAGACAGTCATGTGATGTTCTGCAGGTACAGTATGTACTTTGTCAAATACACATACACACACAATTCACAATGTGCAACCAAGAGTACTTACATTATTAAAAAAAAACAAAAACAAAAAACAAAACCTGCAACATTTCTTTTCCAATCCCCAGAAACTGTAAAACAACTAACAGAATCATGGGAAATATTTTACATGTCAAGACATGCATGTTGGGCATGAGTTAGGATAGAAGCACCAGAACTCTTAAAAGTTTACAAAACTTGCCTGAAGACAGAAGACATGACTCTACATGAACTACTACATTCAGTTTTGTGAGAAGAAACAGTAACACAAGGTCAGTAATATTCAAGAAATATGTGAATTGCTTCCAGCCTTTAACAAAATAGCAAATACTGCTTTTTGATTTTTATACAAGCCACCTAAATTTTAGGTTCGAATTTTAAGTGCTGCCTCATCCCATGAAAGGCAGCATGAGCCCTCCATTTGTTTATGTTGCATTTTAAGTATTCCATATGTGTCACATGATAGGTATTTAGTGCCCTAATAAAGTAACTGAGACTTTTAAAAGTATTCTGCTGCAATTTCAGGCAATGGTCACTACTATGAAATTAGAAGTAAATAACAGAAGTTCTTGGTTTACAAATCAAAGCTGTGACAGTAGAGTAATCCACCTAGTCAGTACCAGCAACCAAGCAGACAAGAGCCTGTATTGCCCTAGGGGCATGGACCCAGCTGTCCAGAACGACCTGATTAGGTTGAGGAAGGGACCTGGTCTGGTTTTTCAGTTCTGTCCCACCTTTAGGAGGACTCTAAAAAGCTTATACAAAAATCACATAATTCACACTGCTAACACAAAATCCAAAAGATGAGCCCCAAATGACACCTATATTAATGTTCATTTTTACTGTATAAAAAAAAAAACATTGTGCTTTTCACAAACCTGATGAAAATTTTCATGTGAACTATTTTACTTTTTGCTTTCTTTGGAAGGAAAAAAAAAACAAGACTACGAAAAGAGGTACGCCAGGAGCCAGACTGTAAGATAACATTATACATACAACTAGCCAAAAATCTCTTTAATTTAAAGGTTACTGTCATCACATGCCAGATATTTATACAGAGACATATGTACGAATAAGATTTCCTCCCTAAAAGCCATGTTTTTCCAGGACAGAGTTTCACAGCAACCAGAATATAAATCAGTGCCTATGCAGCCTGCCTGGTTACCCACTGAGTATGCTTTCCACACTAAAGTACATTATTGCCACTGAAGTCTACACGTTGTTGTAGGGAAATGTGCTTAAAACGGGTTTAGTGATCTGAGGGCTATTTACAAAGGTAGTCATTTATGTTAACAATAAATAATCCTGGAATCGACAGAGACGATCTTGCTCGTGCACACCCTGGACGGCCGCATGCTGCTAGAATATGTACACGGAGTGGGGCGGCGGCTATGCAGCTTGCCGCGTCAGAATCAAAGTGCGTTCCTCCCGTCTTCACGGCTCCTTCAGTCTTGCTTCTGGGGGATGCATCCTTCCATCTCCACCACCTCGGGCCATCCTTCGTACTTGTTTGTGTCTTTATTGTTCTTTATGTGCTGCGGGGACACAACGGCAGTGCACAGCTGAACGAATGTTTGCGATCTGCTAACTGGCAGTGGCATAACCTGCTCAGCTTCGTTTCAGTAACATAGGTCAACAATGTGGTAACATAAATTACAGCTCAAGAGATTAAAGAAGGGACCTCTGTGGGCAGGGAGCTGTGTGGCAAACCTTACAAAAATAAAAATCACGTGTAAAGAAAAAAATCTACAAACGTTTTTTAAGGGATTATTTGTCGAAAAGTTTACATTCTATTTGAGTTCTGAGATACCTGCAAATTCAGCCGTTCCATCATGAAAGCATAGCTGAAATCCTTAATAACTGAGAGTGATAATGTATTGTTGAATAAGAGAGTAATAATTTTAAGTTTTGAAAAAAATTTTAAAAGTCATCATTATTTTAATTATATACCAAGAACTTATAAAAACTATCTGGACATATTCAGTATCTGCTTAATCTCATTTTCTTATATCTTTTCTTTCTTGGGGGGAGGATGAAGGGGTTCAGATCATGCTTCTCTACGTAGCCCTGGCTGTCCTGGAACTAACTCTACAGAGCAGGCTGGTTTCAAACTCTGAGGTCCACCTGCCTCTGCCTCCCAGGTGCTGGGATTAAAGGAGAACACCACCACTGCCCAGCACTTAATATAATTTTCAAGTAAATGGTTTGAGAATATTATATGAGAAAAACTCAGACACTAACCTGTTCAAAGGGGCTTTTGGTCTTAATCCCCTTCCCACCACAGAAGACCCAGTTATCTCGGAAACCAAGACTAGTGATGGACGTACTCCCCAGCTCACCAATGAGCCGCCGCGCCTCGTCGGTGAGTCTGAAAGAGGGGACGAGACATAAATATGGGGCATTGCACTTTTTAAACACTTAACCAGAGACTCACTGAACGTGAGGGTGAAAACACTTCAGATTAAATCAGAGAATACAGGAAAAAAAAAATGTCTAAAACAACATCTCTACTCAAGCTCTTTAGCGATGAAAGGCAGAAATAAAGTAGTTAGTCAGAGCGTGCCCCGCGTTTCCTAACAGTTCGTCTGCACTTAGTTATTTCTAAGTACATGCATCACCGAGGGAGACCATGGCCCTGCTAACGTACACAGCCAGCGTCTTCACTCACTCCCCAAAGCCTTGTGAATTCCGTGGCAATGGAAGAGAAGCGGACGCTGATAGACGCTGGGGGCTTCTCAGCACTGCCTTTTATTTAAAGCAAATTTTGAGAAGAGATATATAAAGTGTCCTGTAGTTATTACATAAAAACGGACGTCGGAACCACGTGAGGGCTAAATGTTTGCCAGGGAGACAGTAACGAAAGTCAGCCTCCAGACAAACTCCCAATTGAAAGGTGAAATATCTGCAGGATCCCTAAGATGTTGAGTGACTAATTCCCTCTCCTGTCTCACAAAGCAGAAACAAAGTGATGAACACCAGCTCTAGGGCTAGACAGGGAAACTAAGAGTCAGATACACCGGCTATCTGACATGACACACAAAACCACCCCCAACGACGACAACAACACGACTTTTATAGACCTATGTAGATCTGTCGTGCTAACACTCGGAGCAGCGTGCTCCACCTGAAAACAGCAGGACGATCAACGAGGAAGGTGCTGATCCATGCCTGTAGCAGCCTTCCGTTCTCCAAAGCCGTAATGAACTAACTCCATCTTAAACTGACTTAAAGTGCGGTGCTTTGCATTTAAAGGGGAGCTTTATAAACGCACCGATGTAACATTCAGCTTTCACAGATTATTGAAACAGTCACATCCGGAGGACACAGGAACTGTTTCAGACACAGCTGGAAAAGGCTGTTGTCACCCTGGAGGAAGCTCACCAGTATCAGTGAGAAAATAAGCAAAAGCCCCCAGAACACGCAGCCTGCCAGACGCACTTCTGAGAAGATGCAGTGTGAGTAAGAGAACCGAAAAGAAGCGTATTGCCTGCGTTCACAAGGAGCCCATGAAAACAGAACACCAAATAATAACCGGGGAAATGGTGCAGTGGCTAAGGGCTGGTGCAGCTCCTGCAAAAGACTTGAGTTCAGTTCCCAGATCCCGCAATGGGTGGCTCACAACCATGTGTAACTTCACTTCAATGCCTCTGAGGGCACTGACACACACACACACACACACACACACACACACACACACACACACACAATATTAAAGAGAGAGAGAGAGAGAGAGAGAGAGAGAGAGAGAGAGAGAGAGAGAGAACAGGCTTCAAAGCTACACAGAGAAACCCTGTTTCAAAAAACCAAAAAGGAAGAGAAAACACAAGAGCCATGCCACCTGAGTCTGTGGGTCTGTGAAGACCCTTGCACGGATGGTGCTCTCATGCTTCTGGCTCCGCCTCACGGGTTTAGCTGTCACTTCCTACGGCTGGCTCGGCTGTGGAGCACCTTCTGCACTGGAGCAACCCTGAAACCCTGAAAGCACTGGCTGAGCTCTGCCTCCCCAGGAGTCATGGTTCTTCTACACACGCAGCCTCACCACATGCTCCGTTATCTGGCTACTTTTCAGAGAACTCTCTCCTTCTCTCTACCCAAGCAGAGGAGCTGCGCTACTGGAAGGAGAGTAAAACATACTGCCACGTGGATGCGAGGCAGTAGGCTCCAGGGTGCCAACCTCACTGCCTCCCGAGAGAGCCGCAGGGCTCCATTCACATTGGTTCCTCAGAAAAAGAACAGTTTGCAATCTTGATAAACAGAAAAGATGAATGCTAAGTTTGTGTACAATAGTAACAACCCCGCACCCCCCAATACAGCGGTTATCCTAATGCTGTGTGCTTTAGTTCTTACTGATGGTCATCACTAGCTGAGCTCCTCTGAACCGATCAGTTTAGAAAGCCTAAGTAGATGGCTTGGTGGCTAAGAGCCCACGAGGATGGCTTGAGCATCAGCATGACCGTCCGTTAAAAGCCAGGGAGGCCACATACGCCTGTATCCCTGGTTCTAGGGAGAGCAGGAGGCTGCAGGATGGTATGTGAGGCTGACTTGCTAACCAAGGGTCAGGTGAGAAACGGTGCGTGTCAGATGCAGCCAGAGACCGTCTCAAGGGAATAAGTAGAAAGCACGAAGAGGACACCTGATGTCCTCAAGGGTATACACACTTAGTTAAGAGCAAGCTAGGACATATAAGTACCTGGAATTCTGGAAGAAAGCAGTGACGCTCCTCTAGAGTCTGAAGTCTAAGAAATCTAATCACAGGTGGATGGAGAGACCAGAGATGAAAGACAGTTCCTCGGAAATTCTTATGAGCATGTAGTTCTTTGAAAGCAAGGAAACATCGGTCTAGGAGATTATCCCAGTGGGTCAAAACACCTGCCAACAAGTTTGATCCTAAGTTTGATCCCTGGGCCAAAAAGGCAGGGGAGAGCCAGTTCCTAAAACTGTCGCCTGACCTTCACACATGGGACGTGTACTCCCCTGCTCCCACCCCCAACAAATAAACTAAATAAATAAATGTAAAAACAAGCACGCAAACAAAAATAATTTTAACAATATAACAATCTGGGGAGGGAAGTAATTTCTAAATTAGTGCTATCATAGGATGGTACTTAATTGAAAACAGGAAAGCTTTTAAAGTCTAAGGCAAAGCACATTACTAAAGAGGATGCTTTTAGTAATACTATATGAAGACCTGCCATGTCAAAATGAAACAGGACTCAAAACCACTTTAAAAAAAAAAAATCTGCTATGAAGACAAAAAGAGTAGCAACGAAGTGTAATGAAGAAACCTGGTGTTACAAAAAGAGGAAGAGGATACTGTCCGATCAAGGCCCTCTGCCCAGGGAGGCGAGCATTGCTTGGGTGGTGGGAAAGAGAGCCTCTGGGTCCACATACATCACACACAACGTTTCTAAAGGAAACGCCTGATGCAATCTAAGGAAGCGTCAATTGTTTTATAATGAAAAATGAAGATGTTAAGACATTAAAAGTTTAATACCCCAGGGTTTTCTTTTTGTAAATCTTGTATTTTATTTTATTTTATTTTTGGTTTTTTCGAGACAGGGTTTCTCTGCAGCTTTAGAGCCTGTCCTGGAACTAGCTCTTGTAGAACAGGCTGGTCTTGAACTCACAGAGATCCGCCTGCCTCTGCCTCCCGAGTGCTGGGATTAAAGGTGTGCGCCACCACCGCCCGGCTTTGTATTTTATTTTTAAAAGTAACCTTTGTTTAATTATTTCTGAGATGACACCCTTCCTCCTAATCGTCCCACATATTCCCCCCTTTCATTGCTCTCTTTCTAATTTAATTCATGGCCTTCCTTTGTCTTGGCTGTCCTGAAATTCACTACGTACACCAAGCTGGCTTTCCTGTGCCTCCTCCAGAGTGCTGGAATTACAGACATGAGCCGCACGTACAGACTCTTGGTGGTGGTGATGTGTGTTCCTAAATAAATACATACAACATGCTCTGCCCATTTGCTGGCACCTCCATGGCTCCGGTTATCATTGCAGAAGAAAGATGCTAAGAGCCAGGCGGAGGAACAGGAAGTATGCTGTGAGATGTCTTTATCTCCTAGAAATATCAGTAGCTGCAGGCATGAAGTCTCAAACATGCCTAAACATGACCTGAGCAAGGAGAATAACAACAGACATGCTAACGTGGCAGGGAAGGGGCACTCAGGAGGCCTCAACCCTAGACAAACCACACAGGCAATGAAGGAATGCTGAGAAATAGTCACGCTGATTGATTATCCAGTTTTTTGTTTTGTTTTTAAGGCAAACAGGGCCAAGGGAATGATGGCTTGGTGGTGAAGTGCTTGCTGGGCAAACAAGAACACACGAGTTTGATTCTAGAATTGCACTTAAAAGCCAGAAGTGACAGCGTACACCTATAACCCTGACTCCGATAAAACAAATTCCAATTCCTAACAAAACGCTAGCTCAGAAGGCAACAAAAAGCCCTTGTGGGTATAACAATGAAGGGAGGCATGGGGGGGGGGGCGTAGCTGAAAGGGCACAGGAGCGAATCCAGCCAAGCTAAATGACATCTCTGAAACCTAAGCTCCATGGCAGCAGATCAGGGCGCTGTAATTAGTTTCCTCTATGAATTTCAAGTTAGCAACCGATAGCCTCAGAAAAAACCCTGTCGTGAGTAGAGGAACTGAATTGCAGCTGGATGGCACACTACTGGGGGACACTGGCAGTTGTCCGCAAAGCCATCCCTGCAATGGATTAACGGAAGAATCTGGTGAGCAACCAGGTCTCTAGCTTGGTGGCATGCTGCCCTTTGTAAACATTTTTATCAAGGGCTGAAATTTAGACACATGAATGGCTTTGGAGTGAGTACAAAGCCTGGATCACAGAACCCTCCTAGGACACACGTCAGACTCAAGACCAAGCAGGCCCAATCAGTACAATCAAATCTAACAGGAATAAATGAATATAAAGTTCTTCATTTACATTAAATAAAATCAAGTTCAGAATGGAGAAAAACCTGACTTGGCAGTGGCTTAAAAAATAAAGAACGGCTGAGATCAAAGGAAAAGATTTGACAATTTAACAATCTAACTTAACTAAAAATTTATGAGCCAAAAATGTGATTTGATTGCTCAGAGAAAACTAATATAATTCCAGTCTGCATGAATATTCAAAGAAATGTAATCTCTGAAACATGGCAAGTTAGCATCTCCGCTGTAGCCAGTTCTGGCCAGACCACATCTGGAACACTGGGTTTAATTTGAGACACTCATTTTAAGAGAGACAATAACGAACTAAAGAATGCCCAAGAAATACAGCCAGGAAGGGAAAAACCAGCGAGAACCTAATATGATAAAAGGTTTGAAAAAGCTCTGTCTATTGAGTCTGGAAAATTGAAAGAAAAATGTCAATTAGCTTCAAGTATTTTGGTATCAGGTGACAAGGGATTGCTTTCACTGTTTTGCTACTCCATTTACCCAACATAGGGACTGCTGAACAGAATTGAGAGCTCGCCCTGAGAAGACAGCAATCTCTTCACTATGCCCTCAGCTTCTTTTGTTACAAACTGGGAAACAGAGAGGGTACTGGCCTCCAGTAGGTGGCCATTTAGTTGAGATTTTAAGAACTTGTCCAGGCTTGCTGGCTGCTTCAGGTGGGCTTCAGGGCACCCACAGTGCAAACCTTGCCTTCTCAAGGCTACATCATCAGAGTTCTGATTCCCATCAGGTCAGGAATAAAAGCATGCGGTGGAAAAAGAAAGGTCACGTGTGTCTAGATAGAAAGGGAGCGTCTATGTTAAAATCTGACATTATACATATAATAACCCCTAATCTAGACAAACCACTGCACAAGTCACTTTTGCCAAACGAATAAAGTTTAATTAATTAGACTCTGTACTATTTAGCTATAAAACCAGCTGAACCTGCCAGTTACACTTAGCTTAGAGGTTATCGATTTAACATTATCGTAAGTTGAGTCAGTGAAAATGCAATGTCAGAGTCCCTCATAAAGTGCTCTAAAAAGTAACATCGGAGAGGAATAAAGCATGCTCATTTTGACAAATCAGCCATAAGGCAACTGAAACAGTGTCCTCACGAACAGAAAGAAAGAGGTTAACAGAAGAGAACGACAGAAAACCCGAGTAATCTTAGAACCTGACACAACACAGACACTGGAGATCTCTGGAGATTACAAATGGGTTTGTAAAATACAGGAAAAGGGTAAAAATCACTGCAAGAGAAAAATCCACTGGTTATCTAATTTGGAGATGGAAAAATACTTCTCGAGTTTAAGAGTCAGGGAAACTAAAAGGAAAAAACTATAGTCTCAAATATGTAAATGCTACCCTATCTGCTAGAAGTCAAAGATACCTCAAGTTGACAACACTAAAAGCAAACTGCCTATAAAAACTGTATCTTTAATAAAGGAACTCATTAATATAATAATATATAATATATAAAGGGCTCTTACAAATCAATATGGATCAACTTGAATGGTCAAAGGATAACTCATAAAATAAACATAAGGAAAAAAAAGAAAAAACCCACCTTGTACACACGCACACACACCCCTCACATCTATGTCCTTGACCATTAATTTCACTTTTAGAAATTTACCCTAATGTTATAATCAAAGGTAAAGAAAAAATTATGTAAAAGAAGGCTATTCATTAGATAAAAAAACTTTGTAGCTACAAAGAAACTCTTCACAAATGTGAGCCCACAGGTCAAACTGCTATTGAGCCATAAAAATGCTACTCAAGAATGTTCATCCAAAAAAACAAAGAAATGTTAGAGAAAACAGTTTAATGCTGTTACAGTGTAAAAGAAGTTATAAAACACTATGTACAACGTGATTCACATTTCATCACAACACATGAAGAAATTTTGTATGTAAAGATAGAAAGGAAATAGGATTTCTCAAAACTGATAGCACTTATCAATAGTTACCTTATCAACTTAATAGATTTTGTTTTTCTGTGAAAATATGCTGCTTTTTAAAGGATAAATAATAGCTCCAAAAGTTGCTAGGCTCTAATTTTACATACTTGGTTGCTCCATCATCGTATGTTGCCATTAATACTATTGTTCCATCTTGTATGTTCTTCAGAAACTCAATGAATGGTGCCACATCTGAAGAAAAAGAAGGGTTGGGGATTTTCTTAGAAATAATGGAATTACTATCACAATAATCTGTACAATTAATGTCATATGCACTTTCCATAAAACAACTGTTTTGATGAAAAGTAATGTAAGGTAAGACAGACAAATCTTAGAGAAAGCTTAAAAACCCAAGGTTTTTAAGTCCACCCAG
Source organism: Arvicola amphibius (assembly GCF_903992535.2). NCBI lineage: Eukaryota > Metazoa > Chordata > Mammalia > Rodentia > Cricetidae > Arvicola > Arvicola amphibius. The sequence goes on from NC_052048.2 coordinate 169,850,473, forward strand.
GGAAGAAAAAAAAAAAACACACTAAACAAAATTACCAAATTTATTCTTTAATATGGTCCCTCCACTTCTTGATTCCTTTCCCAGTTCTGAATCATCTTTCATACTCATATCATCGGAGCAATAAAAATCCACAGGAAAGTCATGTGAGCACAGCACTTGTAAAGGGAGGGCCTCAGGGGCCTCTCAGAAATACATAACTGAGCTTAGAGTCCACAGGAAGCCTGATTCTCAGGTCCATGTGAAGCTTTGGGGACTAGAATGCGTAGGGCCTTGAATGTTAATATGGGTGCTTTTCTGGGAAAAGGAAGCCCTGCTTTTATCCAATCCTCAGAGACCTCTGGAAAACATTTTAATCAGTAGGAAGGCGGGTTTAGAAAGAGTTTCTAGGTGTACCATTCTGTGACAAACTAGAGAAGGAATGTAGACAGTGACTAAGAGCCAAACTAATTATGGCCAACATTGGTCCTCTTAGGAAACCAATCCGCAGGAAGTTCCCAATAACCCAGCTCAGGGAGCACAAACTGGTGTCGCCAGATAGACTGGGCGTGGACTAACGTATTTTCCATCACGAGCTCTCTGCAATGCTAGCTTTCCTTATAGACCACAAGCCTAAGTCTACTCCAAAACTATATTACTTCAAGTCTTCCCAACTTCTTTTTTTTTCCAACATCGAAGATTCCAAAGATTTTTCTCTAATTGATTATATTTTACAGTAAGTGCATTTTCAATGCGGGAACATAAATGCCAACAAATCATTACCATTGAAATGAGAAGATGGCATTAGACTGCTATTATTTCTGAACCAGGGTCTTTGGCAGCAATGTGGTTCCTGAGGTGGGCAGTGAGAGCAATCCCAGAGCTCTGTTTACATGCCCAATTTCAACAGCTTCATGGAAGAGTTTCTATGTTATAAATTATACGAAGAGCAATTATGCTCTCAGAATCTAAAATTTATGGGAACGGTGTAATTTAATATACGTCTGACAGCTATGAAACATTCTCTAAAGCTTAAATAAATAATACATAGCGTCTTATTAAAAGCTGAAGAAATATTAGACACGTTAGCTTGTCTGGAAACTGAACATAAATGTCTGGAGGCCTGAGAGTAGCTAGCTTGTAGTGCATATGTAAAGAAGCCAGGGAGCCAAAAGATAAGCCAGGGTCGGCCTGCCTTCCTTAAAGACGAAGAAATCCTGGGGACTGGAAGGTTAGGCTACTCAGACATTAGCAGCCCACTTTTTACTCTTTCCGAGGACTTGAATCTGGCTCCCAGCATCACACCTGGTGGCTCACAGTGCCTGTAATTCCAGCTCCAGGGATCCAGTGCCACTTGCCTCCTCAGCCACCTGCACCCACGTGGCCATACCTACATGAAGATGCATGTCTACACACAATTAAAATATGAAAACAAACATTCTTCCTTTTTTTGTTTCGTAAAGAAACATTCCCCTTTGGAGTAACATTCTTTGGGGAGCCAGTCTTTGCTTCAAATTCACCAGTATTTGATGGCCACCTCTTCCTATTCCTAGGACTCCCACACATGGAAGGGAAAAATATCTGTGGCTTGTTCTGAGTCCAGCAAATTACAAGGAAAAGTCTATGCATTTCTAAATGTTTGCTATTGTAATAGTAGAGTCCGAAGGTAGAAACAGGATGGATTAATGGGATTATTGCTTTTCGAGAAGGCACGCCACTTCAGTCTAAACCTGTGTCAACTGGTTGCACTGGTCTTCTAGTGATCTGACTTTCAGATAGAACTCGAAATCAAGTCAGGGTTTTTAGTCAGTTGTCCTGTGAAAACACGAAATGCTAATGTCCTTTAACCTCATTGCAATCTCAATCACAGGCAACTTTCCTACCATAACCAAACCACATGCAACACGAAAGTCCACTTAAACCTGGTGGACACGTAGGGAAACAAAGCAGAACTGCAAACAGTGGCAGCTTTCTCTCAAATTGGTTTAGCATCGGTAGCAGGAACACAGGGTGAGTCATACGTACCTCCACCCCACATGTCAAAATATTTGATGTCTAGTACCTCCCCTGTCTTCCCTGGAAGAGACAGAATACACATCAAATTTAAATCATACAACTGAAATATCAGCGTAGAAGAAAAGGTCTTACCCAACGAGGGACATGAACTCATTAACAGAAGGAATGCTTCTAGAACTTACAACCTGAAGCATACACACAGCTGTGCCCCACTGACTTCAGACCAGTTCCGTGCTACACTTCACTTTCCTGTGTGGTCATCAAGCCATGACATTAACCACCAACACATAACCGCTACAGCAAAGAAATTAGCTCCTTAAATCAGAGCGAAAACAACAATCTATGTTAAAACTTTTGTTTCCGAATAAAATTTACACTTACTTTATCTTGAAGATGCATTAAATAGAAGAGACATTAAAATTTTTACTTGGGGAAAAAAAAACAGTACAAAATCATATAAATGCTACCTATGATTAGAGCAAAGAGAGCTTCTCTCTGCTGGGAGTTGGCTGCGCTGCTGCTGGTAGAGTCTACTCACCCAACCCCAGGCAGTTATAGGGAACACGTACCTGAGCAGAGGCAAGCAATGCACAGGCAGCCTGCACTTCCTGGGCTGGATGCTTAAGATCTACTTTTGCAACACTCACTATGTCCAGGATTCAGTGAATTTAGGGGCACAAATAACCTCTAAGAAGAGTGTGGACAGTACTGAACTCTTACAACAAGTGATGACTTTATTCTCCCCTCTACTTATCTAACGGTCCATCATCCCTTGTCATTTTACACACCCTTAATCCTGTCTACCTAGCTCCTTATTAGGAATTCTGAAAGGTGCAGCAAGATTTCATCCATTCAGTATCAGATTGGGGACGTGCAGCTTCACAAGAAGCATGCCACACAATGCACATGGCTGCAATATGCCCAAGAAAACATGCTATCGATCAGTTGACACCAAGTCTCCATCTGCAATGGTTTGGGCAAGACGGTACCCTTGTTGGGAAGGCTTCAGTCCTGAGTGGTGCTTTCTACTCTAGCGCCAGGGGTAAATTTTAGTGCGGGGCACAAATACACCCATTGATTACATTGATAAAGTACAATAATTATTCTTACCATTTACCAAGGCAACATTTATTCCTCTTCCGACGTTGTTTTTGACACCACTCATCAGACTAGAGCAAAAGAGGTCAAGACAAACTCATTAGAATAGGATAGTATGTGGGCACGTCACACAAATACAATGCAAAAAAGGGTGTTATACACATAGCAAACACTCAGCTCAGCAAATTAAAAACTTACTACATCAAAGACTGCCATAGGTTGGATCAACTGTAATGTCAACTCAAATACTTCATAAAATCAAAAACTACACATAAAGGTACACTGGCGCCAGAGAGAGTTCAGCGGTTAAGGACATGTACCACTCACCCAGAGACCCAACGCCCATGTCAGGAGGCTCCCAACCTCCTCTAACTCCAGCTACAGGGATCTGATGTCTCCGGCTGCCATCAACGCCTGCACACATATGCACACACCCAGACACACAAATGAAATGAAATCCTTTAGAAAGCATTATGGCTCAATGACAGTGTTACTGCTCTGCCTCATTCTGTGCAGTGCCACCTGAGCAATCCGTTAAGGCATGGGCACTACTGGGCTCGATCCCCACCACTCGCAAGAAGCCAAGCACACCCTCTCCCCACCTCCGCAGGGTCACTGTGACACCGTGACATGAAATGGAGTCACATTCTATATAGACACTTTAAAGTCTGAAGCTGGAGGAACGGACAAGTGTCATGCCCGCGTCACCTCGCTGGGAACATTTTCCTGTCTTCCTAGTGATTGTTAGCATCAACTTTCTCCGCACGCCAAAGGAAAGCTGTACTTGCTGATTACCTCACCACTGCCATGAATGGGCTGCCTGAGATTACCAACGTCGCTGCAGCCAACAGACTGTAATGACAGATGTCAGTGCGGTAGGGGGGGCACAGTGGTAACTGACATCCCTGAAGTCTACAGACCATAGTGCCAGAAGACCAGAGTGGCACGCTGGCTTGCTGCTATCAGTTTATTTTATTGACTATTAAACCAAAATTTGTAGGTAATGCTAAATTAATAGAATTAAATGTAGTAGCAATGTCCTCCGCAGTGTGCTGGAAGAGGGGCACTGTGTGCACATTGGCACACTGCAAATTATCCTGATAAAACAAGTAACACGCAATTTTGCAAAAAAACCACACAATACTTTATCATACATTCTTCATAGCCAACTAATTCACACAGGTGTCAACTGATTTCTACCAAACTCATATCGAGAACTGAGCTTTGGTTGCAGGGAATATAACTGTAACAATTGCGCCAGCATACCATAGAACAAAGACAGAAGGGGAACCACTGGCTATAAAAGAACCAGCTACATAATGATGGTAATAAATTCATTGTAAACATAACGATATAGGCAATAGAAAGTAAAAGAGCAAGAAACCACGGAGGAAATACAAATAATCATCAATCAATTTTAAAAACAACAGAAGGTTGGGTGGACATTTCTCTATGGTGAATTTAAAGAATGTAAGACATTATTAACAACTAGGGAGGCACAAATCATGGACTCAATGAGCTACAACTTCACTCCTATTAGATGCATAGGCATACAAAGGACCCAGGACTTCCTACACTGTTGGTACAAAGGTCAACCGATGATGTCACTTTGGAAAAGCAATCTGACAATTCCTTAAAAAGCCAGACAGCTATCAGAAAGAAAAGTCCATTCAGTACAAGTACAGAGAGTGAAAACACATCCACATAAAATCTGCAGAGAAATGTTTCAGAAACACTGCTCTTGATGGTCAGAGAGTGGAAATAACTCATGCATCTACCAACCGATAAAGGGCAAAGCAAATGAGGCATATCTGTAATGGGAAATCATTCATCCGTGAAGAGAATTAACTGATACGTGCTACAAGCTGGATGAACCTTGAAAACATTCTATCAAGCGAAAAAGCCAGTTCCTGAAGACCACAGATAACACATCTATGAAACATCACAAACAAGCCAGTCTGCAGGGACAGAAGCAGACAAGGTGATTTAGGACTTGGTGTGGAGTAGAATGGAAATGAGGAGGGGCCAGAGTCAAAGGGCACAGCTTCTTTTAGAAGTGTGGCGAGGTTCTACGCTGGGACTGTAATCCCAGTGTTCTAGAGACAGGGAGTAATGATAGCCATAATGTAGAAGGAGCTATGGGCAGCTTCCCGCCGCCCGGCTCCTACACGGCTAGCTTTACCCAAAATAATTACACGGAAACTGTATTCATTTAAACACTACCTGGCCCATTAGTTTTAGCCTCTTATTGGCTAATTCTCACATCTTGATTAACCCATTTCTATTAATGTGTTAGCACCACGAGGTGGTGGCTTACCAGGAAGGATCTGAGCCTACATCCATCTCGTGATTGCCTCACTTCCCTTCTTCCCAGCATTCTGTTCTGTCTACTCCACCTACCTAATTTTCTGTCCTATCAAAGGGCCAAGGCAGCTTCTTTATTAACCAATGAAAGTAAGACATAGACAGATGACCCTCCTCCATCACCATAAGAGAATGAAGGTAGAAAGAAAATGCCTAAAATGACTACAGCACAGTTTGTATACAACGATGAATCACACTACAAACCAGTGATTGCATACTACAGACGAGGAAAGTCAGGCATATCAACTGCATCTCCCAGCTGTTTAAACAAAAGGATTTGCCTCGAGCACACACAGAAGACCAACATAAGCTTCACCACAGGACTACTGGCTGGGCTGCACCAGGAAGAGGAGGGGCGCTTCAGACTCTGCAGAAGCACATTAGACATGTAAATTCCATCAGTGGTCCCAAAAAGGAATGGTTGTAGTTAACGTGTTGGTTAATAGTCAAACTCCAGTGACTTTCAAGCAGATATCCTCTTGGAACACGCTTTTCTAGCGCAATAAACTTAAGCTCATCACCGAGCAGAGAAAGGAAGGCAGCAAGAAGCACAGTGCCACAGGCTTCCCACAAGAGGGCAGCAACCTACCAAGTTTTAAAGAGATCAAACTGGGGGAAACTTGCATTCAATGAAAAACTGCCAAAGAAACCAAACGCATCAAGAGCAGTCACAGCGATTAAAATAAAGAATACTTTATTCTTTATGACTGGGAAGGCTCTCTGGCCAATCACATACCTTCAGGCAAAAACAGCCTAAAGGAAAGGGCATAAACACTGTACATTTTCAAATACAGCTTTGCTTCCTATAGCCGCCACCAGCTCCAGATACTCTAAACATCTTGGAGTGAGCTGAACAGTGAAAATACTCAACAGCTCTGGCTCTCCACAGCAATGACAAATAACACATATACAACGGGGAGCAAAATTAGACCTGCCGTTCACAGCAATCTGGAGCGGCTGTCTATCTCCACAGTGGGTTCCTGGACTCAGATCGGGTACAAGAACACATATTTTTATTATGCACCTGCACATTTTGTAGGGTAGATTGGCAAGCAAAAAATAAAAGTTATATGTAGAGCCACCATGTCAAGCAGCTGGCATAACTAGCAACGGCTTTCCCGTTGTTCTTTTTTTTTTTTTTTTTTTTTTTTTTTTTTTTTTTTTTTTTGGTTTTTCGAGACAGGGTTTCTCTGCAGCTTTTTTAGAGCCTGTCCTGGAACTAGCTCTTGTAGACCAGGCTGGCCTCGAACTCACAGAGATCCGCCTGCCTCTGCCTCCCGAGTGCTGGGATTAAAGGCGTGCGCCACCACCGCCCGGCCCGTTGTTCTTTACTACATGAGTCATTTTATGTATCTGCGAAATTCACTTTTCAACACAAATGAGATCGTAACACAGTAAGTGGGAAAATTTCTCAGCACACTTAGAAAATGACCTCAGTCCTTTATCTGCATTGCTCAGAAGTTCTTATGTGGTCTGGCTCACTCCCTTCCTGAGCTTTCCTGAGCATGTGTCCCGTGTCTGGGATATTCAGACATTTCTGCTCTGCCTCTGGCTGTCTCCCGATCCCTAGGTTCTCAGACCACACTCAGGGTCTTAGAACCAATCCACAACACTCAATCTAAAGTTAGACCCTTTCCCCTCACTTCCAATACCCCACTCACTGGACTCGTTCCCTCCAGCATCCCATTGGAGATCCCTGACCAGTTAGTTATGAAGCCCTTCCACGAGGACCAGTGCCATGATCTGAAACCTAGCTATAAAATTTTATCAGTTATTAATCTTTCATGGGAAAAGTAGAATAATTCTTGAAATGCAGCTGATAGGTGGGCAACCTCATTTTTTTTTTTTTTTTTTGGTCAAACTACCGTGCAGGACAAATCCTACATGACATGCCCACCATGCTAGAACCAAAGACTCTGGCTCCCAGCCCGGCACAGTTATGTGAGCCCTACTCCCAAGAAGCATATTTATCTTCTATCTATCTTCTAAAGTGTGACTGGGAGGCAGTGTTTAGAAGGGTTTGATCCCTTCCTTGCATTCAACTCCATGCTTCAAAGAGACGGAGTAGGCGACAGACAATGGTCTGTGGGTGAGGTATTCCAAATGAATTTTCATCCCATTATTCAGACTCAGACATGGACTCTTTAGGAAAGCAAGGGAAAAGAGGACTGTCTTTAAAAAACGCAGAAACTTTTGAAACGCATGTCTTTTGCTGTGTCAATAAACAGATCCGGGGTACTGAAAAGTCAGAAGGTAACTGATTTGGCAGTGGCTGCCCATTAGCCTTGGGGGAAAGAACGGGAATGGACAGAGCTAAATGAGCATCAATTTCTGCAAGAAACTGTTGCCTCATGTGGCTAATTCTTCCGTAGTTCACTGCAAATTTAACTTAATAGCTCTGTTTGAGATTCATGTGTAAGAAGCTGGAAGAAAAGACCCAGTTTCTGCTGTGTGACTGCACAGCATCTTCGTCTTCGGTCTACACGGCCAGAGAGCACACCCATTATTAAATGAGCTCATGTCCCGAGTTTCCTGAACAATCAGATGAAAAGCAACCAAAGGCAGGGGTTTCAGTTTCAGAGTAGGAACTTGTGGCAAGGCAGGTGACAAACCTACACGCATCCTGGGTAAAACAGCACCGCCAGGGAGCCAGCCACTCAGCTCAACCCAGGGCAGTCTGAGTACAACAGGTCCGCCGTGAACACCAGGTCATTTCACACCTCAGCAAGCGGCACTTGAGTATCAACAATGAAAGACACTGGCCTATAATGTGATGCATTCATTGCTCTGGGAAAGCTGTCAATGGAACTTTGTTCTGACCAAGTATTTTTTATGTGGGATTTGTGGTCAAGAGCCCTGTGGAGAGCCTGGCGTGGGTGGTAATCACCTTTAATCCCAGCATTTGGGAGGCAGAAGCAGGCAGATCTTGTGAGTTTGAGGCCAGCCTGGTCTACACATTGAGTTATTGGGCAGTCAAGGCTATACGGAGAAATCACGCTCAAAAACAAACAAAACAAAACCAAAAACAACAACAACAACAACAAAAAAAAACCCAAAAAACAAAGAAACCAAAATAAGAGGCCCCTGGAGCCAATGAGCACTTGAAATACATCAACTATGTATGAAGATATGAAGAAAATTTTTTAATAAGTTTAAGTGAATCAAAATTTTTTCTTAGTACTTAAAAATCAAAATGAAACAGCCACATTTATCCTTACACAAAGCCAAATAAAAAGCAGGTTTCTTGGTCACTCTCTTATTGCACTAGGTGGGGGGGGGGCGGTCATACAATTATAAAAGCATTTCAGAAGTGCAAGTCCACCAACTGTCACTCAATACAAGCCCTTTGCGTCCTGAGCCATCCAATACTCACACATTATCTTCTAGGCAGATCTTGGGCCCCACGACGTTGGCTGCTCCGCTGGCCATTTTAAAAGCAAAATGCTTCTCAGGGCATGCTTTTGAGATTCCACATTTGTACCTGGGGGGCTTTGTAGCTTCGGGGAGAAGAGAAATAGATTTGAAATTTCTTAGAAAATGAACTAGTAGGATTTCATGATCAGTTTGTTTTAGATTGCAAACAATACATAGAAATATATATTTTATATCACTAAGGTATACTTAGTTGGGGGCTAGAGGGACAACTTGGCGATTAGGAGCACTGGCTGCTTTTCCAGAGGACCCCGGTTCAATTCCCAGTGTCCACAAGGTGGCTCATAATCATCCGTAACTATGTTTCAAGGGATCAGATGAACATATTTAAAAATAAATACACAATTTTTAAATGTTCTAGACCTATCCCCTCTTAGGGTATCAAAATACCAAGCACGAAAGAAAGGCAGGCAAGCCCCTTGAAATAAAAAGACACAAGAACGCAACTCAGACCCTCCTGGGGAATGAGCCAACTATTGAGAGAAATGGATTGTGCCATATGATCTTGCTGAGCAAGGCAGATCTTATTTAATTATCCACGAAGTTATCTTTAAATTTCTGGGTGCCTGGGGCTTTTTAATTGCTCCTTTGCATGCCTAGTACATCAAAATCAGGATCAGTAAATGCTCGGTCCTCCCACCCATCCAGGTACAAGCTGCAGCTGGCTCTCCTATTCAGTCTCACGGGCTGTGGCATAGCACAAGGCTGCAACCCAAGCAAACACCCATTGGCAATGAAGATCCTATGATACAAGGCTGTCCAATTAAAGGACAGCTGTATAGTTTTAAAATGCAACTCTTTCAGGGTTTGTTCACACAAACTGCCTGTGTTGCTTGAAAATAAGCCCTTACAGGGCCACAGACTGTGGTACTAGATAGAGCACTCATAAACCACCAAGCTGAGGGACTTACGGCGAGTGGCTGGGTCCAGCACAGATCGAGCTAAGAAGAGAAACAATTAACATCATTAGAAAACACAGGCCCACTGGAAACTATCTTCTTGAAACATAGTAAAGCTTCTAATAAGTCAAGGAAATGCATGTTCGGATGACTGCCAATACCAATATCACCACTTCAGAGAAGCAGTACCTTTCTGTTAATTCATTATGGATAGGTGTGTGTTGAAACCATGAAGAGTAATGATTTATTATGGATAAAGATTGGGGGTTCTTTTGGAGGGGGTGAGACAGGTTTCTCTGTGTAGTCCTGGCCTTCCTGGAACTCATGCTGTAGACCAGGCTGGCCTTGAACTCACAGAGATCCCCCTGCCTCCGCCTCCTGAGTACTCGTATTAAAGGAGTGCGCCACCTGGTTCATTTTATACTTTATATTTTGCTTAGTTAGTTACTATAAACTTAAATCCTACTCAGAAAGTTAGTCTGAAAAAGACTTTAAAAGACTAAGTGGGTGGGGTGGAGTAGGGTAGTGGAACAGTGAGGGGGGAAAGGGGAGTGGGAACGGGGGGGGACAGCTATGTAAAATGGTAAAAGATTATATTAAAAAAAAAACTTAATAAAAAAAGAGAAAAAAAGACTACTAACTGTGTTGGTGAACAATACCGTAATTAAATGCTGCTGGGCAGGGCTAGGCTGGGTACCCACACAGTCCTATAGAATGTGTACAAGTCTATCTTGGGGTTTGGTGAAGATTTGGGAGACCAAGAAGGAGGAGAGGGTGAATGCTGGGGAAATCTGAGTTTCTCCACAGCGGAAGTGTGGCGTATATACTAAGAAGGGCCTAATGAAAAATCAGTTCTGTTCCTGAGAGTTTCCTGTTTCATTAGTTCAAGGAAGGGAAAAGGTCAACTCCTAACACCCACACTGGGTCTCAACTGTCCTCCTTCACAATTACACTTTGTGCTCTGTAAATGCACCAGTGTCTGATCCCGGTCCAAGGGATTTGAACATAGACCATCAATGTGCCATTGACAGCTGGTCTCTGATTTGACTAATAAGCACACGGTGTGATGGGTGCTGGCCAGCTGTCTAACTATAAATAGTGGCTTAGTTTGTACTTCTGCACTATTTCTGATAACTATGAATTTCCTGTAACCCCTCTATTCAAATTACGGAACAGAAAGTCGAAGCTGAAAGAGAATATCTAGATGGTTAAAGAGAAGGGACCAAGCCAGCAGCTTCAGGACTCGGAAGAACACTTAGGAGAACATTCTGCACCGTTAGTCACACGGCTGTAATATAGGGAAGGAGAAATGCATGGAATAGAGCCAAGAGAGCCTTCCCCATCGCTAGACCCTAAGGACACAGGTGATTCCCATGCAGAGTGATGTGAACAAGCAAATAGCAAAACAGAAAAGGGGAGGGGAGGAGGGAGCATAGATTCAGGTGCTGGGTTTTCCTTGGCTCATTTGTTCCATTTCCTTATATAATTACAGAGATTTGATCCAATGCTTCCACTTTTTTAAATGGGGAAACTAAATGCCAGGGCAGCATCAGCAACATGAAGACTAGAAATTCTCAACTTCAGTTTGTCTTTAAAAAGCAAACGGTGGGCAGTCGTGGCACCTGCTTTTATTCCCAGCACTTGGGAGGCGGAGGTAGGTGGATCTCTGTGAGTTCAAGGCCAGCCTGGTCTACAGAACTAGTTCCAGGACAGCCAGGGCTGTCACACACACAGAAACCCTATCTCAAAAAATAAAACAAAACAAACAAAAATGTTCTAAAAAGCAAACAGACGAGATAGCAAAGTGGGTGGGGACTTGATACCAAGCCGGGTATTTGTGCAGGATCCAGATGGTGTAAGGAGAGAACTGGGTTTCATAGGTTGCCACATGTGCACCTACACTCACATACAGATTCATGAACACACATACACACACACACACACACACACACACACACACACACACACACACCACACAAAGAAATGCAATTAAGAAAAAAATATTAGTCAGGCAATGGTGGTAGAAACCCTGGTCAACAGAGTGAGTTCTAGGACAGTCAGTCAGGGCTGCACAGAGAAACCGGGTCTCAAAAACAAGAACATAAACAATCAAAAAAATTAATTAATTAATTAATTTATCAATAATTAAAGAAAAAGAAAAGAGTGTATCATCCGCCTATATCATCAGAAAAGAACACTGTGAAAATCAGAAATTTATTCTCCCTGACCGGTGCTAGGCTGATTAGGTGACCGCTTACCTGATCTGCGGTAATGCCAGGGGGTGACAGTGGGATCTGAACAGGGCTAGCACAGCACCAGCCATTCACCCATTCCTATGTGCCAGCTGTGCCAAGCACGCCTGGGTGGTCTCTGCCAAGGTCACCACGTCTCACAGAGATAAGGACACTAAGGACAGAGCGCTTAACTGGTGTGTATGTGTTCGGTCATAAGTGTAATTGGTGGAGGTAGTTTTCAGTTTATTTTTAATTTTTCAAGCCATTTGTTATGTACATGCATATGTGTGTGTATGTGTACACACATGCCAAGGGACACATGTGCAGACCTCAGAGACCAACTTGCAGGAGTTAGTTCTCTCCTTCCACCATGTGGATCCCAGGGACTGAACTAAAGTAGTCAGGCTTGACGGTGAGCGTATTTATTTGTGGAGTCATCCGACCAGTCCACAATTGGCTTTTAAAACCATCTCATGTAGCATCCGGGCCACGGTACCACTTCTAAAGATGAATATGTAAGCAAAAAGCACCAACCACTCCCAGAGCAGAAAGCCAGGTTAGGGACCTTTTAGAATCTGACCAGAGGCTCAAGCCTGAGTCTATCTACAAAGACCCTGCTGACGCCATTTAGAATTTAAAAAAAAAAAAAAAGCCAGTTTTGTGGGACGAAAATATGAGAGGTGTTCACCGGACTTTCTAAAACAGACAGATACAGAGCTTCTAAGGAAACAACACAGATAGGGCTTAGGCTCAATGCAAAGGCAGGTATCAGGATGCTGGCTTAGCTCTGCAAGTACCTATATTCACTCACATGAAGAAATGATCAAAACACTTTCTCTGCACTCAGGACCTTTGTAACTATGTAAGGAGGTGTGTGTCTGTGTGTCTCTGTGTATGTGGGCACCAGTGACGGGATCTACCCACCATGTCTTAAGATACTTGGTGAAGATATACAAGGAACAATATGGAGACCAGCTAGAAATAAGACCTGGGAGTAAGACAGAAACTGGAGTATGAGCGAACAGATAAGAACATCCAGGAAAGAAAGAATCCGAGGACGTCAACATTCAAGTACTGACCAAGACAAGAAACTTAGGAGCCTGGAGTGATGGACAGAGAGGCAAAGGCTGAGGGACTCTATAAAATGATAAAATCGGGGCTGGAGAGTTGACTCAGAGGTAAGAGCCGTTGTGATTGTTGCAGAGGATTTGGGTTCAATCCCCAGCGCCACAAGGAGGCTCACCACCTCTGAGGACAAGCACAAATGTGGTGACCGAAGGACATGCAGGCTAAACACTCATATATGCAAAATATTAAAAATACATATTTTTTTAAAAAAAAATTTAAAGATCAAATGAGTTTGTTAAATTCCAGATGTCAAACCTGTACTTGCTATTTAACTAAAAACTGATTTCATCGAAATCAGTTTGCTAGTCACCAGGCTTTCGGGTGAATATACCTCCATGGAACTAGTGTTAGTTGTTGAGTTGCTTGAAAGCCAAGAAACTCCTGGGAAGCACTTTATACAAAGGAAAGTTATCTTTATCCAGTACCCACCAAAATTGAAAGACTGTCCCTGGGCCTATAATTCTGAGAATGTGAGAGGCAAGCAGAGGAACAATTCTTCATTAATACAGGGTATGGCCAACGTATTGGCACAAGCACAAACTGGAAACACAACATCCCTCCCCACTGCAGGTTTTACTTCTGACTCTACTTGATAACCCCAATTTCAATATCTTTCAGATAATCCATCAAGGAATGGATATAAACCTGTCTGATTCTTCAGACTTCAATGAATGTCCTTTAGTTAAGTCAGACTTTAGAATTTAGAACTCCTTTATACCAGCTTTTAATACTATCTCAAATAATCTATGCATATACTATTTACCAATGGCTTAAATATCCAAGTGTAAAAATCAGCAAGCCTGCAACATTCACTGCAGCAATATCTGCAGAGATAATCTGGACTGCGTTCAGCCCTGCACTAGCTGAATGTCCTTGCTGAAACCGCATTAAACCACAGCCAGGAGCATGACTGACAGAGTGTGCGCAAGTCTCCATCCTGTCCATGACAGTTCATAGTTCCCAAGATGTTACTCATGGATGGAAGCAAGACAGGTATCTAGGGTCTCTAGATGGTATTTCTTACAGAGGGTGACTCTATAATTCCTTTGAGATTAAGTCTTGTTTTAAAAAAAGAGTGCTTCTGTGTGTTTGGGGGTGGGGTGCGCTGGGATGGGGACTGAAATCTTTTAGTTCTTATAAACTAGATAGATGTGGGTCCATTTTCTAGTAGCAAAGTCAAAGGCAGAAACAATTTAAACACACCAGTGTGGTGTTTTCCAGTGGGAGCTCTCAAGAGTCGTGATTAATGTCCCCCATTGCCGTGTAGCAAAGAGTCACTAAAGATGCTCAAATGTCAGACAGAGAACCGGTTGTTTCATACCAGCTTTATCCTTAAACACGCTATGCTTTTTAGAATATTGTAATGAGTGACATTTACTCACATAATAATTCTTTTTCTACACAGACAAAGCAGCAATGAATTCATGCTAAAAACTTACACATTTTAAGAATCTGGGCCTGGGGAAATGGCTCCAGGGGAAGAGCACTGGTTGCCCTTTCTGACTACCCAGGTTCTATTCGCAACACACAAAAGCTCACAACTGCCTGCAACTCAAGTTCCAGGGAATCCGATGCCCTCTTCTGGCCTCTGAAGGCACCAAGCATGTACAAGGTCCACAGACAGACATGCAGGCAACATACCCATATACATAAAATAATAAAATAAAAACTTTTTAAAAGAATGAAGTTCTAGCTGGACCGTGGTGGCACATGTGTGACTCTTGAGTACTCAGCCCTATGTAGGACACATGTCCCCACCCTCTTTAAAGCCAGGAGAACATCATGGAAGAGGGAACAGAAAGAATTTAACGGGCTGGGGCTGAAAAGTGCTGTTTCCCGGACATAACATGGCTGTGGCTCTCAAGAAATCCCATCAGCTGCGATTACGAGCACAAGACCATGCCTGTCAACATTCCATCATGGATGGGGAGGAGTCTGCAAGATAATACTCCACTGGGGTATCCAGCAGCCACTGGAATTTAACTGCTGCAGTAGAAGGGAGAGACATTTTCTTCAGCAGGGTAGGTGCTCATGCTCCAGTAAACAACCCTAAACTCATGCCCATGTGAGTAAGCCTGAACTGAATGGGTTGAAAAGCACAAAGACGTGAAACTAGAAAGGACGTGTGGAGCCAATGGGAGCAGTAGGAGGAGTGGCTATTAAAGGTGGGGGGGGGGGTGAAACTTACCAAATAGATTTCCTAAGCTTGCATCCATTTTAATTTCAAATACTTGAGAAATAACATAAAATGTCAACAGAAATACTGCAACAGCCACCACCAACTTTGCAGCTCCTAGAAAAAAGGCAGAAGTAACTCAGCATGGTTTTATAAGACAACATAATTCCCGGTACACAAACACTACGCTTCTACAAAAGCATTAAGAGGAATACAGTCCTGTTTTATAATCTCTAGATCTTAATGTTACTGGAGTAACAATGACTGTATGATAAATCACAGGAATCTCAGACACAAGCCAAGGCGACTGGCGGGAAAGAGGGTTACCTTCCACCAGCTGCTGGCTGACCACAGGTGTCCCAGAGAGTGGAGCACCACCGGCACACCTAGGAGACTATGTTTTCCTAATCCTTTCCAGATCCCCTCTGGGTGTTAGGAGCTGTGAAGCCCCCAGGTCCTGAATTCCTGGTAAACAACTTGTAATGCTTGCAGCTGCTCTGAGTAGGAGACCCTCAGGAGTTCCTGATGGCAGGGGAGTGGTTTCTGCTGGGTTTGGCTAGGGCGTGGCTATCAGTTAAGGATCCCTATGTAAGCTGCCCCTGGACACAACAATGGGGGCATTCCTGTTTCAAGGATGACCCGTGTCTCTGTCTGTGTGTCTTTGTGTATTTAAATCTCCAGGCCCTTGCCCGTTTCACGAACTGTACGTTGGTGCACAGACAGGCGCGGTACGCTGCATCTGGGGATGACACAAAACACCAAACTTGGAGATGCCAAGGCCAGGACACCCAGGAAATAAGGAAGTGAAATACAGCACACTTACTATCCTATCACCAACCCATCACCTGGAGCTCTCTGACCCCAAGGGGAACTGGAAACATTACCTAGTTTAAGGCAGGACTTTGCCCCTGGAGGACAGCTGACATAGTGACTGGCTATGAGATAAACTCCGTGAGAGCACACCCCTCAACTTTAGACTTTGTCCACATCTGCTTAGGATGAATCATCTCTGACTCCTTTTCTCCTAGGTACTTAATCTAAGAAACAAACCACGAAGGGCAAGGTAAGACGGAAAGGGAAGAGAGCCACAGCTTCCCTCTCCATCTCTGGATTTCACAGACATGACATGCGTCTTAACAGTACTAGCTAATTCATGTCTACACAAGCTCAGTGACCGCTCCTACTAATAGTCCAGGTTTAGTCTCTCCTGATACGAAACAGATAGACAGAGTCAGCAAACATCTAACCTTAAAGAGAGAGAGAAAAAAAAAAAAACAGAAATCAAGTAATGTTCTACGATTACAGATTCACCAGTGGTTGCACAAGAACCAGAACTCAAGTGTGCACCCCAAAACCTAGTGGCCTGTACAGTATATCATTCGAAATGACACATTCTTCAGGGGAAGGGGGTGATACCAAGCTCAATATAATAGGTAAGGAAGAATTAAAAAGGAAATCCTCTAATCTCATAGAGCCCAAGGAATAGTCTATATCCTTGAGGGGAGGGCCAGGAAGAAACGGAAGACACGTGGAAAGCCCTGGGAGGCTGAAAGGCTGCCACACCCAGAGCCTCCTCAGCACTAGAGATTCTCTCGATTCATAGCTACATGTGAGGTAACAAGAAAAATCTCTGCACCTTCCTTCCAACCTGGCTGTGACTCTAGAGCTGCTCTAAAAAACCAAGCCCTAAGGAATTCTATTAGTAAAAGAACCAAGTGGCAATGAGGACAGCCAACTAATCCCTTCTCACCTCCATTGCCTCACTCCTTCCGTCCAAAGGTTGCTTCCTGTTCTTTACAGCAACTACCAGCCAGCTACCTACAATTTTAGCATAGAAGAGCAAAATTCCATTCGGTTTGAAGCTCCTTCTCCCAGGAGTGTCTCCTAGAAAGCATGTTCTCAATACATAAATGTTCAACAGATAGATGACAGCAGGGGGGGCACACAGTGTTCTCATCATTCTCATTGTGTAAGACTGAGCCAGGAGGCTTGAAGGTGACAAACCGCATGCTAGTCTCTGTTTTAGAGCAGTCGTGGGCATGTATAAGAGGGGATAAGCCCTCACTGTCCTCTAAAACAGAGAAATGAAACTTGCCTTGTTCTTGCATATACGGTCTTATCAGCGGTGGTAGCGGGGACGGGGGGGGGGGGTGTCTTTTCTTCCATAAGATTTGCGTAAATTGTGAATTTTATTTTGCCTGTGTATGCATATGGAAGTGTATGCCTGGTGCCCATGGAAGTCAGAAGACGGTGTGACATCCCCTGAACGAGTTACATACAGAAGGTTGTGAGTCACTGTGTGGGTATTGGGAACTGAACCTCCTCGGTCCTCTGCAGAAAGAACATAGATAAGTGCTCAAAAATTCTGGTCCATCTCTCTAGCCCCAGCACTGTCTTAAACCAGGACCTGTTCATTTACACTGGAGTGGAACAGGGAGGAAACAGACACTGAGACACATGGAGACTCTAGAGTGGGGGAGTGCAGGAGCCTGCTACAGAATACGGTCTCTAGGGTTCGTTCCAAAGTCCAATGCCAGCCTTGGAGGGGATCACCACCTCGCACCAATGCCAGCCTTGGAAGGGATCACCACATAGCACCATTGCCAGCCTTGGAGGGGATCACCACCTCGCACCCCAACTCCCAGTCCTGGCATGGTGTGTCATTCCTCTTCCTTCGGTCACTGATAGCACTGCTTTGAGTTTGTTCCTACGTTTATAAACTAAAGATCATTACATTTCAGGCTACGTGAGCAACCAGATACTATTAATTTAGAAGATATTAATTAGTTCAAAGCTGTGAACTAATAATAACTAATCTTCCTTATTTGCCCATTAAAGGTAGCCCCCCCCCCAAGATATATGCCAAGAAAGGACAAACATAAAAACTAGATGGCGAAGTTAATTTTCCTGAAAATAAATTTAGAATTATGTGCAAAACAAGAACTTGTTCCGGTTTAGCACACTTAAACAGCGCATTTAAAAATCCTCAGGGGACCACAGTTATACATCGTCCTGTTGACCCCAAGAGCATCCAGAAACGAAAAGCAAAGCCAACAAGAGTCCCACGTTTTAAAAACAAGCAAGCTCTTGGTTTCTGGAATCTTCTTCCTGCACAAGTGTAACTTCACAGCAAAGAGAGTTCAATTTTTCAGATTTCTACAAAAGCATTCGTAGCAAGCATTGGTTAATTTGGTTTTAGTAATCTCGGTGTTTGATCAGCTCTGTTTGAGTCTACACAACTGTAAGCAAACTAAGAAGAGGGATTTTTCTGTCCATCTGCTTTGGCTTCTAGCATCTCTGAGAGATGACACTATGAAAACACTTCTAAGAAAATGACAATTAAAAATAAGACTAATTATCTCGATTTTGGAGGAGCAACCTGTTTTCTCCTGTCATCAGAATTCCTCACAGCAATGTGCCTTTTAGGGGTGGGGAAGCTATGGCTGGAGGCCGCATAGCTGAAACACATTTATTTTCACTTTCAGGTCGGGAAAGGGGACCTGGTGTTTATGGGTCCACCACCTAAAGACGCTTATCAATGCCTATATTAGTACTACGGACATCTAGCAAGGACTTTCAATGTATTAACACGCTATTTCAGGCTGCCGTTCATGTTCTGGATTTATACGTAGACTAAGAATTCAAAGCCAAACCACACTTTAGTAAATTCTCCACGTATGTCACACTTGACTGTACACAGAAAAGAGTTCTATTTTAGAATTCCTTTTTTCTTGATGGCCAGAACTTAGCAAGAAAAAGTAAGTCTGTTTGCATTTTCAAAATCATTCTTTGAGTATTCTCATATGTACTATTAGACAAACAAGCTTACCCCATAAACATAAACATTAATATTTGGAATAATTTCAGTAAGAGGTTCATCTACAAAAATCCATGTAATGCGTATGTGAGATTTGTTGACTACGTAGAACAAGAAAGGCTAAGGATGATTTAATTTACTTTAGCCTGGTACTTAACTTTCACAAACATTACATAGCCGCACCTGCATATAATCTCTGAGGCAGGAAGACAGCTCGAAGCAGCTTAGACTGGGAAGCAAGACCCACTACAAAAGTGGGATGGAGAGAGGAGGATGAAGAAGAATCAATGAATTATTAACCCCCTCCTTCAGTCATTATTGAGCAAACAAGTTATAAAATAAATCATAAAATGAAAAATTATTTTCATTGGATTAAATATCTTACCTGCTATCCTCATTTTGGTTATCCAGCCTAGGGCACTTCTCAGAAATAAGGTCCTAATATCAAAAGAAAAAGACAAACACCATGAATTATACAATGAATATTTCTCTTTCGATTATTTTAGAATGTATACATGAAGCCAATTAAGTAAATACCATGATATATCTAAGTATTCATCCTATGAATACCAATGACCAGTGATTAATGAAAAAAACTCTTTAATACTGGCCACTCCTTGCACTGGGCCATTAAAAAAAAATAGTTAAAAAGAGCTGCCTTGCTTGCGCCTCCCACTTGGCCGTGTCCTTTGCTCCCGTTGTACTCCGTGTCTACACATGATAACTATTATGCTCAGAGATTACAGCAGGAGCTCACTACAATTAGATTCAAACACGGATTAGCATATCATATCACACTCAAGTTTCCACTCCACACAAAAGGTGGGGCAGGGAGCATTTTGGCTTCTCAAGAGAACTCTGTGGGACAGGTCATAAATCCTCTTTTGGCTTGCAGGGAAACTGAACTCTGCATTCACAACACACACATGCCCTTCCCTCCCCATTCATATGCCAAAAGAATTCCACTCCTATCTGAGTGTGGCTCCTGTAGGAAAATGTCTTTGAAAATGTGATGAGCAGTTGGGTACCAGACACCTGCTGTCCTACTTCGGCTTCTGTTGCAGGGGGAGACCACACCTGCATTACAGTCGCCAGCAGCCTGGCTGCTCCTGCCAGCAATTCTGCTTCTGAACTCATCACAGGCCGCTGCTCATCGCAGCAACTACATTTGTGAATACAATTGTTCTCCATTAAAATATCGTAGGGAATTAACATTTAGGAAAATTTCTATATTAAAATCCCATCAAAGTGCCTCGGTCATTACCACATCTTTAATTGATTTCCTTAATTAACTTTCTTGCATCTTTAATGATGCAAAAGTGTAAATCCGAAGAACGGGAGTATGGAAAGAGATTTGAGGGCAAAGTATGGCATGTGTTTATGATGTGCTAATTCTAAACCAAGCCTGGCTGTTTAGAGAGCATTTGGGGACTTATTACAATCTGGGGCAGTGGAAGAAACAGCTCGTGAAGACTTCAGGCAATGAAGAAGGGACAGGTTCAGAGGCAATGAACACAACACTGAAGGAATAAAAAGGCCTCGGCTAAAAGCTCAGAATGCTAATCTATGTACTTAGGAAGAGAATACAGAAAATAGAATTCCCAAAACCAGAATATTAGTAATTAAGAATATTCTTGGAACAGAATATTCTTGAACATGTAAATATTCAAGACAGGATACTTAAGAAATTCATCACTCCAAAAGTGTAAGGCTAGATCAAAACAAGTCTTAGCGGTTTAGATAGACAGAGACCCTAAATGAAAGGAGCAATGTCACCTGAAGGTCAAAGCAGGGAGGGCCACACTGCCCCCTGGGCAAAGAAGCAGTGGCCTAGAGAAAAGGGAGCCTAAAGCAGGAACTAGGAGGGGCCAACCCCACTTATATGGCTATCCTCACTTCAACACTTCCTGTGGCCCAAACACAGGGCTTTATCCAATTTAATAAAATTTTGTTACTCAAAATTGGACTGCTATGTGAATATGGAGAACCTGTCTAGAATTCATTATAACAAGAACCAACAGTAATAAAAGCGCAGATCAAATGATTTTCCCATTTCTTCCCGGAGAAAACAAGCCAGAAAAACAGTTATCAAGAAGGGCTGTCTTTCTGTTATCTTCCCACCAGCTCTCCAGCTGCCCTAGCTATTGGGGTGGCCTTACAAGGGAGGAAGAGGGGTTTGTCTATTGTCCTGAGAAGAGCAGGGACGCTCACAAACAAAGCCTGTTCCATTTCTCCTCCTGCACACTGACGTACTCAAGTATAACAGCTTGCGGACAAATACCATGTCAATCAAATTGGCTTTTGCAAATTGATCTGAGAATTGAGGCTCTCTGCTGCAAACTAGCCACTCCAGAGATTTGACAGTTTGTCAAACTGACTTAAGTTTGAGTGTTGGAAACCCCACTACCACCTCAAGACTAAAATGATGCAAGAAAACATGCATGCAAATAAATAAAGTAGCAAAATACTAAAAATAAAATTAATCCACCCAAAAGAAAATATGACATTGAAATGAAATTTATGCCCTGGCAATGCTGAAGCAAACATGGGCAGCCCGTATATGGTGGTTCTGTTGAACCTGTCCATATTAGGTTTCATGGTCTAAGTTAATGAGGACGACTGACCAGGTCTCTTCCTCAAGAGGGCACCAGATCTCATTACAGATGGTTGTGAACCACCATGTGGCTGCTGGGAATTGAATTCAGAACCTTTGGAAGAGCCCGCAGTGCCCTTAACCACGGAGCCATCACAAAATGAGAATCAGTATTCACTTTAATGCAATGTTAAGTCAATGCTGGCCAAATCACAATTTTAACCAAAACCAACTAAATTCAGATGGTTCCAATATTTAAGTCGGCTGGGGCTTTTCTTTTGTTATTTAACTCTTCTATTATGAGTATGGATGTTCTGCATATATGTCTGAGCACCATGTACATGCAGGGCCCATGGAGTTCAGAAGAGAGCGTCTGATCCCCTGGAACAGGAGTTACAGAAGACTGTGAGCCACCTGTGGTTGATGGGGTGTGAACCCGGTTCCTCCATAAGAACAAGTACTCTTAACTCCTGAGCTACCTTTTGAGCCCCCTGGGGAGCGGGAGCTTTTCAAGAGACTTAAGCGATGGGGAATTTCTTGTGCCAACCTGACATGGCCACAGGCTGCCTGTAAGCAAGCACCATTCTGGGTGTGCTGGAAGGACCTTCCTGGATGGTTAGCAATCGAATCTAGAATGAGGGAAGCAAAGTACCTTCCTCAGTGGGGCTCCTATCCAGACCTGACAAGCCGGGTGCTGATAAGTATCTCCTTGTACCTGTGAGCGTCCATAGTTCCTGACCCCAAACCCATCCCATTAGGCAGGGAGTAAGAACTATCTAGTTATCTGTTAGTTTAGATAGCTTCCCCCTTGCAAGAAAAAGAAACCTAATCCACCTTTCTGGGTTGATGCTAGCCACAAATAACTTCTCTGTGCAGCTTTGTCTGTTAGGTTAGAAGGTCCTCCTCAGGCCTGAGGATGCTGCAGAGGCCAAGATGAATGGGGGTGGGGGGAACCCCATACAGTCTACGGACACTAGTTCATTTCCTTTTTGTCCAACCACATTTCTACACAGCTGTCCACGCTTCAGTCATGACTATGTAATGAATTCTCACAAAACCCCAGGACAAGGCCCCGAAGGTTTCCACAAGGCCCAGTGCTGAGGCTCCTGGGGAGTGGTACACCATAAGATGGCTGGGAACTCTGTCCCTGCTTCCCACACCACAGCCTCTGCATCTGTTCCCCAGCGTAGATTCTAACAGCCTCTAATAGTTTCTAATGCCGTGAACATTACGTATAAACCACTCAGATTACTAGAGCCTCAGGGAGGGGTTGCAGGGATCCCAGTTTATAACTGGAACAGCAGACTCGAATGTAAAGCAGCAGCCTGGACTTGTAATTGGCATCTGAAGAGGGAGAGGTGGTCTAGAGACTGAGCCCTCAACCCAGGAGACCTGACACCAAATAGATCGGAGGACACCCACCTGGAAACTGATGCAAAACTCATTTGTTTTCTGGCTGATAGGAACTCCCATCACCCTCTGAGGACACATCTTTTGCATTTATCCTGGTATCTGAGTAGAGGAAGAACACTGCCTAATAGGGAGATGATGCTCTCTGCCTGTCTTTAGGCTCCTGGATCTCTCAGCCTCTGGAACGGTGTGAGTCCATTTCTTCCAATAAATTGCAACATATGTACAATAAATCATATAGCTACAGAAATGTAGATAGCTTATTACACAGAATACATACATTTCTTTTTATCC
This sequence comes from Arvicola amphibius, assembly GCF_903992535.2. Taxonomy (NCBI): domain Eukaryota; kingdom Metazoa; phylum Chordata; class Mammalia; order Rodentia; family Cricetidae; genus Arvicola; species Arvicola amphibius. The sequence continues at coordinate 169,873,910 of NC_052048.2, forward strand.
ACATACACACATACAAATGTATGCATATGTACCTATCTATCACCTATACATCAGTTAATTTTTCAGGCAAACTTGGACTGATGATCAGGAGGTGAAAAACCAAGTTTTCACCCTCTGAGCACTTACTGCACAAGAGAAAAATGGACTGGTAATGAGAGCAGAAAAGGAGCTACATCTAGAGGAGTCACTAGGGTAAGCTGCTCTGCCAACTACACACCAGGAGTGCACTGTTAAAGACAAGCGGCCCAGTACTCGGGAGGCAGAGGCAAGCAGATCTCTGATCTTCACAGTGAGTTCCAGGACAGCTAGAGCTAAATAGTGAGATCCTGTCTCAAAAAGAAAGACAGAGAGAGAGGGAAAAAAAGGAAACACACACACGCGCGCGCGCGCACACACACACACACACACACACACACACACACACGCACACTGCAATACCTTACAGCACTATACATGTGACTACTGCCAGGCAAAAGCCCAGAAACTTTCTTTCTGTGTAAAAGGACCAGACAGAAACAGACCAAAAATATGCTTTCGCTTTAAAGACCACAATTTCTATCGCAACCCTATACCCATAGCTAGATGAGATGAAGAGATGAAGACGGATGGTCCAACTGCATTGGGGCTTTGGGTTTTTATTGTTGTGCTTGAGATAGGGTCTTACCATATAGACTAGGCTGACCTCGAATTAAAGAGCTCTGCCTGGCTCTGCCTCCCAAGTGCACCACCAGGTCTGACGCAACTGTGTTTTAATAAAACTTTATGGACAACAAAATATTAAAATTTTATTTTTCAACCTACTCTGAAAAAATGATCATGGCAGGAAGACCACACAGGACTATGCATCTGATTAGCTGAGCCTCAAGAAAAATAATTAGAGAAAAATAAACAGAAGACTGAAAAACTTCCATAATAGTACCTAAATAGTGGAACATTTTTTGCTAGATTATTCGGAGAGTAATCCAAGTATAATCTGCTTCTGCGGATCATCTCAGAAGACAGGCCTGCTGCAGAAAAAGTGTTGACCAAGTTCTGTGCTCGATCAGACATTTCATCAGCGTGGACCCCCCATGAGAAGCAGAACAAATCCCCTTCAAATGCAAACACCTCTACTTCCTATAGCGGGAGCTATATGCTTGCAACAAAGGCAACAGTGAGTCTGGACTTGGTCCCGTTTCAAAACCCATTGCCGGAGACAGAAAGACATGGACAGAAGTGGTTACCCAATTCTGTTTCCCTGATGATACGATCATGCTCACAGGAAGGAGGTGACAGCACACTCTTCTTACCGGAGTACTGATGTGGGATCATTGTGCGACAGGCTTTTAAAAAGAGTGGGTACCTTTGTGCCTGATGCTTGACCAGATTTTATAATTTGGCTCTTAAATACATTTCCTAGTCTGGGGAGATGGTTCAGTGGCTAAAGCACTTGCTGCAGAGTCAGGAGGACAGGGGCCTGGATCCCCAGAACCCACGGAGTGCCAGATGGATCTCTGCCAGGCCAGACACATGTCTGAAACGGAACAAACTAAAGAAGACAGGTAAGAAGACTGTGCTCACTGGAGAGAAATATCAACATTCAAAAAGTCAGGATGAGCCAAGGGTGGTGGTGCACACAGTGGTACACCCAGTACCTGAGAGGCAGAGGAATGCAGATCTCTCAATTCAAGTGCAGTCTGGCCTGCTGAGTGAGTTCCAGGACAGCCAGGGCTACACAGAAACCCTGTGTCCCTCAAACAAACAAGTAAATATTTCTAAAAATTCAGTGCGAGGACTGGGGCTTATGAGCAGAGTCAGCAGTACCTGTCCATCATGCACGGAACCCTGGGTCTGATCTCCAAGTACCATAAAAACTAGGTACCGTGATGCGTGCCTACAACCTCAGCCTTCAGGAGCTGGAGATGCTGTGGTGGTTTGAGCAAGACCGGCTCCCACAGGCTCATAGATTTGAATGTTCAGTCATCAGGGAGTGGCACTATTTAAGAAGGTCTTGGAGGAAGTGTCACTGGAAGTAGGCTTTGAGGTTTCAAAAGTCCACCGAGCCCCAGGCGTGTTCTCTCTCTCTCTCTCTCTCTCTCTCTCTCTCTCTCTCTCTCTCTCTCTCTCTCTCTCTCTCTCTCTCTCTCTCTCTCTCTCTCTCTCAGGATGTAGCTCTTGGCTGCTGCTCCAATGCCATGTGGGCTGTCTTGCTCCACTATGATGATAACAAACTACAGTTCTGAAGCTGTGAGCAAGCCCCCAATTAAATGCTTTCTTTTCTAAGAGTTGCCTTGGCCACGGTGTCTCCTCACAGCCATGGGACAATGAGTAAGACTGATGTGAAGTTCAAATTTCAAGATCCCCCCCTTACCACAAAATGAATCGGGGGCCAGCGGGGCTACTTGAAACCCTGTTCAAACAAAAACAGCAGAACAAGGGCAAGGGTTTAGTTCAGTGGTACACCAAAAGGCCTCCTGCACTACAAAACAGAAGCAGACAATAACTCAGTATGCAGCCTAAGCTGTTTTTACTGTGCTACTGTGAACTTACTAGATCATAACATCAAATGACTAAAGATGTCAACCCTAAGTGCTTACCAGAAATATTAACTTGAAAAATGACTTAATATTGGCAGGATACTTTGGTACTGAATCCCACCAGACACGTGTTTTTAAAAAATAATCTACACAGAGTGAGCATTCAAAACAAATACGGTGCACACACCTGTAAATCCTTGCACTTAGGAGGTAAAGGGAAGGGAGCCAAGAGTCAAAGCCATCCTTGCTCAGACAGGGTGCTCAGGACAGAATGAGCTGCACGGGACTCTATCCCCAAACACAAAACGAAGCCCTACAAAAGGAACAAGAAAGCTATGGGAAGGGAAAAACCATTCATTGTTTTCTAACAATGAAAAAGTCTTCCACGGTTTTAGGGAAGCAAACTGATGCGGGAGGTCCTTCTGTATATGTGCTGCTTGTATTGGTTGATGAATAAAGCTGTTTCAGCCAATGGCTTAGCAGAGTAAAGACAGATGGAAGTCAGAACAAAGATGCAGAGAGAGAAGAGGTGGAGTTGAGGAGATGCCATGTAGTACCCAAAAGAGGAACATGGTGCACCGGTAAGTTGCAATTCCGTGGCAATAGACAGATTAACAGAAATGGGCTGACTTAATAGTTAGAGCTACCCAGTAAGAAGCCTAAGACATTGGCCAAATAACTGTGACTGATAATAAGCCTCTGGGTGGTTATTTCATAAATGGCTGCAGGAACTAAGGGCGGGACCTAGGGGTGGAGAGAAACTGGTCCAGTAAGACCAGGCAAGACAGAGAAAAGCCTTCTGTCTACAACAAACTAATCTTGTATTCTGAGTAGAGGAAGGAAAAAAAATTTAAGCAAAACATTTAAAAAAAAGTTTTATTTCTCCAAAGTAGTACTCCAAATGGAAGACTACGAAGCCACAGCCCAGAACTTTTAAATAATGAGTCAGTAGACTAATCTCTTCAGAATATTGTTCTAATGAAAAACTCTAAGAAGAATGGGATGCAGATGTTCTATACCTAGCTGCTCTGTTGTTTGTCTGAGACAGAATTTAAACACCTCGCTCGCCCTGCTCAGTCTCCAGAATGCTGGGATCACTAGCCTGGGCCACCTCCCCGTCTCAGAATTTTCAGGTATCTGAATCAACATCTTACGTTTTTTCTTGCTTGTCTTCAGTAGCACAAAATGGAAATTCACTTGAAGCAGGTTTAACATCTGAATGCGGGAAAGTGGAAACCCAAGTCCAGACTGTTCTTACTTCCCACGGACTGTTAGCCAATGCAATGTAGGAGATGAAGCAAAATAGGATTGTACTCGGGAGGCTTCACTGTCTTCCACACCCACATAAACTGTCCTTAAACCTCTCAGCTGCTCTTCCTGGTTAGCAACAGGGAAGAACACTCCAGAAACCTGTTATCTGATCTACCGCAGCCTGGAGAGAGATCCACTCTCCTACACTGGCAAACACACTCTCATACGCAGTCTCTACTTAAAAACAGGTGAGGGAAGGTGCCTAGGCTAGGCCACCTTTGCCTAGGCTAGGCCACAACAGGTGGTCAAGCCTGACAGACATTCTGAGAGTAGTGTTGCAACCCCAGACAGCTCAGTGTTAGCGATTTTATAGCAGAACTCTGGAGACTATAGAAACCAGGAAGAGACCTAGAATTCTTTCTTCTTTCTGCCCCTCCAAGACATGGGGCTGACGGCTGAAACACGCCAGCTGATCCACATGCACTTAACCAGTTTTTCAACAAAAAACGCTTAAGGGATTAAAAAGAAAGTAAAAGAGAGAATTCTTCCCTCAACCTAGTAATACAGCGAACCAACTTTCTTCATCCATTAAGGAAGCTCACACACGTAAGGCTATCTGGCACCGACTTCTCAGGGATACAGAAAGACGGGTTTAGGATCACAAATGCTATCAGAGCTTTTTCATTTTCCTGAGCTGTCTGCCAGAGTTTGGGTCTCTTCTGAGACGGACTGGTTAACCTTATTGCCACTACATCTAAAAACCATTCTGCCCAGGAGGGAACATCGTGGGTCAGGCTATTTAGTCAATAAAGTGGGAATTAATGAGGACTATTACAAAGAACTGATAAAAAACTACAGGTCAAATGGACCTGCCACACCTACTGTACATACAACATGAAGGAATTATTTCAGTGTACTATAAGACTTTCTAGCAAGCCACTGACGCATACATAAATGAATGGGAATGAGCAGCTGGGCTAGAGAGCCCGACACCACAAGGTACACCTGAGGTACACTGCAGCCACTAACACAATCTTTATTACAAACACGTCGGGGCAGGACACCGTCCCATCAACTCCTATACACACTTCTTCACACACTTCTTCACATGGTTGGACATTTGAAGAAATATTAATGGAATGATTCACTGTGCATGGTATTAACATGTGTGCACATCTGTGTGGGTCTATGCATGTGCGGTGTGGGAGGGTATGCATGCCTGTGTGTGCGGTGTGGGAGGGTATGCATGCCTGTGTGTGCGGTGTGGGAGGGTATGCATGCACGTGTGTGCGGTGTGGGAGGGTATGCATGCATGTGTGTGTGGTGTGGGAGGGTATGCATGCCTGTGTGTGCGGTGTGGGAGGGTATGCATGCACGTGTGTGCGGTGTGGGAGGGTATGCATGCATGTGTGTGTGGTGTGGGAGGGCATGCATGCACGCATGTGTGTGTGGACCCAGACATCGCTGTCAGCCGTCTTCTTCAGTCACTCCCTGTGTGGTCTCTCACTGAAACTGGATACTCATTAGACTAGATGGACCAACCAGGGAGTCCCAGAGATCCCTTGGCAAGCAGTCTGAAGAGTGAGAGATCTCTCCCCAAACTCCAATAGAACTGTTCTTATCTTATATCCTAACCCTCACAATAACTCTTTAACATCCCAAGAGCAGCCCTGAGGCCCTAGACACCTAAAATCCTTTATTAAGAAACACGCTGCCTTTCCCATTAACAGTCTAAATGCAGAGGGTCCTGAACACACTTTTTCTTTGTAAAAGATTCAGTGACATACCCTATCACACTCTTTTACGGCCTCAGAAAAGTGTTACCCGCAGCACACTTTAACAAGCAAATTCCTGTGCTCCTACAGACCTGCAGGATCAGACTCCTCAGAGCAGGCATCAAAATCCTCCACGTTTAATAAGCTCCTGGACTGAGTCTCCCTGGGGCTTGGAGCTGAGAGCTTCAGGATAGCAGCAGCACACCAACCCACACAGAGGAAAAGTTAAGAGAGGGGGAAAAAATAAAAATGAAAACCGAGGCGGACCCAAGACAAAATAAAAACCCAAAGTACAAGTCATATGGCAGGAATGTTCATTCTTCCTTGAACCACGGATGGAAATGAGGCTGCCTGTCCCTGGGCCAGGTCTGCCGGGTGGGAGAGGGGAAGCAGGCAGGGAATCTGCAGTGCGGCGGGCGAGGGAAAAGGAAAAGAAGTCCTTGGCAGCGGTTAAAACAGACTCCGCAAGCCTACACTGCCCACATGCTTCCCCACAGATCCTCCAGGTCTCCTCTACAAAGCAGAATTCTGTTCCAAAATTTAATGGCCACTTGAAAAACTGAAATGGTGATTAGCTTCCTAGAACCCAGAACATAAACAATACCAGTGCAGAGTCCTACAAACTAGCATCTTTAAAAACCTTAATCCTACCCTATGCAATTAGGGGAAAGACGGACAGACAGAAATTACCAAGAAAAAAGTACAAAGGGGCAGCAAGGTGGTTCCTCAGGTAAGTGTGCTTGCTGACGAGCTTGACACCCAGAGCTCAAGTCCCAGAAAGAAAGCCAACTCCTACAAGTTGTCCCTTTACCCCCACACATGAGCCACACCATGGGTCTTCACCCCACCCCCTACATATGAAAAGAAACGAAAAATAAAGATAAACTTCTTTCGAAAAGAACGACAACAATAAAAACTGTTTTAATTATAGGAGGAACAAAGTAGGGTATGACATTTCAGTGTACACACTGTTGAGGTTTTGATTTGTTTTTAAGAAAACTAGGAAGAAAGGGAGGCATAACAAAGTGACACCCCGTGTGGCGGGGGTTGTCACTTCCTGCAACTACTTTACACTACACTTGATAAGGATTTGCAGCTTCTTAAGATTGGGTTTCAGGATTCCCCTACAGAGACACTTCCTTTACACTTGAGGTCAAATGGGAAACTGAAACACACCAAGGCATCAGCAGCCAAACCACTTCTGAGAAGGGCTCGACCTGCCTGAACAGAAAGGCAGGTCGGCAGCCATTGGCACAGCACAGGAAGAAGCCACGAGGGAAAAGAAAAATGTATCAGCTAAACCAATTTTACAAGCTCCTGTTTTTTATTGTCCAATGCCCTTCGAAACTCATTCCGAGACCACTAATTGCAGGCGCCATTAGTCAGCTCAGCTTAACTTAACAAGCCTGGTGGAGATGTGATGAAAAGCACCAGGAACTCATTGCTAAGTGCGGATGCTCCTGCATCAATCTACCTTGCACACAAGATGTTCAACTGGGTACCCATGGGGCAGGGGGGACAAAACAGAGAGCGACAATGAGAGCTTGTGGCGATGACTTGGGTTTACAGAATCCCTCTCTTTGTAGCTTTTCATCTCCACAACCACGCAGACACTGAAAGTCACCGACTGGAGGAATTTTTATCTTGCCCTTTTACGTTATTTCTTCCTACAAAGAATGGTCGTTTCTAACAGAGCACACGTTTTAAGAATCTGTGAAACAACCCTAATCACTCACATAAAGCTGAAAAAAAAAAAAAAACCTAGTAGACTGCCAGAGAAATCACCAGGCTAGCGACCTCCAGAAACAGAAGTACCGTAGCTTAAGGAAGGCTAACTTACCCCTTCCGCCACTTTCCTGTTTAGTGGCAACTGGAAAGTTATTAACTGTATTTTCTGCATTAAATGGGCATCTCTCTGTACTCCCTAAGGAACTGTATGAGCAACAATGTCTCCAAAGTCTTGGAAAATCTAACAGTCTATCCTGGTCCTGAAGGAATCTCACCGGCCCGGAATCTACCATTATCATCCAATTTTACCTAATAGCTCACGAAACTCTTAGTTTAATACGTAGAATGTGAGTAGTAATAGGTCCCTGGGAGGAGTTGTGAAAAATAAGTATGTGCGTGAAAATACCGGGTAACTGAGATAGTAAAGACACAAAGTACTGGCTTTGTATCCATGTATTTCTGCCTAAAAAGAAGCAAGGCAAAAAGTTCTATCAGTTCTGTATTATAGGAAGTGATTGTAAATTGAGGCTGACGACTTCCACCAAGTTCCAGCTGGACACATCAATCTCAAACAGTCCAACTGTCACTAGTTATTTGGGTATAATGGCACTGACCATCATGTGTACTACAGCTATGAACACAGCAGGAAAAAAAAAATGAGCTAATACAAACAGCGCTCATCAAAGACATAAAACACCAACGGGCTAGCCTGCAACGGGAGAAAGTGGCTTTGCAAGTGGCTCCAGCTGGGCAGAGACTTTAAACTTTACAAAGGAGTCAAGCCGGCCCTGCACGGAGTTCAAGTCCAGCATGGCAAGTCCCATCCCATCCCGTTCTCCGGGAACGCGCAGCCTGCGGGATTCCGGCCGCCAGGGGCACACCGGCTTCTAGGTGCATGCAGCTCGAGTCCGGGGACGGCCGCAACCCGGAGCCAGGTGCAGACGCCGCTGGCCGTGCGGGCCGCGATGCTCGCACGGCCCGGCCCCGCGGCAGCAGCAACCGGGACCCGCATCGGGATGCAGACGGCCGGCTAGGAGCTCCTCTCCTGCCTCTGCGCCCAGCCGCGCCCAAGTCCGCCTCCCGCCCGAGCCTCACCCACCAGCGGCCGTGCCGCCGTCAGTCCAGCCGGAGGCCGACGGGAGCCTCTTCCTCCTCCGCGCCGCCGCCGCCGCCGCCGCCCGCTCGCACTTCGGCTCCCTCCGGCTGGTCCCGCCGGGCCCCGCGCTCGCTCGCCCGCGCCTAGGAGGAAGCCAGCTCGCCCCAGGCCTCCTCCCACGCTGCCCGCCGCCGCCAATGAGCCCCGCCGCCGCGCAGCCGCGCCCGCCCTCTGGCGGTGGAGGACCGAGCCGGCGCAGCCACCTTCCCCGGTCGCCTCTGCGACTCCAGCCCTGCGTTGCTCAATCTGTACTTGCCACGTGGGAGCTGCCTGCAGCGTCCTCAGCCAGGGGCTGAGTGACTCCCCGGGAGGAGGGAAAATGTGTCAGCGCCTCCGCCCTTAAGTCACACGTACAGAATCCCAACCTTTGAAATGACCAGCCCCCTCCTAGACTTGCATCAGACTTGGACCATACGGAATCTTCACTTGACTGCTTCGAAACTAGGTAACTGATCATAAAAATCCTATAGGCAGGAGCATCATAGCGAATTCTTCAGCCCTGAGTGGTCTATCCAAGCAAAGGAGTATTGTTTGCAAGCCAATTTCTTTTTTCAAATTATTAGCAATATGACAAATGTTTTTCCTCTTTTGTTAGGAACTTTATCTTTTGTAAGATTGTATGGGTCACTGGGAAATTAACACAAATTTTAGTATGCACAATCTGAGAGTAGAATATCATGCTTCAAATCCATATCTGAATAATTAGCAACTATTATTTCTTGGGAAAATTTCATGGTTGGATAATTTATGGTAACAAAAATTAAAGTGCATAAAGTAGTAGGGTTTGACTATGGCAATTATGTTAACATATTTCAGCTTTCCTTCAAAAATATGAAACATGCAAACTAAAAAAGAGTTTTGAATTCTGATGCTTATGACCCAGGAAAGGGAAAGAAATGGGAAACAGCTGAGCACCTTCTAACTGCCCAATACCTTTCTAGGTCTTTGAGTCACTGTTCTATTGCTGTGAAGAGACACCATGAACAAGGCAACTCTTGAAAGCATTTAATTGTGGACTTTCTTACAGTCCAAGCAGACAGGCATGGAGCTGGGGTAGTAGCAGAGAACTTTACGTTCTAATCCGCAGGCACCAGGTAGAGACATTGCTGGGCCTGGCAAGAGCGTTTGAAACCTTTAAAGCCCACCCCTAGTGACACACCTTCTCCAGCAAAGCCACACCTCCTAATTCTTCCCAAACAGTTCCACTAACTGGTGACTAAGTTTTCAAATATGTGAGCCCATGGGGGAGGGGTGGCATTATCATTCAAACCACCACTTTCTTAAGGTATATGTTCTCATGCCTAGTCAAAGGAGAAATCTATATGTCACTTTCATGAATCAGTGAACCAAGAGTTAAAAATTAGTTCTAAATCACTTGCTCAAAAAGTAAGTTGTACACTTCCATTTGATTCCGCTCAGCCACAAGCAAGAAAGCATTTAGCTTTTACCTTATCATAAAGCTGTGGCTATGTATATATGTCATCCCTCTAATTCCCATATCCCACTGAAAGAATTTAGGAAGCCTCTTGAGTAGGAATTTCCTGTTTGGGAATGAGCTTTTTCCTCTATAATTGAACAGACCAGTAAGGACACTGTAGTTGCCACATTCTTACAACCCCACTCCTGAAGCAGTGTTTGTTCGTAAAGGCTGTTTGATCTCCTATTCCCAGTGCACAATAAGATGTAGCTCAACGTCCTTCTGGTCGGCAATAACGTTAAGAATACTGAGTCACAACCAACATTGTTTTGTTTTGATTTGTTGAATAAAATAGAGCGCAACCATTCCCAAACACATGCAGCCTGCACTCTGTGAGAATCTGTGTGTCTGTGGATCTGTCTGGTGTTATAATGTAGACTATTTATTTCTTACTTAGGACAGGTTGTGAGTTTTTTGGTTTTAAGTCAATAAATCACTCCTTTAGAATGGTTCTGACTTAGCCTGTTTTGTGGAAAGGTCAGACTAACTTCCTGTGTTTTATTTGTCAGGGTTAGGGAGGCAGGGGAAGTATTCGGGTTTAATGAGCACCAGTTAAGGAAAATGACAGACACTTTACAGCTCTGGGAGGCACTAACCAACCCGGTGTTACTGTGTGTTATGACGGGTGATGATCACTTACGTTCTAAAGCTAATGTTGCGTGTGTACTTACTACGTGCCAGCAGAGGTCTAAGATCTTTACATCCGCCCATTCATGTAATCCTGTTAATACAGAGAAGGAAAAGAAAGTAGAAGAAAACTATGCCCGAGTTGAATTGCTAGGACCTCACAGGACCAAGCTGCAACCCATGCGAGTAAATTCCTAGCCCCGCCCATTTTCTTGCCAAAGAAGAATATTTATGGATCAGGCATGATGCCACATACCTTTAATCCCAGCACTTACTTGATAGGCAAAGAGAGGGATGTCTTTGTGAGTTCAAGACTAGTATGCTTTACATAGTGAGCTCCAGGACAGCCAGGACTACATAGAGAGAGTCTGTCTCAAAAAACAAAATGAAGGAGGAGGAGGAGGAAGGAGGGGGAAGAGAAGATTCATCTTCTATTAAATGGGTGTGGGTTTTGAGGTTAAACTACAATCTGTTTAAAGATTCCATCATATTATAAAATATAAAAATTATAAAAATCTTCAGGATCTTAGTTAATTGGAATAGTCCATTTGGAATCATTCTTCTGTATTTAGAATAGATTATATATAAATATGACCACCAAGAATTCCAGTCATCCTGCATAGTAACTCATACCAGGATACTAAATGATGAGAAAATACTACATGTGAGGGGACGGTACGTATCTCCAAGCTGTGCTAATCATTCACGCTGGGACAATGGTGTGGCTGTTTTGTATTGTGCCTCCAACCTGCTATGGTTTTGTGTTGGTGACCCCAGAAACAAGTGTTAAAGTCCCAGTCGGCAGTCTGCGATACTGTTGGAAGATGTTGGGACCTACCTATAAGAAGTAAGCTCTCAGTGAGGATGTAAGATTACTAAGGGAAGATTTTTGATTGAGGCATTGGGAACCCAACCTCTTCCTTTCTCTCATTTGCTCTTCTGCCACTGTGAAATGAGTATTCTCCTTCATGGGGTCTTAGTTTAGAATTAAATATAAGCATATTTTTATATTTTAAAGCAATCCTATTGCCCAGCTCCTGCCATGAGGCTCTGCCATGAAGTTCACAGGCCCAAAAGTAACAGTTCAGCCAACATGGATACAAACATCCGAAATGCTGAACTAAAAGAAATCCCTCTTCCTTTGAGTTATTGATTATCAAATCTCAGGAATTCTGTATACTGACAGAAAGCTAACATAACCCTACCTGTGTTCGGAGCTAAGTGAATCTCCAAAGTGACTCTAGACGGTGCCAATGGGCCTACCCAGATGAAAGAACCCGCAGCATCTTGACATCTTGACAGACATTTGTTAAGCTCTGACATGGTTTTTAAGATAGTAGTCAATAACATAACCACAGAGAATAAGGCTTATTGAGCGGTGAGGAGAGCTGGCTGGGGATAGGAGTAGGGTTACTTTAAAATATGTTTAAATGAATTATAGACACAACTGTGAGAGATGGCCAGAAACTCACTGTGCTTTTAAAAAAAAAGTGGGAGGCATGATAAATTAATGCGAAATACAGAGTAAAAGTGGCAAGCTTTGTAGTCATACTGGGTAAAATATAAAACTCAGGTGTAGTTTAAAACTATGATTCAGAATTTTTATAACAAGGTGCACTCAGAATTTTGAGCTTTGTCCTTGCTCATCAGAACACAATAATTATAGAGAGGTTAGAACCTTGACCCTTTTCGTAGCACTAAATTTTGATAAGTCCACAAACTAAGAGGTTTAGTTTGCTATGATGTATATATAAAATAGAACATAATCATTTCCTTTGCATAAAAAGCATGCCTAAGTTTTCAGTCTATCCCCACTTTTCTATTAGCGTAAAAGAGAATTCTAAATGCTCGAAAAGTTTGTTGAAATGATATCATTTCCATTCTGCTTCAAGAGTATCTTTCAGTGTGCGAAAACTTTAGCATTTTTGTCTAAGTTATAAGTGAAATTAGGTGAGAGTGTATAAGATGACCCATATCTTGAAAATGTATTCAAGTAGTGACTACAAAGCAACACCCAGGCCCTTGAAATGAAATGCAGATGTATATAACAATTATTAAGATTATTAATGGATCCCTCAAAATTACTTTGTAATTCTGTCTCATAACATATTACTCCCTCTTTTAACCTCATATTAGTAGCTCATAACCATCCATAACTCCAAGTCCAGGGACTTGGACTGCCTCTTTTAACCTCTGAGGGTACCAGGCATGCATGTGGTACACATAGAAACATGCCAACATGCAAGGTACATATGTCTGAAATAAAGTAAATACTGTAAAAAGCCCAATGGTTCTGTAATGCCTGTGCCACTGTAGGTTGGTACGCGAGCCAGGAACTGGGCCCGGAGACTTAAAAACACACACACAGACAGACAGAGGCACGGACACAGGTCATTCTTGAGACAAGAATGCCCACTTTGTTGTGCTCAGGGGCACTAGCCACGCCCCAGCTCTCTGGTTCTTTCAGCTGCAGACCTCATCAGAGCCCACTCCACCATTGGGGGCTCGAGCTCAGAGCAGCTGCAGGCTGCTCAGAGTAGGGGAAAGCAAAGCTGTTTACAAGAAAAATCAGGGTCTGGAGGTCCACAGCCCCCAACAGCTCCCAACAAAAATACATCTAAAAATATTGTAAATTTATGTTTGTTGGATTTTTAAAGCGAATGCCCTAAGTATTTTCTTTGCCATGGAGCAAATAGGAAAATGTGACCGCACCCTTTGACATTCATGTGAACTCTGAGTAAATGCAATTAGATAAGCCTCGAGTCAGCACAAACGCTCTGTCCACATTACAAAAAAAAAAAAAAAAAAAAAAAAAATGGCTAGAAAAGCTTTACAGAAAGCACAACTGAACAAATATTGAATAAAGTTGTGTTATTCTAAGACATAACTGCTTAGGTCTGTGACTTCATTGCTAAAGTCGTAGTGTGGGGACCCCTTACGCACAAAAGGACTCGGGCTGACTGTGCTGTTTTTATTAAACATTAACTTCTCTAGTTCCATTTAATTGCAATGTGCTGTTTGCATTGAGAGGCAAGATAGTAGGAATATGTGTAACAAAATACTACCTAATTGTTAGACTCCCATTAACCTTGTTCTCTAGTGAATTACCTGGCCATTGCCGGCAGATCAACAACAAGGTCAGGGCCAAAATCCAGTGTGTTCACAACAGGGCTAAGAAAGACACAAGTAACGAAAGAGAGATAAAATAAAACAAAGCAGAACTTACTGATACACCGCCGGGTTCCTTCTGTACCTTTTGCACTGGGCAATCCCTGCTCTGAACTTTGTGGAGCCTTTTGTCATTATAGTACAATGATCATCTGTCCCAAGAAATCAGATGGAAATACTGGAGCCCTGGATAGCTGCATCGACTTTCAAATGCTGGCACGATTTCATGAGAGGCATATCTTACCTCAAAGCAAATCTATGACCTAAATATAGAACCAGAATCACGTCTTCTTCTCTAGTTGCTTTTTCAACTGCTCTACAAATTCTAGGTTAATATCTATTGCAGTGTCTTCATTGCCTCCGTTCCCACGGGGAGAGAATTCACATCCCTGTTCCTCAATGCTTCTCGCTCCTTCCACACTACTGCTTTAGACTCACTTAGGGAATCGAGTGCATTTGAGTCTTTTTTTTTTTTTTTCTGTCACTGTGAACAAAATACTTGACAGGAAAAAAAATGTATGGAGGGAAAGATCGATTTATATTGGCCCACCATTTCAAAAGGGTTCCATTGTATCATGGCCCCGCAGCCATGGCAGTGCGGCTTATGTTGGTGGTGGAATTGTATGGTGGAGGTTTGTGACAGGGAGACCAACCAGGTACCACATCTGAGCTATTCTGACTGTACCCTGATTGAATATGAAAGCTTAGTTTTGAATCCTTTATTATTTTTTTCTATATATGTTTTTGAAATATTTTCTGTAGAACTGCTGTGGTTTCTTTGAGGCTTAGCTTGTATTTTAAAGTGTAATTTATTTACCCAGAGAAGGTCTGCTCCCATACAGCATCTGGTATTTTGTAATGTTCCATTCAACAGTCAAATTTTCCATTTCTATTCATGAAGCCAAAGCCAAAGAAATTGCTCACTTTACTGGAAAAAAAATAATAATAATAAAATAAACAAATAAAAGAGCAGGGGGAAATTTACCCTTCAGGTTCTATAGATTCCAAAGCCCACTCATCCTCCCAAATCCCTTTCTTCTTCCATTCCTCCAGGCCACCATATGCCCCATCATATGGTAATGATGACAGACTTGAGGTGACAGGGCTGTGTTTGGAATTAGAAAGAGAAATCTGGATCCTGGTTCCATCCGTTACTAGCCAAGTGACTTGAAGCAAATTGCTTGGTCTGTCCAAAGCCGTGTTGTATCTGTAAATTAGAACAATGACATTTTTCTTACTGTTTTTTATTATAGCTTTTAGTATAGAGATGGAACTTACCTATGTTCTCAGAAGTTGCTAAAAGAGGGCCTTCCCCTTGTTGTGTGCACACACAGAGGTGTATGCTTATCAATTTGGCCAGCTATCCTGCTCATTTGCATGATCTTACCTTCCCCATCCGGACTCCAGAGAGTCATTCTAGCAGGTTTGTTGTCAGTGGAGTCTGCATTACCTTCCGCACGTCTACCCTGAGTCACAGCATCAGGCTGCCTCCAGCAGTCAGCCCAAGTGTCACATCTCTGTCCCCAGGACACAGCCACAGGTGCTCATCCACTGACCCCCCACCTCCAGGACATCAGAGGCTACACATTTACTCCCTGTGCCTGTAATTTAGCTCGCCCTGCCAAACGCTTAGCTCCTGAACCAATCCTCTCCGTGTCCCTAGAGAGGGGTGGCCCTTTAACCACTTTAGGGGAGCCTCTCATTTTCACCAGGAATTTATGATGTAATTTCATTTTAGAGCTGCTCGCCTGCTATCACCGAGGAATTCTGAAACAGTAGTTGAATATTTTCAGCATGAAAATAGTGTCAGGCACACGGCAGTTCCCCCACCCTGTGTCTATTGAGCTCATCAGCACAATACAGGACAATTTCGAGCTCTGTATGAACCCTGAAATGTTTTAATATATCTCATTTTCAAGAGAAAACGCACTCCCTGGCAACTAGATGTCTGTTGTATATTGCTGCAACTCTGTCACTTCTGTTATTGCCCAAATGGAACCTAGAGATGGACTTTTTTTTCCAGTGGAATTTCCTTACTATTTCCCTATTTGTTATCCCCAAAGTAAGAAGAGGATGTGGTTATAAAAGGACTTGAGAGGTTTCTTTGCGGTGCCCAGGTAATTCTGTCTCTTCACTGTAGTGATGGATTCGGGAATTAACATGGGATCCAATGACACAAAACAAAAATTACAGTGAGAGATGGCTACTGGAAAACCTGAGATCAGGAGATCAGGGGATTGTGTCCATGTTAATATCCTGGCTGTAGAATTGTGGTAGTTTTGTAAGACACTGCAGGTCTAACTAGCACTGTGGTGGTTGACACCCAGTCTGTGTATCCAGGACACAGAACTGGAAGGAGGGCAGTCTGGTCTCGTGGCTTCAGCTCTGCTCAATCCCCTGTTGCTGATGTGACCTATCCAACTGATGTCTGTCAGTCTGTCCTTCTTGCACATCTGGACCTGAAGCTGTTAGTTTTTGAGAAAACCAGGTAAAGGACTAATGAGATCTTTCCATTGCTTCCAAAAGCTGCATATAACGCTACAATGGCCACAAAATGGAAGACTTAATTAGGACCTTTCTAAAGGAATTTATGACTAACTGCCTAAGACAATATTCTTGAAGAATCGTCTCATCTAATTTTATGTCAGTTTGTATCAGAATTTAAGGGATTTCGGCATCTGCTACTGGAAAGAATTCAATCGGTACAAATTATTCAAGGAGCCTGGAGCTATTCTATTAGCCTCTAGCATAGAACAGGTCTCCCATTACACAATGACGGATAACAATATCTTCCAACAATGCTGGAGAATGACAGAGGTCTTAGTTACTGGTGCTGCCATGACAAATCTTGGACTTGTGTTCTAAACAACAGCAATTTATTCTCTCATCGTCTTGCAAGGTGGAAGTCTAAAATGAAAGTGAAGCCCTGGCAGTGACAGAGGGAAAATCAGGGTCCCCTCATAAAGTTCCTAGTCATATCAATAACAGAGCTTGAGAAATAACTCAAGTGCAAACTCAAGGACAATTTCTTAGATAAAAAGAAGACCTCAGGAGCTACTGGAGGAGAACAGGCTAGAGAAAGGGAAAAGCCATGCCTTTAATTTGGAAATCAGATATGATAGACGACAGGAACGCGGTGGAGAGGGAGGACCTAGAAAAAGAGAAAGGAAGTTCCTAGTGTCAGGGAGAAAGCCCACACTGTTAGAGAAATAACGCTAAGAAAAGAAATAGAAGGAAAGGAAAAGCTACACGGTTCTAAATAATTCAGAAAAGCAGGCAGACTTACAATTCTTCATGTAACAGTGGGGATTCTGGGAAGGAAAAATCGAGTATGTATTTCAAGGACTAATTATCACACCCATCTCATTAACATGTAGTAGGGGTCTTCTCAGCCAAAGTGAAGGAGCCAGCCCAACTGGAAAATTAGGTTTCACAGGGGCCAGGGACCCCCCTCTGCTAGCAGCTCTTGGAGGTTCAGTGGAGACTCCTTTTTTACCTTGCCCATCCTGTAGTGGCCACAGCTGTCCTTAGCTTGTGGTGACATTACTCCAGTCACCGCACCTACCATCCCATGATCCTTTTCTCTGCTTCTCCTCTTTTGGATCTTGTAAAGACACATCGTTACTTAAGGCATGCTTAAATAATCTGGGGTCTGTTGGTGTGGCAAATTGAATGTAGTTGACCACCATAATGTCATAGGGTGTGGCACCATTAGGAGGTGTGGCTTTGTTGGAGGAAGTGTGTCACTGTGCAAGCAAGCTTTGAGGTTTCGCATGCTCAGAATATCACCCACAGTCTCAGTTGACTTCCTGTGGCCTACAAGACATAGAATTCTCAGCTACTCCAGCACCACGTCTGCCCACATGCCACTATACTCCCTGCCATGATGATAATGGACCACACCTCTGAAACTGTAAGTGAGCCCCCTCAATTCAATGTTTTCTTTTTGAGTTGTCATCATAGTCTCTCTTCCCAGCAATAGAAACCCTGACTAAGACAGTTAATTTTGTATTACCGCGACTAAAGAACTGACAAAGAAGAAAACTTACACAAAGATTTATTTACACAAAGATTTCATGGTTTGGGAGGGATTTTGTTCCACCACGGCAGAGAGGCTCAGTCGTGGTGGGTGGGATTATTATTATTATTATTTATTATTATTATTATTATTATTATTATTATTATTATTAAGCACTGGACCAGGAAGCACACAGTAGCTGCAGGCAGCCAGGAGCCTGGATGTAACCTTCAAAGGCTTACCCCATGTGACCTACTTCCCCAAGGTGGGCTCCTACCTTCTAAATATGCTGTGACCATTTAAAACAAACACATCACAGGTGGGGGTGAAATATTCAAAACATGATTCTGTGGGGACATTTCATATTCAAGTCATAACACGCGATATTCTCTCAAGACTCAATATTTTTTCATTACAGAGTAGAAAAGAACAACCTTATTGAATGTTGTCTTGAAGGCACTGTGTCAGAAACCTGGGACCTGGGACAGGTTTCTGTCCTTCCAAAATGCAAGAACATATCAAATAACAAAGAACTCGCAAGCTGTGGTGATTTCGGTGGCAGCTGTTTGTCAAATAATCCTACCTATCTTGGTAGTCTGACCCAAGGCAAGTGTAGGTTCTTTTATTCTAATCTTACTACTAATATCAACTCTCGTATCACACATTGCGTAATAGATGCCCATGTCTCTCTATCGATGCCTATGTGTGGTTTCCAGAATGAGTACAAGATAGGGTAAGACAGAGTTCAGAAGACTCTAGCAGTGGGTTGATAGATAGGCAAGTAGAGTTTGTTTTGATAAGATAAGGAACCCAAGCCCCACTCCAGGGCCTAAGGTGCTGTAGGGAATGTTGGAGAGTCAGATTTTAGAGAAAAGCTGCAGAGCTGAGTGTAGCCATGAGGTAAAAGGCAGAATTCGGGTCCAGGAGCAGGAAATGCTGGGTTTGCATCCAGATGGATAGAACAGCAACTGGTATTCAATAGACCCATTAGCAGCAGGGGAGCCAAGCTGAAGCCCCAGGGACAAACAGTCCTGAGTTTCATGGCTGTTGGTTCTGGAAGCACACCCCAAGCATCAGACATCACAGTGGTGTGTATCCATTACTTTATGGGATCCAGATGAGAGTGCAACACACTTTCCATGATCTGCTGTGCTCAATAAGTTCTTGGGCCTGGTTTTGTGATATGCTTTTAACATACTCATGTGCCCCTCCAATTTCAATTCATCTCTTTTGATAACTATAAAAGTTATTTTTCTATTGTAGTCATAAAACACCATCACCAAGACAACTTATAAAAAAAAGAGTTTCATTGGGCTTATGTTTCCAGAGGGTTAGAGTCCATGTGAAGGCATGGGGGATGGTGGTCGATGTTTGAAGCAGCAGCTGAGAGGTGGCAATTCACAGCAGGGGGCAAAGAGTGCAGTGCGATGGTGGGAGGCTTTTGAAGCCTCAAAGTTCACACCCATGACATACTTTCTCCAACAAGGTCACACCCCCATCCTTCCCAGACAGTTCCAGCTACTGAAGGCTAATTATCCAAACATATAAGCCTATAGAGGCCGTTCTAATTCAAACTACCACAATAACTTTACCTCTTCCCCCACAAAACTAACACAAGTCCATTCACAAGTGCTTCCCACCTCTCAGAAGGTCCCATCTCCTAACACTGCTGCATCAACGTATATGTGAGGGAAGGGCATGAAAGCCACAGTAACCAAACCGTCTTGGTTAGTGCAGATTTATACCAAATCTTGAAGTCGAGTAGTTGCCTCCTCTCTGATTCTTCTCCTCTAATATTGAATTTACTACTCTCTCTCTCTCTCTGCCTCCCCATATAAAGTTTAAGATCATCCTGTCATCATACAATGATGTGCTGAAATTGAGATGGTGCTGAATCTGTAGATGAAGTGGGGAAAAGCTGACATCACAGCATTGTGCTTTTCATGGCCATGAATGTGAAGTAGATCAATTCATGCATGTCTTTCATGGGGTCTTCCAGCAAGTTGTAGTCGTCCTCATAGAGATCTTACACACTTTGCTAGTTTGAACCAGCTTGTTTCAGTGTGGGGGGATGTAGCTTTAGCTCTAAGTTCCACTTGTTCATTATTGGTATATAGGAAAGCAATTGTATCCCGTATAGTAACCTTGAATCCTGTCATTTGTCAGCTCAAAAGGTTTCAAGATTTTTGTTTTGTTTTGATTTAAGATTTTCGATGGATCATCATGTCATTTGCAAATGAAGGCAATTTTATTTCTTCTTTTTCAATCTTTGCTTTATTTCCTTTTCTTGTTTTGTTGTATCAGCTAGAACTTGAATGTGGAAATATGGTAGTGTGAGCAGACATTCTTGCTTTGTTCCTGACCGGTGCAAAAAACTTTCAACTTATGATGTCAACTGTAAGTTTTACTTCTCCATTGTCTATTCGGGGGACATGCTCACAAAATGCAGCCCAGACTATTCTCAATCTTGTAATCTTCCAGACCCAGACTCCTAACTGCTGGGGTTCTAGGTGTGTAACTTGACAGATCCTATCTTCCAAGAAACTAATTCATCTCATTTAGGCTGTCCAATGTGTGGTCACCGAGTTGCTCATGCAGGCCAATCGTTATCCTTCTAATATCTCTAACATCTGTAGTGATGGCCTCCCTTTCATTTATAACATTAGTGATTTGTATTTTCTCTCCTAGTCTCTTACTTTACTGGCTAGACATTTGATGATTTTATTGTTTTCATAGCTAGCCTTTGGATTTATTGATTCAGTTTGTCACTCAAGTCTTTAATAGATCCATCCCTCTGGCCTTCTCATTTAGCTTCAGCACAATTTTAATGGTGGACTTTATGACACCAGCGAGATCCTTTTTAACATATTATTGTCCCCTGCTGTTGGGCTTTCCTCTCCTTCACTTCTATCTACTTTGCTCTCTAATTTTCTCTTCCAGGCTTTCCTCTGGTGCTGTGTGTTGTGTTACAGCTTGTAAGATAAACCACAGCAGCTTGGAGTGCTCTCGTCTCTCACGGGATACCTTGCCATTCTAGAATCGCCTTTAGATTACGATTACCAATTACAGAGATGTTTGTTTTCTGTAGTGTACATATGTTTTATTTCTATTTTATAAACTCCTGCCCAGTTTATACAGCCTGATGTTATCAAACACATTTCTATCTTCCTAACTTCATCCCTTCTCTTTCCTGTTATCTCTCCTCCAATCATATTGGCTTTCTTGCTATTCCTAGGTCATGCTTCATGGACCCCATGTTACCATGGCATCTGACAAGTACCTAAAAAGAATAAATGATAACACAGTATCCGCTTTGAAAAAAAATATACTAAAGCAAAGAAATTATAATTGTGAAATTAATTTGTTTTATTGTTTGTTCTTTTTTTTGTAGACAGGGTTTCTCTGTGTGACAGCCCTGGCTATCTTGGAACTCACTTTGTAGACCAGGCTACCCTGGAACTCACAGAGATCCACCTGCCTCTGCTTCGAAAATGCTGGGAATAAAGGCATGTGCCACCACACCTGGCCTGGAATTATCTTCTTAATAGAGTGTTGTTCTAAAATGAAAGGCCATTTATATCACCATGTACACCATATGTGAACAATTTCACAATAGACATATTGTAAGTGTGAAGTGTGGTCCTGTGGTAGACTGCTTGCTAGCATGCAGGAAGCTCAGATTTCAACCCACAGTGTTGTCATATATATATATCTTACATTTCAAAACTTTAAAAATATTGTGCTTTTTTATGTTCACCTTTGCCTTCTCAAGATGATATCTTTTATATACATATGACATAAATGACATAAGTCTTTATTGATTCTTTGGGAATTTCACATCATGCTCCCCAATCCTGCTCACTTCCCAATTCCTTCCCTCTACCCTGTAGCATCCCACTTCAACCTGCTCCCCCCCAAAAAAAGAAACGATTAAAAGCAATCAAAAGAGTCACTTTGCTCCTCTGTCTTTCCAACATCTCTTCATGCATCCTAGTGGCATCCAGAGCTACAGTTTCACACAGTGTACCCTTTTGTCCCAACAGCCCTACCTGCAAAATGTTCATTGCAACGAGTCACTGGTCTGATTCAAGGCCTCTGGCACACCATCGTTACTGGACTCTCACCAAAACTCCTCTCAGATATCTTGCTGTGATGTTCTAATGTACTTTCTATGTAGCGTGAATTGCATTTGTAACCACATTTATTACAGTTGTAAAACATGATCATAAACTGGGCAATGGTGACATGCGCCTTTAATTCCAACACTTGGGAGGCTGAGGCAGGTGGATCTCTGAGTTCAAGGTCATCCTGGTCTACAGAGCAAGTTCCAGGACATCCAGAACTACCCAGAGAAACCATCTTGAAAACAAAACAAACCAAAAAAGCCCCAAACCATGATTTTAGAAGTGGCTCATCTATTTAGGTAATCCTTCTGTGTTAGTCAACTATGAGACATACCTGACAAAATCAACTTGTGACAAAGCCCTTGTCTTTGCTCATCATTGGCCAGGGTTCATAGATCCTGAGTCTGACTCTTCTCACGCTGATTTGTGGAGGCCCAAAACTATGGGCCCATTTCCACCTTGTCTGACAGTCAGAGTTGGAGGATGCTCAAATGGTTGACAAGCCTAGTTGCGCATCCCAACTCAAGATGTGATTGCTTGATTCTTTTACCATTAAAATAGCTCATACAAGTAGGCCCATGCCATCCTGACAGGTGGTCAGGATAGGCAAATGGACTTCTGCTCCTTCTTTTGTAACTATGAGGTCACCTGGGGAGGGGTAGCCTTCAGGGTAAGTGATCTAGAGCAGCTTCACACTTAAACAACAGAATGCTAATGATTT
This sequence comes from Arvicola amphibius, assembly GCF_903992535.2. Lineage (NCBI taxonomy): Eukaryota > Metazoa > Chordata > Mammalia > Rodentia > Cricetidae > Arvicola > Arvicola amphibius. The sequence goes on from NC_052048.2 coordinate 169,896,471, forward strand.
GATGTCTCAGAATGTTAGAGCGATTGATTGATTAAGTTGTCATTTGTATTGTGTTAATAAAGTTTTTCATTACATGCTCCCCCCCATTTACATTGGGTATAAAAGCTATGGAAAAATAAATGTAGATGATTTCTGTATTCACTGAAATGCACTTCTGGTACTGTTCTATGGTTTCTGTCTTATTATTTTTCATGCATCTTCATATTCTTTACTAATATTTCAAAACCCCCATGCAAGAGATATTTTTTGTGGAGGCTGATCCATGACACTAATCTGTTCATCTTAATGTCATATTTGCATCAGGTTATTGGTGAAGAACTTGAATTTCTGTAAGAGCTGCTCATACTTGCTCAACTGTACCTTTTTCCTGAATTCAACCTGCCAACCATTCCAATTCTCTTTGCTTCTTCCACATGACACTTTCCTTTCTTAAATGATGTATTCATTCAAACAAACTATGTGTCAAGGGTGTCCCAATGGAGGCCTAGTAGAGAGGCCATTGAGTGAAGCTGTGAAATTGAAGCCTGGATGGCCTTGGAGAATCCAAGATGTTAGAGTTGTGGGATTCCTGCTGAGGAGAGATGCTAATAGGTAGTAGAACCAATCAAAGAGGAAGAAGTGTGTTGCAGTCAACAAAGCTGAATGGAATTGGAGATCTGGAGAGCATTTTGTCATCAGACATGGAGATACTGAGTTTGGAGTCTGCCCAGCTGGTTTTCAGTCTTCCTTTGATCTAGCATTTCCTCTCTATGCTCCCTTCCCTGCGTTTTGGAATGCTTAAGTATATCCTGTGCCATTATATGTTGGAAGTATGTGATCTGCTTTTTCATTTTTATTTTTACAGATGATTACAATAAAGAGATTGCATGGATCTCAGAAGAGAAATGCATTTTGCATTATGATATTATTGTAAGCTTATGGAGACCAGGGAATGGAAGATGGAAGTTTGGATGTAATTGGCCCCCATAATCTCACAGGGAATGGCTCTATTATGAGGTGTGGCTTTGTTGAAATAGGTATGACCTTGTTGGAGGAAGTGTGTCACTGTGGGGGCAGGCTTTGAGGTTTCCTGTGCTCAGGATATCACCCAGTGTCTCAGTTGACTTCTCTTGTCTTCTGATCAAGATATAGCCACCACCTCAGCCTACATGCCATCATGCTAGCCACTATGACTGAACCTCTGCAACTGTAAGTGAGCCCCCTAATTAAATGCTTTCCTTATGAGTTGCCACGATCATGGTGTCTCTTTACAGCAATAGAAAGCCTAACTAAGACACATTTTCACGTGGACATGTCCAGCTGCTAGGGAATCTGATAGTCTCATGTTGGGTAGGGCTGTGCTAGACTAAACTGGACTGTTATGAAGAAGAAGGAGTGGGCATTGGCAGCTCTTTTAACTAATAGTCGACTCTAAGATCTTGGAATAAATGAATATTGTACTTTGTTCAATTTTCAACATTTTTCTATGTCCAAGAAAAAAATCTAGGTTTTTTTTTTTTTTTTTTTGCTAAGAAATTAATTCTATGGCAAATCTGATATTTCAAAAAAAGAAAAATGAAAATAATTCACCAGCTTCAATACAAGGATGTCAAAACACCCAGTTTTATGTATTGATTTATAGAATAAATAATTTAAAAGCTAGAGATAAAGGTGTATTGTCTCATACCAATTATTCATGGTGCTAAAAACTAACCTTTATAAAAATAAAGCTGATTTGTTTTTATTAATTAAATGAAGTAGAGGCTTTAAAAAGCCAAAAACTCCCTCTCCACTTTAGGGATCTTGACTACTACTTCAGTTTTTTTTTTTAAGTTCAAAGTCAACTAAATATTATGCCCTTAAATTTTAGAGCTGGAAACTTTTAATAGGAAAAGATTTTTTTGCTAGATGAACTTCTCTTATCTATTAAATCAAATTAATTCTGAACAGCAATTATCACCACTTAGAAAGCAGCAAGCAAAATTCTTGCCAAAATGTGGGTAGACCTATATTTTCCCCAGCCTACTCTCTTTTTATTTTTGTCCCTTCGGAGTTGTTAGCAATCGCCCTGTATTTATAAAAGCACTGAATTTCGTATCCGTCAAATGCTTCACCTTCTGCTGAAGTGGTAGGTAGTGTTAGAGAAGAATGTTCCTATTACCTGTGAAGTGCAAATGTGCAAGTTCTGACCGCTGATGTATTTGAATGTAGAGCTTTAAGAAGAGCTCAGATTTGGAAGAGGTGCTGACTGAGGGTGGGGCAGGGGGAGCTTTACAGAAGAACTGGAGCTTTTGTAAGATGACAAAAACTCAGGCTTTCTCTGCCTTGTGAGGACACAGTGACATGCTGGCTATTTGTGCTAAAGAGATGGCTCAGTTGTTAAGAGCATTTGCTGGTCTTGCAGAGGAAGAAGGCTTGGTTCCAGCACTCACATGGTGGCTCACGGCTGTCTGTATCTCTTATTCCAGGGAGTCTGATGCTCTCGGCTGGCTTCTGCAGGCACCACGCACATATGTGGTACATATATGCACATCATGCAGGCAAATACTCATGCATATAAAACAAAAGCAAATAAATACTTTTTAAAATTATTGTTTATGTATATGAGGGTTTACATCACAGGCATATTTAGTGCTCACAGAGCCCAAAAGAGGGCATAGATCTCCTAGAACTAGTGTCATAGACAGCTGTGAGCAGCCAGGTGGGTGCTAGGAATCAAATGAGTCCTCTGGAAGAGCAGTCAGTGCTCTTAATCACTGAGACATCTCCACCTCCCCATGAATAATCCTTAATAAAGGAGGAAGAGGAAGGAGAGGAAAGAAGAAGAGGTGGTGTCAGTAGTAGCTAATTGCCGGTCAGGAAAGGAGCTTTCCCCAGAAATCAAATTCTCTTATACTTTGATCTTGAATGCTCAAGCTATGAAAAATAAACCCCTAAAGCTTATTTCACTCAGTCTGTGCTATCTCTTACAGCTACAAAAGTCCATGAGTTGGAGTCATGGTCCCTGCTTGGGGCTATTGGGAAGTGATAGGCCCTTCCAGAGGTAGAGCCTAGAGGGAGGTCTTTAGGTCACTGCAATGAGTTCATGTCCTTAGTGGGGTAATGGGTTCTCAGTCCTCTCTTCTTCCTCTCTTTTTCTCATTTTCTGGCTGAAGGTAAGCACTTGCAGTATGACGTACACGCATTGTTACGTGCTACAGGCTCAATAATGCAGCTCATCACAGACCTGATACCTCTACAACTAGAGCAAACTGACATTTTTCTTTGTAAATTGTGTCAAGTATTTATTGTGGCAGAAAACGGACTAACACACAACACTAAAACTGACTCAGACAGATTAAAAACTGGGCTGGAGCGATGTTTCAGAGGTTAAGAATGTGCCCTTCTCTTGCAGAGGACTCAAACACAATCAAACACCTAAAATTCTATATCCGGTGTCTCTTGTTAGAGGGCCCTGGCATTCACATGTGCATACTCACACGTAGACGCATACACATACACATAGCTAAAAATAAGAATGAAGTAAATATTTAAAGTGTATTTAAAACTTTCACACTCAGAAATGCCGTAGAAAGGACCAAATGTAATGGGGTTAAACACGCTCCGCCTGTGGGATGGACATAGTGCAGTAGCCGTTGTGCATTCCATTTTCAAACCCGCACTTTAATCAAGGACTCTTCCACCACACATGAGGCCCATTGTAAAATTTGCCCTAAGCCAACAGCAGGGTCAAGAATAATAGTCAGGAAAGGACCAAAGAGAGAGAGAGAAAAAAAAACACTCATAAAAAAGAGCCTCAGGTCTTAGTCCAGAGAAACCATTAGACCTGTGAGTTTCGATTTTTAGTTCTGTGAACTTGGGAGTGTAATTAACCTCTCTGGCCCTCAGTTTACTTTTTCCTGAGTAAAGTGTAGATAATACAAACTGTCACACTGTGTTCTAAGGACTGAATAAAATATCTATTATAGTGGGGCAGGTTGGGTTTTGGTCATTTAAGATCTCAATCTTGTGAAGGTTAAACTCTTCTTTTACTCTAGATGATGTAAGAAGAGTGTCAATCATAGAACTCTATGCTGTGATCATAGGCCACTTATAAAGGCTAGGATAAACAAAGTTTCTTACCAGGAATTCAAGTCTCCAACAAAAACATATCAAGATGGGTTGATGCTATTGAAGTCTGTTGTCAGAGGCATGCTCATTTGTTTCCCTGCCACTCAGACCAGAAATAATTACATAAGACTGTCTTAATTAAAAAACTGCTTGGCCAATCACTTAAGCATACTGCTAGCTAGCTCTTATATTTTAAATTAACCCATTTCTATTAGTCTGTGTCTCACCATATGGTTGTGGTTTACCCGGTTAAGTTCCATCTGGTGTCTGTCTCCAGTGGGAGCTACATGGGGTCTCACTGACTCCGCCTACTTTCTCCCAGTATTCAGTTTAGTTTTCCATCCTAGCTCTAGTCTGCTCTATCACAGACCAAAGTAGATTCTTTATTCACTAACCAATAAAAGCAATACATATAGAAAGGACTTCCCACACCAGAGATTTTGCGAACCATCTGGAATTTTGTCCTTTTTTAGATTTGGTTGTTGAGTTCCTTTCTGAGTCTTTTAATAACATAGTTTTCCTGATAAAGTTCCGTATCTATTGTCCATGCTTATGACTAGGAGCCCACACTGTAAAAGATAAACAGACTAGCAGAATGGTTAGATAGTAAATGCTTAGCATCCTTTTTATTATTAGAGCAGAATTTTTGGTGTTCTTTGTGGGACAGCTGTATAGTGTTTGAGGGTGTATTGCTGTGGTTGGTGTGAAAGAAAGCTGAGTGGTTAGTAGCTGGGCAGTAGGTGTAGGCAGGACTTCTGGCGAGAGAAAGGAAGAGGAGGAGAAATCTAGGTGCATGGGAGATGCCAGGAGACACAGAGAGGAAACAGAAGGTGCAAAATGGAAGAGAGTTCTGACACCACATGAGAGAATGTCCATTAATATAAATGTAAAGTTATCAGAACTAGTTAGGAGCAAGTCTAAGCTATAGATTGAGCTTTCATAATTATTAAGATGTCTCCATGTCATAATTTGAGAGCTAGCTGGAGAGACAGAAGAAGACTTGTAACAGTGTTCAGTGTAGGTCATTTTAATTGAAGAATATTGTCTCAATGCAGCTTGCCCTCTTCTGTTGTGGGACATTATGAGCTTTATTCTTAGAAAAGTAGTGAAGTGTCTGGGTATGATGGAGCACACATTTACTCTCAGGAGTCAGAGAAGCAAGCTGCTATCTGTGAGCTTAAGACCATCCTGATCTGTAAAGTAAGTTCCAGGACATCCATGAAGAGACCCTGCCTAGAGGAGGAGGAGGAGGAGGAGGAGGAGGAGGAGGAGGAGGAGGAGGAGGAGGAGGAGGAGGAGGAGGAGGAGGAGGAGGAGAGGAGGAGGAGGAGGAGGAGGAGGAGGAGGAGGAGGAGGAAGAGGAGGAGGAAGAAGAAGAAGAAGAAGAAGAAGAAGAAGAAGAAGAAGAAGAAGAAGAAGAAGAAGAAGAAGAAGAAGAAGAAGAAGAAGAAGAAGAAGAAGGAGAGGAGGAGGAGGAGGAGGAGGACAAGAAAGAGGAGGAAGAAGAGGAAGACAAGGATGAAGATGAGGGCAAGGAGGAGAAAGGGAGCAGAAAAGATAAGAGACCAGGTAGTGGTGGTGCATACCTTTAATCCCATACTCAGGAAGCAGAGGCAGGTGGATCTCTATGAGTTTGAGGCCAGTCTGGTCTACAGAGAAAGTTCTAGGACAGCCAAAACTACACAGAGAAATACTGTCTCGAAAAACCAAAAAAAAGAAAAAGAAAGGAAGAAAGAAAGAGGAAGAAAAAAAAAAACAAAGAAAGAAAAAAAAAAAGAAAGGGAGTGAGGGAGGAAGGAAGGAAGGAAGGAAGAAGAAAGGAAGAAAAATAGTATAATAATAGTATACTATAGTGAAATATAGTATAGTAGAAAGTGGTTCAACTTAGACCTCCATGACAGGGGTTCAAGGACTGGGTCTTCTGCTGTCCATCTCATGACTGCAGACTCATCCAGCCTCATTAAATCATTTTTCTTGTAGAAAAATATATATTGGGCCAAATGAGCTCTGAGGAATACTGTAGCTCCAAATCGAGTTTCTGCATATTTAACATTATTTTCATTTATTCTCATCTCCAGGAATTATGAAAATGGGTTCTGTTCCTTCTCATCTTCAAGCTATGTAAGCTACACTGAATATAGAATTATGCTCCCAATTAAGAGATTTGCTCTTACAGTCTTCTTTGGATGGATGCTGGGAAACTACCCTCACTTCTCATAGTGCTGCTCAAACCACCTGAGAAGCCATCCCTAAGCTCCTGTGTACTGGTTCCTGCTCCATCCCTTTCTATATACATAAATATCTCATTATTTTCTGTTTTTTCAAAGATGTATTTATTTTGATTTTAAGCATGAATACTTGCCTCTCTGTGTGTGTGTGTGTGTGCATGTGTGTACGTGTGTGTGTGTATGTGTGTACCACATGCTAATGTATGTATATGCACCACGTGTATATGTCTGGTGCCCACAGAGGCTAGAAGAGAGCATCACATAAAGCACAACTAATAAAAACTCAGAGAGGTAAATGGTGGTTCAGCCTAAAGACCATAAAAGCAAAGCAGCCAGCTACTGGCTCTTACCTCAACCTCAACCCAAAATAACGATCCTGGCTCCAGGAATCTCAAAATGAGACTGAGACTGAGAACTGTCTCCTCCCATTCTGTAAGCCTCTCTAGGGCTGGGATTAAAGGCATGCACTACCTGGTTTCTATGGCAAACTAGTGTGGCTACTGGGACTAAAGGTGTGTGTCACCACTGCCTGGTCTGTAAGGCTGATGAGTGGGGCTGTTTTACTCTCAGATCTCCAGGCAAGATTTATTTATTAAAATACAAATTAAAAGCCACTACAATCAGATCCTCTGGAACCAGAGTTAGAACCAGTTGTGAGTTGCTGAGTCAGCATTCTAAACCAAGAGTCCTTAGCAAGAGCAGCAAGTGCTCTTAACTTCTGAGCTCTCTCTCTTCCACTCTCTATTTTGCTGGAGAAAAGCACTCCAAGAAGTTGACTTCATGTTAAGTATAGATACTTACAACACACGTTGTGGGGATTATCTATGCCACCTAGCGAGTTTACACTTCTGTCTTCCTTCTTTGCCACTCTCTAACGCCTCTCTCTCAGAATCTTCCCCCGGATGCTCCACTTCTCAGAGAGAGGAGATCACTGTCTTACCCAACCCAAATGGAAACTGGCAATGAATCATTTCTCCAGTCACCACAGCATCTACCTCATCCCAGTACCTGAACCAGGCCTCTTAACCCCTTCCTGCAAGAAGTGAATCTTGTTATCTCAAGGGCCTGCACCCTGATAAGACTGTCTTCATCAGCCCCTGAGTGGTGGGTGCCTCTTCCTGCCCTCTCGTTACTGAGTCATGCTGGGCCACTCAGTTCTTCTGCTGAATATTCTCATCATCATGCACACATTCTCTAGTATCTTCATCTAGCAGCGGTTTTAGAACTATCTTTCTCTCAGATATCACATCCCAGTCTGCGTTCCCTTCAAAACTTCTCAGAAGAGCTGCCTTCTGATCCTTTCTCCCTGTCTTCACCACTCATGCATGTTTATGTTCGTTCCAGGCTAGCTTTCGTGGCTGCCCTCTGTAACAGACTTTCTTTGGAACCCCAGCTCATGAACATGGGAAAATGGAAACTTATTACGTATGAAAGCTTGGCCTTAACTTAGGCTTCTTCGCAACTAACTCTTATCACTGAATTTAACCCATTATATTAACCAACCTTCTGCCATGTGACTCGTTACCTCTCCTCAGGACCCTAAGTCTGACCTCCACAGTGTCTCCCTGGAGAATCTCTGCCTCTTTGATTCTTCGCCCAGTTACTCTCCCCCACCCCAGAATTCCCGCCTATCCTTGGCTGCCTAGCTACTGGCTTCAGCTCTTTATTAAACCAATGCCTGAGGCAGGTGAGGTAGAACTGAGGCATCTTCACAGAGTGTGATCAAGTATCCTCTAAGAGACCTCCATTCTATTTCCTGTGCTCCTTCAAGTTGGCTCTCCAACTGCTCCGATGGCCTGTGCTGTTCTTCATTGAACTTGTCTGCTTTCTCTTTTGTTTTCTCTTTTCTGGGCTTCCAGGATGGTTTCTTTTTTATTACTTAGTAGTTGGCTTTTTCTTTGTCTCATTTGAAGTGTTCTTTTTACATACACACGTTTGGTTTGTTTGTTTGTTTGTTTTTATTTTTTTATTGTTGTTGTTTTTCCCAGGTTGGCACAAGGTACAGTCCTATGAAAAGAGGAATCTCAGTTGAGAAAATGCCTTCATCAGATTGGCCTCTAGATAAAACTCTGGGGACATTTCTAGATTAACGATTGATGTGGGAGGTCTCAGCCACTGTGGCCAGTGCTATCCCTGGGTAAGCAGGTAGGTGGTACTAGGCTGTATAAGAAATGAGGCTGAGAAAGTCATGGAGAACACCACAGCCAGCAGCACTCTTCCTTGGTCTCTCCTTCAGTTCCTGTTTCCGGGTTCCTGCCTGCTTTAGTTCCTGTTTTGAATGAATTGTGATTAGGATGCATATAGCCAAATATCCCCTTTCTCCCATCAGTTGATTTCTGTCATGGTGTTTAGGACAGCAATCGGAACCAAATTAATAGGGTTTTTTCCCTTCTCACTAGAAGCTCCTTTCTATCTGCTCAAACTTTGGGTGCTTAGCTGCTCCAAAATTTATTTCTGTACGATTTTATTTAAGTGAATAGTATACCTGATTAATCTTATCAAGTCCCTTGGCTTTAAAACAATCTAAACATTGCCAGTGTGTTAGCTTTCTGTCATGACAAAGTACCTGAGATAATGAACTTATTATAAGCATTGCAGCTGGCACAGGTTGAACCCCACAACCCTGGCTAGTGGCCTACAGAAAATGAAGAATGAAGAGACACATGAACACGCATGCAATGAATCTGAGATCAGGTGGTGTCCTCACAGACGTGACCAGGAACCTCAAGCCTGTTTCTTAGAAGGGGGAGGGGTGGGCTAATCTCAGGAGGAGGTCGCTGTAGGCGAGCTGTCTGGGCTGTAAACAGCTGGGAGGAGAATGGTGCCAGTTCCTAATCTTTGTCCACACTGATAATCATTTATAAACACTCAGACTTCCGAGGAGAGCTTTGCCTCTCTCTTAAGCCTTGCCCATATGGCTAATGGCTTTGCCAGTTTGTCATGGGTCAATTTGTCTTGCAGGCCTTGACCCACCATGCCCATGTTTACTCAGGACTTCATTCACTCAGGACGTCTTCTGTTTCCTGTGCATGAGGAAAAGAGATTTACTCTGACTCACAATTTCTGTGCTTTCCAGTCCATAGTTATACGACACCATGTTTGGGGGGTTGGGAGAGACAGAGAGAGGAAGGGATGGGGGAATGAAGGGAAAAGAATGGGGAAGAGTGAAGAAGAAAGATACCGGCCTTCCATTGTCTTCTTAAATGGCGTACCTTCAGTGATCCACTGTTTTCCCTCTACACCTTATTCCTTCTGGGTTCTATTGCCTTTTAACAAACCGCATCCCCCAACCAGACCGACGACCAATAGATAGTCTTTGTTTTAGTTACTTTTATATTGCTGTGAATGAAACACTATGACCAAACCAACTCATAAAAGAAAGTATTTAATTTGGAGTTACTATTTCATAGAGTTAGAGTCCATGATGGCAGAGTAAAGGCGTGGTGGCAAGACCAGCTGAGAGCTTATACATGGTCTGTGAGTAGGAGGCAGAGAGAAGGAGAGAAATGGAGAGCAAATATTAGGGATGGCACTAGTCTTTCGAAACCTCAAAGCCCACTCTCAGAGACACACCTTCTCTAACAAGGCCATGTCTCCCAGTCCTTCCTGAAAAGTTCCACCAACTGGGGACCAACTGTTCAAACACATGAGTGTCTAGGGGCCGTTCGCATTCAAATCACCATGTGTGGTCTTTGGAAGGAAGACGGAGCGTTTGGGTGGCATGATTCTGTCTGCATATCTGTTCCTCTGCAGTTTCAGGGTTGTAAATGTCAATGGAGCTTAGTATGCTGAACTTATCTGAGTTTTCTCTGGTCCAAATAGTCTGCAGATGTTACCAGTCAACACTTTTCCTGTCTGGAGTTTCTCATCCCACATGAGGGTTGGGGGCTATTAGACCTTCAACTAGTTACCCCTAAATATCTCTCTGTCTCTGTCACTCTTTCACACACACACACACACACACACACACACACACGCGCGAGATGAGATCTCAAGGCATACAAATACAGTCATGGTTAAAAGATTAACAGATCAAAATATAGAAATGTTAGCCACTCTTAGAGAAGAGCCATCAAAATCAGCATGAACCACTGAGAAGGTTTTACTGAAAATGATTTTACAAGCAAACTTATTATAGAATCATACTCGGCTATTTAGGCCACATTCACCTTTGCTCACTTGTAGCGTTTTCTTTCATTAAATTTTGCAAAAGACAATTGCAGGCACTCTACTGAGAGTCAGCCTGTTTCTTATATTATCCAAAGGCAATTTCCAGAAATGTTAAGTCATCAGGTGTACATTTGATATGATGGATACACATCAATTAAACTTTCACTTCCTTCCTTTAGTAGGCATATATGTGTATACACACACACACACACACACACATATGTGTGTGTGTGTGTGTGTGTGTATGTATATAGTGTGTGTAATGGTCTTTCCTGTCCCTTTAAGAAATAAGTCCAGCCCACTCCCCCCTCTGCCTCTCCCTGCTCTTCTCCCTTCCCCCTTCTCTTCTTCCCTTCTATAACCCATTAAATAAATATCTAACCTCACTCTGCATGACCTATCCATCTGTCTCTTGCCTGCCATGGCTGGGCTGCGGTTCCTCATGGGACTGGCTGTGCCACCAAGGTCTCTTACCCACCATGCGGCTCCCTGCCAAGACTTTCTTGTCCTCATAGCCTGCGGACCACTTGGGGGGCCCCCTGCCTGTGACCCAGCTGTCTTCATGACCCACCATGGTCTTGGGACCCACTGCCTGCCACCACTCAGGGACTTGTGGCATGGTATCATGTCTCTCTGCCCACTGCTGCCACTTGAGGACCTGCAGCATTTTACTTAAACCATACAGTGTGTGCATATAGATAGTGTGTGTGCATGTATGTATATACCATCTGACTATACATACACACGTGTATATATATATATGTACATATGGATATATGTGTATGTATGTATGTATATACCATCTGACTATACATACACACACGTATATATATGTGTACATATGGATATGAATACGTGTGTGTATGTATGTATGTATCTATCACATCTAACATCTTAACAAGCAGAGTCAGAAAGAGAAGGGAAAAGATACAGCATCACAGTTTTAAATATACAAAATAATTAGTATTAAGCACAATGTATTGTAATGGCAAGATTTTCAAGACAAGTGTTAGTGTCCAGAAATAAAACTATCTGAACAAAATGTTTAAATTGAAGAAAGGTTCAGGGGAAGATGGAGAGGAGCGCTCATTATACAGAAATAGTTTTTTGGGGTTTTTTGTTTGTTTTTGTTTGTTTTTTCAAGACAGAGTTTCTCTCTGTAGCCCTCGGTGTGCTGGAACTCACTCTGTAGACCAGGCTGGCCTCAGACTCATAGCAATCCACCTGCCTCTGCCTCCTGAGTACTAGAGTTTAAAGCGTGCCCCACCACAGCCCTGCTAAAGCACAGAAAGTAAAAAACAGCAAGCTTTCAAAGGACCTGACAATAAAACTGTCATTACGTTGAAAGACCCGGATAAATCCAGACCCTTCTAGCAGAAAGAATAGAGCCAAAAATCTAGCAGGGAGAGAAGAACCAAAAATCTAGGTTAGCTGGTTCAGTGACTCTGTTCCAGGAACTAGCTGACCTTAAAGTTAGATTATAATCTTGAAAATAATCTTGAGATAATCATGAGATTATCACTGGTCTTTTCGAATTTTTCCAATGATCACTGGTATTTTTGGAATTTTCCAATGACACCCTCCCTACCCCCTTTGGGTTGTGGTTTCTTCCCCTAAATGCCCCCTCTCCCAGCTACTCAGGTCGAACTCCTCTACCCCTGCATGGGAAATGTGTTTCGGCCCCAGCACGCTGGTTCTTGTCAATATAAACCTCATGTGATTGCAACAAGGGCGGTCTCTCGTGAGTTCTTGGGGGATTGTGTTATCCCGTGACTTGAGTGAGAGTCTCCCCACTCCAGGGGTCTTTCAACATCATGTGTAATGACACATGTTTATCTATACAATCTTGAGTTTAATAATCCAGTGAACACAGACTCTCAATCTACCATTGTTATGGTTTTGGTCCCTGTCCCTTTAAGAGACAAGCCACGCCCATTCCTTCCCCATCCGCTGAGGCAGGCTGATCTTCAGCTTCCGGCCTGAGCTCACTCTCTTTTCCATCTTCCTCTCAGAGAGGCAGCTTCACTTCTGCCTCTCTCCCCACTTCTCTGCTTCCCCTTCTCTGTGTCTCTCTGTCTCTCTCTGTCTCTCTCTCTCTCTCTCTCTCTCTCTCTCTCTCTCTCTCTCTCTCTCTCTCTCTCTCTCTCTCTCTCTCTCTCTCCCTCTCTCTCTCTCTCTCTCCCCCTTCCCCGTTCATAACTCCCCTGAATAAATATTCAACCTCACCATGTCTCTGTCTTCTGCCAGCCCGCCATGTGTCTCCCTGCCTGGGACCAGCCACTGCTCAGGGACTGGCAGCCATCTCTGCCTGGGACTGGCTGCTCCCAGAGCCCACTGCCTGCCACCACATGGGCCGCCACCACTGCTCAGGCCACTGCTCTAAGACCGGCAGCCTTCTCTGCCTGGGACTGGCTGCTCGCAGGGCCCACTGTCTGCCGCCACATGGCCTGCTACCACCATTTGGGACTTCATAGCATTTGCTGCTTGCCTACAGCTGCCGCCTTGGATTCATAGCATTTTTAAAAGAACACAACAACCATTACCCTCTTGTGAACAGTATTGTTTTTATTATAACATAGCAGATTAAAACTCATAAAGGACAAAATTCAATTCTTAAAGGAGCTGTCTTATCATATCATATATGCAAGTAGTTTTACATAGCTAAGTGCTGATATGCAGAGTAAACAAGTTCCTGCCTGTGGATGTACCTGCCAGCGTTTCCTTAACTGGGGCTCTGAGGAACCAGCCTGCCCCATCGTGGCCTTAAAAGCCATTTTATAGTAAAGACAAACTAGGTTCATTCCTGCTTATGATTAAACCTTTTTCTCAAGGATTGGCTATGTCCTGCCTGTAATCTTAGCTACAAATGATTCTGTACTACCTGTTCCAATCACGTCTTTGTTTCAAAAGGTTGTTTATAATCATCTTGCAACATTACCTTCCTTTCAAAAGGTTATATGACCGCCTTTTATAGAACCTAGCCATGACAAGCTCAATAGAGGCCTGAGTCTCAGTAGTTTACCCTGAGGCAATACCTGGTTCCACAAAGACCAAAAAATGAGACTTCGTAGGCAACACCCAGGAAGAGACCATCCAAAGGAAATTCCTAACATTCTAACCATTGTAGATGGGACACCTGCCAGCACACACCCATCACTTTTCAACAGGACACTCCTAGACAAATGTCAACCAATCAGGGGTCCTAAACCTTAGAAATCCCTCACCCCAACCTTTGCTAGTATAAAAGCTCAACTCAAACTGAGCTGGGGCTCTCTGATCATTCCAAATGTTGGACACACGGAGAGACCAAGTTTGCAAACTTGTGTAAGAATAAAGGCTCTTTGCTTTTACATCCAGGACTCGGTCTCTTGGTTGGTTTTGGGGGCACTCCATGATCTGGTCATAACACTATGATTACCTTATTATGACTTCCTGTTGCTATAACTACAGTGTTAGACCCACATTGCAACTGTCTTTGTTTTCAGGAGGTCTTTAAGACTAACTTGCTATGATGTTCTGCTCTTGTAAACCCCCTATTTTTCCTGCCAAGGTCTCCATTTGAAACCCCCTTATCCTGAGACTTGTCTTCCTCATATCCAATCCTGACCGCTCACACCCTGCCTTGGCTTTAATAAATAGTTTTGGTCATGATGATTTGGGTCTGTGTGAACTTTCTCCATCTTTGGGATTAACGGTCTACCTTTTGGAGAGCTCTTTCCTACAATGCCATTAATAATGTAAGGTTTTGATAGGCCTGAAAGAAGTTCCAGGATAGTCAGCAAATCTCCACCCTTCAAGAAACTTGTCGCTGGAGAACAAAGAATTCATGTAAGCATGGGATTTTGCCATCTATTTTCCCCATAAGAATCACGGAGACCATTTTCCACTTTGAGAACTGGGACTACATATGGTTTCTATTCCATTTGCCAAAGCTGGGGCTTGAGTAAAATGATGCCTCTCCCAATTCTTCTCTTTCCATTTGTCTTGGGAAAGGCTGCAGGTGGTCCACGGCAGGCATCACCGAAACGTCTGCTTTGTTCACCTCTAATTTGTTCATTTCCAAATTAAATGGTCCTCAGCTTCCCTTTGAGCCCTGTTTTCAAATTTACAAATCAATGAACAAGGGAAAGAGGGCCCTGGTGACATATTTAAATCTTAAAATATATTATTACAACTAAGTGTATTATCTCTTAATAACTATTTCTCAGCAAAAGCATATTTCATTATTATCAATTTGTCAATAATGTTTTTTGTTTGTTTGCTTTGTTTTTTAAGGCAGGGCTTCTCTGTGTAGTCCTGGCTGTCCTGGTACTAGCTCTGAAAACTATGCTGACCTCAAACTCAGAGATCCACCTACTTCTGCCTCCCAAGCATTAGAATTAAAGGCATCACAATCTCCAGCCTCTTGACAATATGTATGTTTTAAATGGATCAAGGCAAAAGTATCTCTGAATACAGGCCAACACTCAAACTAACTTTATTTTGTTTGTTTCTTTTATTTTGTTGAGACAAGGTCTCAATGTAACCCTGGTATTCTAAAATGCATTATGTAGATCAGGCTGGCCTCAAACTCACAGAGATCAACCTGCCTCTCCCTCTGGAGTTCTGCAATTAATTTTTTTTAATTTTTGTTTTTTTTTTTTATTTTTCCATTCAAAAAATTTATACTTCCTCCCCTCCTCTCATTCCCCTCCTGCTCTCCCACTCACCCTCCTTCCTCCCCCTCTCTCCTTAAAAGAGGGTAGGGAACCCTGCTCGGTGGAAAGTCCAAGCCTCCCCACCCCCATCCAGGCCAAGGAAGCTTTGCATCCAAATAGACTAGGGTCCCAAAAAGCCAGTACATGCAGTAGAAACAAGTCCCAGTGCCTTTATCAATGGCTTCTCAGTCAGCCCCCATTTTCAGCCACATTCAGAGAGAGTCTGGTTTGATTGCATGCTCATTCAGTCCTGGTCTAGCTGGATTTGGTGATCTCCCATTAGAACAGGCACACTGTTTCAGCAGGTGGACCAAACCCTCACAGTCCAGACTTCCTTGCTTGTCTTCTCCCTCCTTCTGCTCTTCAACTGGACCTTGGGGGCTCAGTCTGTTGCTCTGATGAGGGACTTTCTTTCTATCTCCATCCATCGCTGGATGAAGACTCTATGGTGATATTCGAGATAATCATCAGTGTAATAGTGGGGCAAGGCCAGTACAGGCACCCTCTACTCTGCTGAACAAGGACCTAGCTGGGGACAACCCCAGGGACACCTGGGATCCCCTCTAGAACCACGTCTCTTGCCAACCCATAAACGTAATCCTGGAATTAATTTAAACTAATCTTTTGATTACTTCAGACCAATTTAAACTAATCTGACAGTTTTTCTAGCAAACACAGTTTAGAATTTTTTTGGCCATTCAATAATAATATCTGTCTGGGTATCTTTATAGGTTAGCGCTCCTCATTTTGTGATCAGATTTTTCTCTCCACCTGAGCTCCCATAATTAACTTTTGAAAGCATCATATCCAGATCATTTTAAGGAACAAGCTTCAAATTAACATTTCAATTAATTTTAGATAGGCCTGCCAGAGGTAACATTTAAAAACTAACTTTTTCCCCCTAAATTTAAATTTCTAACACAGAAGCAATTTCCCTTATTTATTCCAAAATGATGCAAAATACATTCAGATACACACTCAACATTTTTTACAAGGGAATGCTAGTGACTAGTAGTGTAAAATAGGTTTTTCCAAAAATGCAAAACTAGAGTGGTCAGCGTTTCTTCTTCAGGAGTTCCAGGAGTAGAGACTGGTTTCTGCCCCAACATTGTCATAGAAATCACCCTAAGTTTATGGAGACTAGCCAGCTGTAAGTGTCCTTAGAAGGAGCCAAACTAGTCAGACTCAGTGTCTTTATGGTTGTATAAATGACACCAGATCTCCTCAACCCTCTTGTGTCTACTCTAAGTGGTTCACAGAACCCCAGAGGCTCAAGAGATCCTCTAGACCATTCCTGCCATAAAGTAGTTGCTCCACACAGTTAAACGAAATTTTAAATTTGCTCAAAAGAGCTTCCAAATTGATGAGGCCTGTCCTATAAGTGACATTATTGCCAGATTATGGACCTGTCTCTCTAAGACATTGTTAGTCTAGAAAAATCTAGAAGTCTTCCCTCCTACAGGTGACTGTGGAAGTTTGAATGTAATCTGCCCCCCATTATTCATAGGGAGTGGCACTATTAGGTCGTGTGAACTTTTAAGAGGAAATGTGTCACAGTGGAGGCAGACTTTGGGGTCTTACATACGCTCAAGCTACTCCCATGAGAAGTGAGATAGTTGACTTACTGTTGCCTGCAAGATACAGGACTCTCAACTCCTTATCCGGCACCATGTCTGCTTGTATACGACCATGTCCCACCACGATGATAATGAACCTGACCTCTGAACTATAACCAAACCACGCCAATTCAATGTTTTCCTTATAGAGTTGCTATGGTCATGGTATCTCTTTACAGCAATGGAAACCCTAACTCAGTCAGTGGTTAAGAGCACTTACTGTTGTTCCGTGGTCGTGGTCTCTCCAGAACATGATAGCATGTGGTTCTCTAGAATGTCAATGCCTGGGACAAGCTGTGTTGTGGTGACAGATACGTTCTCAGCTATGCTGGTGAGTCTCAGAAGAGAGCCCGGTTTCACAAAGGGCGCTGGTGAGACAACTCAGAACTGCCAAAGGCGTTGGATCTGCAGGAGTTAGAACGCTGCTGCAGGTAGTGGAGGAGAGGATGGGATCAGCGTAAAAGGATTTTATATGTAGCTTTAAATGTTAAGACAGCAAATGTTAAGACAGTAAATGTGGTGTCGAGGCAGCTTAGCAATGGCATCAATGAGATGGAAGCCATCAAGCATAGAGAAGCAGATTATAGTGTACAATTGTGAGGAACCCGGAGAGGGTCTGGAGGCTGCACGGCTGAATAACTGAAGGAAGATAGGGAAAGACTGCGTCCCCTTCAAAGAACTGTGTATGCGAGTGAATGAGTAAAAGAGCAAGGGGATTAGACTACAGAGAGTCAGGAAGAATGGGGGAGGGAAGAGGGAGTGGGAAGAAAGGGAGGAAGGTATGGAGGGAAAGGGAGAGAGGGGGATCTTAAAATAAGAGAACTTGTAGAAACTACATAATAAGGGGTAAAGGAACAAGGAGTCTTAGTCACTGAAATAGGGATACAAGATGGAAAAATCATTGTCTGACCCAAGAGGAGGAGATAGATAAGATGCTAGAACAAATCAATAGGTCACAGATAATGCTGCTACCTTGCCAGCGGGAGACGAGATCTAAAAAGATACCTGCACCCTCCCTTTGCTATCAGAGTGGTCCTCAAGGAAATAGTATTTTCCAGAACTATCACACCAAGGAAGCCAAAGGATGAAAGCTAATGCCAGAGAAGAACCGTGTGTCACCACACTGTTGTGAGGGGCAGAGCACCAAGTACATCGCCGGTGTACAGACATACATGTAAGCAAAACACTCACATAAGTAAAATAATAAAGTTAGATCTAAAATAGAATCAATGGGGCCGCAGTGAGATTTGGCCCAGAGTCTTTATCTGATAGGCAGAGATTGGTGTTTAGACCTCCAGTTCTAAGTCTCGGGCTGAGATTAGCAACCTGGACTGTGAGAATGGTTTCGGGGTGGATTTATTCTTAAAGTGCTCTTCCTTCCTGATTCATCTTTTCCTTTGATCCTTACCCCAGTCCCGCATGCAGAGGGAAGGAAAGCGGTCTTCCACAGCCACACTCCACTGAGTTCCTCATCCTCTCTGTGCTCTGACTCTTGACCTTTGCCCTGTCCTATGCCCTGTGCTACACACATGGACCCTCTCGTTGTCTTCTAGTCATTTCTACATGGGTACTGAGAATAACACGGCTGTATGGTTTTTCTTCCGTCTCATCATCACGACATTTTTCTGGGTGCTGAGAATGACAGGCAGAACAATAGAAATAAAATTCCTGGTTTCCTATGACTTACATTTTACTTGGGACATAGAGCGCGGTAGTTTTAAAAAGTCACGTTAGGGTTGCAACTCACTTTCTGTGTTAGTAAGCACTGTCAATTGGTATTTGCATGCAGAAAGTAATAGAGCACTTACCGCAAATGTTCAAGGCCTGATGCATAGTCCTGGGTATTGGGGAGAAAAGGAATTTAGAAAAAAGCAGGAGGGCTTGGCTTTCCTTTGGATTGCTTGCCTCTATCACAGCACCGTTCCTGGTTTCTCAGAACAAAGGTCTTCTGATTATGATGTTGTCCAGGACAGTATCATGCTGTGCAAGTAAATAGGAAAGCACCCTCACCCAACACAGCTGTGCACCCAACACAGCTGCACACCCAACACACCTCTGTATCCAACACACTTCCGTACTCAACACACCTGCGCACCCAACACGTCTGCGCACCAACATACCTGCGCACCCAACACACCTCCCCACCCAACACACCTCTGCACTCAATACACATCCACACCCAACACACGTCCCCACCCAACACACCTCTGCACTCAACACACATCCACACCCAACACACCTCCGGGCTCTAACGTCCCTTTGTCACAAGTTTTTAATCTCCTGAAGCTGGTGTCGGCTGACCTAGGATGCTACCCTTGTCAGTTCCTGAAGAACTTCCATCTGGGTAGGGAGCCCTTCCTCAGTCTACACGAAGCACTTCCCTTCCCCTACATATGTTGTCACGTGACATCTATTTTGCTGGATAGTTCTATCTAGTTCTCTGACAGCTCTTTTCTGTAGAACTCTTAGTTCCCCAATCATGACTGATACTTTTGATTAATGTCTGTTTCTTTAATTATCTTAGCAGTTTGTGGGGAGAATCTTTCTCTCCATTGTCATGAATACAGATAGTTCCCCAAGTCCCTCCTGACCACAAATTCTGCTTCCCCCAAGTATCCACAGATACCCTTTCTAGAAAGCTACTTTCAGTTTCTATTATTTTCCCTAAGGCCTTTCTTGTCCTCCATTTAAATTTTCTCTGAAGCTACTATTGATTATAGGATCTCTAATCCTTTGTCTTCCCTTAATTCCAAAGGAAAAGAATTAGCTCCTTAATTAATAAATATTTTTATCATTGCATTTCTAAGTGAGTTCTAGGACAGGGCATCATATAACTATATCATATGTAACTATGGAGGATCTTTGTTCAGGTTTGTGTATATACATATATATACATATATATGTATATGTATATGTGTGTATGTGTTTCCCCTTATCCCTACTTACCCCACATCCACCCCCCCCTCCTCCATAAATTCATTGCTTCCAGAGAGAATAGCAAAGGAAAGATTCTGACTTGGAAAGAGATATGTTTGGGGTGGATGCTTGTAAAACTTCAATAGACTGGAACTGAAGATATGGCTCAGCCGTTGAGAGGACCTGCTACTCTCACATAATACCTGGGTTCCTGGCACACACATGGCAACTCACCACTCTCTGTAGTTTCAGCTCCATGAGATCCCACTCTTGGATACTGGAGTTATTGGCAGTTGTGAACTTCTTGATGTGGGTCCTGGGAACCAAACCCTGTACCCTGCAGGAGCAGTAAGAGCACCCTGAATTGATTAGCCATCTAGCCTGCCTCAGTCCTTCAGTAAAACAATGTTCTTCACCTCTCTTTGCTTAGCTTCCACCACACAGATGATCTAGAGGAGAGCAGGGATAACAGTAGCTGCTTCTCCCCACCAAATGAAGACAGGTAGTAGACACCTGGTTACTGGATGTCTAAGAAGGTGGGGACCTACTTCCTACAGGCAGAGGTGCAGAGCAGGCAGACTAGACCAGGCCACCTCCGCTTTGTCAGGAGTCTCCACTCTTAGCTGCAAAGTGTCCTCCTGTGCCGGGGTGCTTAACATCTCAAGGTTTCTATTGTTGTGATAAAGCGCTGTAGCCAAAAGCAATTTGGGGAGGAAAGGGCTGATTTCATCTAGCAGCTTTCAGTAAGCCAGGTCAGGAACTCAAGGCAGGAGCTGATGCAGTGACCATGGAGGAGTGCTGCTTACTGGCTTGCTCCCCATTGCTTGCTCATCCTGCCTTGTCATACAAGGTAGGACCGCCAGTTCAGGGTTGGCTCCACAGAAATCATTAAAACAGACAAATAAAAAAAAAAACAAACAAAAAAACCCAAACAAAGAAACAACCCTTCTAGCTGCCTACATGCCAATCCTCAGTTTTCCCCATAACCTCAGCTCATGTTTAGATGCTGTGAAAACTAGCGCAATTGAGAAGAAAATTGCCATTTCAGCAATTTCATACTGAGAAACGCACAGAGCCCGTACCCTGAATAGCCACTGGACACTGCCTCAGTGCAGGCATATCTTCCAGCCTGTGGCTTTTTGCCCTTTTTTTGTAACAGTTCACTGAATTAAGGGGAAAAAAAATGTCCCCACCTTATCAGGGAAGGACAAGCAGTATGCAGCGTGTGGTTCCATCTCCCTTCAAGTACGACAGTCTCAAAATAAGAGGAGAAGGCCATTCAGGCTCTGATTTAGACAAATGGTTACTAGGGTTGTTATGGTCAGAATCTGGGCCAAGCAGCTCTGATGGAGTGCGCTTGTCACAGTGGATGTGGGTAGGACAATTAAAAACAAGCAATAATGAAGGAAGGAAGGAAGGAACGAAGGAAGGAAGGAAGGAAGGAAGGAAGGAAGGAAGGAACGAAGGAACGAACGAAGGAAGGAAGGAAGGAAGGGAGGAAGGAAGGAAGGAAGGAAAAGAAAGACTTTATTCAGTGTAGACACATTGGGAAAAGGAGTAAAGAGGTTGAATGACAATCTTCTATTTCTAGCTATTTAAGGTATCATAACCTGGCATGGAAGTGTTAGGTTTAAATAGGGGAAAAGAGGTGTACACAGCCAAGCATCTGATCAACACCCATCTGATGCAGTCCCACCCATCGTCAGTGTCTTGGCTCCAGTCTCTCCTTCAAGGTGGTCTGGTCTGACTGGTCAGCAATCTCTGTGGGAAATCTCTTCTTTCCTGAAGACAAACTCTGCCTCTGGGGGGTACAACATTCCCAGCCTTTTCCTTTTCCCAACCTGAGACTCTTGGGGGGAATTCCAGTTTCTTGGATTCTGTCATCTCAAGAGTCTGACGCCTAAGCAGGGAACGCAACTGTCTATTTAGAGAACCTTTACCCTAATGGTTAGGTGAACAGCTCCTATCCTCTCTGCCGGTGGGAGAAGGCTGATGGGGTCAGAGCCTGAAGAGGACTCACTCACCCATGTAAACCTTCACCCCCAGAATGAACACGATTACCTATGTCTGTGGACTGTTGTGGAAGAATCTTTTTGTACACTGAAGATGTGTCACTCTGATTGGTTTAATAAAGAGCGGAATGGCCAATAGCTAGATAGGATTTCCAGGCACAGAGGATGCTGGGAAGAAGAGGGGTGAAGCCACCAGCCAGATGCAGAGGAAGCAGAATGTACAGGAGGACAGGTAATACCCATGCGCCTCATGGTAGGATGTAGACGAATAGAAATAGGTTAATTTAAGTTACACAAACTAAGTTAGGAACAAACCTAAGCTATCTGCCAGACTTTCATAATTAATAAGAAATCTCATTGTCATGTTTTGGGAGCTGACTGGTGGGCGAGAGAAAGACTCCCTACAGCAAACAGCTCTTTATAAGACTTTTCTAAACTGGTCAGAGGTAAACTTGTCTTTGAACACAAAAGGTAGAGTTGGTTCACGTGACTGGCCCTTTGGTGATAACAACTCATTGGGATCCATGAGAAGATTCACACCTTTGGATCCATGAGAAGACTTAGTGCTTGGTTGGAGAAACAGTACATTTTCTACTACAACACAACCCAATAGCTTCACTAAATACGGTTTCTGAACTCTGCCTAGATGCTTTGTCCCTCTTACCCAAGCCTGGCTGGGCAAGGGAATTAGAGGTACCTGTGACTGAGGACCCTTGGGATAGACAGCAGCCCCCCAGAGTTCAGGGAAGTTTGTAGCGACATCCCTGCTGATCCCTACCTTCCTGGCTGGTAAGTCAGCTCATCTTCGTTTTCCTTAGCTGCCACCAAACTATAGTTTACACACTGCTTTTTCTAGTTGAGCTGGGAGAGGAAAGGAATAGAGGGTTTTCTGGTAGATCATCCCCTAGCCAAGGAGGAACCAAGCCTGGGCTGCTGGCTTGAGGCTTGCTCTGGTTGAGACAGTCAGCAACTGGGCCTTTCAATTTTAGTATTATTCACATCATACTAAGCCCAACCCATCAAGTCCATATGGGAACCAAACACATTGATGTCAGAATAATAAGTCCCTCCCCAGAGTGGCTGCCACTGTCAAGTCTGTTGGTCCCATACATCCCTCACTTTGCTTCCCAGAGTCACTAGGTTACGGCAGTGTGAGGCCTAAAGATCCCCTGTGGTTTTGTCAGGTGAACAGGGCCTCCTCCTCTCAGCTGTAAAGTGAAGAACTTTGCCCAGTTGACTGCTAAGGTCAGTTTCAATTTTCAGCTTGTACAGAGAAGAGTAAAAAGAAAAACCTTGGTTTCCATGGGTGTTTTTACTTATAACACACTAGAACAAGTCAGAGCAAACAAGGGGCAGGAGAGTGACTAATTTGATCATATCGTGATAGTCAAATGGGATAATTAGGTTTCAAAGCGGATGGGTTTGGGCATACATTTTTCTTATTTGATGGTCTAGCAACACTAAAATAACTGCTAACTGCTACATGTCTCCCTTTCTTCAAATTACCTCAGATTGCTCCAGTGCACTAAAAAAAGGCTATTCTATCATCAGTCTGTGCACATGTGCCAATCACAGTGACTAACAGTGAATGCAGCAGTACTTGAAGGGGAGGAAAATGTTTATCCCATGGGGCGAGAACAAGAATAAAATCGCTACCATATATTTGGAGACGAATTTGAGGCAAGCTTTATTATATACTGACGAAGATGAAAGACACTGCCAGGTCTATCCCCATGATTCCCAGAGAATGGATGCCAATTTTGCTAGTCACGTGCTTATAAAGGCAAAATTGGATGGGATAACAGATTAGTGTGAGCTTACTCACATTAATAATTACAGTGAGTAATAGAGTGAATACTTGTGAGCTATTATTTATAGCTATTATTTACATTGGTATAGATTCTTGTATATTGATACTAACTTAAATTATATTAAATATATTCCTATTGTCATCTACAATATTTGTACACCTAGGCAGAGTTATTTTGTCATATTGTATGCATACATGCTTCTACTTCTGCTTAAGACATTTTGTATATTGATACAATTTTAGGATACATTTATTATATTGTACTATACATTTCTACCTCTGATCAAGATTCTTATACATTGTTTACATCTTGAGGTTGTTGTCCTCATTTGTTGCACAGTTGTTTATTATATAATATCCTTGTATGGAGTCTTAGTCTTTAAGTTATATAGGTATTAAGAATTATAGGTCAGGCCGGGCGGTGGTGGCGCACGCCTTTAATCCCAGCACTCAGGAGGCAGAGGCAGGCAGATCTCTGAGTTCGAGGCCAGCCTGGTCTACAAGAGCTAGTTCCAGGACAGGCTCTAGAAACTACAGGGAAACCCTGTCTAGAAAAAAACAAAAAAAACAAAAAAAAAAAAGAATGCCGAGGAAGCTGGACACGGTGAAGTCCCGCGGCACCGGGGAGCCTCTACGATGATGGACACTTGGGCTGTCTTGATGAGTGTATATTAAACATCGTTCTCTAAACAAACAAATAAATAAATAAATAACTTAGGGTTCTGTTGACGTGAGACACACTTGCTTTTGGCAGCACCGATCTATTCCCAAAAGAATGCTGAGCACCAAAGACTCAACTTGGAGCTTGTTTTCTTCTTGGCAAAACTGGTATTTAGGCAAGGAACTGCCCATGCCTAAACCACTGACAAAATGCACAATGTCCAGACAGAACAAGCAGGACACACACACACACACACACACACACACACACACACACACGAAAAGACTGTCAAAACTTGCCAAGACAGGGTAAGACGGTTCTGAAAAATTTCCTGCCTCTAAAAATGATTTGTCAGTTACTCTAGGCCTTAGTCAAAGTTGGTTGCTCCAACATTGCAAATGAGACTTTGGGTGATTGCCCAGGTAGCCAGTTGCTGTCATTTGTTGCACATTTTGGAAGTTGCAAATTTAATAAGTAATATTATTTTCCCTTCTCGGGTCTTCATGGGGTTGAAGACTAGATAGCTGTAGTTACTTTCCTCTCATGACTTGGTCAAGTTATTTACACTACAAGACTTAAATTCCTTAGGATAGGATAATTATTGAAACATTTATCACGTTTCTTGCTTGATTTTGTTTATGTTGGTTGTAATTCTAATTTTTATACCTAATATTTGTTTTTATTGTATATAATTTTGTATTAGGCTTAAAACTCTCTTATTTAAACAAAAGCGAGAGGTGCTGTAGGAACTCCTACAGCCAGTTGCCCGTCCATTTGGGCATGGCCTCTTATACTATAAATGCTGATGTAAAGTGCAAGGTGGCTCTCTCTTCCGGCCATGGGATTCGGTTGCTGTTCCCCGTTCAAGCAGAGGACTGTGATCTGTGAGTCTACCCCTAAATCAATAACCCTTTGTTATACTCAGTTCTGATTTAGTGTGGGATTTCTTTTTAGGGTCTGTCTTCAAAACCCCACAAGACTGTGCACTTCCTGCCTTTGCCTAACGGGGGCAAGCAAATATTCTGACGTACTTCCTGTCTGCCTACATCCTGTCTACCTCTGGTGAAGCACATCCTGTGCAGTTGGAGCAACCCAGCTTGTTTACAGGAGTGAAATCACGTGGCTTGTTGTCTTACATGGACAACGGTCCCCAGCATCCTAGGAAGTTATACTTCAGTATAAGTGGGACTTTCACGTTGGAGTGCATTTTTGTTTTATAGATCTTTTAAGCACAATAATTAAAATTTAAAACTTAACTTCAGTTCTCACAGTAGAAGGAGACAATATTTTAAAGCAGGCAGTTGTCAGAACCTGTAGGAAAATGTCCTTCTTCAGAACTACAGTGAGATGTTCTGGAGAGATTTCTGACCCTAGAACAATCTTTAGGACAGTACCCCAAACAGTTCCCCAGTATGTCACACCTAAGGAGCCGTAAAAATGTTCGTAGTTAGATTGCGGGTTATGGCTCAGTTCGTGGAGTGTTTGCCTAGCATGTCTGAGGCTCTGAGTTCCCTGTCTAGCACCCAAACCCCATACAAATCAGTCGCTGTAGTTTATACTTGTAATCTCAGTACTCAAGAGACAGAGGCAGGAAGATCAAAAGTTGAATGGCGTTCTCAGATATGTAGCAAGTTTGCAGCTAGTGTGAGCTAAAGGAGACCCTGTCACACATGTATACTACACATACACACACACACACATACATACACACACACACACACATGCACACGCACACGCACACACACAAAAACTAATGCTTGGTTCTCTCTGCCTTCAAAAGACATTATGGCTTCTTGGTGTGTGATAAGGCTAGAAGTCTTACATGTTCCCTAATGCCTTTAATGTAGAACTAAGTTTGCGAACCACATGAGTTTGGTCAGTATCCTGCTGCATTGATAAAGTGGGTTTATTTGGCTTCTGGTGTTATAGAGAACTCGCCAGAATTGACCACTCAAAGACAATGTACAGCCAGTTGGAAGTCTTTATTTCAGAACACGGGGACCACGACCAAAGGATCAGGGACCTAAATGTGGCCCCCTGAGTGTCCTGAACATAGGGGTTTAAAAGGCAGAAAGCACATCCTGACATCTTGCTTGGCAGCTGCAAGGTGGGGGCTTCAAGAGGAATAAACAGCTTGCAGCAAGCAGTTTTATCAAAAGCAAAGATAAGCAGTTAGTCCTCTGGACAGAGTGTGGGGGGTGGGTTCCGAACAAACAGGCAAAAAAAAAAAAAGACTAAGATAAGTTAGCTAGGACGTCCTGACCGACCTTTGGTTCCTAGAATGGAGTTGAGTAGTTTTTCTAGGGCAGAGCTACATTAGAGGAACAGCTTAAAGCCAAGAGCAATGAAAATACAGATAAAGCTGCTGCAAGGAGAAGGATGGCAGACAACACCCAGAGAGCAGAGGCTTTAGAGAAATTCCAGGAACTAAGGAAACCATCGACTTTTACAAGTTTGGGGACTGGTGGGAAGTTTTACACCACATATTTTAGTCTGGGAGAGCTTCTGTTGCAAAGGTTGTGGCAGATTCAGGTACTGGTTATGATCATAAATTAGGAGTTGTACATCCACAACTCAGAACTGCCGTACGACAATGGTTTTACCCTGTAAAGATTTGTTTCTAGTACTTGTTTAATAAAATGCTGATTGGTAAGTAACCAGGCAGGAAGCAGAGGTGGGGCAATGAGAACAGGAGAATTCTGGGAAGAGGAAAGATTCAGTCTGCAGTTGTTACCCAGACACAAGAGTAAGCAAGATGAGAACGCCTTACTGTTAAAGGTACCAAGCCATATGGCTAACACAGACAAGAATTATGGGTTACTGTATAATATAAGAATTAGTTCATAAGAAGCCTGAGCTAATAGGCCAACCAGTTTATAATTAATGACTGAACAACTATCGGACTGCGCAGGACAGAATCCTCTGTCAACACAGAATAGCTGCTTCTTCCTCCTCCTCCTTCCCCTCCCCCTCCTCCTCCCCCTCCTCCTCCTCCTCCTCCTCCTCCTCCTCCTTCTCCTTCTCTTCCTCCTCTTCCTTCCTCTTCTTTGGTTTTTTGAAACAGGGTTTCTCTGTGGCTCTGGAGCCTATCCTGGAACTAGCTCTTGTAGATCAGGCAGGCCTCGAACTCACAGAGATCTGCCTTCCTCTGCCTCCCTCCGGTGTGCTGGGATTAAAGGTGTGTACCACCACTGCCAGCCAGCTAGAACAGTTTAATTCTGAGAGAGAGAGAGAGAGAGAGAGAGAGAGAGAGAGAGAGAGAGAGGACGGAGAATGAGGTTTGCCCTCTTAAAGAACAACTGTTGTCTCAAAGGGACAAACTGTGATTTAACCTTTAGTGTGGTGGGGCAAGACAGCCTGTATTCTCGCTGAGGCCATTTCCAGGTTTAACTGGAATCTGATCTCCTTGATTCATACTCCAAAATGATCAGGGACCTAAATGTGGCTCCCTGAGTGTCCTGAACATGGGGTTTTAAAAAGCAGAAACTATGTCCTGGCATCTTGCTTGCAACAACAAGGTGGGACTTCAAGAAGAATAAACAGCTTGCAGCAAGCCGTTTTTAATACCCATTTCTTTTTTGTTGTTTTGTTTGTTTTGAATTTGCCAATGTAGAGCCCAAGGCGGTGTAATCAAGAGGGTAATCCTTGCAATGGGTAGCCAAACTTCCTTACATTGCCTTGTATCCTGATATCTTGACACTGGGCACTGAACCCTTTTAGTGATAAAGAGGAACCCACCCACTTCATAGTATTGTTCTCAGAGTGTTCAGGAGTTTGGAAGATTTGGGAAAGTTCTTGGCACTGAATATGAATCCCCCACCCAGAACTCAATACATTCATTAGAATTTTAACCTATGTTCCATGTCTGTGAGAAAAGAGTCTTTGAATAAATCACCCAATTCAATTACCATAGGCTTTTCTGAATTTATTTTTTAGAGATTTCATGATGGTGCATTTTCTTATTATAAAATTAATTCTGTGAAAAGGAAAAAAAATGTGTTTTTTTTTTTTTACCACTGCAGCTCTCTTCTTGCTCTTACCTTGCCATTATTCCTCTTCCTCTTCAGTTCTATGAACCTGAATGATAATGATGGTATTGTTCACTACAGTCATAAGCTAGCACCTTTCTCTTCACCCCTTAAAATCTCAGTCACCAGGAGGTTATGAACGGGAAATCTAAGGGCTCTCTGTGTCGTCTGGTCACTGGACATTTCCCTTCAAGTTTGCAATGCCTTGGCTCTCTTTGACTGGATCTGCAACTCAAGTCATGTGAATGAAAACACTGTAAGAACTAAAGGTTGCCAGGACCAAGAAGTGCAGACCCAAAGTTTAGCAATCTTATTGCCAGTAACCCAGAGGGGCTATGCCTCTAGAATCATAAAGTGTAATGCTACAATATTATCATGATGTGAAATAAAAGATATCCATTATATTCTTAATTTTCTCTTATTTAAAAGTGTATTAATGCAATGTAAAAATGTAAGTTTGCATGCTTAGCATAGTTTGACCAGAAATACTTTCTTGGGTTGGCAGAAGGATTAGCAGGGAGTAAAAGCTGGGTGAGATGATGAAGAAGATGATTGGAAGGACTGTTTGGCAATTTTTGAAATAAGTCTTTCTGTATCCCCAAAGCATGCTTACTGAGCTGTCTATAGTGCTAAAATAATGCTCACAAACAGTGGGGTCTTCTGACTCCTAGGCATGATGCTTCAGGATCATATTAGCTTCCAAAACTTATTCCAGACTGCCATGCAAAGACTCTCAATTTTGTTTGTTTGTTTGTTTGTTTGTTTTTCTGGGATAGGAGTTCTCTAGTCTCCTTGACTTTTCTGGAACTCACTCTGTACTCCATAGACCAGGCTGGCCTTGAACTCAGAGAAGCTAGGTGACAAGGTGAACCCTAAGTGAGACATGCATGCATATCCCTGAGAAGGGAAACAAACGAGATCTCTTGAGAAAATTGGGAGTGTTGTGGGTGGGGGAGAATGGAAGGTGGAAGGGGAGTGGGAGGGGACAAGAGGAGAGAGGAGAAGAACATGAGGGAACTGGGTGCTAGAGAATGGGGAAGGACAGAGAGGAAGAGAAAGGAAAGAGATATCTTGACTGAAGAAGCCATTAAAGGGCTAGTGAGAACATGGTACTAGGAAAATTCCCAGGAATCCACAAGGATGACCCCAGCTAAGACTCTAAACAAGAGTGGAGAGGATGCCTAAACTGGCCTTCCCCTGTAATCATATTGATGACTACCTTAATTGTCATCATAGAACCTTCATCCAGCAACTAATGGAAGCAAATACAGAGATCTACAGCCAAGCACTGGGTCAAGTTTCTGGATACCAGTCCAAAAGAGGGAGGAGCAATAATATGAGCAAAGGGGTCAAGACCATGATGGTGACACCCACAGAAACAGTTGACCTGAGCTAGTGAGAGCTCACTGACTCTGGACTGATAGGAGGGAATCCTGCATAGGACCAAACTAGGCCCACTGAATGTGGGGGATAGTTGTAAGGCTTGGGCAGTCTGTGGGGCCAATGACAGTGGGACGAGGATTTATTCCTAGTACTTGAAGTGGCATCTTGGAACACATTCTTTTTGGTGGAATACCTTGCTCAGCCTAGATATAGGGGAGAGGGCCTCGGTCTTGCCTCAAAGTGAAGTGTCAGACTTTGTTGATTCCCCATGAGAAGTCTTACCCTTTCTGAGGAGTGAATGGGGAGGTGAGTGAGGGGAAAGGTAGGGCAGGAGGAAGGGAGGGAGTAGGAATGGAAATAGCTATGTAAAATGAGAAAACATTGTATTAAAAATTATTAATAAAAAAAGAAGAAAGATCTTGTTAATTCTACTATTTGAGGAGAGAAAACAGAGAATTCTTGACCATTTAAAAAGTCCTATAATTTTAAGATGTTCTTTTCAATTATGAAGGAAAACAAAATTATATTTGTCAAAATTATATGACAGATGACTCTGTGATACATTATAGTATCAAAAAACTGGACTTTCTCAGTTTGGGAGGCTATGATTATCACGACAGCTAGATTCATGATTCATTTCAATCAAGAAAAAATAACTCAAACCCAAAACAAAACAACAAACCCCCAAAAGAAATCCACCGTACTTTAGAAAATCCTTGAAAAATACAACGAATCATTCCTACAGATCTGAGAGCAATTGGATATTTCTAGTTATAGATCATTTCTTCTACCCTCCAACAATGACCTTTGAGTTTTTTTCTAGATTTATGTGTTGCTAGGTTTAACATGAACCTTAGTTCAACCTTAAGCATAAATTCGGAAGGAAAAAAACTATGTCTAGGGTGAAGTCTGCAACAAGTTATGCAGAATTCCAAACCAGGACTAAAAAACAGATTCAATGGTTTAGGACAGGATGTGGTAGAAATAGAAAAACTGTGAGGAGATGGCCCAGAAGCCAGAATTTTGGCTCAGGCTCTAAAATTTTAAAACAGAAAGCAACCTTATAAAGTCCAAATTGAAAACTAGGGGCCCCAAATTATGGATTTCTGCTCAGGAACAGATGGAAATTGTGTTTTACCAATGATGTTCATCACCAGGCCAATTTTTCTGCCAAGATCTGTGCAGACGAGATGAGGTGGGGTTTTAAGAAGACATCTAGAAATGACAGTGTTCCCATTTGGCACCAGATTGCTGGCCACTCTCAAATATTGTGCGTGACCTCTGCCTTTCCCACCACCATCATCCGTCATCTTCTTCACTCCCTGCCTTGCTTTTCTCATTCACAAATGCTTCTCCACTTGCATTTTAATTATAATTAAAAATTTTTGGTTTTTGATTTTATTTTTTTTGAAACAGGATCCTTCTATGTAGGTCGTCCTAGAGATTTGTCTGCTTCTGCCTCCTGAGCGCTGGGATAAAAGGCATGTGCTACTCTACTTCAAATATACAGATTACCTTTCTACAACAGAGTAAAAAATGAATTAAAGCGAGATTTGGATCTTCATCAATGTATATTATTAAGCATTTGTTAAATAAACAACAAAAATATCCCCAAAGATCTGAAATCAACCCAAAAGGAAAACAAAACAAACAAAAACAAACACAATCCGAATGAACTCATGTTTCTGTTTTTCAGGCTAGGAGAAAGTCTCAGTTGAAAACATGTGCAGCTTGGGTCTGCCAGAACTGTGTAGGATCAGTTTTCAAAGACACTGGTCACTGTGGCACTGTCCTGTAGAAGGAATGGCGGGGCTGTGTACTGCTACCAGGCTAGCTTTACCCAAAATAATTACAAGGAAACTGTATCCATTTAAACACTGCCTGGCCCATTAGTTTCAGCCTCTTATTGGCTAATTCTTACATCTTGCTTTAACCCATATTTAGTAATCTGTGTAGCACCACGAGGTGGTCGCTTACCAGGAGAGATCTTAACCTGCGTAGGTCTCGGGGAGGAGAGGCATGGTGACTGCCTGAGACATCTGCCTGACTCTGCTTTCTTTCTCCCACAATTCTGTTCTATCTACTCCGCCTACCTAATTTTCTGTCCTATTAAAGGGCCAAGGCAGTTTCTTTATTAACCAATGAAAGTAACACATAGACAGATGACCCTCCTCCATCACTGTCCACTGAGGATGTGGGGGTTGTGATGGTCTTAAGAAGAATGACCTCATAGGCTCATATATTTGAATACTTGGTCCCTAGCCAGTGGAACTTTTAGGGCTGAGTTAGGAGGTGTGGCCTTGTTGGAGGAGGTGTGTCACTGGGGGACTGCTTGTGGTTCCAAAGGTCTCCTGCTATTCCCAGTAACTCCGCCTGGTGGTTGTAGATCAAGTTGTGTGCTCTCAGCTGTTCCTGCTGCAATGCCTGTGCTTTGCCACCACAGACTTTGAGACCAGATGTGAAGTTAAACACTTTCTCTGGCCATCATGTTTTATCGCAGCAACAGAAAAGTAACTAAGACAGCACCTAGTAGGGGTTCCTAGAGCCACTTCTTCCAATCCTTGCCATTTGTTCATGATAACAGCTGACAGACACTCACCTTCTTTTAATTCTTTTTCTTTATTCTTTGTCGTTTTATCTTCTTGGTATTTTGAGTTCATATCATGAGAGTAATTTAATGATGATGGATTGACAAAACACACTTGCTTCTTTCCCAAGACCACATTAAAATGATGCTAAAGGGAAAGAGTCCAGGCATGGTGGCGCACACCTTTGATCCCAGCACCCAGGAGGCAGAAACAGGAGGATTTCTGAGCGCTAGGCCATCCTGGTCTAACGAGTGAGTTTCAGAACAAACAGGCTACACAGAGAAACCTTGCTTTGAAAAAAATAAAATAAAACAAACAAAGGGAAAGACACAATGGACAAAGAGAAATGGCAAAAGTGTCTGAAATTTTGCATTAGAGCTCAGGAGTGGGAAAGCATGGAACAGTAACTATATTAAGGATCAAAAGTATTGATTAAGACATGAGAGGTGATCCTTTGTGCAAGAGATCTAAAGAAGCCCAGGACCCTCAGCAGTGAGTGGGGTCAAGCAGCTGGGGACCAGTGCACAAAGCCTGCACAAATATATTCACCCTCAGCTCTATCTGAGTGCTGTCAGGAGTTGAGACTGTCAAGTGTTTTGTATGGAATTTTTTCTGCGTTCGAATACTTCCACAGATTTCTTAAACTTCCTGTAGGGCTTGTTCCGGCAAAACCACTCTTGTCAGGAGATTTGTTTTATGCTATTAATTTAGTTTAATTATTCCATCCTGCACATACTATCTTACAAAGTAGCTGGGCATAATTCTCTCTCTAACACACATGTTTATGCTCCAAGATAATTATAAAATATTCCCTCAAGATGAATGACTTCCGTGTCTTTCTGCACAGTCGTTTATTTTCCAACCCGTTCATCATCTTCGTGTGTCCCCTCTGATCAGTTTCCAAATTTTCTGCATTTATCACACCAAATTATAGAGCACAATACTAAAATGCAGCCTTCCTGAGACATTTCCAAAGCAAAGAAAGGTAAGTGCTTAGGGCACATCTTATTTTTATGTCACACTTGTAGCTTTCAAAGTGCCCTTCCATGCACAGTTTTGTTACTCGAGGTAGATATTGTATCATTGTGGTCCCAAACTCTGTTGTGTGGGTCTATACTAAGTTGTGCTCAGACTGAGGTAGTATGGAACTCATTTGCATCTGTTTAAATAAAGTCCTTGTGGTTCTGAAGATGTATCAGGAATTCTTAATTCTTAATATTTTATCTTTGTTTCCTAGAGCAGAAACAGTCTAGGGATTGGAAAAATCACAGGGTCTTCTCCAGTCTTAGTTTCTGGGGTGACGAAATGTTCTATATTGGTGTTGTACAGTCTGGCAGCTGTCAGTCATATAAAGCTATGATATATGATTAGCGCAAGGGAGATGGAGACAACCCTCACTTTCCTGTGGTGTTGGGGTTTGAACAAGTTCTACCATTGAGCTGTGTTCTTGTCCCTTTCATTTATTTTGAAAAAAATATCTTGAGGAGTTGCTAAGGATTGTCTTCAACTTGAAATCCTGTCTCAGCCTCCAGCATAGTTAGGATTACAGATGTATGGCATCGTGTTGGTCCAGGATAGTAGTATGTAGCCGGTGTCTTGACCTTTGGAACATCCTTGGGTCAGAGGCTAAGCTGGAGTAAAGCATAGGCCATTTGTTTTTCTTTATTCTAATTAACTGGTGATGACTGAAGTATTGGGCATTGAACCTAGGGCCTTGTGCGTGCTGAGCAAGCTCTATAGCACTGAGCTCTGTGTTCAAAAACTCGCTCCACTTTCTCCTTTCATTCTTAGCTATTGTGCTTTTGAGACAAGGTTGTGCTAAGCTGCCAAAGTTGGTCCAGAACTGCTTTCTACTGACCGCAATGCAGGCTGTAACCTGGCATCACTAGCACCATCTCAATGGCATGCTGATAAGCCATATTTTAGGACAGATTTGATGATGTGAAACATCTTAATGGAACAGATTTGATGATGCAAAACATCTTAATGGAATCCAAGTGTTTTCTCTATGTATTTTTTCAGGAATGTTGCTATTATGTGACTAATTTCTGAGGTTTTCTTCAGAAATACGTGCTCAGCTTTTTGCTTGGGACAGTAAATTGGTTTTCAAGCACATGTACATTGGCATAAAAACAAAACCACCGGGTGCCAAGATGGTGAGCAAGCATGTTTTGACAAAGAAGGAAAATCTTAAGAGAGCCTGATTCAACTATCCATCTTAGAGTCAGACCAATTTTGCCAAGCTACATATAGGACAGGACAGCCTGTTACTTGGGCATGGCACATTTATTGGCACAAATAGGTCACATGAAAAGGCATAAACATAGAAACTTGACTGATTCAATTTCAGGTCTGCTGTGGCGCAGCAGTAGTGGCACATGCTATTAATCCCAGTACTCAGGAGGCAGAGGCAGATGGAGTTCTGTGAGTTCAAGGCCAATCTGGTCTACAAAGTGAGTGCTTTGACAGCCAAGGCTACATAGAGAAACCCTGTCTGGATAAACAAAACAGACAAATACACAAACAAAAGTCTGCTATGTTTGAGATGTAGTTTGCTTAGTTGGGCTTTTAAAGGACTTTAGAACCCTGGGGGCAGTGAATAGAAGGTCAAGGATAGGTATGAAGAACCACACTTGCT
Organism: Arvicola amphibius; assembly: GCF_903992535.2. NCBI lineage: Eukaryota > Metazoa > Chordata > Mammalia > Rodentia > Cricetidae > Arvicola > Arvicola amphibius. The sequence continues at coordinate 169,931,307 of NC_052048.2, forward strand.
TTTTTATGTACATACATTCTCCAGACTGAGAATCTATAAGGATATATATCCCTTAAGTGGAGAGAGAGAGAGAGAGAGAGAGAGAGAGAGAGAGAGAGAGAGAGAGAGAGAGAGAGAGAGAGAGAGAGAGAATGTGTATGTTCTTAAAAAGCAAGATAGTATCATGGTTCTTTTCTAAATCTATAGCTGACTTTATTATTGCTTTCTTGTTCTTTTTTTTTCTTACAGTTCTGTTTCTTTCTTTGAGGTGACATTAAACTTACAACATTCCTTTCCTGCTTCAATTTTAGCTGGTGACCTTGCCTCTGACTTTTTTCTATGAGAAAATAGGAGCTGTTTGATAAGTACTTCTCTTTCTTCTAACTTCAAATTGACTGAACTACTTGTGTTTATACTCAGGATACTCTGCTTTCCCTCCTCTTTTACCGTGAATGATTGTTTAGTTTGGTTTCCATTGTTGTGGTAAAACACTGACCAAATCAAATTGGAAGAATAGGTTTATTTGGCTCATAGATTACAGTCCGTCAGGGAGGAAACAAATCAAATTGGAAGAATAGGTTTATTTGGCTCATAGATTACAGTCCGTCAGGGAGGAAAATGAAGGCAGGGACTCAACGCAGAACCCTTGTTCTGCGCTGTTCATCAGAGAAGGCTGCTCAGACATGGATTTAAGCCAATAGAAAGTCTATTTTAGCCAGTCAGCAACTACACTGGTGTTCAGGATCCCAGTGTAGCACTGAGCCTTTCTCAGAGTGAGATTTTAAGCACAAAAACCGTGTGTGTGTGTGTGTGTGTGTGTGTGTGTGTGTGTGTATTTTTCTGGCTCAGAATTCATTCCAAAATTCTGGAATTCATATAACCTTTTAGGTTTGGACTGAATTATTAATCTGCTTCAAATCCATAGACTAAAGGTTACCAGGTTCGAGGTGGTGTTTTCTATCCTTCTTGGTTGGTTTTGATGAAATATGTTGCTCCTTTGGGAAGACTCGTGAGAGCTCATCATTTCTGTTACCGACCACCCGGAAGCTCAGTTTTCTCCTGTTTGCAATAGCTATGGATGAGCTGTTGCTTTCCGATACCTCCTCATGACATTCTGGAGACCCAAGCAGCGCTATACAGAAGAAAAAAAGGATGAAAACAGGTGATGAAGGAGTATTTATAGTTTTCTGAGCTCACGAAGGCTTTCTGACAGCCAAAGCCATGGATTCAGAGACAGCAGAGAGGTGTCTGTCTGTCACGTTTTCCACGCAGTTCTCAGGGGCTCGCTAATGCATCACTTAACTTGGTCTTCATTGGAAGTTTAACCTAAACTATACTAGCAAAATATAGCCATCTGTTAAAATGTTTAATTATGCAAAGAATTAAGGTAATAACTTAGACATTTCAAAGGCCTAAATTTCCTAGACAGTTTATATTGAGGAAAGGGAGGAAAATCAAAAAGGCCGTGTTCCAAGAAAGGTCACAGATACTTTCCTTTACTTTAAAGAATTTCCCTGATTCCCCAACTTCATTATCAGTGTCACTGAGGCTTTACTGAATATAAATATCAGTATACATTAATAAAAGCACAATAAAATCAGGCATGGTGGCACACGCCTTTATTCCCAGCACTCAGAAGACAGAGGCAGACAGATTGTTGAGTTTGAGGCTAAGCTGGTCTACAGAATGAGTTCCAGGACACCCAGGAATACACAGAGAAACCCTGTCTCAAAAATAAATAAGCAAATAAATAAATTTATATGAGAGGGATTTTCTTTTATAAAAATGATTCATATGTACAGTAACATTGTACGGAAAAGGACCAGCCTTTCTTTTTATTGTGGAAAAATATCTGCTGTTAATATTGTATTTTGAAAGTCAGTTTTCCTTATGTGTTTTCATACATGTGTTATTGATGGAATGTGCCATGCTTTTGATAGTTATTAAATATATAGCTGAGTTCAAATGAGAAAAATAAAAATTGTGAAGGTGGTATATAGAGTATTTAAGTCCGAAAATTTATGACATGTGGCTGTACTAAATAATTAAAGATGATTTCCATGAGGAACTGTGAGGACCAACATTGTGTTTTAAGTTTAAATTACTGTGCTTAAGAGATATATAAAACAAAACACCTCTAAAATGTAAGTCCCATTTGTCCGAGATAACTTCTTGAAATGCTGGGGCTGGTGTTCATATAAGATAATGAGCCATGTATTTTTGCTTATGTGAACCATGTTGGCTGCCCCAACTGTACAGGATGTGCTTGATCACACAGAGGTGGGAGACAGATAGGCAGGAAGTATGTTAAGATGTATGCTTGTCCCTGATTGGAGAAAGACAGGAAGTACGTAGCCTTGTAGGTTTTCCTTTTATAAGCCCTTGACTAATGTAATTCGGTGCCATTCCTTGGGAATCCCAGATATGGACCTGGCCAGTATCCAATTTCTTGGCCAGTATCTAATATCACTTGTTTCAAATTTGGTTCAAAAAGTGTGGTACTGGTCTTATTTTCGTTGGATAAGATTAACAGGAGATAAAAAATAGGACTTTTAGTTAGAAATTTTAAACAAATATGGATGTGTCAATTGAAATAATTTGGTTGAATCTATAGGATTCTAGACTAATTGAACTAAGCCAAGCAGAAAAAAAAATTCCTTAGTCTTTTTTGTTTGTTTGAGACAGAGTCTTACTGTGTAGCTATAGCCAGCCTAAAACTCACTGTGTAGATCATGCTTGCCTCAGACTCAAACAGGTCTGTCCACTCTCTCTGCTTCCTGAGTGCTGAGTTTAAAGGTGTGCACCAGCACCCTCAGTCAGATGCTCTTGACAGAGAAGTAAGACTCAAATTCAACTGAAAACGAAGAGCAAGAAGCCTTGTTCATCTAAGGGGCGAGCCCGTTTGAACCCCAATTTCCAATGAGATTAATAGGACAGAGAAAAATGTAGGTATAGCAGAAAGCTCCAGAGTCAGAGTCATAGACATCACCATACACATCTGCTGAGGGCCTGGTGGATCAGTGCCATAGTTGGACCTGAGAAAGTGGCTTATAGGGATCATCAAAAAAGCCCCCCCCCACACACACCAGGCATCAATAGACAGCGTCAGGACACAAAGGGGATGCTTATCAAAGGTAGGAGGTACAGATGGTCACCCCCTCATCCTCCGCTATTTTACCACTGCTGTGTATTACCTGTGTTGATAATACAAACAGAACAACTTCTGGTTGCTTTCTTCACTGTTTTAAAATGCCTTCTGTACCACTGAGCTCTGGGCAGAGGGCTACCATCACCCCATTTGTTATGTGCCTACGGAGTATTTAGAATAACAGTGGAACAGCAAGATGGGTCATCTCCAAGCCTGGGGACATTTGATCTTGCATCTGAAAAGGTCAACTGAAGAGCAAAGGCGTCTTTGGAAGGGATCCACATGGAGGTAGTACTATCTAGCTTGGGCTCTCTCACTCACGCCTTGAAAACTCCCTCCAACGTCGTTCCTAGTAAGAAGACCCAGGAAAACAGGAAGAGCAGGGAAGATTATCCAGAGAGACTACAGGCAAACTCAGCAGAAGGGGCATAAGACCAAGTTCAGGGAAAGAACAGCCTTTTAGTAAGTGTCTTGTCTTTGCCCCAGTAAGATCTGACATCATTCTATCTAGTTCTTGGCATGCAGAGGCAACGTCTGCAAACATCCGGATTTATGTGCTGTCAGCCAGGGTCTCTGTGATGGTTGGCACATCTCTCGGTTCTTCCTGGGTCCTGCTCTGTTTGGGTTTTGGTGACACCAGGCGGAGATCCAGTCTTTCTTTGAACTAAGAACTACTGAATTGTACTTTCTAATTTAGTTCAGGTAAGTTTACTGAAAATCATGGTCAAGGAAATTTTCTCAAGGAACCAAATTTCTGATTTTGGTACAGAAGGCCTGGCAGACAAGATGAGGGAGGGATCTCAGTTCAGTGACGGGGTTGTTTCAGAGGTGTATCAGTGAGTGTTCCATCAGCGTCACAAAATACCCAAGAGAGTTAACCTGTGTGGAAAAATGCTCATTTTCACTTACAGTTCTGGTGTTTGCAGTCTATGGTTTGGACTGCAAACTCTATTACGTTTGGATTGTAGTGTGGCAGAGTACCACGGGGAAGTAAGTGGTAAAGAAAGCTGTTTGCGGAGCTGGAGAGCTGGTTCAGAGGTCAAGAGCACTGGCTGTTCTTCCAGAGGTCCTGAGTTCAATTCTTAGCGACCCTATGGTGGCTTACAGTCATCAATAATAAGAGCTGGTACCCTCTTCCGGTGTGCAGGCAGGACACTGTACATATTATAATAAATAGATATTTGAAAAGAAAGCTGCTTGCATTAATTAAGATAAGCAAGGAGTAAAACAAGACATTGATGTCCAAGGGCCACTCCCAGTGCATCTCAGTGATCTGATGTCCTCACACTAACTAACTCCTATCATTTAATCCCCTCCCCCAACTTCCCAACAGCATCAGATGCAGGTCACAGATCCTTTAATACGCAGGTCTTCGAGGGACATTTAACAAACCTTTGTATCTTTACAGGGGAGAAGAGCTGTGCCTTCTGGCGGAAGCATCTGTGGGGGGAGACTGCGGATGCAGAGCATATAAGTCCTTGCTTCAGGCTCCAGCCCTTCGTAACATCAAGCATGGTGGTGCTTACCCAGGCCTCTTGAGGAGAGACCAGAGGCTCAGAAGAAATTCCAGGTCATCTTGGCTTCATAATAAGTTAGAGGCCAGTCTGGACCATGATCTCAAAACCAACAAATTTCCATAGAGTCCAAGACTGTGTCATGGAATGAGATTGGCAAGGCAAAGTGTGCAGTGGGTTCATTTTTAAAGTCTAGGTCGAAATCTCAGCTACCAAAATGGAATAAGTTCCTCTACTGTCCTTTAGTTAGTGTGCTAACATATAGCAATCACCCTTCTGCTTCCTCTAGATCCCAGAATTGCCCTAAAAAACCTCATTTATATTGAGGTGGAAGTGGGAGAGATGATTAGCTCTGGAGAAGCAAGGGGGAGAAGACGACGATAATTTACTGCAGTTGTTTGGCTTATGGACTTTTCCAGGGTTCCCTGTAGTTAGCGTCTTTTGTGGTAATCTGGGTACCCTAGATACTGTGCTGCTTATGTAAACACTTAAATATTTTTACAGATTTCATTTACTTTCATCCGTTGACAGCTGTCTGAAGTACTTCCTCGAAATGGCTTTTGGTTTGTCCAGCCACTCAGGGGTCACTGAAAAAGTGATCTTCCAATTACACTTTGCATCAATTTCATGGACCATTTGAAAGTAAAAACACAGGGTTTGTTGTTGTTGTTGTTGTTGTTACAAAGTCCCTGAGGGACAACAATCCTAACTGTGAGAGATGTTTCCCCTTTTATTTTATAGGCAGGCAAAGCTTAATCACTTTATAGGGATCTTAGTCTTTCCCATTATCCAATAATATTCCCTGGATTCTTAGTGGCTTTAACTTTGAATTCCTTTAATCTAGTGTTAGTGTTTTTTGATGTCTATTCCCATCTTTCATTAGATTCAGTGCCCAAGCAAAGAGGGGAACAGAGAACTAGCAAATCCTCTCACACAATTAGGCTTAGGTAGGAGGAAGACAGCTCAGTATTTCCCCTGCTTCCTGAAAAGATATGATTACAAATGTACCCATCAGTCAGTCACTGTGCAAGGTAGCAATGAGATAACAGTCAACCCTCTGCTTCCTTCTTTCAGGGAGAGCATCCCCCAGGCTTTATACACTTGGGTTCTCATGGAGAAACACTCTTACGTAAACGTCTACCAGGGCGGCTGAAACTAGGCTTTGAGTGACATCATGGTTTCCAGTTGGAGAATAATAAGCAGAAAGTCTGAGAAACCGAAAACCATCCCGAGGCATTCCAGGACACGGGGTTGTTACCGCTGTGGAAAGTACACACACGTTGGAAGCAGGAAGTTGCTCCTGATTTCACCAGCTGCTCTAGCAGTGGCAGATGCTGAGGAGCCCACAGGGCCTTCAGGGCTGTGTTGCTTTCCCTGGGCTGCAGCACCAGGATCTTGGTGGTTGAAGACAACAGAAATGTACTTGTCTTGGGTCTGGCACCCAGTAGACTTGCTGAAATGTGCTTCTTTGAATGTCTAATTTACTGTCACAAAAGCTCCCCACGCTGAAGGAGCCCTAGTTTAAATATACATGCGTGCCACTTAAGCCATAAAAGGGAATGGCTGACATCCAGCTGGTGGACTTCAGAAGAGGTACACAGAATCCTGGCCACAGGTAAGTGTAGTAGGAGCTGTGGGCAGGCCTGCTTTTCATCCTGCCTGGCTTCCGCACGGCTAGCTTAAAACCCGAAATAACAACACACAAACTGTATTCATTTAAACACTGCCTGGCCCATTAGTTTCAGCCTCTTATTAACTAATTCTCACATCTTGCTTTAACCCATATTTAGTAATGTGTGTAGCACCACGAGGTGGTGTCTTACCGGGAAAGATTCAGCATGTCTGACCTGGTGGCTGGCTCCATGGCGTCTGTCTCAGAGAGGAGAGGCATGGTGTCTGCCCGAGGCATCTGCCTCACTCCCAGCATTCTGTTCTGTCTACTCTACCCACCTAAGGGCTGGCCTATCAAATGGGCCAAGGCAGTTTCTTTATTAACCAATGAAATCAACACAAACAGAAGACTCTCCCACATCAGGTAAGTAAGTGGATTTTCAGACCTGCATGATCGTACTGTTTCTTATCCCCAACAATATCATCCCATCTTCTAAGACTGAAGCAAGTGGAGTAGTGGTAGGGGACAAAGGAGACGCATATACAACCCCTTTGCCATTTAGAGCAGGTGAAATCAAAGGGAACAGGGAGTTAGACTTTGAAGAACACTCTTTTGAAAAGCTTATCTAAGCAGACCCTGGTGGCACACCCCTCTAATCCCAGACAGACTCAGGTAGATCTCTGAGTTCAAGGCCAGCCTGGTCTACAGATTGAGTTCCAGGATAGCCAGTGCTACACAGAGAAACCCTGTTTCAAAAGCAAACAAACAAACAAAAAAGTGTGTGTGGGGGGGTAGGGGTGGGTGGGTATCTGCTCAACTCATGTGTCTTCTGACAGATAGACGAGCGACTTTTTTCTGATCCCCTGGCTCTCTTAGTCAATACTGATTGAACCAATGATTGCTGACTGAACAGATAAACTGGATTAATCAGAAAGTGTGTGCTAAGAATCTAAAGGGCAACAGCCCCGGAAGTAATCAGCAGAGTGTTCTCAGAAGCAGGAACAAACCAAGCAAACTTAAAAAGGCAAAGGTTTTGATTTTGGTGAAAACAAACAACCGACCAGCAGCACATGCTGTAGGTCATGGAAGTAGAAAGAAAGCAGGTTGGGGGAGAGCAGAAGATGGCAGAGTCCTGGGCCTGCAGAAGGGAGCATCCCCTCTGCTGTTTCTGGGGCTTATTTTGTTTGTCTTTTCTGTGAACTTTCTATCCTTACAAACCTGCAGAGTAGCTCAGCCTGCCAAGCACCAGGCTTCTAAGCATGTGCCACACGTGTCTGTTTTGCTTGTTTGTTTTGTTTTTAAGTATGTTATCTACATTTCTAATTTTTAAAAAGTAAGGTATATAATAAACCAAAATTCCCTTTAAAGCCCTCTTTTGCTTAAATTTGTAGATATTATTGAGTTTATATAAGCACAGGATCTACATTTAAGTAGACTTTTAGTAGCTATGATTTCAGGTTTTGGTCAAAGTCAGTGAGTGTGCTTAGGCAATGTCTTTAAACAGATTTTTGGAAATAGATATTTTAAAACCAGCATGGTGGCACACTTGAGATTGAAGAAGCAGGCTCTTCACTTTGAGCCTCATAGCTAGCTGTAGGACAGTCTGGGCTACATAATGAAACTTCATGTAAAAAAAAAATCTAGTAAACTATCTCAATAATGTAAATTAATTTAAACCACCCAGATGTGTTTTCTGCAATATGGGTTTGGTTTTTCAGAGTCAAGCAATGAGTTTAGAAATAGCTGTATTTAGAAAAAAATCCATAAGTCACACTTTTCAGGGAAATATTCAGAATGCAGACATGGTGGCTATGTCCTGACAGCTGCTGAGGCCTTTGGGCAGGGTACAATGGCCACACTTGCCTAGGGAAGGACAGTGGGTCATGAGAGTGAATTAAACCTAGGAAAAAATGGACTATGAAATCAGTCCTTTGTGGATACTGACCATTATTATTATTATTATTATTATTATTATTATTATTATTGACTGTGGTTGTCAGTAAGAAAGTTCCTTTACCCTCTGATTTGGGCCTCAAATCATCTATACCCTCATCTATAAAAGCAATCAAGATAATGTCACAAAACCTTTCTCAAGGATTTTCCCAAGAGCTGAATCAGAAAGCAGCCACTTAATTGGCATTTGGCAAGTACGTTTTTTCCCTTTATATAAAATTACGAAATCCTTTGACTAGGAAATTTTGACATGCTAGAGCTTGTCAATATGACACACTTTAAATATTATCCACGAGCACAGAAGCACATGTTTGAAAGGTCAGAAAAAATATAGTGGCATTTTTATGCAATGGAAAATGATCTCAGAGCCAGAATTTTAACTAAAATAATCTCTCTCTTGCTCTCCTCCTTCTGTTGGCATTCAGGCGTACCAGGCCCTCTCCTTGGAGACCTGGCAGAGTACTTTTTCCTATGAGTATACCCAGTATGCAGGCAGTACCTTAGCCTGCTGTGTGGTCTCTGTGTTGTGCCCCTCCCTTTAAAAGGTGGAACTCTGTCTACTTTCTCCCTCTTCTTCCTCTTCTTCTCTCTCTTCCCATCTCTCCAGCCTCTGCCTGTCACTCTCTCCTTTTCCATGAGGCCACTCTGTGCCCCCTTTCTCTCTTCCCTCTCTCCCTCCCTACCCCAATAAAACTCTCCACATGAGCTCTGGCATCTATCCCCCCTCCTCTCTCTCTCTCTCTCTCTCTCTCTCTCTCTCTCTCTCTCTCTCTCTCTCTCTCTCTCTCTCCTGATGGTTTTAAATTATAACAATGGTGCCATATGATTTGGCAGGCCTTCCCAGTGCCCCGAGGCACTGAACAACAATGCTTCTCTAGACCCGTGGGAACACCTTCACGGCTACAGATGGCCTCTTTCAGGGACAATTACCGCTGGCCATCCCCCATGAGTGAGGTCTTGTTTCACTCAATCCCAAGTGTCCCTGGGACCTAGCCCCTCAGCCTCCACTCTTTGAATGACAGCTCACAGGGTGGCTTGCACATTTCTTGTTCCATTTTCACTTGATAAAAAGACATTGAATCTCATTTTTTTCTTTTTCTGCCTCACTCATGGGGAATAAGCCTACCAGAAATATAAGTCCAACATCTCAATCCAAACAGCTGCTTACTGGCACCCTATATCCCAATATTTCATGGGACCTTTACCATACTTTCAAGCTTCCTCTTACCTTCACCCCAGTCACCCTGACCCAGGATTCTGAGGCAATGCATGCCAATCCCTTTCCCTTTTCTGTTCTGCTTGCCAGTCCTGTTTGCTCTCCTCTCCCAGAAATCAAAAAGACCATGGCTTGGGCTCTGGCCCACTGGGTGCTTCCCTTATCACCTGCTCCCTGCTTCTGCGCCTGCTGGCATCTCGTGCTCTCACTCAAAAAGTCTCCTTCTTCTATTTGTTCTGTCTATTTGCTCCCTCCTGCTGCCACTGCCATCCTGCAGCTGGGGGAGGTGGGGTCCCTCAGCCAACAGCGAGCTGGCCTGATAAGAGCAGTATCTGGTGCTACTGCCTCCATCACCTTGGCCAGGAAACATCTTTCATGCTTACGGTTCTTTACATGCTGCTTTGTACTGTAAATTCTTATTTTAGGATTTTTTTAAGTTGGTCATCTGACATAATTTCCTGGGAAGAGTTTTGGTTTCTGTTAAAAGTCCTGTCTGTTTCGTATGTATGGATAGAAATGTGTGAATGGTGTGGCCACATGCATGTGTTTCTAACTGGTTTTGAATGCCGGAGTTTTACCTGTCCTGTCTGTGTGGCTTCCTAAGTGGATATGGTTTAAAACCTGCAAGGCTTCTGATTCCAGTTTGAAACTGCTCTGGAAAGTACCATATGATCAGTTGTCATCTTGGTATTTGACCTTAGCTCTAAGATAGATGACTTCACCACCATCTTTAGTAAGGGTGAGCATGTGAACCAGCCCCAACAAGAAGACATCAGGTCTCTAGTATACTTTCAGTAAGGATATATTTCTATATGATAACTCCTGTCCTGTCAAAAAAACCCCAAAGTTTATAAAAGATAAGACTTAGAACGTGCTGGTTTACTGAGATATTAAAGCTGCACCTGTGAATTTGTGTACAGGGAAGAGTCTGTTTACTAAGGTGAATGAGTACACTTCTTAATCCTAATGAACTCTCTGTTTATTGTATCTCCTTCTAGACAAGCAAGTCTCAAATAGTTCCGATTGATATGAACTTTTGAATGATGATAAAATATATGGTTAGGTTTATTACAGCATACTGTGTATCTGGCCTAAAATATACTCTATATAGTGATAAAATTTGAGGTTATGAAGATCTAGTCAGAGTAACAAAAGCTAACTTAGAGAATTACACCTAAGAACTTATGTCTTAGCCAAATGTTCAACACCAAATTTCTAGAGAATTTAAATAAGTGGCAACATGTGTTTGATTAATAAGGTATTTAATAAGTAAGGTATATATTCTATAATGACATGACTGGTCCCCAGAGAAGGTCCTTTTCCCAGAGTTGGACATTTGGACTGAGGCCCCCATGGCCTGTCAAGAGTGAAAGACCCAGGCCCCAGAAAATCCCTGATCTACAACCCCTACACAGACACTGAATGGCCTGACTCCAAGCCCCAACCCAGTGAAAGAAACACACCTTGATTTTGGGACCCAAGTCAGCAAAAGAGATACTTTATCCCTAAGCCTAGAACCCAGAAATAACAGCCTAAATCTGAAACTAGCCCCAAAAGAACACACTGACCCCTAGATTCTGAATATCTAAAAGAAATTTGACGGGACCCTAAAATTGGGGTCAAAAGGCCAAAACGAACCATCAAAAAACAGCCATCTCTGCTTCTGACCCCAAACTAGCCAATCCCTGGGCTGGAAAAACTGACTAATTCTAGGCCAACCGATTTGGGACTCCCCGTGGGAATTTCCTCAGACTGGGGATTCCTCTAGACGGGAATAACCCTAGACCCAGGGCAGCCAATCAGCTTAGTCCCGGCTTGAGCCAATCCTAAGGCTGTGACTGGTTTGGAGAGTTTGAGCCAATCCCAGCCTGTAGGTAGGCAGGTTTGGAGTTGCCCAAGCCCCTTCCCTCACTGCTCTGGGTCTCTCTCCTGCGCTGCTCCTGTTGCTGTTGCTGTCACTGCTGCCATCACACCTGCCATTGTGGCTGTCATCGGGGCTGCTGCCACTTCAGGAGAATGGAGGGACCTGAGTTAACTCGTAAATAAAGCATTGGAGTTGGTCTCATGGTGGTGATTCAGGTTCTGGATCTCACTCAGTGCTGGCCTCTGTGCTTCCTCAGTCCCTGCTAATGGGCCACACCCCAACTTACAAGCTTCCTTTTCTCCTGTTCCCATTGGCCCTAGGAATCTTTTCCTTATCACGTTTCTTTGCCTTCTCAGGAGCCAGGCTTAGTCTGGCATAAACTTGGTTTTGTTCCCTACAGGTTAGGATTATGTTCTATGTCTCAGGATTACAGCTAAACACCAGAGACTGAGATCTTCCTATTTGATGATACCTAAACAATCTAAACTTATATATGCTCTTAAAGGTAAGCTTAAAACAAGTAACTAAAAAAAGTTTGCCTATTCATATGTACCTAATAGACAGATAGCAATCAAATGCTCAGATATTTGCAGAATATGGCATTTAAAATGTTTAATTAAAAATCTTGTTGTAATAGAGAGACTTGTTAATTCCTGGCAGCACCCGTATTTCCTCCAAAGAAGATGAATGGGAACAAAAGAACCTCTACCCAGAACTTGCTTCAAAAGTGGCAACCACAGCCACTGAGCAAAATTGCCTTTCACCTCAACTACTGCCAAGACCCTTTTCAGACCATGGGCAAAACAGGACACTGGGGAATTGACTGCCTTGAGTTACCTAGACAAAGGTAGGCTCGTCCCCCCTCAAGTCAATATTCCACAGAAATTCCTTTGGATCTTCTAGGACCTGGCGGGGCTAGAACTGTAGGCTAAAGATGAATGTCCCAATGTAACAGAGGAACCACCACTGAAGACTGATATTATCCTGAGACCTCCACCCTCAGTGACCAAGGAAGACTCTGGGTAACTGTCTAGGTAGCCAGCAAGTAAGTTTCTGTCCTTTTCAGTTGCTAACTCAGGTAAAATTTATCCTTCTCAGAACTCTGATGCTGTTTGACATCTAGTAACTTTGTTGGCTTAACAGCAACAACCAAGGCTTCAGCTGCCTTCCCAGTTCTCTGTGTAAATAAACTTCAGGTCACAGGCCCCACTTTCCTAGAGCTAATACTAAGTCTAGACACAATTTACCTTGCTACCAGACTCAAGAAAAGAGAAACTTATGAAACACCTTTTAATGTAACTTTTATCTTTCCTTTACTTAACAAGGCTCACTTTGCAGTGACTGCTCTCAATGGTCAGCCACTTGTATCTCCTGGTGAATTAAAGAGAAAGGGGGTGTTTTAAGGTGTAAAGTTTATAGGAGGAAATGAAAGTTGGAGATGGGAGGATCTAAGAATATTTCTGGGTTTAAGAAAGTGACTTAAGGTCTGTAAATACAAGTTACGAAGGTCTGGGAATGGAAAGGCTGAGGCGCTGATAAAGAGAATGTGACTTGAGATGTTTGGAGGAGTGAAACACAGTCCAGATATCGTTCTCGTTATGCTGCTGTTATACTAAGACTCCACAAGTTCATAGTCTTAGCATTAATTAATGAAATCCTGATAAGCCATTAACCAGGCAGAATACTTCCACTGTGTGAGTTACCACCTTTTCTGTAATGTGGATTTTGATTCAGATTACAAAGAGGGGATATGTTAATGTATCTAAAACTTCTATCTTTTTCTAAACTCAAGGGCCCCTTGCAGACTCCAGGGAGTTGACTTGGCTCCACCTCAAGCATGTCTGATACACTGCCAGCCATGCTCCAGACGAGTGCTGGCAACCAACAGCCTAAGTTCCCCACCTTTCTCTGGTCTTGTGGCCCCCTGCCCTTGATTACCAGGACCTAAGAAAAAAATTTCCCCTAAACTTAACCTTGTCGTCTGCTCTTGCAGCCTCTGGTCAGGTCAAAGTGGCACCACCTGTAACACCTGGACAGTAAAGTGAACCAGCCAGCTATCCCAGGACCTGGAAAACACCCCAGATTTCTAGGTCCCCTAAGGTTCCAACACCCCCAGATTAACAGGAAACAGTCTTGAGAACTCAACCCCTAACTTGCCACCCCTAACTTTTCATCTTTTTATAATAAACAAAAGGGAGGAATGTTGGCATGTAGGCATACTTGACCCACCCCTTGGAGACCTGGAATAGTGTGCCATCCCTGTGCTCAATTCCCAGTACATAGGCAGTATCTTACCCTGCTGTGTGGTCTCTGTGCGCATGCATTGCACCCCTCCCTTTAAAAGGCAGAACACTGTCCGCTTTCTTTCTCTTCTTCATCTTTGTCTTTGTCTTCGTCTTCATCCTCTTCCTTTTCCTCCTCCTCCTCCTCCTCCTCCTCCTCCTCCTCCTCCTCCTCCTCCTCCTCCTCCTCCTCCTCCTCCTCCTCCTCCTCCTCCTCCTCCTTCTTCTTCTTCTTCTTCTTCTTCTTCTTTCTCTCTTTACCTCTCCCCAACCTCCACCCATCTCTCTGTCTTTCTGTCTCTCTGTCTCTCTCTCTCCAACCATTTTAAATCATAACACCTCCCTCTCTCCATTGTCCTTCTCTCCTATTCCTCAGCATGCATTTCTAAGTAATATACAAGTCAAAACAATAAGGAAGGAAAGTTATCAAATAATGTTCAATCAACTTCTTGCCTCCTAGGGTTTCTCATTATTTCTCCTCTCTAAACATTTTCTAAAATGGCAGGAAGTGAAGAAAGTGAAGAGAAGATCATAGACAATCATGGTGAGTCAATATTCTGAAAATATCTCTTTCATTGCAAGAGCGTGGAACTCTTGCTGGACCCCACAACCAAAATTAATAATATACCTTATGGTCATTTAAGACTTAAGACTGCTAGCCTACTGTGCACTCAAATTGTTTACTCTGCCTTCAAGATAACAATGTAACAGTAGACCTTACTTGCCCTTGATTTCCCATGTAATCAACTTTTACAACCTAAGCTGAGTAATAGCTGTAATTTTAAGTTATGGACTTTCCAGGTCATGTCCCTGGCCCAGAAAATGCACATATATCATTTGTTGAAAGCGACAAATAGGGAGATTGAAAGCATCATCCTAAAGTCTCCCACAGAGGTTGGAAATAATTATTTATGGTTACTGGTTAATAAAGGACATTTGCTATCTGAGTCAGTTGTGGTCAGTTGTACCCAGGGACTTAATCCCTTGTAAAACTCTGTTAAAGATTTCTGTAAAGTGTCTACTCATTCCACATGTGATGGTTTCTATACTGTTCAGTTAATACAGAGAGAAGTATTTCGTTAGGGACAGACCTACATCACGCATACCATAGACGCAGACACACAAAGGCAGAAGCAGACATCAACAGGGACACACACAGACAAAGGGATAAACAGGTTCACAAGACAGCCTTAGGGCAGTCACAGATTCAGACTCATACAACAAACAGACAGAAGATGACAGACACAGGGAGCATGAAATAGAGATTTCAAATCTGGACTTACCCTTGGTTAAATGATTCCAAGGAGAATTCTTTTCTTTCTTTCTTAAATGAGACACCTATGTATTATTGGTAACTGGAAGCTAATCACTAATGCCTATAATCTGAGTAAAAATGACAGGAGTGGACAAGAGGTAGGACACTAGTTTTAGAAACTAAAAGACCACGTGAGCACCAGACCTCTGGACTTGGGACACCTTGAACTGGTGAGTTGGTGAGGGGTGAAGCAGATGTCGACAGAGAGAGCAGGAGGCCAGTGGGTCCCCTCTGGCTTTTCACAGAGCCTGACAGAAATCCTCTGGAGAAAGTGAAACTGAGAGGTCACTTATTTGGATAGGGAACTAGAGTAAGAGTCAGAAAAAAAAAATGGGAAGACCCTAGTCTTTCCACTTCCTCTAGGCCCCCAGGGAGCTCTCTCAGGTAGAACAACATGGGAGAGGAAGAGAGGGAGAAGAGAGGGAAGGGAAGGAAGCAAAAGAGAAGGGCGGAAAGAAGAGAGTTTCGGGAGGGGGCAGGGTGTGCCTTTCTCTCCAGACATTGTGAGTCACCCAGAGAATGGTCACACTCACACCTGACTGTCCCTCAGGGGCATCCGCCAGCTAACAAGCCCTCATGTGCACAGAAAGTTCAGCCATGTTTTAAAAAATTATTGTATTAGTGTTTTTAATTATGCTTACATGTGGGTCTGTTTGTGGAAATGTACCTATGAGTATTGATGGCTTCAGAGACCAGAGAGAAAGAAGGGAGACAGTTTGTTTGACTAACTGATAAACAAATCCACTAATAGAATAAAAGAAGTCAGAATAACAGTGAACATGGAGATGACTAAACTAGCCATAAAAATAAGAATTTTTTTCCTAAAGTGGGTGTGTTGGTGTGAGTTGTATTATCAGGAAGAAGAACCTCAACTTCAAGGCCAACATGGGCTACATAGGGAGACCCTGTCTTAAAAAAAAACTCTCAGAACTCAATAAAATACACATATTCATGATAAAGGGTCCATAGAAAGTCCTGTGTAAATTTTTTTTTTTTTTCGAGACAGGGTTTCTCTGTAGCTTTGGAGCCTGTCCTGGAACTAGCTCTTGTAGACCAGGCTGGTCTCGAACTCAGAGATTCGCCTGCCTCTGCCTCCCGAGTGCTGGGATTAAAGGCGTGCGCCACCACCGTCCGGCCTGTGTAAAATTTTTTGAAAGTAATCACAATAAAGCATGATAGTCTAATTTAAACAAATTTGTCTCCCCCCCAAAAAAACACATCAAAATCTTACAAAAATACGAAAATTTCTTGTGTACAAAATATTCAAAATTAGGATAATTTAAGACCCAGAAATTAAGATGGAAGTCAAGCTGTTTCTTTAAAATTCTAAGAAAAATAATGTTCAATTAAAACTCTTCACTCAGACTGTCAATCAAATGTAAAGGTGGAATGAGGAAAATATTAGACAAATATAGGTCTCATTAAATCAACTTCTCCTGCTTCCCTTATTTAGATGTTGTTAGCCTATGAGCTTTGGCAACAGAAAGAATAGGGTTGGGTGGGATTTCACTATGGAGAGATAAGGGGAACAAGAGGATCATAGCCCTGCATGGCGAGGGGAACGGTGCAGGGGGCTCACCTGCTGGAACATCCTCATGAAGAGCTTCTGTGGGACAGACAGTGATGTGAGAAAAACTGAGCAAATGGAAGCATAAACTGTTTATAAAGTTAGAAAGACAAGCAAACATTTTATGAGAACGTTACCAATTATGTGTTCTGGCTAGTTTTATGCCAATTTGACACAAGCTGGAGTCATTAAAGAGGAAGATGCCTTAGTTGAGAAAATGCCTCCGTGAGATCAGCCTGTAGGGAATTTTCCTGATTAGTAATTGATGGGGGAGGTCCCAGCCCATTGTGACTGGTGCCATCCTTGACTGGTGTCCTGGGTTCCATAAGCAAGCAGGCTGAGCAAGCCCTGGGGAGCAAGTCAGTAAGCAGCATTCCTCATGGTCTCTGCATCAGCTCCTTCTTCCAGTTTCCTGCTTTGAGTTCTGCCACGACTTCCTTCAATAGTAGACTATGATGTGGAAATGTGAGTTAGATAAACCCTTTCCTCCCCAACTAGCTTTTGGTCATGGTGTTTATCACAGCATGCACACTGACAATATGCACAATTATATATATTTACATTTCCCATTGCCAGGAACAGATAAAATTCCTGTTTGAGAATACAAATGCTATATTGATAGCTTTCAAGACTTTTAGAAAATAGCTGACCAGAAATCTTCTCAGGGTGTTCAGTTGGGAAACAGGCTAGCCAACCGCACTCTGTAGTTAGTATTCCTATATGATAAAATATCATTCAGGATGGAAGAAAGGTACTTGACTTGGGAGGAGGAGTTGAGGGGGCATCTTCAAAAACAACAATATATTTCTAGATGAGACTACTTCTGAACTTCCAATATCACTAACTCAACAGAAAAGTTACAGTCGTGGTTAAGATCATAACAATGGAAGATTCTCTTTCATCACTCAAGTGGGCCCTACGTTCTACCTAAATATATTTATAAGAGAGGCAGACAGAGATCACACACACACAAAAGAGAGACCTTAAAAGCCAAAGTTGGAATGACAGAGCTGCGAGCCAAGGTATGTTGGCAGTCACCGGCAGCTGGAAGAAATGGCTTATCCTCCAGAACCTTCTGAGAGCATGCAGGCTTGTTAATGTCTTGGCCATGAAATTCTGGCTTCCAGAACTGTGAGAGAATATGCATAACCTATTGGATTTACAATAATTTACCATAGCAACTATATTAGAGTATTCATAGCAACCATATTAGAGTAGCTAATCATTAAAGCCCTCTGCCTCCCATCTCCTAATCCCATCCATCCTCTGTCATAAGTTTTTCCTCTCTGTCATGATCTCTTTCAATCTCATGTTTATATTTCCCAAGACGGTGCACATAGAAACATGTGTGAGCTGGCATGCAAATATCAATTCTCTATTAAAGGAAAAAAATCCTCACAAATAGTTTTATTTAAGCAGAACAGATGCTGTGTTTCTCCATAAATATCATGTGTAACTCAATAAGGTGCTATTTAATAATGGAGCTGAGTCTTTGATTTCTTTCTTTTACTTTTGTTCTGCTTTATTTGAGACAGGGTCTTACTATATAGTCCCAGCTAATCTGGAACGTACAGAGATCCTATTGCCTCTGCCTCCTAAGTGCTAGCATTAAAAGTGTGCAACACCACAACTGGTCAAACCTTTGCTTTATTACACATATGCCAGAGCTAAAAACATTAATTAAGTCTTTCTCTCCTCAACGACTTGTGTAATCTTATATTTGCTGAACTGAAAGAGATCTAGTTTTATTTTTTATTTTTTTGGGGGGGGGTATAGAGTTTATTTAGTGTGTTATGGAGGGGTAAAGGAAGGGGGAAGGGGTGAAAGGGGAGAAGCAGGAGGGGGAGAAGGGAGAGGGGCAGTAGATGCCTCATCAGAAGAGGGACTGGAAGAGAGAGAGCAGGATGGAGAGGAGGCAGGGGATCTGCTTGCCTCTGTGGAAGGGGGAAAGGTTGGGAGTGGGCAGAGCTTGTCTCTTAAAGGGACAGGGTACCCAGGTGACAGGGAAGGTCAGCAAAATGATAACATTTCCATCTTTCTCTTATAATAACAAGACAGGGTGTTAGGCATGGCATGTTGAGGGAATTGGGGTGATGAATTCTCAAGACTGCTTCCTGCTTATTTGTGGGCATTGTCTGGGGGGAGGGGCCCCAAGAAAGCTGGGTGTTGGTCACATCCTGGAGTAGTTGGTTGCTTTACTCCTGTCCAGGGTTTGTGGTATGGAACTCTTCGGTGTCTCTTGGACTCTGTTGTCTACCTAGAGCCTCTCCTCAGGGTCCTCCATGGTCATTGAGGGTCGAATTTGCATTTTGTTGTTAGAAGCTGGGCCTGCCAGATTCCAGAAGATCCATTTGCAGTGAAGAGCAGGCAGGATGTTGGAAGGTGGTCCAAGTCCAGGGTCTCCACATGTCCTCAGTTGGCCCGCCTCTTCAGAAGAGGGACAGAGACAGGTGCAGACAGAAATTTAGGTTTTTTTTTTTTTTTTTTTTTTTTTTTTCGAGACAGGGTTTCTGTGCAGTTTTAGAGCCTGTCCTGGAGCTAGCTCTTGTAGACCAGGCTGGTCTCGAACTCACAGAGATCTGCCTGCCTCTGCCTCCCGAGTGCTGGGATTAAAGGCGTGCCCCACCACTGCCCAGCTGAGATTTAGTTTTAAATGCAATAGATTTTATTTAAAAAAGAAAATCTCTTCAATCTCTTCAAGGTTGCTTAAATTTCCCTATGGTTTTGAAATTATTTTAAATTAAAAAAAGCAGAAATAGGTGCTGGGAAGATGGCTCAGAGGTTAGGAGCTCTTGCAATTCTGTCAGAGGGCCTTATTTCAGTTCCCAGCACTCACATTGATCAGCTCACAACATGCGGAAAATCCAGTTCCAGGGGCTCTCACACCTCTAGTCTCAGAGCGCACATGCACATATATATGTGCCATGTCTGTACACACACCTTAAAGGAAATATACAAAAATATGTACTTTGTATATATATTTATATAATGTACACATGTAATCACTCACAAATGTACACACATACACACATATTAGTTTTTTGAGACAAGGTTTCTCTGAGTAGGCCTGACTGTCCTGGACGTCTGTCTGTCTATAGATCAGGGTAGCCTTGAACTCTGATATCTGCCTGCCTCCGCCTCCCAAGTATTGGGACTAATGATGTGCATGACCACCACTTGGCAGTAACTTGTTTTTTGGTTTTTCGAAACAGGGTTTTTCTGTGTAGCCTTGGTTGTCCTGGAAGTCACTCTGTCGCCCAGGCTTGCTTCAAACTTGTAGAGATCCACCTGCCTCTGCCTCCCAAGTACTAGGATTAAAGGTATGCACCACCACTGCCCAGCATAATGAAATGATTTTAAAAGCACAAATGTAGTAAGGAATTCATATTTACTTGCAGTAGCATCAGCTCCCAGAGACAGAAGCGAGAGATCTGCGTGTGCTTAGTGAATGTGCATCAATGTCTGTGCATAACTACATTCAGGTATCTCTGTATAACAGGAATTGACTCATGAGATTATGCACACCAAACAGTTCCGCAATCTGTTATCAACAAGCCAGAAAAACAGGCTAACTCAATCTGAGCCCAAAGGTCTGGCAGGACTTTTTTTCTCCTACTGGTTTGAGTGAGGAAGAGCAGACTCTGGTTCTTTGGAGGCCATCCCTAAGCTCGTTCTAGGCAGCATCATAACCTTTGGACATGCTTCCTGACTCTGGTTCTTTGGAGGCCATCCCTAAGCTCGTTCTAGGCAGCATCATAACCTTTGGACGTGCTTCCTGAGAGATGAAGACTAAGTCCTTTGCTTTCTCACACATTGTTCCATATATTTTTAACGGGATGGGATAACCAGTGGTGGGTGCACATTTATGTAGGCTTCATTGTCTGGTAGGATAGCCACACACCCCTGGGTGCCTGCCCACTCCTTTCATTAAATGAGCCACGAAAGCCCCAAACCTTCCATGTCCCTGAGTGGGACAGGATACTGCCGCATTGCTACATAACAGAAAAAAACATTTAAAATGTCGAATTTTGAGTGCAGAAAAGAGGGTTGTCCCAGCTCAGATATGAAGGAAATGTGCCTTCTCTCTGTTTTCTTGGTGGGGAGGGGACTTAAAAAGATCAGATGATGACTGCCTCATTGCTGAGAGGAGAGCTTTAATCATTTTACTGACTCAAATGTTGATCTCTTTAGAAGACACCCTATCCCCTCCCCACAGAAATCTTATGTCCTACCTATCTGAGCATTTCCTTAACCCATCTGATTGGTTAAGAATAGAGAATTAAATTTTTTTTTTTACCATAGATTGCACCAATCTCTTTGGCAGGTTTAGTTCTGTTGCCAACTGATTGCAATGTGACCTTCTTAGTGGCATTTCCAACATTGGGAACTTACTTATGTGTGTGTTTTATATGTATGCCTTATGCCATGACTTACAACCCTCTTTACTCTTTCCTTTAATAGCCTGCCCACTCTGTGAGAGAGGACTAGGCCTATGCTTACTCCCCGGTCAGTGCTTATCACTTTATAGATGTTCAAATATTTCTTGAAAGGTTATTATTGGACTACAAAACTCTACTTTTAATTAGTAGATAAAGTGAGCATAACAACCCTCTTTACTCTACCAGTAGGTGCTTGTCATGAGCCTCTCCCTCTACAAAACCAAGATGTGGAAAGCCTCCTACTACTGCCCTATTGTAAAAGGAACAAAAGGTGTCCGTTTTGTAGAAATTACTTCACAGAGAGCAAACAACTGGATAAATTTTGAAATAGCTTTCACACTGAGTCAAGCCATGCAACCGTTTCTTCAGTCTTTAATCCCAGAAGTAAACGCTGTAGTAACGTGAACATTAAAAACTCCTAGTCACAACTACATCATCCTTCTTCTGGAAGTCTTTTTTTAAGGTTCTTTAATTGTACCCTCAGAGTGTCCCTGAGTGCAGTGTTCCCTCCAGATGCAACAGACCAGGCATAATGACCTGGAGAAGGAGAGGCAGCCCTAGTAGATAACCATGTCAGTAGACAATTTAGTAGTCATGGTTTCCTTTATAAAAACACTTAAAAAGTTTTGTGAGGGCAGGTCCATGCAGAAGCCAGTTAAGGCCATCAGACCTCCTGGCACTGTAATTACAGGCAGTTGGAACCCACCCTATGTGATGGGGGATGATGGGAACGGAATTCAGGCCTTCTGCAAGAGCAGTGCATGCTTATAACTGCTAAGCTATCTCTCTAGTCTCAAGTTATTGTTTGCTGTTAGATTATTTTTATTTTATTTGTATAAGTGTTTCATTTGCCTGCATGCCTGTGTGCACCGTGTGCATGCAGCACCCGTAGTGTCTAGAAGAGGTCATTGTATCCTCTGGGACTAGAATTACATAAGGTTGTAATTCACCAGTTAGCGCTAGGAATCAAACTCTAGTCTTCTGGAAGTAAGTGCTCTTAGCCACCGACTTAGGGTTTTTATTGCTGTGAAGAGACAAGATAACCACACCAGCTCTTAAAAAGGAAAACATATCACTGGGCCTGGCTTACAGGTTCAGAGATTTAGTACCTAATCATCATGGTGTGAAGCACGGCAACATGCAGGCAGACATGATGCTGGAGGAGCTGAGAGTTCTACATCTGGAGCTGCAGACAGCCAAAGAAGACTGCCTACCACCCTGGGTGTAACTTGAGCACATAAAGCCTCAAAACCTGTTCCCACAGTAACACACTTCTTCCAACAAGGCCACACCTCCTAACACTGCCACTCCCTATGGGCCAAGAATTCAAACACGAGTCTATGGGGGCCATACCTATTTAAACCATCACAACCATAGAGTTATCTTTGCATTTCCCAAGTTATTCTTTCTCTCCTCCCCTTCCCTCATTCTCTCTCTCCTCTCTCTCCTCTCTCTCTCTCTCTCTCTCTCTCTCTCTCTCTCTCTCTCTCCCTCCCTCCCTCCCTCCCTCCCTCCCTCTCTCTCCCTCCCCCCCCCTCTCTCTCTCCCCCCCATCCTTAGTGGTTATATATATTTAGACTCTAGGCGTTGTTTTCTAAAGACATAAAACTCCATGACACATTGTAGACAAAAGCTTTGAGACACTTTAGTTTAATAGTAGATTTTCTGTGGAAACACTGTGTATATTGTTTTGTAAGACTTGCCACCACCCTGTCACAAGTGACTTACACAGCTGGAACTTGTTGTCTCATTGTTGTAGGGGACAGGAGCTGCCAGTCAGATAACAGCAGGGCTGCTTCCTGGAAGCCTGGTGACCGATGGGCATCTGATAACAAACTTGTCATCTCTGTATCTTTTCTCTTTCCCTTTCATGAGAGGACACCAACTAGGATTAGGGAGAGCCCTAATGGTCTCAGTTTTACTTGATTACGGCTATAAGAACCTCATATCCAGATAAGGGCATATTTTCAGGTTGCGAGAATTAAGATTCCACCCTTCCTTTCTTCCTTCCTTCCCTCCCTCCCTCCCTCCCTCCCTCCCTCCCTCCCTCCTCTTTCTTTCTTTCTTTCTTTCTTTCTTTCTTTCTTTCTTTCTTTCTTTCTTTCTTTCTTTCTTTCTTCTTCCTTCCTTTCTCCCTCCCTCCTTCCCTTCCTGCCTTTCTCCCTCCCTCCCTCCTTCCTTCCTTTCTTTTTTTTTTTTTTTTTTTTGGTAAGGCGGGGAGACAGGGTTGAATGCATTACCAACCTACCCTGACCTGGAGAATGCCAGCAGCTCACAGACTACTATTATATGTGATTCGGTCTGCAAGACTGGGTGGTTTGAGCAAGCTAAGACACGGCCAGTGCCTATCAAGAAAGAATACCACAGACTGGCTAAGCTTGGCAAGTGGATCTGCAGACAAAAGGAAAACTGTGCCCAGAGCAAAGACTGAGCTTTGAGCTGCCCAGTTCTGCTCCCACATGAGAGAGCACCACTGAACATGTGCCAGTCTTCAAAAACAAGGGACAAACTGTTGCTCTAATTTTATGAAATTAGATCTGATAATCGTTAGCTAAGGGATTAAACAACATGGACATAGAGAAGTGAGCTCACATACAGTTTAATGCTCTCCTTGTTGAAGATTGTTTCTTAAATGAAATGTATTTTCGATTCATCATGGGAAAACAGATGCAAAGATGGTCTAGCCAGTTGCAGTCACATCCACTGTGGGATTCTTCAGCCCCATGTCTCTTCATGAGACAGCCCTTTGATGAATGAAATTTTATTTATTCTTGCTTGTTTCTGTCATGTTAAAATATTATCTGTGGGCAAGAAATAAAGAAATATACTCGTAGTTCTTCAACCTTTTTTTTTTTTTTGAAACAGAGTTTCTCTGTGTAGCCCTGGCTGTCCTGAAACTCACTCTGTAGACCAGGCTGGCTTCAAACTCACCAAGGCCCACCTGCCTCTGCCTCCCAAGTGCTGGGATAAATGGCATGCCCTACCACTGCCCAGTCTTAGATTTTTCTAAAAAAATCATATTTATTTTAAAAATTATGTCTATTTATGTGTCAGCATGAGTTTATGTGCACTGCTTGAATGCAGATGCCTGAAAAGGACAGAGAACATTGAATATCTTGGATCTGGAATTAGAGATGGTTGTGAGTCACCTGAAGCCATTCTGAGAACTGAATTCAAGTCATCTACAAGAGTAGTAAGCATCTCTCCACCCCATGTTTGATTCTCTCTTGTTCCTAGAAATAACCGCAGGTGTTGGGACATTATATTGCCTCAAGAAATATTTGTTTGTTATAAGGGAATGAGGTAGCAGTGTGATACATGCACTTCTCTAGTCACATGCTCATTCGGTTATTCATAAACTATATATATATAATGTTATATATATATAATGTTAGAGTTTGGATATGAGTTGAAAATTTGATTTCCACCCAGTTGTGCTTCTTTGAGACATTCTGGGAGGTGGGGGCTTGAGAGGGAGCCCCCAGGTGAGGTCCTTGGGTTATGTTATTCTTGATCCCATGTGTACTCCTCTTTGTTTGCTGTCTGTTCTGACATGAATAGCTTTCTTCTCCCACATGCTTCCAGTATCATGCTCCCAGCCTGTAGAAATAAGTGACGTGGACTGAACCCTATGAAACAGTGACTGTGCCAAACAAATCGCCCTCCCTCAGGTCATGTATGTCAGTTACTTTGGTCACAGTGACAGTAAAGAAATTAATACAAATAGGTATGGGTTGTAGCTTAAGGAGTTCTAAAGAGCAGGGCATAGAGTACATACCTTTGTCCCCAGCACTCAGGAAGCAGATGCAGGTAGATCTCTGTGAGATCAAGTACAGCCTGCTCTTTTCAGAGAGTTCCAGGACAGCCAGGACCTCACAGAAAAACCCAGTCTCAAAACATTAAATCCCCCAAGTTACAAAAAAAAAAAGTTACAAAGAGGTTACAGTGTAATCTTTTTAATTGTTTGCTCTTTTTTTTTCGGGGGGGGGGGGGGGTCTCACGACCCAGCTCCCAAATAATCACCCAGAGATGGCTTGATGAATGAAGAATACTTGATCATAGTAAATGATGTTTCTGATGTGTTCTTGGATTTGGTTTGGCAGTATTTTATTGAGTATTTTTGCATCAGTGTTCATGAGGGAGATTGGTCTGTAATTTTCTTTCTTAGCTACATCTTTGTGTGGTTTGGGCATCAGGATAACAGTAGCCTCATAAAAAGAGTTTGGTAGAGCCGGGCGGTGGTGGCGCACGCCTTTAATCCCAGCACTTGGGAGGCAGAGGCAGGCGGATCTCTGTGAGTTCAAGGCCAGCCTGGTCTACAAGAGCTAGTTCCAGGACAGGCTCTAAAAAAGCTACAGAGAAACCCTGTCTCGAAAAAACCAAAAAAAAAAAAAAGAGTTTGGTAATGTTCCTTCTGCTTCTATTATATGGAACAATTTGAGTATTAGCACTTCTTTGAAATTCTGGTAGAATTCTGCACTAAAACCAGCTGACCCTGGACTTTCTTTTTAAGTTGGGAGACTTTTGGTGATTGTTTCTATTTCCTTATGGTTTATATATCTATTTAATTTGTTTATCTGCTTTTGATTTAATTTTGGTATGTGGTGCTTATCCAGAAAATTTCTCATTTCCTTTAAAATTTTCCAATTTTGTAGAGTATATGTTTTTGAAGTATAACCTGATGATTTTATGAATTTCCTCCATGTCTGTTTTTATGTTGCCCTTTTCATTTCTAGTTTTGTTAATTTGGATATTTTTTCTCTGCCTCTTGGTTAGTTTGGATAAAGGTTTGTCAATTTTGTTGTTTTTTTCAAAGAACCAACTTTCATTGTTTCATTGATTCTCTGTATTGTTTTCTTTGTTTCTATTTTGTTGATTTAAGTCCTCAATTTAATTTTTTCTGCCATCCACTGTGAATTTTTTTTTTATTCTAGAACTTTCAGGTGTTTTGTTAATTCACTAGCGTGGGATTTTTCCAGCTTCTTTATTTAGGCATTTCATTGTGTCCTAAAAGTTTGGGTAGGCTGTGTGGTTAAAACTCATTGAATTTTAGGAAGCCTTTAATTTCATTCTTATTTTTCCTTTGACCCATTGATGATTTAGTTGAGCATTGTTCAATTTCCACGTGTTTGTGTGCTTTCTGAAATTAGTGTTTCTGTTTAATTCTAACTTTAAGCCATTGTGATCTGATAAGATACATGAACTTATTCTTTCCTTTTTTTTTTTTTTTTTTTTTTGGTCTGTTGAGGTTTGCTTTGTTACAGAATATGTGGTCAACTTTTTAGAAGGTTTCATGAGGTGCTGAGAAGACAGTATATCCCTCTGTGCTTGAGTGGAATGTTCTATTGATGTCTGTTCATCCCATTTGCATAATAACATCTGTTAGTTTTCTTATTTCTCTGTTAAGTGTCTGTCGGGCAGACCTGTCCATTGTTGAGAGTGGGGTGTTGAAGTCTCCCACTATTAGTGTGTGGGGCTTAATGTGTAATTTAAGCTTTAGTAATGTTTCTTTGACAAATGTGGGTGCTTTTGTGTTTGGAGTATAGATGTTTAGAATTGAGACTTCATCTTGATGAATTTTTCCCATAATGATTATGAAATGTCCTTCTTTTGACTGCTTTTAGTTTGAAGCCTATTTAGTTGGATATTAGGATAACTACATCAGCTTGTTTCTTAGGCACATTTGATTGGAAAAAAATTTTCCCAATCTTTTACTCTGAATTAATGCCTGTCTTTGAGGTTGAGGTGTGTTTGTTGTATGCAGCAGAAAGGTGGATTCTGCTTTCATATCCAGTCTGTTAGCCTGTGTCTTTTTATAGGCATGTTGAGTCCCTTAATTTCTATTAAGGGAGATTAATGACCAGGGATTACTAATTCCTGTTATTTTTGTTTTTGTTGTTGGTTGTGGCATTGTGTGTGTGTGTTTCCTTTCTTTGGGATTTGCTGCTGTGAGATCATCTACTGCCTGTGTTTTGTGGATGTAGCTGACTTTGAGTTGGAGTTTTCCTTCTAGTACTTTCTGTAGGGATGGATTTGTGGATAGGTATTGTTTAAATCTAGTTTTGTCATGGAATAGCTTGCTCTCCATCTATGGTGATTGAAAATTTTAATGGGTATAGTAGTCTGGGTTGGCATCTGTGGTCTCTTAGTGTCTGCATAATGCCTTTCTAGGACCTACTGGCATTCATTGTTTCCATTGAGAATTCAGGTATAATTCTAAAAGGTCTTCCTTTGTATGTTACTTGGTCTTCTTCTTTTGCAGCTCTTAATATCCTGTCTTTATTCTGTATGTTTAGTGCTTTGATTATTATGTGGCAAAGGGCCTTTTTTGGGGCCCAGTCTATTTGGTATTCCATAAGCTTCTTGTACCTTCATAGGCATGTCCTTCTTTAGGATGGGAAAGCTTTCTTCTATGACTTTGTTGAATATGTTTTCTGTTCCTTTGATTTGGAGTTCTCTTTCTTTTATCCCCATTATTCTTAAGTTTGGTCTTTACATGGTGTCCCATATTTTCTAGATATTTTATGTAAACAGTTTGTTGGATTTAACATTTTCTTTGACTGATGAATCTTTTTCCTCCATCATATCTTCAACTTCTCTCTTCCATATCTTGTGTTTGGTTGTTTATGTTTGCATTTGTGGTTCCTGATTGTTTATCCAAATTTTCCATTTCCAGAATTCACTCAGTTTGTATTTTCTTTATTTCCTCTATTTCAATTTTCAAGTCTTGAATCATTTACTTCACCTGTTTTATTGCTTTACCTTGGTATTTTTTAAGGTATTTGTTGATTTCTTCCAATTTTTTGTTTGTCCTTTCCTCCACTTCTTTGAGGAAATTTTTCATTCCCGAAACCTTTAAGGTGCTCAATAATCTTCATAAAGTTATTTTAAAGTCATTTTCTTCTGTTTTATCTGTATTGGGGTGCTTAGGTCTTGCTGTTGTAGAACCACTAGCTTCTGGTGGTGCCATATTGCTCTTAATGTTGTCGAGTGTATTCCCACCTTGTTGTCTACCCATCTCTTTCTCCAATCAGTATAGGTGGAGCCTATGCTTCAGGGGGTTCCTCTACTTCCGATTGCTGCAGTTGGGAGTTGTGGCTCTGTTGAAGGTCCCTTCAGGTGCAGGCAGAGCAGAGCCTCTGGTGATCACTCCCCCAGGTGCAAGTGGGCCCAAATCTCAGATGGCCACTCCTTGAAGTACGGGTGGGGACACAGCTCTGGTGGTCACTCCTCTAGGTGGAAGCAAGGCCATGGTTCTTGTGACTATTCCTCTAGGAGCAGGTGGGGCTTAGGCTCTGGTGGTCACTGCAGTGGCTGGGTATTTCGTATCAAGAATGGCAGTGAATGCTTTGCCAGCTTTTCTTAAATTATCCTATCTATGTTTTGCCTCTAGGCTTTCATCTTTCTGTATTCTATAGACCTTCCTTTGTCTCTTACTCTATGACTTACTGTACAGCTGGATGGCTGGCTCCTGACTTCTGACTCTGCTTCTCCTTTTCTTGTTTCTCAATCTCTCCTTCCCAGATTTCTCCTCCTATTTATTCTCTCTGCCTTCCAGTCCTGCCCATCTTTTCAACTGCCTAGCTATTGGCCATCCAGCTCTTTATTAGATCAATCAGGTGTTTTAGGCAAGCAAATTAACAGCCTCACAGGTAAACTTATGCAACGTAAAAGACACACCACATCTGTTCATTATTAAACAAATAGTCCACAGCATAAAACAATGTAACACATCTTAAGATAATATTCCACAACATTGCAGTGATAAAAAAAAGAGGTAATATTCAGTCACAAAGAACTCCTGGTTTATGAGGAGAATTAATCTATAAAATAGGTGACTCATATGCAATATGCAAATATAGAGTATAAAAATAAGGACAGTCAGTCACCATCAAAGAAGTTTTGACCTGCAGCAGATGAGAACAAATGGAGAGACCCAGAGCCAGACCTTATGCAGAGAGTGAGACTTCTGATCACTCAGCCCTAAATAGGTTGTCTCCTTCAAATCCCTCAGGGTCAGGGGACTCTGCAGAAGAGCAGGCAGAAAGAGTGTGAGAGCCAGAGGGGGTGGATAAAACAAAGGGAACAATGCCCTCTAAATCATACACTAAAAACTCACAGAGACTGAGGTAGCACACACAGGGCCTACATGGGTCTGTACCAGAAGAGATCCTAGAGCTGAATCAGAGGGAAGTGGCATGCCTCCATCCCTAACCCAGAAACTGTCTCCAATTTGTAGCCATTGCAAATGAAAATTTAGTTTCTGCCAAGGGAGTCTCACTAGGGAAGCAAACCACTCTTAAAGGTAGGCTGCAAGCCCAACGGTAGATGGCCAACAGAAAACGTACTCAGCAGCATCTTTGAAGAATTTTTGCCTCATGATTTTGTGTCAAGGCTTTTTCTTTTTTAAATTTTTATTTTATTTATGCCCCCTTTTCTCTATTTTTACCCTACATATCCTTTGCATATATATTATGACTTCTAGTTTAGTGTATTTATGGCATTTCTGAGGGTGTAAACTAGTGAGTCTCTGTTTCTTGTGCCTTCCCTTGGGCTCTTTTCACTCAGTTTGTTTTGTCCAATTCCAGTGTGGTTTTTGTTTTATCTTACTATATTTTTTTATTATACCACAGAAGCCTATTTATTCTCTGATAAGAGACAGATAGGGAGTGGATCTGGAAGAGAGGGGAAATGGGAAGAAGTTAGGAGACGCAGAAGGAAGGAAAACCACACTCAGGATATAGTGTGTGGGGAAAAAAATCTAATTTCAATAAAAGGAAGAAATTGTGATTGAATATACATGCAATAACAATTGATGATAAAAGAGGAAATGAATTTGAAGGCGAATGAAGAGGGGCATAAAAGGGAGGGAAAATGTAATTGAAATTCAGTCTTAAAATTAAAAAATGTAATCGACTATTTAAAAAAAGAGCAAAAGTGCCATAGGCATACAGAAGGGCAAGGAGGCATGTGAAAATATTATTAAAGAAATATTTGAGGCATGGGAGAGATAGCTCAGCAGTTAGGAGCACTTGTTGCTTTTTCAAAAGATCTGGGTTCAGTTCCCAGCACTCACTTGGTGGTTCTCAACCATCTATAACTCCACTTCCAGAGGATTCGACAGCCTCTTCTGACTTCTACAGGCACCAAACACACACGTGGCACAATGCATACATGCAGGCAGAACACATATGACAAAAATAAATCCAATTAAAAAACTAGCATATATATTCATATATAAATATATGTACACACACACACACACACACACGAAAGTTGGGTCTTTCTTAAAGGATCAGTAGGACTTTTACAAACTGAAACCAAGTGAAAAAAATGTGGACAGAAGGGAACAGAACTGATGGGTTGGATCCAATGGTAGGGGGTTGACCTGAAATGTCTTACAACACCTGTAGCCACCGAAGAACATTTTTGAATCTTTGAAGAGACCTCCCCTTAGATGAAGATGGTGTTCTTGACTTGAGCCTGTGGGAAGCAGAGCTGCAGTGTATTAAAAACAGATTTTTCTCAAATAGATTAGACAAAGGTTAATAGAAGGAGACACACCCATACATGCCTGTGGGCTTCACAAAGGTGAGCTGTGCTTACCTACAGCCATATATATGATTTCAGTGGCTCTTGAATTTTATGTCAGAAAGGAGCTAAGAAATTTTTCCTTCCTTTTTAACATCCTAGTTTTATCTCCATCACTGTGATAAAACACCCCAACGATAACCACTTTAGAGAGAACGGGATTATTCATTCATCTTATAATTTACTACACATCACTGCGAGGAAGTCAAGGAAACTTAAAGCAGCTAACACATTCAGCGCATGTATCTTCAGTTAAGTGCATGTATTTTTGTGTTCAGTTTACTTTTGCCTTTTTATGTAGTCCAAGACCCAAACCTAGGGAATGGTGCCACAGTGGGCTCTAGGGTTGCACAGCTATTAATCCAATTAAGAATTACCCCACAGACATGCCCACAGGCCAACCTGATCTAGATAATGTCTCATTGAGACTCTTACATGATTCTAGGCTGGGCCAAGTCAAATGAAACTAGACCTCATATTTATTACATGTGCTTATGAGGTGGCCCTAGAGGTGTTTTGGGTAAGATACCAAACAGAAAAAGTAAACCCATGGCCCACAAAGGTTGGGGAAGGAGAAAGGCTATATACACTTAGGCTTTAGGCATGATTCATTGCTGTTTTTACTTTCTTATTTGAAACATACCAACATGAGAAGAATATTGTCTCTATGAGAAGAATATTGTTTCTTTGTAGGCAACTTTCATGGCAAATACGATTGATTATGCTGGAAATCTTGATTCCAGTGGTAAGAAATTTCAGTCAGACTCTATCCATTCCCATGTCCCTTATCATTCCCTTAATTTTCTTTCTAGCCTGCCCCAGTCTCAACATATAAATAGTAATTTTTACAAGATTTTATTTGGCATAAAAACAAGCAGGTTGTTGACTATAAAAGTGAAAAATAAATTAGACCTTCATTTTTCAGATCAAAAAATTTAGATAGTGTATCTAATACAGGACTACAAAGTATTTCAGCAAAGTGGGTATGTGGTTGAGGTGCTTGCTGGGGAAGAGTGCTGCTGGTGATGGGTGGATAGGATGGGCTGGAATCCAAGTGAGCAGAGGAGCAAGACCTTAGGAAGCTGTGGTACTGCCCCAAATCAATGGAAGCAGACAGATCGATCCTGGTGTGGTCAGTCCCTGAGGCAGACACAATGTGGATACTTAAAGGAAAGCAAAGGGCTGAGGATGTTATCCGACGAGAGTATTTGTTAGTATGTGTAAGGCCATGGGTTGATCCCCAGAAACAGCAAAACCAAAACAGACAAACAAACAACCCCTCCCCAATCATGTATTAAACTAAGTAGTTATTCCAAGGAATAAAGATTGTGAAAAACATGTATTTTAAAAGCTAATACATGTCATTCACATAAAAAATCCAGGAAAACATCACAATATTTTAACAGATTGACATTAATAAAATTTTACTCTTTTAGAGTTTTAAGCTACATTCTTGTTAATTGCCCCTTCTCATCGCAAGCGATGCGATTGTCTACAGTAAGAACAGAAAGATGACTTTGTGTGTTGTGACTAATTGTAGTTATGGAGGAAGTTAACTGTTTCTTCTGCTCAAAACCCACAATCAATATGGAAGTTTTTATGATAAGGAAAGCTGTGTGGGGGATTTTCTCCACAGTAAGAAAGTCAGTCAGCAGAAGAAGCCAATGGAGTGTCTTCCGATTCGATTCTGATCCCCATCCTGCAGCCCTCCACGGCTCTCACTTCAGACGCCAGCCAAAAGCCTCACGATGTTTTGCTTGTGCTTAGGATTTCTACATCACAAAATAATCACACACACACACACACACACACACACACACACACACATAAGGGAGCTGGAGAGGTGGCTCAGTGATTAAGAGCGCTTGGCTGCTTTTACAAAGGTCCAGCACCCACGTGGCAGGCAGTTCACAATCATGTGTAATTCCAGTTCTAGGAGAGCCTATGCCCTCTGACCTCCTCCAGTCCCAGGCATGTGCTATCTCACAGGTGGAAAAGAAGTCCACTATCACAATTTAAAACCAAATTAGAAGCAAGTTTTAATTAAATACTGACCAGGTGGATGCACTCTGCACAGGTCCTTCCCAGGGAATGGCCACAAGTCATGTTTTGCAGGGCCTTAAAAAGGTAAGACATGGGGGCCACCATGTTTCCCATCAGGTCTGATCAGAGACGAACATACATCCCGATGGATTTCCTGACCGCCTACCTCCAGCCCACAGGTTATCAAGCACATCCTTTGCAGATGGGTCAAACAAACATAGGATGAACAGGAACTTATTTTTTTTTTTTGAGACAGAGTTTCTCTGCAGCTTTTTTAGAGCCTGTCCTGGAACTAGCTCTTTTAGACCAGGCTGGCCTCGAACTCACAGAGATCCGCCTGCCTCTGCCTCCCGAGTGCTGGGATTAAAGGCGTGCGCCACCACCGCCTGGCCAGGAACTTATTCTTAACTGCAAACAGAACCTGTAAACTGTAAGGCATATTTTTCCGGTTTTGGTCTGACAATGGTGAATAAATAAATATACAAGCAGGCAAACACTCATACACCTAAAATAAGAAATAAACAACAAAAAAATTAAAAAGGAAGAATAAGGGCCATTTATATATTTGCATATGATGCATTATTAAATACATTTCTTTTTTACCTTTAGTAACTTCTTTATATCATTTTTATTCAGCATCTTTTTTATAATTTATTTTATTTTATTTTTTTAAAATGAGAAAACAAGCTATCTTTTTTTCATTTTACATACCATTCTCAGTTCACACTCCCTCCCCTCCTCCCATCTCCTCCACCCCGCCGCCACCCCACCACATCCACTCCTCAGAGAGGATAAGGCACATTGCTTTGAGGAAGGTCCAAGGCCCTCCCTACTATATCTAGGCTGAGCAAGGTATCCATCCAAAAAGAATGGCTTCCCAAAAAGCCAGTACAAACAGTAGGGATAAATCCTGGTGCCGCTGCCAGTGGCCTCGTAGTCTGCCCCAGCTATGCAACCATCACCCACATTCTGAGGGCCTAGTTTGGTCCTATGCTGTTTCCTTTCCTTTCCAGCTGGAGTTGGTGAACTCCCATTAGTTCAGCTAAACTGTTTCATGATGTGTCCCCATCATGGTCCCAAATTCTTTGCTCATATTCTCACTCATCCCACTCTTCAACTGGACTTTGGGAGCTCAGCCCAGTGCTCCCCAAAAGAACATTTGTTCAACTAAGTTCATAGCAGCACTATTTGTAATAGGCAGACCCTGGTAACAACATAGATGCCCCTCAACCAAAGAATGGATAAAGAAAATAGGGTACATTTACATAGTGGAGTACTACTTAGTAGTAAAAAAAAAAACCGACATCTTGAAATTTGCATGCAAATGGATGGGATAAAAAAAACATCCTGAGTGAGATAATCCAGACCAAGAAAGAAGAACATGGTAGGTACTCACTCATAAGGAGATACTAGCTGTAAAGCAAAGGATATTGAGAGTATAGTCCATGATCCTAGAGAGGCTAAGTAACAAGGTGAACCTTAAAAGAAAAATACATAGATCCACCTGGAAAGGAGAAATAGATAAGATCGCCTGATAACATTGGGTGCATGGGGATGAGAGGAGAAGGGAGGGTGGAAGAGGAAGAAGAGGAAAGAAGGGAAGGGTTGTGGAGAGCTTGAGGGAATGGAATAGTTGAAATGGAGGAAGACAGAGATGAGAGCAAGGAAAGAGATGTCTTGATTGAGGGAGCCATTATGAGGTTAGCAAGAAACCTGGCTCTAGAGAAATTCCCAGGAATCCACAAGGATGACCCCAACTAAGACCCTAAGCAGTAGAAGGAAGGGTGCCCGAACTGGCCTTGCCCTGTAGTCAGACTGATGAATATATTAAATGTTACCATAGAACCTTCATCCAGCAACTGATTAAAATAAAGACCTGCAGCGGAGCATTAAATACATTCTTGAAAGATGGAACTTGTTTTGATGAGGTATTAAGAACAAAATCTACTTTTTGATGTGTGTGTGTGTGTGTGTGTGTGTGTGTGTGTCTGTTGGAGACAGGGTCTTGCTATATCACCCAAGCTGGTCTGAAGCTCCCTGTATAACTCAGGTTGGCTTAGAATTCAGGATTGTCCTTCCTCAAGTTCCCATAGGATTATAGACATGAAAATGACAAAGACTACCCAAATCTGACATTTCTACACACACACACACACACACACACACACACACACATGTAACATGAGGGCCTGATTGTTGTGGTTTCTGTCCTCCTACCAGGTCCCACAGCCATTTGGCCCCAAAGAAAATCACACACAGGTCTACATAAGTTATAAACTAATTGGCTCATTAGCTCAGGCTTTGTATTAGCTCTTAAAACATATATTAACCCATTATTCTTATCTATGTTAGCCACATGGCTCAGTACCTTTTTCAGCAGGGTAGGTCACATTCTGCTTCTTCAGTGTCTGGACAGGACACTGGGAATAGCTTCCTTTTTCCCAGAATACTCCTGTTCTCATTGCCCCGCTTCTACTTCCTGTCTGGTTGTCCTGCCTGGCTACTGGCCAATCAGCATTTATTTAAAACATAAATGACAGAATACAGAATTGTCCTGCACCACACACACACACACACACACACACACACACACACACATACACACACACACACACACACATACACACACACTTCGATTTTATTTTACAATCAAAGAAACGTTCTCCAAGCAAGCTTCTGAATGCAAACCTTTAAACAGTTTTGTGTATTTTTATTTAATTTGGTCTGTGCCAAAAGCTCAAGATAGGTTTATATGAGGAAATGACCTCTGTGTTGTGTTACAGACTGGTCAAGTCAACATAGCAGTCAATTGGTATATTCCTGAAAATCATTCCTACATCACGAGGACTAGAAATTTTTATGGGTCTGGGGTCATTCAGAGATTGATGAATCTGACTGTGGACACACTTTAATAAATAAGAGGCTTTATTAAATACTGGCCAGGATCATGGATACTGGTCAGGTCCTTACCTGAGACTCATTCATGCTTAGAGCACCACCCTGACTTATATTAGTTAGGGGCTTAGAAAGGCAGAAGTCACAAGGCTTAGGTACTTCCTATCTCTGTGTAATTAAGCACATATCCTGTGCTCTTGGGGACAACCCAACTTGTTTACAGAAACAAAATACGTGATAGTTATCCAAAATGAACAACAGCCTTCAGCATTCCAGGAAGTTACCTGTCCTTGTGGAAGTGGGGTTTACAGCTTAAAGGTGTTTTTTGTTTAA
Source organism: Arvicola amphibius (assembly GCF_903992535.2). Taxonomy (NCBI): domain Eukaryota; kingdom Metazoa; phylum Chordata; class Mammalia; order Rodentia; family Cricetidae; genus Arvicola; species Arvicola amphibius. Next base: position 169,967,058 of record NC_052048.2, read on the forward strand.
CAGATAGATCTCTTACGCTCAATAATTTATACTTGAAACATAATGTTAGCCATCACAAAATAAATAAGATATACAGGGAGGTACCCACAAACCACCTAGAGCAGTACATTATGCCCACAGTAAATTCATCTCCAACCCACTGTATTACACAATTTTTGATCATTCTAAGCACACCTGCCAAAGGAGGTAGGGTGCCTCTCAGAGACGTGTGGTGGAAGGAAGTCTGAAGAGGAGGCAGGTTGAGCTTGGGACAGTTTGGTTTTGGAATGGGCTCAACGTCCATGTGTTGAAGTTGCCCAGCCTGTTTTGCTTTTGAGAAATAGTGGAATCTTTAGGAGTTAGATACCATCCAAAGGGAGGGAATTAGGCAAGAAGGGGCATGCCTTTGAAGAGGACTCGGTGGCAGGGCAGGGGGGTCCTGCCTCAAACTTTTTCTTTGTTTGCTTCCCAGTTGGCAAGAGATGGGAACTTTCTTGTCACAAACCCTTGCTTGGATATACCACCTCATCACAGTTCTAAAAGTCACATAGCCCAGAGACTAGGGATTGCAACCTTTGGAAGGAGGGGCCATAAACCTTGCTTTGTAAAGTTGCTTATCTCTGGTATTTCTGTCAATGCAATGGAAAGTTGACCGAAACACACATCTAATTTAATATTAATTTGATTTTCAAAATTTTACTAACTTTATTAGTAAAAACAGAAGTTACACTTGTGTTACATCATTTTCAATGTGAGTGAAATGTTTTGCCCAAGATTTGGAGAATATTTTTTCCTTTAGCAGCTGTTTTGGGTTATACTAAATTGATTTCAACCAAATAGTTCACCAACAGACACTATTTGGAAGCCACCTGAAGTCAGTTAGCAGAAAGGACATAGGCGATGCTTTCTGCCTTATCTGAGATTTTGACTTGTCAGTGAAAGAACTGGCCTGACCTGTGAGTGTCTTTCTAGATACTGAAGGGAGGGTTTCATGTAGACTCCGGAAGCTGAGATTTCAGGAAACATTTCTAGCAGAATATTGAGAGATCCTAGAACTAACAAGTTCTTGTGAGCTACAGCACAGTGGAGTGAGCGTGGTTGGATTATAAGCTTTGTTACTGAGGAGGTCCTCAAGGGTCACAACGGAACAAGGAAACACAAATGTTAATCACTCTCTGATTAGATTCATACCCATTGTATACAGGTATTGAAACATTATGTCTTACTTCATAAATAAGCAATTTTTACATGCTAATCAAAAACGTCAGGAGGCAGAAATGGTAACCACCCTGGTTGATCATTATATACCATATCAATGTACAACTCGGAAAACCATGAGTAGATATCATTAAAATAATATTGGTAAAGATAATGTGAAATAAAATAAGCCATCTTTGTCCTTGTTGAAGCTGAACGCTGCCAATACAGTGGAGTTAGTGCACCGTGGATACTGAATTGTACACTGAGAATGCAGTGGAGTTAGCGCACCATGGATGCTGAATTGACCTCCAATTATGCGGTTGTGATTTTCAAAGTTAACTTTCATCTCTGCAAGAACTTTCCGCATTTGGGAAAACGCCCAGACATCAGATCCTTCCTTAGTTCAGATTCCCAGACTTGCCACCCCCTAAGACACAGGCGCGGGGCCCATGCTTTCTGTGAGCAGCAAAGGGAGACTGCCTGCCTCCATGGGAGCTTTCGTTTTGTCCAGGACATGTGGCAGCCAATATGTTAAACTTCCAATCATGCAGTGGCAAAAAGGTTTCCCATTGGATCCAAGGTGGAGTTCTTGGCATAGAGAGGCACTACAGCGTGGCTGCTGCCAAATTCCCTGTAGCAACCAGTGGGGAAACAGCCACAGCATTGGCTTTGCTTTCTATCAGGCCAAGCCTGTTGTGAGTTAGGTGCTGTATTTCTGAAACCTTAGCCTGAAGTCTGGTTTGCCGACCTTCCCAGCAATTCTGAGTCCTTTTTCCTTCATGACTCAGCTGTCATCTGTTTCATGTAATAGCTCAGAACCCTGCCTTATGTTCCTTGTGAGGTGGGGCAATCAGGAGGACTTCAGATGACATTTGTAAGCAGAGACTTTTGCCTTTGGGCTTTTTTCTATCTTCCTTGCCCACTGAAGTACAGGGAACGGAATGTACAGCATCATTTAAGTTACCTGCGATGGGGCCGACACCTTTGATTCATGTTGCTATTCTAGGATGGAAGTGTGGTTATACAAAATAAAGTAAAAAGTCTGTATTAGTTTGCTAAGGCTGCTATAACAAAATGACGCAAACTGAATGGTTTAACTAGTAGGAATGTATTTACCCAAAGTTTGGGGACTAAAAGTGTAAGCTAGAATGTGCTACGATTTGATTTCTTCTGAAGGCTCTTTCCCATTTGCTTGCAAATGACTGAGTCTCAGACAGCCCACTTTGCAGGCAAATCCTTGTGTCTCTTAGCAGTGATGGGATTCCCTTTTCAAGTAACAAGATTCAAAGGGATGGGGAGCCACTTTAAGAACAATGAGACATGTCTGCTCCTGGCAGCACCAGCTACTTCAAGAGGAAGATGGGCATTGAAGAGGATCCTTATGGAGTTTGATAGCCATTTGGGCAAGAAACTGCTCTTGCCTGGACTGTTGCATAAACTGGACACAAAGAACCCGCAGAGAGAGGACTGCTGAACTTGCCTAAAGGTGAGATGATCTTTCGGGGTTCCTGATTCATGAAAGAGTCTGAGAGACATTTTGCAGGACACAGCAGATAGTGACTGAACTGTCTTTGGAATTTCCTCCTTCATGGAAATGTCTGCTGGACACTATGGGCCTGAAGGCCAAAGATGGATGCCCCAACAGTACAGAGGAACTTTGCGTGACTGTCCAGGCAGCAAGATATCTCTGTCATTTCTAGAGTTTGAAAGTTGCATATTTCATGTTTACTTAGGCAGTATTATATCCTTCTGGAGTCTTTGATGGAACTGAAGAATGGATAGATAGTTATAATTTTCCTTAGTTATGATAAAAGATAAAATAGATTTAAATATTGTAACTGTAATTCTTACTTGATAACTGTCTTGTTATATGTAATTTTGCTATGTTAAAGTTAAAGCCTTTTTTCTTCTTTGTTTAAACAGAAAAAGGGGAAGTGATGGAGAAGGTTACTTTCATTGGTTAATTAATAAAGAAACTGCTTGGCCCAATAGGACAGAAAATTAGGTAGGTGGAGTAAACAGAACAGAATGCTGGGTAGAAGGCAGTGGGGCAGACGCTTCAGACAGTCGGCATGCCTCTCCTCTCCGAGATGGATGCAGGTTAAGATCTCCCCTGGTAAGCGACCACCTTGTGGTGCTACACGGATTACTAAATATGGGTTAAAGGAAGATGTGAGAATTAACCAATAAGGGCTGCAGATAATGGACCAGGCAGTGTTTAAAAAGAAAAGAAAGAAAAAAAACCCATTATTTTAGAGCTGCAGTGGTAGCACACGCCTTTATTCCTAGAATTTGGGAGGCAAAATTTCTGTGAATTCAAGGTCAGCCTGGTCTACACAGCATGTTCAAGGCCAGCCAGGGCCGTTAGGCAGAGAAATCCTGATGAATTCAGTCTATAGTGAAGACTTTGGGCCTTTTTATTTGATTGACAAGAAAACTTTTACTTAGTTTGACCAAAGTAAAAAAAAAAAAAAAACAATCAGCAAATTTCTCACATTTGCAAGACTCCTCATCCTTTAACTTTTCCATTCTGCAAATCTTGTAAAAAATTTACATGAAGATATTTAAAATGGCTTTGTTTATACTGGGAACATTCAGCTATCTTTATAAGGGTAGATAAATAAATAGATTATGTTAGACCTATTCTATGGCTAGTGTACTATGCCAGAAACATAGATGGACAAATCTTTATCTTTCCACAATGACAGAATTAATTGCCTAACAATAAATTCTCAGGCGATGTTGGCTTCATTGGCTGCAATTTGTAAAATAGTCTTGATTTCTCTTAATAATTGGCCATTGGCAAGCATGGGTTATCTTATTCTTAGTTGCTAATATCAACTCTCTGATCATGCATAGACAATAGTTATGTCTACATATAACTGTATATGTGTAAGTTACAGAATGGCTCCAAATGGGTTATATTTCAGGAGTCCAAAGACTTCAAGGAGGCCTTAGTGGAAGCAGAGGCAGAGAGCTGAAAAGATGCAAGGAACGCTACTGTGAACTAATCCTTCTATACACTGTCTGAATATATGTCGCTACGATTGGTTTAATAAACAAGCTGACTGGCCAGTAGCTGAACAGGATAAAGTTAGGTGGGAAAGCCACATTGAGAATGAAGGGGTGAGGAAGGGCAGAGTGAGAGTCACCAGCTAGAAGGAGAACAAGTCTGACACACAAAAAATTGGGTTAGAGAAACTGAAAGAACATTGTCAAACTCTTTTTATGAGATTACAGTTAGTTACCCTGATACCCAAACCACACAAAGATTCAACCAAGAAAGAAAATTACAGACCAATTTCCCCCAGGAACATGGATGTAAAGCTACTCAGTGAAATACTAGTAAATCAAATCCAAGGACACATCAAAAAAATATCAGACATCATGATCAAGTAGGCTTCATCCCAGAGATGAAGGGTGGTTCATCATGCAAAAATCTGTCAATGTAATACACTATGTAAACAAAATGAAAAAAAAACCCTACACAATCATCTTATTAGATGTTGAAAAAGCCTTCAACAAAATCCAACATCCCTTTATGATAAAAGTCCTGTAGAGAACATGGTACATGGAACATACCTCAACATAATAAAGACAATATACAGCAAGCCAGCAATCAATATCAAATTAAATGGAGAGAAATGCAAAGTGATTCTACTAAAATCAGGAACAAGACAAAGCTGTCCAGTCTCTCTGCATCTATTGGTTATAGTACTTGAAGTTCTAGCTAGAGCAATAAGACAACAAAAGAAGATCAATGCTATACAAATTGGAAAAAAAGAAAACTTTCACTATTTGTAGATGATATGATAGTATACATAAGTGACCCCAAAAACTCTTATCAGGGAATTCCCAAAGCTGGTAAACACCTTCATTAATGTGGCAGGATACAAGATCAACTAAAAAAAAATCAGTAGTCCTCCTATATACAAATGGATTTTCTTTCTAAGAAAGAAACAGAGAAATATCACCCTGTATAATAACCACAAATAAAATAAATTATCTTGAGGGTAACTCTAACCAAAGAAGTGAAAGACCTGTATGTCAAGAACTTTAAATCTTTGAAGAAAGAAATTGAAGAAGATATCAGAAAATAGAGAGATCTCCCATGCTCTTTGATAGGTAAGAGCAACATAATAAAAATGGCAATCTTACCAAATGAAATCTACAGATTCAATAAATCCCTATCAAAATTCCAGCACAATTCTTCACAGACCTGGAACGAACAATATTCAACTTCATACAGAAAAATAAAAAAAACCTACAAAAATAAATAACCTAAAACAATCCAGAATAATAAAGTATAATAAAGGAACTTCTGGAGGCATCACCATCCCTGACTTCAAGCTCTATTATAGAGCTACAGTAATAAAAACATCTGGTATTGGCATAAAAACAGACACTTGGACCAATGAAATCTAATTGAAGACCCCAATCCACACACATATGAACACCTGATTTTTTTTTTTTTTACAAAGAATCCAAAATTGTACAATGGAAAAAAGAAAGCATCTTTAGCAAACGTTGCTGACATAACTGGATGCCAAATGTAGAAGAATGAAAATAGATCCATATAGATCTATCACCATGCACAAACTGAAGTCCAAATGGATCAAAGACCTCAACATAAATTCAGTTACACTGAGTTCAATAGAAGTGAAACTGTTAAATAGCCTTGAATGTACTGGCAAAGGAGACTAGCTCCCGACTATAACGCCAGAAGCACAGACATAAATGGGAGCTTCTGAAACTAAAAAGCTTCTGTAAGGCAAAGGACACTGTCAGGAAGATAAAATGGTAGCCTACTAAATGGGAAAAGATCTTCACCAACCTTACATGTAACAACAGAGGGCTGATCTCCCAAATATATTAAAGAAAACAAGAAACCAGATATTAAAATACCAAATCATCCAATTTAAAATAGGATACAGATTTAAATAGAGAATTCTCAACAGAAGAATCCAAAAGGCGGAAAGACATTTAGGGAATTGCAAAATATCCTAAGTCATCAGGGAAATGCAAATTAAAATAACTCTGAGATAGCATCGTACACCTGCCAGAATGGCAAAGATCAAAAACACTGATGACACTTTATGCTGGAGAGGATGTGGAATAAAAGGAACACACTTTCAATGTTGGTGGGAATGCAAACTTGTACAGCTACTTTCAGAATCAATATGGCAGTAGAAGAAAATTGGAAATCAATCTACCTACACATCCATCAATACCACTCTTGGGCATATACCCAAAAGATGCTCAATCATACTATAAGAACACTTGCTTAGCCATGTTCATAGCAGTATTATTCATTATAGCTAGAACTTAGAAACAATCTAGATGCCCCTCAACTGAAGAATAGATAAAGAAAATGTGGTACATTTATACAATGGAGTACTATTTAGTGGTAAAAAACAAAGACATCTTGAAATTTGTATGCAGATTGATGGAACTATAAAAAATCATCCTGAATAAGTTAACCCAGACCCAGAAAGATGAACATGGTTTGTACTCACTCATAAGTGGATAGTAGCTGTAAAGCAAAAGATAACAAGCCTATAGTCCACGACCCCAGAGAAGCTAAGTAACAAGGAGAACTCTAAGAGAAACATGTATAGATCTACCTGGGAAGAAGAAATAGACAAGATCTCTTGAGAAAATTGGGAACATGGTGGTTGGGGAAGAAGGGAGGGCAGAAGGGGAGGAAGAGAGGACAAGGGAAGGGGGGAGAATTTGAGGGAAGGGTGTAGTCAAGATGGTGGAAGGACAGAGACAGACAGAAAGAAAGAGATATCTTGATTGAGGGAGAAATTATATGGCTAGCAAAAAACCTGGCACTAGAGAAATTCCCAGGAATCCACAAGGATGACCCCAGCTAAGATCTAAGCAATAGTGAAGAGGGTGCCCTAACTGGCCTTGCCCTATAGTCAGATTGATGGACTGTCTTAAATGTCACCATAGAAACTTCATCTAGCAACTGCTGGAAGCAGAGACAGAGACCCACAGCAGGCCACTGAGCTGATGTGGCAGGGTGGGGTTTGAAGATGGAACAAAGAGGGATTGTTACTGAAATGCTAGAGATTAATATATCTTTTGCTAGGGCTTAAGATAGATGGGCATCTTTTTAGCGCAAGAATGAGCACTTTGGGGGGCTGTGTGTCTTTTGATGCAGGAGGTATCTTTATTACAAAGTCACATTTGGCTATCATGAAACACAGGGAAAAAGCGGGGCCAGATGAGAAAGGAGGTCTAGAGTCTTAAGAGACTCAAGATTCAGAACAGAGAAGAGAGTGGAGTTGTGAGCTTTCCTTTCATCTGATTTTTAAATACTGGGTTAAGCTGGCTGGGGGGTGTCACCCACCAGGAAGCAAACACAGAAGGACTGTTCCAAGCATGACACCAGCTTAGTCTACACAGTAAACTCCTTGCCAGCTAGAATATAGAGTGAGACCCCTCCCTGTCCTCAGCCCTCCTCTCCCAATAACTGATCAGGAAAAGAGGTTCGAAATTGGAAGTCTAAGCAGGACTTTAGGGCTCAGAAGCCACTATGCAGGTACCAAGTTTGAAAGAGCCCTAGAAACTAAATAATACCAAGATAACTAAAAATTAATTTGTCACTTAAAGGTGTCGCATGCTCATCCAAAAAATAATTTAAATGATGAGTAGCTAGCTTTAAAAATCATAAAAACATTAAAATGTATGTGACTATATTTGGCAAGATGTTTCGTAACCGAGAAAACTAGGCCTTGTGTACCTCTCAGATATAAAAATACAAACTAGTGCAAAACACATCGCTAGATTGTAAATAACAAAGAGGAAAACAATGCTGGAGACATCAAGCCAGACGAATGAACATTCCTCTAAATGGGAGAGGGAGCAAAGCACTTCCCATGCTCTGTCAGTGATTACGAGCCTTCCAGTTAATATTAATAACACAGAGGCTGTTTTGACAGGGCCAACGCTGTAAAGGCAGCTGTGGAATATTAAAAATAGCTCTGATGTTCCACACAGCGTGACAGACATCTGTGCCTCAGCTCTGTCTTTGTCTTAGCTGTGTGAGGTTCAGATGCGACAATGTTGGTGAAAATGAGCGATGACGGGGAAAGTCCAACTTGAAATGCTGCTATTTAAGGCATCCCAGAGAAGTGATGGTGTTTACCGCGGGTATTGGGGAGGTCACAGCAACACTCCGCTATCAGAGAAGAGCAAATAGGCCACTCTGAAATTACAGCTATCTTTTGGGTAGAGCTGCAGAATTACACTGGCGTAGAAGGGGGGCCAAGGACCTCACCTCTTGGTAAGCACACACTGTGCTGTCTTCTCCCATACAGCCCTGGAATGGACTGTGGCCAATGGAACAAGGAAGGGGTAACAATGTATCAGTATATCACCACCGAGATTATTTTTTTTATTGATTTTTATTGAGCTCTACATTTTTTTCTGCTCCCCTTCCTGCCTCTCCCTTTCCCACTTCCAACCTCCCCCAAGGTCCCCATGTTCCCAATTTACTCAGGAGATCTTGGCTTTTTCTACTTTCTACTTCCCATGTAGAGTAGATCTATGTAAGTCTCTCTTAGTGTCCTCATTGTTGTCTAAGTTCTCTGGGATTGTGGTTTGTAGTCTGGTTTTCTTTGCTTTATGTTTAAAAACCACCTGTGAGTGAGTACATGTGATAATTGCCTTTCTGTGTCTGGGTTACCTCACTCAAAATGATGTTTTCTAGTTCCATCTATTTTCCTACAAAATTCAAAAGGTTGTTATTTTTTCTGCTGTGTAGTACTCCACTGTGTAAATGTACCACATTTTCCTTACCCATTCTTCACTGAGATTATTTTAAAAAGACACCGTGGCTTCCTCTGAGCCTCTTCCATTGTGCCTGCCTCTCCCTCCCCATCTCTATTCTCAAATTACATATCTTGAAGTCTTCTGCTGTGCTGAGGACCACCCTATGGAGAAACTCTCAAGACGGGGTGCTGAAGCCTCTCAGAACACCTGTGTGAACTTGGATATGGCTTCTCCTTCTCATCCAAGCCTTCAAATGCTCTCAGGTACAACTACCTGGAACATCAGAAGAGACCCTGACCCAGAACCACTTAACCAAGCTGCTCTTGAAGTCTTGAGCTCAGAAAGTGTGTGGATTAATAGATGTCATTTAAACAGGTGAACTTAAGGATTTGTGTTCTTAATGCTGGTTAGTGTTCTACGAACACACCTAAGCTCAATGACATATACCACAACCCCCTTTGCTTGTGTTTTTTTTTTTTTTATTATACAGGGTCTCAAGAAAATTTCTTTTGGAAGATTTGAAAGATGGAAGTGAAGTGTCATACAAATTGTCAGCCCTCTGCTAACTCAGTTAGGGAAGATGGTGACTTGTGACCCGTTCACTTTCTCATGGATATTTCTTTATTTTCTTCGTCTACTGAGCTCAGAGAAAAATTTCTATAGGACTTCCACATCACTGACATCCGGGACAACATGATCTAACCAGCTTTTATTTACCTTCAAAGGTTTATTCGAGCATCCATGCTCCACGATATTGTTGTACTAAACCCCTTACATCTGCTTCTTTTTCTCCAGTGTCATCTCTGTGGACTGAAAGCTTAGCTACAGACACACAAAAAAAAATAGCTCCAGGTACTGTTTGAACAGTTTAAACAGTTAAATAAAAACAAACCTTTATAGCATATTTGCCTATAGTTGCGAATATGTGTGTGTACATTATTCACACTTATGTGAATTATATACATATATTCTTGTTTCTGGCTGAATCCGTCATCAGAAAGGAGAAGCTACGCAGTAGGTGTAGTTTGGTGGCAGAGTGCATGGGTCATGCCCTTTTATGGACGTTATGCCATATAACCCACAGAACAGAGGCATGCTGTCAGTGGGTTGGTGTAGCTTGGTGACAGAATGCGTGGATCACACCCTTATAGATGCTATGCCATTTAACCCACAGAATAGGGACATGCTGTCAGTGGCTCTGCAGTATCCCAAGCGACAAGACATGCTCAGAGAACTTGCATAACCTGCCTCCAAGCAGCAAGGATCTGGGAAGTTGTGTCAGCTTTAAAGGAAATGCTCTTTCTATTAAACCACACTGTTCCTTTCAGAGACCTCAAGGAGAAAAGACGAATTATATCGAAGACTTCACCTCCTCTTTAATTCAAAGGGAACATAGGTCTGATGGAAATGTTTCTCAAGAACTTGTGATTTGTAGTTGCTTTGTGTACCTTTGTGATGTACATCTGAGCCTTTCCGTCAAAAGCCAGTTCCCTGGAGAGTCAAGGCTGCAAGAAGTTAGAGAAGCCAGTTCCTCAGCCAGACTGCACATGCTACTTCTACATACTGGGAAAGATATTATTTACCTGTGTTTCAGTTTTCCCAATTTTAGAACAGAGGTAAGTGTCAAGTTGGGAGCATAGGCTCCAGCCCCTTGCATCTATCCCAGCCCCCAGGCCTGGTCTGCATGCCAAATCCCAGTAGGCCAGGTCCTAACCCCTCCCGGGAGCGCAGAACTCCCATTAAGCCTGGATACTGTTTTTTTATTTATTTAATTTTTTAAAATATTATTAAAAATTTCCATCTCCTTCCCTCCTCCCCCTTCCCTCCCCTCCTCTCCCCCCATACCCCTATTCCCTCCCTCTCCGGGCCAAAGAGCCATCAGGGTTCCCTACACTATGTTAAGTCCAAGGTCCTCCCAACTCCCCCCAGGTCCAGGAAGGTGAGCACCCAAACTGACAAGGCTCACACAGAACCCGTCCATGCCGTAGAATCAAAGCCATCGCCATTGTCCTTGGCTTCTCAGTCAGCCTCCACCGTCAGCCACATTCAGAGAGTCCGGTTTGATCGCACGTTCCATCAGTCCCATTCCAACTGGACTTGGTGATCTCCCGTTAGTTCTGTCCCACCGTCTCAGTGGGTGAAAGCACCCCTCACGGTCCTGACTTTCTTGCTCATGTTCTCCCTCCTTCTGCTCCTCATCAGGGCCTTGGGTGCTCAGTCCGGTGCTCCAATGTGGGGCTCTGTCTCTATCTCCATCCATCGCCAGATGAAGGTTCTATGGTGATATGCAAGATATTCATCAGTATGGCTATAGGAACTGGCCTTTTCCGGCTCCCTCTCCTCAGCTGCCCAAGGAAGTAGCTGGGGGCATCTCCCTGGATACCTGGGAACCCCTCTAGAGTCAAGTCTCTTGACAACCCTAAAATGGCTCCCTTAATTAAGATATATGCTACCTTGCTCCCATATCCACCCTTCCTATTTCCCAACCATCCCATTCCCCCAACCTCTCCCCATCCTCCCCTTCACACTTTTCTCTCCCCATCTCTCCTTTCACCCATCCCACCCCACCCCCAAGTTCCCAATTTTTGCCTGGCAACCTTGTCTACTTCCAATAGCCTGGATACTTCTTAATTTGGCTTGTTTTGATTTGGCTTGATGGCAAATTTTGTGTTGGCAGGGAGCTTGCGTTAGGAAATATTCCTAACAGTAACAGCCCCATTTTTCAGATAAGTATTCATTTTCTCTAATACCACAGATATCATACAGGAAGCACTTATTATGGACTGGAACGGTGTTCTCGGCGCTTTCTGTGGAGGACCTCATTTATGACAACATCCTTAAAGATGATAAAACAGAAGCAAAAGCAGCTTGCTCAAGTACAGAGTCCCATATGGTTTGGGCCCTAGAACTCTGACAAGGGCTTGAAGAGAGGTCAGACACGTGTACAGAAAATCTGCGGTCAGATAGGGTGTGCACATTCTGATGGAATGATGCTTGCTGCCATCCCAACAGGAAACCTCATATGTTTATCACGTACAGCACAGGGGAGCAGTTGTGCACCCTCAGTAGGAGGTCTTTACAGGCAAGCAGAGCGCTATAAGTATCTAGGACGAGGAGGAAGCTGCAGTTGCTAGTTCTTGTACACACTGGTCAGCCTTCAGTAAGCACTCAAACTTGGACGGGGGAAGGCTTTATCTTCCTGAATCTGGCCCATATATATGAGCTTTGCCAAGCTTTGTCAGTTTCCCATGAGTCCAAAGCCCATGCGAGCAATATACATTCTCCCAAGGTTATACACACTCAGGGCTTCCTTAGCTCCCTAAACTGAAGGTCATTTCCTTAAAGAAAGCTCACTTGGCTTTGGAGCAGACAGAGTCTGCTGAGCTAGACTGACTGCCTGTCAGGCATTGAGCAGAGTACATGGAAGAATTCATGCGTTATACACGCCAACTGACCAGATGGCCTAGGCTTATAATGGTTTGACATATAGTTCTTCATTTCGCAACAGTGAAAAAGCAACGCGCATGCAATAGAAACCCTATGTTGAATTCTGATCCTTTCCCAGGCTTGCAACACCTGTAATCGTCCTCTCGCAGCTCCCAGGAAGCCATACGGTCCTTAGGGTTAAGGGACTTCTGCAGTGCACTGTCCTGCCGAACTGGGACATTTAATGCATTCGACACACTGAAAGCAGTTTGACTTAAAGCTCTTTTCCCTGTGAGGACACAACCCCACAGCAAGTCAAGGAGCTTCTGCAGACGTTGGACAGCCATCCAGTGGCCTGACCTCCTCCAACCACATAAAGCACGCTACTATGCAGCTGTGTGTGTCTGTGATGGTATTCGATTCCAGTTTGTGGGAAGTAGGGTTTCCAAAGCCAAACCCCGTGTGTCCTTCAGTGCATACCTGCACTTAAGATGTGTGCCAGGGGCCATTGACTGAAAGAGAGGATGAAACGAGGAACGGACTGATGCTAAATAGAAAGTGAAAGGCTTGGGGGAAAATATCTACTTTAAAAATAATGATTTTGGGGGTCTGGAGAGAAGCCTCAATGGCATCGTCAGAGTTCAGATCCCAGCGTTTACATTATGTAGATAGACCATAAACTTCTGTATTTTCAGCTCCAAGTGAGCCAATGTCCTCTTGTGTATTCTGGAAGCAGTCCCATGCACATGCCTAAGCTCACCTAAGTAAAATGCAATACAGTGTTTACAATTTTTATTTGCTTGTCCGATGTCTGTCTTTTTCTACATTCTTTTTCTACATTGTTCTGGAAAAGCTGTGGTATCCCAAAAGAAGCAATGTTTGAATAATGACATCTATAACTCTTTGAAATACAAAGTCATGCAAATGTCATTTTTTTCCCATTAGGATCCTATTACTCATGTTTTTTTTTTTTTTTTTCATGTGCGTAGTGGTATGGTCCTCAGACATACCATGAATTAGTCATGCATCGCAAGCTGATGAAGTCACTGTCTGTTGAATTCATCAGTATATCATCAGAACAAACATACAGCTGACAGTCTGATGACGACGATGATGATGATGTATATATGGTTTGGTCTTGAAGCTGTCATTATAATAAAGTCAACAGACAAACCAACAATGGTATATTTTATACATGTGTCGCTCACAATCCAAAAGCATTAGAATGTGTTCGTCAACTTTCTGTTGCTATGACAAAATTCCTCAGACATTCAGAAGATTTCAGATCATGGTTGGGTGAATTGATTTAGGTTAGAGATAAAGCACCAAGTCAGGGAAGGCAGAGCGAAGCAAAGCTGCTCATTCCGTAGTGGCCAGAAAACAGAGAGAGAGGAAGAAGTTGTGGTAGAACACCTCCACGAGGAAGACATTCCCCCTGACCTCACTTCTTGTTACCACTCCCATTCACAGAAAGTTCCATTATCTTTGAATGGAGCCTAGGTCACATGACAGAGCTTTTAGCATGGACCACACTTAAGATCCAAACCATAACAAGGAACTTTTGATAACACAGCTGGAATGTAAATTGCCCCTCTCTGCCCTGTGGAGCAAACTCTGTGCTGGCAGCTAGCTTAAGTATTTTAAGATTCTTATCTAAAAGAGTGGGCCCTGAAGTTGAGGAAGGACTGCTGTGATCTATACTAAACGGTCCCTGCTGGACCTGGGGTCCTTAACTAACTCCTAAGAAAGAAGCTTGCATTTATCATCCCTTAAATAGGAGCAATAATGCACCCTCTTTTACTGTTGAAAATATTCCAGTAGTTTGCAGAGGAAAAACTCATGAGGTCAGACTCTAAACTGGTTTAGCTCGCAGGTTTCTGGACATTTATATAGACTCTGATTACACGGGCAGCTGGACATCTAACAGGTTTGTAGTTGTCTATAAACACTGACGTAGGAGAACTTACACTGGCCTAAGATCAACTATACCATGAAGGACTTCTGTCCTCTCAGACTTTCAAACTGCTAAAGGCCCAGAGAAAACCTTGCTCAACTTGTTCCAAAGACTTTGGTTACAGCAAGCAAGGTTATTTTTACCTGATATAATTGTAATCAAACAAGTAAACAAACAAGTAAAATTTGTTTCCGGTTTAGAACTTCAAGGACTCTGCCACACCCTTTGTGTGTGCTTCTGATCTGCTAGTTACTATTTTATAAGTAAACAAACAAACAAACAAACAAACAAAAAGACAAGACAAAACAAAAACCAAGCCAGAACGTAGATGGATGAGCATGCTTAGGAAACCTCCAAGTGCAGTTCTCTGCTTGGGTCATATACAAGAAAATTGTGAGCTGCTTCAGTGATCAAGCTACAGAGTCCCAAGCAAGTGTGTTATAAAGTTGACAAAACACACACACACACACACACACACACACACACACACACACATACACACACAAAACCTGTTTCAAAGGTCCTAAGAGAAATTTTGTGGCCAAGTGGAAAGGGTAAAGATGAAGGCTTTTGGAGGGAATGTCTGCAGCTTTTCTAGGCTTATACATCTTAATAAGTATTGTATTTATTCTCTATGCATCCTCCCCCCCCTTTCTCTCTCTGTCTCTCTGGAATGACTCCATGTCAGCTGATACTAGAGAGCAGAGATTGTCCCTGTGATAAAAAATAAAATCTGAGACTGAGGATAAACCCTAGGGCAATGGTTCTCATGGGATGGAAAAGGGATGGAGACAAGGGGACTATACTGACTTTACGAGACTCAGGCATTTATTAGGTTGTTGGAGCAGCTTGTAGCATGGTGATCATGAGGGCAGTATTACTTTGGACATCCCTGCTTATGTAAGATACAGCTTAGTGTTCTCTTAGTCCTTAGAGACATCTTAGTATTTTCTTGTTCTTGTTGGGATTTGTGTGTGTGTGTGTGTGTGTGTGTGTGTGTGTGTGTGTGTGTGAGAGAGAGAGAGAGAGAGAGAGAGAGAGAGAGAGGGAGAGAGAGAGAGAACATCTAATAAGGGACAGGCACATCCCACACATTGTTAAAAAGGGAGAGTAACTGTTACTGAATTTTATGGAATTGGGGTCCTAGTATTACCTAGTATTTACCTTTTGTGTCCGTTGTTTTTATTTCATTTATACTGTAGGTAACCATTCTATTACTGAGCTGTGTAGCTCAGTACTGTACTATGTGTTTAACTTCCGGAATCAAATAGATTGCCTCTCCCCAAGAGCCTATGTATATACCTCATAGAGTCTTAAACTGTGTGAGCGTGGTAAAATGTAAAAGCAAGAACTGATTGCAGTCTTTGGAATAACAACTCAAAACACTGTCTAGTTTGTGAGGAAACGCTATAAATAAGATCTCTAGTTATGTATGAGGTTACCTATAAATGGGCAATCACTGTGGAAAGTGGGAAATGCCCTGGGCTGGAAGATAATGAGCATGGTTATTGTCAGGGAAAGGGTTAATGACCGACTGACCTAGAAAGGGCAAAGGGACCATATTTCCTTATCAACTATGAAAGCAAGGCTGTATGGATAGCCTGGGGCTGAGGCCCAAGAAATTCTTGCTGGCGAATGCCAATGTGTGAGTCAGGTTAGAAAGAGAAAGGGAACACAAGGAAAGAAAGCAGTTTCTCTTTCCTCTGGGTCTGGCTTATGTCTCACTGGCTGAGAGTCAAGAATTCTGATACAACTGACCCAGTTGCTCCAAATTCCCCTGGGTAGAGATGGCTCATTTTCTAAGCGGTGTCTCTGTTAAGAGCAGTGGAGCAGCTGAAAATCCACACACAAGGGCCCCACGTCTTACACTTGGGTCGTCTGATTTTAACCGGACCTATACTCTGACCTCACCTGACCTCATCAATGCCCCCTCGGGAACTACATCATCACCTTTGCAGAAGGAAAATATTCAACATAAAAAAAGTCAACCAGTTCACGAGTTTAACTTAACTTTTAGGCTTCATTTGATTTGTAAAGTTTGCTTAAGATTTCGGTCTACTTGTCAATGACATCCTTGGAACAATGTAGCTTCAAAAGCCACAGAAAGAGACTGAATGGCTACTCTTAAGACACTTAAGTGCAGCTGGGCATGGTGGCGCACGCTTGGATCCTTGACAGGTGGAAGCAAAAACGATCAGAATATCTAAGCCAACCTCAGTTATGTGGTGAGTTCAAATCCAACTGGGGCTACAGGAGACCTTGTCTCAAAAACAACAGGAATGAAAACCAAAGAAATGACACAAGTCTGGCCTGGTGTCACAGGCCTAAGACAAACCTGGGCAAAACAAAAAGCACAAAAGAGGACAGGGGTAAAGTTCAAAGGCAGTGTGCCTAAGGGCATGGCTGTGTGAGGCCCTGAGTGCCATCTTCACGACTTCTGAAAAAGGCACAAAGCGTATGCCCTGCTTCACGTCTGCGCTGTCCGTTTCGTCTCTTCGAGTGACATTTCTCTTGCTTCCTAATATAAATTTGACTCACACTGACTGGCCCTGAAATTTGTGTCTGCAGCTACAGATGTTCTGGAGAATTCCTTATGCTCTTAGCCGGCAGCACTGGGAGTAGCTTGAGAAAGCCTTTTTCTCTCCGATTGCTGTGCTTACAGGCAATCAGTTCTTCCTAGTTCAGTACAGAGATGAATACAGAGGGACTTCAGGGGAGCAGGTCCTTGAATAATGTTGACCACCTAACGCTAGAGTCAATTTAGGAGATCCAGCAGCTGCTCACAGTAGGAGTAAATTCCTTGCATGAACAAATTTTAGAGGTGACCTTCCCCTCTGAGCTTAGAGGGGAAGGGCCTCTGAATTTTGGTAGCTAATGTCGGTACTATCAAGCAGTAGGCTGGGGAGTAAATTTCACTGCCCCACTCTCCCGGGGGGCTGTTACAGGGTAGAGGCTTTATATGGGAAGCACTAAATAAGATACAGGGTGTGGTCTCCCCTCTATTCATAGGGGATAGTTAAAGGCTTCCGGCTGAGTGGAGCTGAGTGGCCAAGCGCGAACACAGGCAGATGGGAACCAAACACTGGGTAACCTGGTAACACTCCACTGGCTCACTTAAGTCTGATTTTGGTTTCAGTTTCCCTTTTCCTGGTGTCCGAGCAAGACACTGATGGCTTTTCTGGGTGTCCTAGCTGCTGGGAGGAGGGGGCACGGAGTGGGGCTCTAGCTCCAGGCAGCATCACTTCATTCCCCCAGATATGCAGGGTGTTTTTAATCAGTAGGTTATTAACAAATGAGGTCCTTTCAAAAGGAAATGGGGGATCCTTCCTGTTTTGGCTAAAACTGCCCCTCAGTCAGTCTGCTGAGGCTGGGATCGGATGACTCTGAACTTCCTGGCTCCGTAGTCCATACTCTAAGTATTCAATAGAGGCAAATGTTAGCTTCTTACATAGACACTTGACGGATCTTCTTGTCTTGGGGTTACTATTTCAAAGATGAAACACTGTGACCACAAGTAAGTTGGGGAGGAAAGAGTTTATCTGACTTATACTTCCACAGCATAGTCTACCATCCGAGCAATTCAGGACAGGAACTCAAACAGGGCAGAATCCTGGAGGCAGGAGCTGATGCAGAGGCCATGGAGGGGTCCTACTTATCAGATGGCTCCTCATGGCTTGGCCATCCCACGTTCTCTACAGAGCCTGAACCACCTGCTCATGGGCGGCTCAACCCATAAAGAGTTGGGCCCTCCCATATCAATCACTAATTAAGGAAAGGCTCTACAGGTATGCCTACAATTCCCCTGTAGGTATTTTCTTAATTAAGTGTCCCTCTTCTCAGATGACTTCATTGTGTGTCCAGTTGACATAAACCTAGCCAGATCACTTGTCTAGCCTAATTTTTTCCTCCCCCTCTTTCAGTCTCTTTGATTGATTGTTATTTTCACAGATGTATACCTCCTTCCCCACATTTTACTAAACTGCTATTCTCTTGTCAATTTCAGAGTAACACACACTTGGGCTGTGAAAACGGATATTTTCATTCTCACATATGAGAAATTTTCACTTTGATTGGCCCATCATATGGTCACTTCAGTTACCTTAGTTGTATGACAACAGTCCTTCAACTGTACAGCTTGTGTTTCAGGGAGCACAGAGTTCACACTGAGTAACTGCACACAGCATGGACAGTTGTTGTTGTGTGAACAGATACCAATCACGATCCTCTGCAAATGTCAGTTTACAGGCAGAAAATAAAGCGTGTACCTGTCTCACCTCGTAGTTTCCCAGCTCTTGAAATAGATGATGAAATACTTTTACATTTAAAGAATAATATTGTCAGCTGATTCTCTTGGGAACCTGAGAGTGCAGAATTTGCTTTTAACACCAAACATAACTTTACCAATCCATTTTGTCAGACAAGGAATCCTTTTTTCAAGTCTCTGCTGCAGTACTGGGGAATGAAACAGCGATCGCCTCTAGGCTAGGCAAGTACTCTACTGTAACTGGAAAATTTGGGATCTCCTCTTACGATTCTTAGTCTCATGAATAAAAGAATTTAAGAATAGACTCAAGAAGCTTGAGATGTTTTATTAGGAGGGCTAGACAGATAGCCATGGACTGAGAACATGGTACCGCTTCCTGAGGATCCGGTTCAGAGTACTATCAACGGAGCATGGCATGAACTTTTACTGCATTGTGCATGTAGCTTTGCATGTCAAAGGTAAGGAGAATTACAGCAGATAACTATGTTAGCTTTCCACTGGTAAGACAAAAACAGCTGAAATGATTTAAAAAGAGGAAAAATTTGTTTTGTCCATGGTTACAGAGGTTTCAGTCCATGGCTGCTTGGCCCTGCTGCTTTTAGTCTATACCAAAGCAGAGCATCAAGGGTGAGTAGAGCACAGGTGCTCACTTCTTGGAGGCCAGAAAATAAGAGAAGACACAGTGAGGGCTAAGATCCTAGTGTCTCCTTTGAGGCACCGACCAACAATCCGACTTCCTACTACAAGGCCCTGCCTCCTATAGTACCTCCTCAGAGGCCTAGACCTCAGCCTATGGGCCTATGCGGGACACTCTAGAGTCAGACGATAGCACTGGCCTGGCCATGTGAACTCTGCTGGTTCTGGAGCTATGGTTAGGTGGCTCGAGGAGCGTCGTGTAGCGTAACTGCTCAGCATAGGCGTAGAGAGCAATTTCGATGTGACACCAGCAAAGGAAACTCTACTTTAGCAGGAGTCTAAGAGCTGTGCCCCTTTGTTGAAAGCACAAAGGAAACATAATAGAAGGGAATCTAAGCTTAGATGTGTGACGGCTCCTCAAAGAGGAGAAGGAGGTCTGCCATCTTACAAATTCAACATGAAGAAGAAGCACTCTTCCAACTATTCCGGATGTGTTTATTTACTTTTTGTTATTTTTTTGTTTTGTTTGGCTCTGGGTTTGTTTGTTTTTTTGTTTTGAAGCAGGGTTTATCTGTGTAACAGCAGGTTCTCCTGGAACTCAT
Source organism: Arvicola amphibius (assembly GCF_903992535.2). NCBI lineage: Eukaryota > Metazoa > Chordata > Mammalia > Rodentia > Cricetidae > Arvicola > Arvicola amphibius. The sequence goes on from NC_052048.2 coordinate 169,986,904, forward strand.
TCTGTAGACGATGCTGGCCTCAGACTCAGAGATCTGCCTATCAAGTGTTGGTATTATAAACATGTACCACTATGACTAGCTTTTTTTTTTTTAACAAAGTGCTTTAATTAATCATGTTAACAGTGACCAAGAATTGGAGATGTACAGGAAAGAAAACAAAATATTTGAAAATATTTAGTTTTATTATATTTAAACTCTGCGTATGTCTCTCTCTCTGTCTCTCTGTCTCTCTGTCTCTCTGTCTCTCTGTCTCTCTCTCTGTCTCTCTCTGTGTGTGTGTGTGTGTGTGTGTGTGTGTGTGTGTATGTGTGTGAGGTACCCCCAGAAGCCAGAAGCATCAGCTCCCCTGAAAATGGAATTATAGGAAGGTTGTGAAGCGCTGGCCATGGGTGCTGTGACCCGAACTTGGGTTCTCTATCAGAGTACTACATGCTCTTCACCACTGTGCTATCTTTCCAGCCCTGAAACACACAAACACACACACACACACACACACACACACACACACACAAAATCTTAATAATAGTAAATTAACTAAAATATTTCCAGTGGTTTTAAAAGCTATAAAGAAAACTAAGCCTAGAAAATAGTCGAGGAGATTGGAGCAGGGATCCCTGAGGCATAGCTCTGAGACAGTATCGTGCACAGGGTGTTATTTATCTATAGGAAGCGCATTCTGGCCAAGGAAACACTGAGCATTTCCTATTCTTTCTTAGTACTGATGCCTCAATGAAATAGTGCTTTGGATAACTCAGGAACCAGGTCTTGGTGAAGTCTTGGACAATGACCAAAAGATGAAGCACATAGAATGAACACCACAAACCCTGAGGTTCCAGGCCAATAAAGTAGGACCTTATCTATTTCCTGCTTAATAATTTCATAGAAAATGTTTTGATTTGAATCTCGTTTGATGTCCTAGAACATAACGAGCAGAAGGAGCTTAGGTAAAGCTGCGGTTCTCAACCTTCCTAATGCTGCGACCCAAACATAATTCCCCATATTATGGTGGCCTCCAACTAGAAAATGATTTTCATTGCTACTTCATGACTGAATTTTTGCTAGTTATGAATCACAATATAAATATCTGATATACAGAATATCTGATATGAGAATCATGTGAAAGGGCTGTTTGTTCCCAAAGGGGTCATGAATCACAGGTTGAGAAACACTGAGTTAAAACAATGCAGTTTCTGGTGCCTGAATGTTGCCTTTCAGACAACCAGACCTGTAGTTAATAACTCTCACACGTAACTGCAAACTATTTTCAATTGTATTTCATGCCTGATTTTATTTCTCTTATGGCAATGGTAAGCAAAAGTCTTAATTAGGCTGACTTTATATTTGCTCATCTCCACGACGAGGTCACAGACTGTAATTTTTTTCCTTTGATGGATGACAATTTCTTTAAGGGGAAAAGCCGAACACTTGTAGAACAGCAATTAAACATCTGCCACATTTATAATTCAAGTCCTGAAAGAAAACAAAAATAAAATGGAGAGAAAAGCAGTAATCACTTTGTCTTACTGGGCACCAAATATTTTTAAAAGTGTTTTTGCTGGTTAAATCTTCAAAGACTCTATGAAGGAGATACTACTATTATCTTTAATTTGCAGATGAAGTCCAGACGGGAGAAGGATTGCCAGGTCTGGGATTTGGGCTGGCAGTGGGACCCCCAGAGCCTCTTAATCACTGCCTGGGATGGACTCAAAGCATCTGGTTGCCTGACTGAACATGTCTCACGGAGCATTAGGACTGGTTAAATGGGAATCTTGCCGTATACACTCTGTCTTCTTTGCAGCGGTTGTTGTGTGCTGAGCGCTCAGAAAGCCATACTCTAAATAGTGTTTGGGCACGCCAAGTCCTTTGAAGTAAAGGAAGTCAGAAAACCAAACAAGCTGTGTCAGATCCAAGATGGCTCTGCCTTAGCCAATCCACCCACCCAGTCAAGCAGGGAAAGGCTGGCTCTGAAGTCGCCTTATCTTCTCAAAGGCAGATCTGCTGAAAAGAGAACACAACCACCTTTCAGTTCTTCCCCTGAAACTTCATTCTCCAAGCAGGAGTAAATTGATGCCAAACAGAATTGACTGGAAGCCAAGCCCCACACCCAGAGCCCAGACAACTTCCTCACAGACCAAGAGTAGTCTCCAGGGCTGCTCACCTCCCATAAACATCACTGACCACCCCCAAACTGCCTCCAGCCCCACTTGTGCCTCCCTGTGAACAAGAGTACGTGGATTTTTGTATACCACTGTCTTATTGGATACCTCCACACATGCGAGAGAGCTCCCATGTCTTTTCTCCCACCTGTGTGTCTAGTGCCAATTTAATCCAGCTGTTTTGAGGACGCCAGTCATTGGAAGAGGAGAAAGAATTTCCTGCTACCCCATATTCACAAGAATTATTTTGCTCCATATGAGGTTTCATGAAGAAGAATAACAAAAAAGATTAAGGCTCTATTTCTGTTCAGTGATTTTAGAGAAAGAGAAGGCAGAGTAGATCAATTAAAGTTACAGCCGTGATCATAAAAGCATGGTTATTTATAGGGCACAAAATACCATCTACTAGAAAATGTGACAGCCAGCCAGACATTTATTCCTGTTATTCATGTTTTTGAGTGTGCACATGTACATATGCACACACACTCACACACACACACACACACACACACACACACACACACACACACACACAGAGGACCTGTGGGGTAAAAAAGAGAAGAAAAATATATAAACAAAAAAGATTAAAATTTTTTAAAAAAAAGACAAAAAAAGAAAAGCAAAGAGAAAGTCCTGACAGGACAGTACAAAGCAAGGAACTTCCAAAGACAGAAACCCAGTTGACATCTCTCGCCACCAGAATTGGGAATGGGTTACATATAATTGAGCTGTTGGCCAAAGGGCTCCTATGGGAACTTCCAAGACTATAGGTTGCTCTCTACAAGTTGATGGCAAGGCTGAACTGCTGAAGTCAACACCTACACAACTTCTTGTACATGAAGGTGTCAAGCTCGTGCCTACATAGAGCATTTACTCGTTTGTGTGAGCTAATATATTTGATAAAGAAAGACAGTCCATATGCCACCAAAGAAGAAGCATAAACACCAGATCAGCACAAAGCGTTTGATCTACAAAAGTACACTGCCTATAAGATATGCTAGTGCAAAATGGCACAGAGCTTGTGGGAGTAACCAACAATATCTGATTTGATGTAAGGCCCACTCTGGGAGACGGAACTCATACCCAATGCTGCTTGGGTGACCAAGAACATGAGATTAGTTAGTTCGGGAACTAGGGCAAAAGTCAAATACTACTGTCTTTTAAAAAAAGAATAAACACAGCAATAAGTACTCCTAATGACTTTCTGTACTCCAAGATCAGTGCCTTGTTCAACCATCATCAGAGAAGCTTCCTCTTGCAGCAGATGGGACAAATACAGAGACCCATAGCCAGACATTATACAGAAAGTAAGAGACCACGAAGCACTCAACCCTAAATGGGATGTCTCCATCAAATCCCTCCCCTCAGAGAACCCTACAAAGGGGAGGCAGGAAAAGAGTAAGAGCCAGAGGGGAAAGAGGGGAAAGAGGAAGCAAGGAAACAAGGCCCTCTGAATCCACATGATCAACACACATATGAACTCACAGAGACAGATACAGTAGCCTGTGGGGGTCTGCACCAATGGGGGAATCCTAGAGCAGAAAGGAGAAGGGGACATGTGTCCCTATCTTTAGCCCAGAAGCAATCTCCAACCGATAACCACTTGCTTATAAAAGTTTAGTTTTCTCCAAGGGAAGTTCAATGGGGAAGCAAACTACTCAATGGTAGGCTACAAGTCCGGCAGTTGACAGCCAATGGAAAGTGAGCTCAAAGTCTATTTCTTACAAAAATGACATTTACTTAGGCCATTGTTCTTATCATTGTCACACTTGTTAATAAAACAACAGCCCTTAAGATCGGTACAGTAAAACTAAGTAACAAAAGATAAATGCGGAGATTATTAAGAATGTAGACTTTCATTTGTAAGGAATATGTTTTCAATGTGCCTATTATGTAAGTTCCTTTGGTTTTTGTCACTAGTGTCCCAAATTAGCTCTTTCCTATAAGCAGAAGATAATCATAAAAAGGTGATTTGGGGGCTTCTGTAAAAGACAGACAATACTCTACACTACTCAAGTTCATATAACTTATGAACTCTCAAGACGAGTCTGTCGAAGCACGGGAAAATGATTTTACTTGAAAAGTTCTCAAAAATACATAACTTTAAATAATTATGATACTCAGAGTTATTAGTCTTTCAATATTTTTCTCAGTCTATGTGTGTGGGTCTCTTGCCTGCATGTATGTTTGTGTACCACGTTTTCACTTGCAAGTGATTATCAATTGGGTACAGCTTCTGGGTTAGGGATGGAGGCACATAGCTACTTCTCTCAGCCCTAAGACTCCCGTTGGTGCAGACCCATGCAGAAGTCTTTGACAATATTGATGCTCATCAATGTGAGGGACCCACACTGAGTCCCCCAAACACCCTGCAATCTAATCTGGTCCATGTAGTCTACTGAATAAATGGTTGTTTGCTTGGCTTGGCATAGACACTAGCCCACACTCATATTTCAATATGTCTTTTCTTTGAGTGAGCTATGGCAGTCACTGGAACATTCATCAACCATTCCGTGCTCTATTTAGGACTTTTCCCTTTTACTTGATAGACTTAGATCTTGTTTCCTTGGATTTGGATGGGGATATGACCGAGTCTGACAAAAACCACCTGAGAACTCTGTAGTTAGCCACTGAAGTGCTGTTGTCAGACACCAGCAATTTCCTTTTCGTTGGTGACTTCCCCAGTTTTCATCAGAGAGCCCTCATTCAGTAACTGATGGAAACAGATACAGAGATCCACAGCCAAACATTAGGCCAAGTTCAGAAAATCCTGTTGGAGAGAGGGAGAAAGGATTTGAGGAATCAGAGGGGTCAGCCCACAGATACAACTAGCCTGTCTCATAGGAACTCTTGGAGTCTGAACCAATGATGAGGGAGCCTATGTAAGACTGACCTAAGTGTGTAACTTGGTCTATTTGTGGGACTCCTAACAATGGGAGCAGGGGCTGGCTCTTGGGAACCTATTTCTCATACTGGATTGCCTTGCCCAGCCTGAAAACTAGAGAGGTGGTTAGTCTTATTGTAACTTGATACACCATGCTTTGTTGATACCCATGGGAGCTGTGGATTGAGGTGGGAGGAGGGGCAAAAGGAGGTAAGGAAAAGAAGGGAATGGGAGAAGAGGAGGGAGGGGAAGCTTCATTTGGAATACAAAATAATAAATATTTTTTGCTGAATGAAAAAAGAAGTGCCTTTGCTCTTTATTATACTAAACAGTAACAGTTCAGATAGTGACATAGTGACTGCTCTAGTAGTTAGGGTCCTTGAAAGATCAGAAAAAGCAAAATGCCATTACTAACCTGCAACAGATACATAGTAAGAGTAAGAAATTCCAGTGTATTTTGTTTTGTTTTGTTTTTGTTCTTTGAGACAGGGTTTCTCTGTAGTTTTAGAGACTATCCTGGACTAGCTCTTGTAAACCAGGATGGCGTTGAACTCACAGAGATCTGCCTGCTTCTGCCTCCCAAGTATTGGGGTTAAAGGTGTGTACCATTACCGCCTGGCTCAGTGCATTATTTTAAGACTCAGACACTTTCTAGCTTGTTTAGTACCTCAGAATGATCCTGCTCCAGACTGTGCTGGTGCTGAAGAAGGCATTGTCTATATTGCAGCAGCAGCAACTGGCTTGTCAATGGAAATAAAGAGCTAGAAACCAAGCTATTTCATGTTTCTTTCTCCACAAGAATGAGAACCATAAAAAATATTCAATAAAAGCAAAAACAGGAGGCATTCAAGTATCTGCAATGCTACAGATGTTTTTATTTGGGTTCAGGGGGACAGGTCATTAGTTCATGTAACCTAGGTGAGCGTCAAACTTGGTATAAAGCTGAGGATGTCTTGAACTTCTGATCTACCTGCCTCTACTTCCCAAGTGCTGTTACTGCAGAAATATGCCACCATGCCCAGTTTTGTGCAGCACTGTAGATGAACTCAGAGTTTATGCATGCTGAATAAATACATGTGCAGTCCTGATAAAGGTGTCTTTTACACATGACTTTCTTAGCTAAGCTGTCTTGGTTACCAAAGTATGGAAGCCACTAGAGCTAATTTGGAACAGGGGCTACAGAATGCATCTAAATAGAAGAAGCTTTAGGAGATGCAGTGATAAGATAAGGGAGAAAATAGAGAATTGTTTTAGGAAGTTGAGTAGGATTTACACACAAAAAGAAGATGAAAGATTCATTTAGAAGCAATTCAAGATAATGTTTGTAGAAGCAAAGGAATCTTTCATGTTGATAAACCATCTACCGAACAGGATGTGGAGAGATAGTTCAGTGGTTAAGAGCACTGACTGCTCTTCTAGAAAACCTTGGTTCAGTTCCAAGCACATACATGGTGGCTCACAACCATCTGTAACTTCAGTTCTAGGAGATCCAATGCTCTCTTCTCACTTCCATGTGTACCAACCATGCATATAGTACACATACATACACACACACACACACACACACACACACACACACACACACATATATGCAAAACATCCATAGGCGTAAAAAGAAAAAAATCTAAATAAATTTAAAAATGAAGAAAACACAAAGTAAACTTAAAAGTTAAATTTACTCTTGGAGAAATACTGAGCATATCAAGAAACTAAAGCTTCTTTCTCTGATATTTGGATAACAATTGTTGTATAGAGGCTGCTTGTTTGTTTCCTAGCTGCCCAGACTCCCAAAATAACCAAACACAAGCTGTATTAACTAAATCATTGCTTGGCCGATTAGTGCTAGCTTCTTATTGGCTAACTCTTACATACTAATTTAGCCCATTTCTATTAATCTGTGTATTGCCATGAGGCTGTGCCTTACCAGGTAAAGTTCCATCATCTGTCTTTAGTGGGGCTACATGGCTTCTCCTTGACCCTGCCTGTCACTCAGACACAGAGGAAGCCAGGCACAGAGAAAGCAAGATGTGACCACCTGGCCAAAAAGATACCAAGCCACGTGGCTAACACAAACAAGAATTATGAGCTAATATAAGTTATAAAAGTTAATAAGAAGCCTGAGCTAATAGGCCAATCAGTTTATAATTAATGCAGGCCTCTGTGTATTTCTTTGAGACTTAACGACTATGGGACTGGGTAGGACAGAAACCTCAGTCAACAAACAATAAGCAGAAAAACTATAGAACAGTATAATATACATGAAAAGCTTTCATTTTCCAATACACACACAAACACACACACACACATACACACACACACACACACACACACACACACACACACACACACACACCATACTTTGATTTTCAGTTGCACTTGTACCTGGACAGATGTAATAGTAATTCACTGTGTCCTAAAAGCTGCAACTTACAGTGGTGCCCACGCTGTCAGGGATTACTGATTAACATTATAGGATTTACCTAGTCATTGTACTTGCCTATAAATGTCACAAAGAATTATTCATTAGAATTACATGGTAGTAATCATCACTCAAGGAAGTTAAGTAAATTTAATCAGCAGTTTTTTTAAAAATACTTTTAAGGTCCATGAGATAAGAACCAGCACTAAATCCCCAATATAATCATTCACACATACTTCTGAGAAGTTATTTGATTTGTAGCATCCTACATCCTTGCTCATTCTATTTTCACTGGGATGTGTGGTTTCTTTCTCTTTTCTTTACTTCTTTTGTTCAGTGCACACACTAAGTACTTGTATGGTTGACTCAGATGGTGGGTTTTGTTTTGAGCATCTCACAGATAGCTCAATGTGTTGGGTGCTAGGACTTGTAGTTAAGCTAAGCTAAGCTAAGCTTTCTTCCCGGGTTTTTTGAACTTTCAAGCTAGGAAAAGAAACAATAATAATACTGTGGAGGGGTGGAGGCATGGGATGGGGGAGCATATTTCCTATGAGTGGAGAGCCTCCAGGGCAGGCACCAAGCAACTTTAGGAATGGAGGAAGACTGCCTGCAGCAAATTCAGTGAAAAGGCAAGTAGGTGCCATAGCTTGCAGGTGAGGTGCCCCTCCACTTCCAAAAAGTGACCAATGTGTTGGAGTGCTAGTTCCCATCTCATGGCCCTGTGCTGGAAGGTTCTAAAAACTTATTCTTAGGAGGTAGTCGTCCCTAGAAGCATATCTTTGGGATAGTTTGTTCCTGGCCGTTCCTCTTTGGCCCCTTACAATCAGTTCACTGTGAGCTAAGCACCTTTATAAGCTCCCATTATCACCGTGTTCTTCCCAAGGACATGGGGCGAACCAACCATGTCTCAATCTTCTGAGACATGAGCCCAAGTAAATTGTCCTTTAAGTTTCTCAGCCTTGGGCCACAGAGACAAAAGGGTAGGAGTCAGTCAGTCATCCAGGAGTGATAAAGGATTTCTGCGTGTCTGTTACAGTCACATGCTCTAACTGGAATCAGTCAGGTCCTGAGATTGTGACACTTCTCAGAATAGGAACACCGCCACATTTATGTGTCCCCCCTCCCTGCTTCAGTAGTTCACATTTATTAGACCATGAATGTTTGATCAGTGGACTAGAGGAAGATGCAGACAGTGATAACGTGTCCTAGAAGAAAGCACAGACATGCCAACCTTCCCCATGGCCTTAGGCCTGTAATTCTTGTAGCCCATGAAGGTTAACCTCATCAAGTCTGGTAAGACAAGAGTGTACATGTGCATGTGTTCTGTTGATGCACTGGTGAATGTAGTAAGCCTGCATGTGTGTGTCACAAGGTCAGAGGACAACCTGATGACATCAAGTGACCTTTCTTTTCTGTTTCATTTTTCCTTAGCCAGGGTCTTTCATTGGCCTGGAATGTTCTAAGTAGGCTTTGGGGTTGCTTCTGAACCCTAGGAAGTCACTGTAACTGGAGGTTTCTCTCCCACCTGCCAGTTTCCAAATAACTACTTTGAGGCCTTATATTAATTACAAACTGTTTGGCCTATTAGCTCAGGCTTATTATTAACTAGCTCTTACAACTTAAATTAACCCATTTCTATTATTCTATATTTTACCATGAGGCTCATGTCTTGTTACCTCACATCTTGATTCTCTGGTGACTGCTGTCATCTCCCTGACTCCACATTCTTTCTCCCACTATCCCTATTTGGATTTTCCACCTGACTATACTGTGCTGTGCCATAGGCCAAGGCAGCCTCTCTATTAACCAAAGGTAATAAAACATACTCACAGCCTACAGAGGGGCATCCCACATCAAGCCACTGTCTTAGCCTTCCCAGTGCTAGGATTATAAGAATGTGCCAGCATCCCTGAAGATAAAATTTAGAGCCTTTTTCTTAGAACAAAAACAGTTTATAGATGAAAGTACTCTCCAGCCCAAAGACATCTTTCTTTAAAAGCAGTTTCTTGAGCCAGGTATGGTGGTACATGTGAGCAATCCCAGGATTTGAGGTGCTAAGGTAGAAGGCTCATAAGTTCAAGGCCAAATATCAACACTCTGTCAGAACACGTACACACACACACACACACACACACACACACACACACATGCACGCACTCATGGGCACACACACTCAAGTATACCTTCATTTTGGAGCCACTGTAAATCATGGCTATGGTGATTTGAATAAAAATGGCCCCATAGAGTCACAGGGAGTGGCACTATTGGGAGGTGTGGCCTGCTAAAGTAGATGTGGTCTTGCTAGAGGAAGTGTGTCACTGGGAGTGGGCTTTGGTGTTACTCTCCCTGCTGTCTGCCCATCCATATGTAGATCTCTCAGTTATGTCTCCCTCACCATGTCTACCTTCATGTTGCCATGCTTCCTGCTGTGATGGTAATGGACTGCACCTCTGAACTGTAAGCCTGCTCAAGTTAAATGTTTACCAGTATAAGAGTTGCTGTGACCATGGTGTCTCTTCACAAAAATAGAAACCCTAACTACGACAAAATTGGCCGCAGAGCGAGAGTAAACCAAGATGAAAAGTAGAGGAAGTGTGATCAGAGAAGAGTAAATAACATGCTTTAAGTGAGAAAGGATATAGGAATGGTGGCAGATGCCTGTAATGTTAGCCCTTGTCAGTACTTAGGAGGTCAAGGCCAATCTTCTCTGCATAGTAAGTTCTAGGCAAGTCTGGGCTATAATGGACCCAATTGGGAAAAAAAAACCCTGCAGGTTTTTTTTTGGTTTTTCGAGACAAGGTTTCTCTGCAGCTTTTAGAGCCTGTCCTGGGGCTAGCTCTTGTAGACCAGGCTGGGCTCGAACTCACAGAGATCCGCCTGCCTCTGCCTCCCGAGTGCTGGGATTAAAGGCGTGCGCCACCATCGCCCGGCAGTTTTTTTTAATGAGAAAACAAAACGCAAATTATCATGTAGGAAACTGAACAAAATTTGAAGTAAAAGAAACACAACCTCGAAGACATTAGGGAACAAAGCTTGAATATCTAATCCAAGTCACTCTCATGAGAGTGGGTATAAAGGCAAATGGCTACCAGATATTTTCATCTAGTTTATCAGAGATCTTTTGACTGGAAAAAGAAGTTTTTTAAATAATAAAACCAAGTGTTTTTTACAACATTATTGAATCAAAAGTTTGTCAGACAAACAGATGATAGTTTTTGGAAATGATTGCCCCACTTTCTCTCCTTCCAAAAGGATTTTTTTCCATGTGTATATTTAAGCCATTTGTTCAACCACAAGTAAACAGTCAAATTATCTTGTTTATAACCTCAAACCCAAAAGCATGTTCAGGACAGAAACATGAACTAGAAATAAATTACATGGTAAATGAAACCCTCATTTAGGGTCTGGGACACTGTGCAAAGTGGTTTACAATTTGTTCTTTGCAGGGTAAGTGAAAACCCCAAGATCCTGGCAGTAGAAGGAACTTTTTTCCTCACCCATCAGATGGGCAGGCTTTCAAAAGTTCAAAGCCCAGCATGATGCTGAGGCCACAGGGAAGCAGGGCTGCTCACTTAAAGCTGATGAAACTGTTGGAGATCAGCTTCGACAAAGATACTACTTACCAGGGCAAGGGCATGGGTATTAGAAAAATAGTAAAGAGAACAAAGATGAGAGTGAAAATAATAAAAAAGAAAACATAAGATGGTACTGGGAGGGAGTTCCAGTGAATACTGAAATCACCCGCATTTAATTTCCATTTGCTTAAAATAAATACCCCGACCCCAAAAGATAGGAGTAATATAAGAACTACATTAACATGATACAAGGAAATGAACACACTAATTGAACACCGGAGGTTACATTCTTAGTTAAACATCCTTTTACTAGAACAAGGCAAGTAACATGCACAACCTAGACCAAAACATTCTGTAGGCAGACCACTCCCTGGATGGAATCCATTGTTATCTCCCTAAAAGAGTAGGGACTTTGTTGGATCCTTAGACTTTTGTTTAAGGTAGAACGAGATTTACTTCTCTATACCTGAAATACAAGATCTAGGTATTAGCCATTCCAGTTGACAATAACCTTGAGAGAGCAGAACTCCCTGATCTAAATCTGGGTGGGACCTTTGTTTGAGGTAGAAACAGACAATAACCTTGAAAGAATAAAGTTACAATTCTCTGACCTTTAGAAAGGGTGGAATGGCAACAATTTAGAGCAAGTTGAAACTCTCTGACCTTCAGACAAGGTGGAAATAATAGGTTTACATTTTTGGGCCTCCACATGAAACCACAATATGTTAATCACTACAGGAGAAAAATTGAAAACAAGTAATGTAAGTACATATGCAGGTTTTTTTTCACTCCAAACTTCACTCCCACAAAGGTAGTTACCTCAGTTAGGGTTTCTATTGCTGTGAAGAGACACAATGACCATGGCAGCTCTTATAAGGAAAATATTTAATGGGGTGGCTTAAAGTTCAGAGGTTTTAGTCCATTATCATCACCATGGTGGGACTTGGTGGCAGGCAGGCAGACATGGTGCTAAAGCTGAGAGTTCTACATCTTGATCAGCAGGCAACAGAAAGTGGTTTTGCCGCACTGGGTATAGCTTGAGCATAGACCTCAAAGCCATCTCCCACAGTGACACACTTCTTCCAAAAAGGCCACACCTACTTCAATCAAACCACGCCTCCCACTAGTGCCACTCCCTTTCGTGGCCATTTTCTTTCAAACCACCATAGTAGTCCAACCATAGATATACTAGAAAAACATGAAAACATAGCTTTAAGAGATTTCTTGGACTGGTGAGGTGGTTCAGAGGATAAAAATGCCTGCTGCCAAGTCTGATGACCTGAATTCAGTTCCCAGAACCCATGTGTAGGAGGGAACTACTCATGAGAGCTGTCCTCTGACCTCCTCATATATGCGATGGTATGTGTGCCTACAGTGCCTACACTCACATGCTCACACACAACAATAAATAAGTAAATGAATTAATAAGTAATTGTCTTTTGATCTAAGAAATAAAAAATGTAAACAACTCAGTTATCCTAGTATAAGACTGGCTAAATAAATTATATAGCATCCACATGATAAAGTGGTATGTTCATGTAAAATTATAATATGTAAATATTAAATTGTATATGCAGTGTGGAGCAATCTTTAAAATATATTGGGGAACAAGATGAAGGAAAAACGATGTATAACTTATTATTATTATTATTATGCTTTAATGAAAGTGTGATAGTTAATCATTGTTGACAACATGACTAGGTTGAGAATCATCTAGAAGATTAGTAAAACACATCTCTGGGTTCTAGAGGTAATTAGATCATCCTGTCTCTGATTTAATGAGCTGATAGACTCATACTAACATGGCATTCTGGAAGGTATTAGAAGGTTAAACTTAGATGAAGGCAGTTCATAAGTATAGGCTGGGCTTGGTTGAGCACGTTTGTCAAGGCTCATTCTTGTCACTGTTTTTTTCTGTTTCTTGGCTGTGTCCTCCCTGCCACAATGTCCTGAAATCTTTGCAAAGAGGAGCTGAAATGAATAATTCTCCCTGTCTGTTGTTTACATTAATGGGACATTAATGAGAAAGTCTAAATAAAACAATGTGTGGAAATACATATGTACATATATGCAAACATATATATGCTGGTGCTTCATAGGCCAGAAGAGGATTTTGGATCCCCTAGAATTGGAATTAGAGGTGGTCGTAAGCCACCCAATGTGGGTACTCAAACTGGATCCAAACTGTAGTCCTCTGGTGGAACAATAAGTATTTTAACCCTAAGACCATTTTTCAGTCCATAAATGAGTTTATGTTAATGTTTAAACATTTCCAAGAAACAGAAATAGACAAAGCGGTGAATCTGTTGGCAACACCATTATTCTAAGTAACTAGGGATAATTTTAGCATGATAAAGGAAGACCCTGAGTTCAATTACCAGCATTGCTGAATGCAAGAATTTGTGCAGTGTAAATGGAGGTTGCTCACTTGTGTCCCGAGCACTCAGACCCAAATAATCACACAGAAACAATATTAATTGCAACATTGTTTAGTTGATTGCTCAAGCATATTTCTATCTAGTTCTTACAACTTAAATTAACCCATTTCTGCTAATCTATGTTGTATAACACCATGAAGCTGTGACTTACTGGTAAGGCTCCAGCATCTTTCTCCTTCAGCAGCTACATGGCTTCTGCCTGACTCAACCTTCTTTCTCCCTGCATTTAGTTTATTTTTTCTCCAGCCTAGCTCTATTCTGCCCTGACGTAGGCCAAAGCAATTCTTTTTAAACCAATGGTAATAAAGCATATTCATAGCATGCAGAGGGGAATTCCATATCATCTCCCCCTTTCTGTCTAAATCAAGCAAGAATTGCAGTTTCAGTATTTCTTTGTGAGTCTAAAGTTTCAAATCTAATTTATCTTTTATTATAACTAAGTAAAACTATGACCAATAACTGTAACTATCTGTCCTCAATGCCACCAAAGACCCCAGAAGGATATAATATTACCTAAGTAAACAGGAAGTGCATTGAAAGCAACTTTGAAAACTCTAGAATTGACATAGACACCTCACTGCCGGGAGAGTCACCCAAAGTTCCTCTGTTACATTGGGACATCCATCTTCAGCCTACAGGCCTATAGTATCTGGCAGACTTTTCCATGAAGCAAGAAATTTGAAAGACTGTTTCACCTATATTGGCAATTTGTTAGGCACTTCCTTCTGTGTCCTGCAGAATGTCTGATAGACTCTTTCATGAGGCAAGAACCATAAAGGACCATCCCATCTTTTAGAAAGTTCTACAGTTACTTTTCTCTGGGTCCTGCATATCCAGTTCATAAAGCATATCATCAAGCAGTCCAGGCAGAGAAAAATGTATAGCTCAATAAAATCAATTTAAAAATGTTGATTTAGCCTAGGAGTCTGTACAATGAAATGTCTCACTGTAGTTAGCTCAATCAAAAAATTTGAAGAAAACACAATTGTATACATAATTCAGACTCTCTGTACATTTTCCATTTTTATGTGGCTTTTTTCTACTACTTTTTAATGTTTATTATCTTTACTTTTTTAATCTATGTCTGTCCCTACTGTATATTACTTTTACTGTTTTTTTTTAAGATTGTTTAATCTTTAAAAAACTATTTACTTTTTTTTGTAACTGTCTACACTCTTCTCTCTCATAAGCCTATGTACATTTTAAAAACACACTGTGCTTCAATTCATTCATTGTCTTTTATGTATGATTCTGTCTTATTGCACATCCAAAATCCTTTTCTGACTAACAGCATTTAAAAATGGTAAGCAGTGTGGTCATGGCAGCCCTGGGCACTGGCTCCACCTCTCTTGATCTTTCAATATGGCGGAGGTACATTTACCACCTGCTCTAGGACTGCTGGGTGGAAGCTGTATTCATTCCTCAACTCTGGGAAGCACCATGCAGCACTTAAACCTTTTCTTTTTGTTTGAGTAAAAGCTAAATCTGCCATGCAGCACATTGGGTGGCCTGTAAATATCTCTGTTTATGGCAGTGGGTGTCTGCTCTGCTTTCCTGCCTGTACATGCCTAGGAGACCTGATCCTGCCCTTTTCCCAGGCAGGGAACGCTGGGCCATGCAGCCCTGTTCTCTGCTATGTTCCTTCTATTCCCAAGTGGGCAGACAAGCACCAGATTGAAGTGGTGGAAGGTCATGCGGGTTAGCCCCAAACGCTTTGGCGTCATTTGTAAATGGATACTATGCTTTTGTTTCCTGGCTGCCCAGACCTGAATAATCACATAGAAACTATATTAATTACAACACTATTTGGCTGATGGCTCAGACATATTTCTTTCTAGCTATTACATCTTAAATTAAGCCATTTCTATTCATCTATGTATCACCAGGAGGCTGTGGCCTACCAGTAAGGTTCTGGCGTCTTTCTCCTTTGGCAGCTACATGGTGTCTGCCTGACCCCACCTTTTTCTCTCTCTGCATTCAGTTTAGATTCCCCACCTAGCTCTGTTCTGCCATGCCATAGGACAAAGCAGTTTCTTTATTAACCAATTGTAATAAGGCATATTCATGGCATACAGAGGGGAATCACATATCAGTACAGCCCTAGCAGGACAGACTTTTTGAAACGAGCTACAGAAGAACATTGAGGTATGTTTAAGAAAGGCATTATTGGCATGATAGCATTTGTATCATACGTTTGAAACTAATATAATGTATTGTGGGAAAGTGAATATTTCATCTAGTAAGTAATTTTGCCATTTAGGAAAGGAGACACATTTAGAAGTTCAGTGAAATTAAGCAAACATAAAGTCACTGCTTGTGAATTTTATTAGAGACAATGAATCAGTGTAACCCCACCCCCCCACTGTAGTTTATATCTAAAGGTTAATGAGCTTCCAGACTATTCTATAGCGTGTGTGGTCTAGAGAAACTAAGGAAACTAAAGCAGAGGGGAGAGAAAGAGATGAGGAAGGACATAAACACTGACCTTGGGACTGCTGGGAAAATACCTGGCGTGTAACTGTGGTTATGTCTAGGGGATGTCTGAGAGGGAAGGAGAGAACACAGACAGCTGCTGGCCAGAGAGCTCAGCCTAAGGATCCTTAGCCTTTGTCCTGCTGCAGAAAAGGGAGTGACTCTGAGTTTTGATAATATCAAGGACACTGCTCTTATTCAGTGAGCAGCTCCCAGTCAGCCACATTACCAGGAAAGGACCTGCAAACACTTTGTGTTTGACTTGCAGATTCGGTACACTCCTAACTTATCTGAGCAACTTATAACAGGATTATCAAGAGGCAAGCTGATCTTAGGTGGAGATGATCTGGGTGTCAGGTCCCAAAGAAATCTTGAACAAGTCTCACTCTGTACCTGGGGCTCATCCCAGCACTTCTCACCTGCTTCTTTCTCTTCACCTCTCTAGCACAGGGGCTGGACTTAGCTTCCCTTCCTCCAGTTCCTCTTTCCTGTCTAAACCTGTATTTCAGCCATGTGTTCTTTTGGTCCTCGGCTCCTGGCTCCTGGATATTTCACTCTTGGCTTTTAGGTCCTCTACTCCTTTTTGAATCTACTTACCCTCTTGCCCTTGTCTTTCTTTTTCTCTGGGTCTCGCCAACCTCTCTTCTGCTGGTCCAGTTCAGTCTGGAATCTTCCTGATGCCCCTGGCTGTATTCTACCTCATATCTTCAACAAAACCCCTTTTCTCAACTATACCCAGAAGTCCTCATTATTATTCACTAGGGAACAATACACTCATACTTAAACTATTAAGTCAAGCTTGCCAGGCAGACATCTTAAATCCCAGCACTCAGGAGGCAGAGATAGGCAGATCTCTGTTCAAGGTCAGCCTATTCAACAGAGCTACTTCCAGGACAGCCAGGCTTACACAAAACAACTCTGTCTTAACAAAAAAAGGCATTAGGCCAACCAGTTTTCCAATCTTGAGGTTCTAAATTCCAATCCAGGAGTCTACGACATACTTCTGTGGGCTAAATATCTTGCTACGTAAGTCTGGCAATCTGAGTTTGATCTCCGCAACCAGTATAAAAAAGTTGGATGTTGT
This sequence comes from Arvicola amphibius, assembly GCF_903992535.2. Taxonomy (NCBI): domain Eukaryota; kingdom Metazoa; phylum Chordata; class Mammalia; order Rodentia; family Cricetidae; genus Arvicola; species Arvicola amphibius. The sequence goes on from NC_052048.2 coordinate 170,003,932, forward strand.
GGTATACATATGTAATCCCATCACAGCCATGAGAAGATGGATGGAGGTGATGGTGGTGATGGTGGTGGTGGTGATGGTGGTGATGGTGTATGATAAATTTAAAAGTTATCAATGTACTGTTTTTAGTAATGGTAAAATTTTGAAAAGAATCTAATTACCCAGTAACACAATTTTCGTGGAATAAAATATGTACATTCAGGGAGAGGACAATCAAGAATCAGGGAAAAATAAGAAGTCTATTATATAGTAACAAATACTCTTGAAGATAAAAAGAGTAAATCAAATCAAATGTGCATAAATGTGCATTAAGAGAAGCAGGAAGTCGTGGGTGTTACCCACTAGGTAAAGTGCTTGTCTTGCATGCGTGAAGTGCCCAGTTCAATTCCCAGCACCAAATAAATTAGATAAGATTGCATAAGCCTACAATCCAAGTGCTCAGGATGTAGAGGTAGGAGGATAAGAAGTTCAAAGGTTATTCTCCACTAAATCTTGAGTTGAAGGCCATTCTGGGCTTTTCTAAAAAGAAAATCAAAGGAAAAGAAAGAAAGAACTAGAATGACAAAATAGATAAGCATATTCATGACATCTCTACAAACTTTAATACTGGTTAACTATGAAGAGGAGAGCTTGTCATGGTAACAAGAGATTTCTTTGTGTGAGACTTTCCTTTCCTTATCAATGTGAAGACAAAGATCTTAATTACTCCAAATCAAATTAAATTTAAAATCACCTCAATTCTGTGTATAGTTCTTTAAAAATAATTTTTAGTGTGTGTGTGTGTGTGTGTGTGTGTGTGTGAGAGAGAGAGAGAGAGAGAGAGAGAGAGAGAGAGAGAGAGAAAGAGAAGGAGAGAGAGGGGGAGAGAGAGAAGGAGGAGGAAAGTGAATGCCACTACACACAGAGATCAGAGGAAACCTCCGTGAAGTCAGTCCTCTCCCTTCATCTTTATGTGAATTCCAGAGGTTGATCTTCCGTGGTCACACTTAAGCGGCAACCAACGTTCAGCACTGAGACATCTTGTCAACGCCACTTATGTGTTCTAAGCTTACAACATGGGCTGTATTCCACTGCCTCGGATAAAGGAGGATGGGGTGGTGTGATGACTGAATTAGACTCTAGACAGGGGGCAGAAGCGCAGGAAAGTGTTACAGCAGTGAGCGCTATGTCAAGTCCCATGGCACAGTAAGGATGATCTTCAGTTTGCACCTGCCAATCTCACAACCTCATATAAGATGCAGCAAACATTTTAAGGGGGCCCCTGTAGCTATCCCATTTTTCCTTCTGGCCATTCCAATCCTGTGTAAACATGCCCTCCCTTATTTGTGCCCTGCCTGACCTCATTTCATCTGATCCTATCTAGCAAAGGAGATGAAGTAGGATTTAGGAGATGAACAGATGAGAAGGGGCACTGAGAGTCCAATGGTTAGGTCTGGGAATCTAATCACCAGATTACAAATTAATTAACATGAGAAAATACATGTCTGTTTCCTACACAATTCATAGAAATGAAACTGAAGGATAAATTGTTTGTGAGAAGGAGCTTCTATTATTGGAGCCCCAACTGCAGGTACAAAGCCAGAGGATCATAAGAGGAAAAGAAAGCCAAGGCTGACACAGAATGCCCATTAGCAAAGATATGTGATATCGTCACAGCAATTCTTACACTGAATCCCACTTACGAAAGCACGGTGCACATTCTTATGCTGGAGAGCAGTGCTCACACTGTTGAGCTCATTGCGAGAGGGATAGAAATGTCTGCCCTGGTTTTAAGGGCAGCGGACAGTTCTAAAGACCTCTAAGCAGATGCCTTCAAGTAGCTTTTGACCTCATCTTTCAAAATATGAAAAGATGGGAAGCAGATGGTGTGTGTTGGGTATTTATAGTTTGTGTTAAAACTTGTTACGGACAGTTTGAATCATGATTGAGAAATCTTCCCACCTCGGAGCCGTAACACCCACTCGGTTTTTCTTGGAAGGTGTCAGAAGGCAGCTGAGGGTTAGAGACAACACTTCCTCCCCCAGCACAGAAAAGGAGAAACAACCAGTGTCCCCCTGAATGCAAGAAGATTAAGATTAAGAGATGACCGGTAGATGTCAAGACAGAAGTCTCTCCACACAACTGAGAAAGCAAAGACGCCGTGGTGACCAGGACTTTTCTGGGCACCATGGTCCACGCTAGCCAACAAAGTCCTTCAAAATGCATATTTTACTATATTTTGTTGTGATGTTGTTTTGGTTTGGTTTTGAGACAGGATCTCACTCTTTGGTGTTGACCTTGAACTCACTCTGTAGCCAAAGCTACACAAAACACACAGTAATCTTGACTCAGCTCCTCCACCAGAAAGACTTAATCAGAAACTCTGAGTGTAGTTTAGCAATCTGTCTTAGCAAGTAATTGTGGTTCACGCTGAAGTTAGAGGTCCATTGGCATAAAATCTAAATTTAACCACTACTAACAAACTACAGACAGAAATAAAACCATTTTGCCTGACAGAAACATTTTTCCTTCCAAATTCACAGGGTTTGTTCAAACTTTAAGAGAAGAAATCAGTGTTTTATAGCCCAGACAGAGAGACACGTAAGAGAGGGAGGGGCAAGGAAGAGAGAGAAATTATGTCTTTAAAACTAAGAGAACCAAGTCAATTCCAACTTTTTTCCCCTAGCTCTACAATATCTTGAAATCTGAACATGCCCGACTCTTACATTTTCTTCTAAGAAGTTGGGTTTTCCTCAGATTGTATAACAAACAACTGGTCCCTAAGTACGACAATATTCAACAATCAGAAACAGAAAGGAGAGCAGGGCTTGGAGAGAGGCGCTTGGCAGAGGATCTCTGATTGCCTTGATATCTGCTATTAAGCAAATATCAGCAGCCTTTCGATCAGAACCAGTCCTGCAAAGGCCTTTTCTATTGATACTGCGAGGCTAGGAGCTGAGTAGTTTGAATGGTTCTCGACCTGTGTGGGTCGTGACCTTTTGGGATCAAATGAGCCTCTCACAGGGGTAGCCTAACAGCACCTGAAAACACAGATGCTCACTTTATGATGCTTAACAATAGCAATGTTACAGTTAGGAAGTAGCAACAGAAATAATTTTATGGTTGGGGATCACCACGACATGAGAAACTGTATTCAAGAATCGCAGCGTTAGGATGTTGAGAACCGCGGAGCTAGATCAATACACAGTGTAGGCATCAGAGTTTTCTCTCATCCCCTAGAGAGCAGTGAGCGACTTGAGATGCTGTCCTCTGTATTTCCCATCAGGAACTTTTCAGTTTTTCTCTTTTGTTAGGGACATCCAAAGACGGCATTCAGTGCCAATGTCTTTTTAGGGCACTGTTTCTTTCTTCAGTAGCCACCATTGCTGTATGTGGCCAGATGCCTTACTGAGCTGACCTCAGTCAGCCTTAGTCCCTTGTTTACCACTTCGCAAGTAACATAAAACTTTAATAAGCGGTCTGTGCACGGAGAGCAGCATCAGAAAGGTCGAGTAAATGGTGATATAGCCCGAACTGACCATTCAGCCACATTGTGGTCTCAATAGCCCTAGGTTCAAGGACCTAAGGGGATAAGCCAACTATCTTGATTTCCAAATCTGTCCTTGCAGAACGTCTCTGAACTCCTGGTGCATTTCCAAGCAGTCACCTGAGACTTCGGATGAGGAGCTAAGGTGGGGTGTGTACTTGCTAGAAGTGCGTCAGGCAATCGCCATGCTCAGGCTCTGGCACTTGTCCAGGGTAAGGTACACAATCACATGGATGGAGTCCAGCCTTTGATTATTATAGATAGTGTCCTGCCTATTCTGAACACGTCCTCCAGAACAATTTCCTCAAGGACACATACTGCTGCCTCGCCCTTATCTGGTTCCTTGGAAGTGCCTCTGCCTTAAAGCCATTCTTCTGAAGGTTCCTGTCCCTGCCGCTCATTGTGTGCACCTGGGCAGCATCCTAACTCCGCTCCTCCTCACTTGAGATAAAGCCGAGGCCTCGGAAACAAACCGAACCCGTTATTCCATCCCTCCACAAAACCACCATTTATGTTCTTGTGGAATATGGTTGCTACTTTTGTTGGCAAATTTAGTTGCAGCACATTTAAAAGAGTATAATAAAACCAGAAAAGGCAAGGAATACGCATGTCTGAGGTCAGAGATGCCAAAACAAATAGGGGCTGTTGGATCCCGCACTGACTCAGAGGGTCTCCTCATTCATTGGGTTTCTAATTAGTATGGCTTTTCCCCGTCTGGCTTTCCTCAAATCTTTCTTTTCCCTGACTTTAACTGTAGTTCTATCCTCAGTCACGATATCAAGCTACACTCTCCTGCTCTTTGTGGGCACAAATTGCCTCCATTTGTTTTGAGAAGCACAGTCCTTTGACGCTGAGCCAGAGCTTTGAGCTTTGAATCCACTCTGGGCAGTTTTCCTTTCCTCCTCTTCCCTTCTTCTGAAATTCTTCCTCTGAGTTTCTCAGATTCGCTAACTCTTTTCTTTATTAGAAATATTCCTCTAGTTTGTCTGATACCTGGATTTTATGTGTACTATTTAGTAAGTAACTGTCATGTTGGATCAAATTAATATTTACTATAAATATTTACCCACCAAAGATTTATTGTATTATTGCTGGTAACTATGTATTTTTCAGACATAAATACTGGAAATAACTATAATATTATATAACAAATATATCGATTTATAATATATGATAAACATTTGCTATGAATAATTTTAGAAAATAGTTTATTCTTATTTTATTTGCATTGATATTGTGTCTGCATGCTTGTCTGTGTGAGGGTATCAGACATTGGAGTTACAGACAGTTGTTAGCTGCCTTGTGGGTGCTGAGAATGAACCTTTGGTCTCTGGAAGAACAGTCAATGTTCTTAACTGTTGAGCCTTTCCTCCAGCCACATATTAAATACTATATAATAATTTATAATAATTATATCATATATTTACATACAGCAATAAATTAATTATAATTGATATATTAAATAAATACTACATAATAGATATACAATATAAATAAGTATATATATATATATCAAAAACAGTACAATTATTTTTCAGGCATACATACTGAGATGCAAGTAGACAGCTACCTCATTTGCTATAGTAATCAGAGTAAGCCAACAAATTATCAATAGCTAAATACCAATCATTTCTCACTCAACAGTCCTGGGAAATTAATTAGATTTCTTTCTCTACACAGTCATACAAAGCCTACACTGGTGATGGTTATCATCTTTAAAACGCTGATTTTAGCATCTGCCTGATGGTTTAGCATCCCAGTTATCCTGAGGAGGAAAAGAGTTCAATGTAACACAATATGACACATTCTATGACGGATGGAGACCATTCATTCCACACATGGTGCTGGAGAAACCATCATCAGAAAGAAGAACTGACACATCGCAAAGGTAGCCAAATAAGACACATCATTTGGAAAACAATGACTTTTGCACAAAATTCACAGGTCTTGTAGTCAAAGTCAAGGTGTGCCTCACTTTGTCTGTCTGGAAGTACCTTACCCGACAGAAACCAGCCACCATTCATTCGTGGAGCCATCCGGTCCCAGTTCCTGCCTGTGCCATTTTGTTAGGCTGTGATGTGACCTTCACCAAGGACAAAATCAACATCAAACTTTCAGACCAACCTTGCCTGTGGTCCTGCCCAATCCCTGCTTTATACCTTTTCTTTGGGAGCCGCACACAGTGGTTTTACTTAATTTTACTCATTCATCTATCCTTCGTGTTTCAACCTTTTCTCATTGTTTTTAGTGTTTACAGATATCACATGTATATCACACAATCATTCGATGAATAAGAAAGAGGGAGGGAGGAGACTAGGGAGATGGAAAGCACATAAAATGGGGTGGTGAGGGAAGAGAAGAAAGGAGGCAGAACTGCAAGGATCTCTGCTGGAGACTGGTTCTCTCTGCCCTTTTTCCTTTTCTGTAAGCTTCTCCTAGCTCCCTCTCTGGCTGTGTAAATCTCACTGCAGCCATGCAAACATTCCTGGTAATCCACTGCTTGCATGATCGTGTTCTGGGCTATGGTTCTGTGGGAGGATTTGGAGGAACAGACGTTCTGAGGATTATCTTCATCTCTGGCACACTACGTCATCTCGTGTTTCTTTTCTTAGTCTGCGCCCTCATTTTGGTGGAAAACACCTTTCAGCATGTCTCTAGAAAGGGACAAGGGGAGGGAAAAAAATTCAAAACCTCTACTTGTGATAAAATGTTTTATTGTGTCCTGACAGTAAATTGTTCACTTTGTAAAGGGCTCAGCTCTAAGTTAGAATTCTTTCCATGTGGCTATCCAAGGCAGCACCCCGCCATAATCAAAGGGCAACACAATAGTAGCAAATGTCTCTGAGGAAATTTTTTTATGTCACAAGATCTTTCACTGAGCTGGATGAGAGCTGGATAGCCAGGAATCCCTTGTGATTCATGTGTCTCTGGCGTTGCCTTCACTTTTAGGGCTGGGGTACCAAGCGTCACTACTCTTGGCTCTAAACATGGATCTCAGACCTTCAAGTTTGGACTGCAACCATTTTACCCACTCAACTGTTTCGCCAGCCTAGAAGCCATAGACTTTTACCTGGGCAAAAAGTAAATTAATAATAATAATTAATCATTTTGTATTATGGGTCTATTTAATATAACATCTAATGTCATCTTTACGGAGAATGCACTATTGAGCCATCTCTTCAGCCCCTATACTTTGGGTTTTAAATAATAGTGGCAAGATGTTGAGAGCAAAAGCACAGACTAATCACTAAAGATGGTTCATTTATAACACTTTTGAAAAAAAAAAACATCTTGATTTTAAAGGTACTGGGGATATAACTTAGTGGCAACCCATCCAATTTGCTCTCTCTTTCCATCTCATACAGTTTTCCATGCAAACTGAGCTTTAACTAAAAGCTTTAACATAAAGGAAAAGTAAACTAGCTCTGAACTGGATGGAGATGACCAGTGTTTGTGTAAATAACTAGCTATGCCCAGAAATTCAATGACTGCCCTCTAGAGTTTCATCGGTGTTTTTGTCTAGCCAACTAATATTCTCTTAAGGCTATTACCATAAATAATAAATATACCTCTTAAATATCCTAATTCCATTTCAAATAAAATGTGAGGTAAAATGGAAAGAAATTAAAATGCACAAATAAGAGAACATTTAGTATTATGTATTTTAACTTCTAATATGCCTAGAATAATACCAAATAATTAGAAAAAATTAGTGATTATTTGAGTACACAGAAACATAGTAGAAACTAAGTCACTGGGGGCTTAGGATGAGGTCACACAAATGGTAATGTGTACATCAAAGGGTAAAATATTCTAGTTATGTAGGGTAATGTCACAATGCCAACTAAATATTCTGAGAATCTCAAATATGGCACGAGTACTGTAGTTACCAATATTGTAGGATAAACCAGAAATTTCTCAAGAGTATATGTTAGTTCTTGTCTCATATGCAAAAGATGACAATGTGAGATGACAGATATGTTGATTTACTTGAGTGTATAAATAATTTTTCATATATTAATAGCATGTTAAAGCATCATGTTACATACATAAGATATGTATAACTGTGTGTAGAGGATAGAATTTTTAATTGATTTATTGTGAACCACAACCACAGTTTCCCCATCCTCCATCCCTCCTCCCCCCTCCCCACAAACTCCTCCTCTGTTTCAGTTCAGAAAGAGGCAGGCCTCACAAAGAATTCAACAAAGAATATCACATCAAGCCGGGCGGTGGTGGCGCACGCCTTTAATCCCAGCACTCGGGAGGCAGAGGCAGGAAGAATATCACATCAAGTTGTGGTAAGAGTGAGCACCTCCACATGTATTTATGCTGGGTAAGGCAATCAGTATGAAGACTAGGTTCCCAAGGGTCACTAAAGCATTAGGGACACCCCCTGTTCCCATTGTTAGGAGTCCCATAAATAGACCAAGCTATACAGTTGTCACATATGTGTATAGGACTTAGGTCGGTTCCGTGTAGACTCCCTGGTTGTTGATTTAGACTCTGTGAGTTCCTATGAGCCCAGGTTAGTGGTATCTGTGGATTTTTTTTGTGTGTGTGTGTGTGTGTGTGTGTGTGTTGTACTTGACCCCCCCACCCCTGTTCCACAATCCTTCCTCCCTCTAATTCAGCAGGATTCGATAAGTTTGGCCTAATGTTTGGCTGTGGGTCTCTCTCTGCATCTGTTTCCATCTGTTACTGGATAAAGAATCTCTGATGATAACTGGGATAGTCACTAATCTGATCTCAGGAGATGACCAGTTCATGGGCTAAGTATTCTCAATTGCTAGGAGACTTAGCTGGGGTCATTCTTGTAGATTTGTGGGAGTTTTCCTTACGTCAGGTTTCTACCCGAGCCTTAAAAAATAACCCTTTCTAAGTCATCTCTTTCAGTAACTCTCCTCATCCATCCATCTGTCCAACAAATGGATTCCTTCAGTTCCCATCTCCCTCTGCCTCCAGTCCAACCAGGAGATCTTTTCTATTTCTTCATCTCAGGGAGATTCATGTGTTCTGTAGTGATGAGCTGTGGGCTGGATTCCCGCCGCCCTGCTCCCTCATGTTTAGCTTTACACACAAAATAACAACACACAAATTGTATTCTTTTAAATACTGCCTGGCCCATTATTTTCAGCCTCTTTCTCACATCTTGACTAACCCATATCTAATAATCTGTGTAGCACCACAAAGTGGTGTCTTACCGGGAAAGATTCAGCATGTCTGAACGGCTGGCTCCATCGCATCTCTCTCCCTGAGCAGAGGCATGGCAGTCTGCCTAACTTAGGAGAGGCGTGGCATCTTACTGATCCTTCTACCTCACTTCCTCTTCCTGTTCTGTCTACTCCACCCACCTAAGGGGCAGTCTATCAAATGGGCCAGGCAGTTTCTTTATTAGCCAATGAAATCAACTCAAATAGACGACTCTCCCACATCATTTCCCCTTTTTCTGTTTAAACAATAAAAGAAAGGCTTTAACTTTAACATAGTAAAATTACATATAACAAAATAGTTAGAAAGTAAGAATTAGTTACAATATTATATCCATTTTATCTTTTATCATAACAAAGGAAAACTTTAACTATCTATCCATTCTTCAACTCCATCGAAGACTCCAGAAGGATATAATATTACCTAAGTAAATAAGAAGTAAGCAACTTACAAAACTCTAGAAATGACAGAGACATCTCGCTGCCTGGACAGTCACCCAAAGTTCCTCTGTACCGTTGGGGCATCCATCTTCGGCCTTCAGGCCCATAGTTTCCAGCAGACATTTCCATGAAGCAGGAAATTTCAAAGTCAGTTCAGTCAGTATCTGCTGTGTTCTGCAGAATGTCTTGGAGACTCTTTCATGAATCAGAAACCCAGAGAGATCATCTCACCTATAGGCAAGTTCAGCAATCCTCTCTCTGAGGGTTCTCTGTGTCCAGTTTATGCAATAGTCCAGGCAAGAGCAGTTTCTTGCCCAAATGGCTATCAAACTCCATAAGGAGCCTCTTCGATGCCCATCTTCCTCTTGAAGTAGATTGGTGCTGCCAGGAGCAGACATGTCTCATTGTCATGAAAAACCCTAAGTTATTAAGACATTTAAAATGCAATATTCTGTAGTCTTTGGAAGATATAAAGTATGCCTATCTAACTGAAATATATCTCTATATATTTAGAAAATCTAACTAACATGACTACAAGCTTAACTATTATCAATGATTATTCATTAGCAACCTATATTTCCTAATTATACATTACATTTTTAAATGAACTACACAATCACAATACCTTAATCGTTATTAGAAATACATATACATATAACAAAATAGACCTTAAATTTCTATCAATAAGGCAAAATTTATAACAATGTAAATTATTCATATCTATATCATCTCCCCCTTTTAAATGTAAAAGAACACTTATAAACAATATTTGGGAACATGGGCGCAGTTATTTCTCTCCAAACTGCTTCCTGCTGAATGGGGATGCTGTTAATCAGATCTTTCATGGTGTAACCTGTGTGCCAGGTTCATCTCAGTCATCAGTTGGGTGAAGTAATTTTCTGAAGGTGTTCACAGCAACCTTTCAGGAGGTCGTGGTCTATCATACCATATTGGGATAGAAGCAATCCACAGGGTTTCATTTTCTGTAAAAACAAAAGAAGAATCTCTTTTCCAAAGTATCATATCCTTAGATCCAAATTCTGAAGTCAAGGTATTTTCAAAATATCTTTCTTGGATTAGTTCAGCAGCACTTATAAACAAATATCTTTTAGCAGCTATTGCTTCTTCCTCAGCATTTAAACAATTCAAAGAGAGCATAATAGCATACAGCATCAAGATTCTTTGTGTATTTTCCATCTTTGTACAGCTTTATTTTTACCTCTATTTCATTTATTTTTACTTTTATTTTTTAAGACAGGTTCTCTGTATATCTTTGTCCTGGAATAACTCTGTTGACCAGGCTGTCCTTGAACTCACAGAGATCTACTTGCCTCTGCCTCCCCAGTGTTGGGATTAAAGGTGTGCTCTACAACACCTTGAACTCACAGAGATCTGTCTGTCTCTGCCTCCCAGGCACTGGGATTAAAGGTGTGTGCTACCACACCTCGAAGTCACAGAGGTCAATTTACATTTGCCTCTCAAGTGTTGGGATTAAAGGTGTGTACTACCACACCTAACTACTTTCTTTCTTCCTTTTTTACCCTAAGAACTTTAACCTTTAGCATGCATATATTTTTAACACACTATAAATCATTTAGAGGTTTTCTTTGTTTTTGAATCTCTCTTTACTTTATCTTTCTCTCTCTCTTTCTGACCACACAAGTCTTTAAATTACTGAGCAATATGGGTAAGATTCAAGCCGTGGCTTTGCCAGCTAGATCCATCCCATTCCTTAGCTTTCCAGCCTCATGGCAGAGGTACTTGCTAGAGCCATTTTTATTACCACAACTCTGTGGCGTTTCAAGGTACTTGCCAGCAAGCAAGCTGCAACAGTGTTAAACAACAATCAAAAGCTCCATAGCCAGGACCGCCTGCTTGAAAGAGTCGGAGTTTGCCCTGGCAGGACAGCCCAGAAAGCCGGCATTTTAAAACAGCACAGCTTTTTTCCTGCTACAGCTAAAAACCGAAAAACATGCATTCAGCTTTTCATCAACACCTTTTAAGTGTTTCGTGGCAGGACCTCTTAAAAGAGTTGCAGGGTTTTGCAGCTAAAGCTGAGTCAGGAAGCCTCTCTTAGATGAGAGCGCTTGCTCTAGCAAGCAAAGCCAAACCCGAGAAATTGCTGCTACTGAGAAAACATGCTTTACTCTATTCTTTCCCAAGCTTTCTCAGGCTTTCTGTGGATTCAGTTATCCACGTTGGGCGCCATTCTGTAGTGATGAGCTGTGGGCCGGATTCCCGCTGCCCTGCTCCCTCATGCTTAGCTTTACACGCAAAATAACAACACACAAATTGTATTCTTTTAAATACTGCCTGGCCCATTATTTACAGCCTCTTTCTCACATCTTGACTAACCAATATCTAATAATCTGTGTAGCACCACAAATGGTGTCTTACCGGGAAAGATTCAGCATGTCTGAACGGCTGGCTCCATCGCATCTCTCTCCCTGAGCAGAGGCATGGCAGTCTGCATAACTTAGGAGAGGCGTGGCATCTTACTGATCCTTCTACCTCACTTCCTCTTCCTGTTCTGTCTACTCCACCCACCTAAGGGGCAGTCTATCAAATGGGCCAGGCAGTTTCTTTATTAGCCAATGAAATCAACTCAAACAGAAGACTCTCCCACATCACATGTGTCCCCCTGTTGGGTCCTCTTTGTTACCTAGCCTCTGTGGGTCTGTGGGCTGTAGCGTACTCAACCTTTACTTAACTCTCAATTTCTACTTATTAGTGAGTACATAGCACATTTGTCTTTTGGGGCCTGGGTTACCTCACTCAGGATGACTTTTTTATAGTTCCATCCAATTGCCTTCAAAGTACCTGATGTCATTGTTTTAACCAGCTGAATAATAATCCACTGTTTAAATGTAACACACTTTATCTATTTTTTGGTTGAGGGGCATCTAGGTTGTTTCCAGGTTTTGGAGTTACAAATAAAACTATGAACATAGCTGATCAAATGTTCTTGTGGTATGACTGAGCATCCTTTGGATATATGTCCAAGAGTGGTATCGTTGGCTCTTGAGGTAGATTGATTGCCAGTTTCCTGAGAAACTGCCATATTGATTTTTGAAGTGGCTGTACAAGTTCGTACTCCCACCAGTAGTGGAGGAGTGTTAGTTACCCTTGCTCCTCATCCTCTCCAACATAAGCTTTCATTGTGTTTTCAGTCTTAGCCATTCTGACAGGTGTAGGTTGGAATCTCAGAGTCATTTTGATTTGCATTTTCTTAATGACTAAGGATGTTGAACATTTTTTTAAGTGTTTCTCTGCCACTTGAGATTCTTATGTTGAAAGTGCTCTGTTTAGGTCTGTACCCCATTTTTAATTTGGATTTTTTCCCTTTTTGTTTGTTTTTTATGTCTAGTTTCTTGAGTTCTTTATTTATTTTGGAGGTCAGCCCTCTATCAGATGTGAGACTGGTGAAGATCTTTTCCCATTCCGCAGGCTGCCATTTTGTCCTATGGACATTCTGCCTTACAGAAGCTTTTAAGCTGCATGAAGCTTCATTTATTTTCAATCTTAGTGTCCGAGCTACTGGTGATCTGTTCAGGAAGTTGTTTCTGTGTCAGTGGGTTCAAGACTATTTAACACTTTCTTCTATCAAACTCGGTGTAACTGCACTTATGTTGAGGTCTTTGATTAACTTAGACTTAATTTTTGTGCAAGGTGATAGATATTGATCTATTTGCATTCTTCTACATTCTGACATTCAGTTATTCAAACATGATTTGTTGAAGATGCCTTTTTCTTCATTGTATAATTTTTATTTCTTTGTCAAATATTAAGTGTCCATGAGTGTATGGATTTATGTCTGGGTCTTCAATTCAATTCCATTGTTCAACGTGTCTGTTTTTAATGTCAATACCATGCTTTTTTTCTTTTTTAACACTATAGCTCTGTAGTAGAACTTGAGATCAGGGATGGTGAGACCTCCAGCAGTTCTTTTATTGTACTGGAGTATTTTATCTATCCTAGGGTTTTTGTTTTTTCCATTTGTAGTTGAGAATTTACCTTACAAGGTCTTTAAAGAGTTGTGTTTGAAATTTTGAAGGGGACTGCATTGAATGTGTAGATTGCTTTAGGTAGGCTGGCCATTTTTTACTATGTTAATCCTACTAATCCATGAGCATGGGAGATCATTCAATCTTCTGATATCTTCTCCAGTTTCTTTCTTCAAAGACTTGAAGTTACTGTCATACAGGTCTTCCACTTGCTTGGTTAGGACTACCCCCAGGATACTTTATATTGTTTGTGGCTATTGTGCAGGGTGTTGTTTTCATGATTTTTTTCTCAGCCTGTTTGTCATTTGTATATAGAAGGGCTACTACTTTTTTAAGTTACTTTTGTATCTAGCCACTTCACTAAAGGTGCTTATTAGCTGAAGGAGCTTCATGGTACAATTTTTAGGGTAGCTTATGTATACTATCATGCCATCTACAAATAGTGATACTTTGATTTCTTTTTCAATTTGTATCCCCTTGATCTCCTTTTGTTATTTTATTGCTGGAAATTAAGGTACTACATTAAATTGATATATAGAGTTCACAGCCTTGTTTTGCTCTTGATTTTAGTGAAATTGCTTTGGGTTTCTCTCCATTTTATTTGATTGACTCTTAACTGTTGGCTTGCTGTATACTACTTTTACTATGTTTATGCATGTTCTCTGAATCCCTGATCTTTCCAAGACTTTTATCATGAAGGGAGTGTTAGATTTAACCAAAGGTTTCTTCAGCAACTAATGAGATGATCATGTTGTTTGTTGTTGTTGTTGTTTTTGTTTTGTCTTTTTGATTTCAGTTTGTTTATGTGGTGGATTACATTGACAGATTTTTCCTATGTTGAACCATCCCTGTATCTCTGGGATGAAGTCCAGTTTATCACAGTGGATGATTTTTTTTTTGCTTTGTTCTTGGATTCTGTTTGCCAGTATTTTATTGAACATTTTTACATCAATGTTGACGGAAATGGCTCTGTAATTCTCTTTCTTTGTTGTATCTTTTTATGGTTTGGGTTTTTTAATGGCTATCCTTCTAATTGGTGGTAGTGATGGAGAAAGGCAAATTAATAAGAATGAGAAATTATGAATAAATTTAAATATATAAAGGCAATACAAATGGCTACTACGTGTAAAATCAAAATTTTATTAGGATGCTATGATTTGACCCAGACTAAAGATTTTCTTTCATACACATTAGGAAGAGATTCACAAAATTGAGTTAATGGAAGATAACACTACAAGAAATAATGTGAACCAACTTCCATTTTCACTCCATTTTGTCTGTTTCCATTTTAGACAACAGTATAATCTTATCAGCCATGAGTTCACTTACTTATAAACATGAAAACTAGGCAACAGTAAGTTTATTTCTTTAATTAAAATCAGGATTCTAAACTAATGGTTTTAAACTGGGGTATTACTTATGTATAAGGCCTTGTTATTATAAAGATGTATGGAACCTACCTACTCTGGACATACAGGATCTTTTTAGTAATATTAGCATATTCTTGGTATATTCTAACTGTATGTTTAAGGAGTAATAGTATATTACATAAGGATTATCTAAAAGCTTTTTTCTAAGTAAAGATAACACTCATCCATTTTCATAAATTTCATAAAATATCCAGTTTTTCAAAATAATGCTAATTTTTATATTATATGTGTTTTATCTCTGAATTTTTGTATTGACATTATTTTTCATGCTATAGAAACAACCAATTTTCCCTGCCAATATTGCTATTCTTGTGACAACAGTGTTACTTCTTTTAGATCTCTGAGTTTTGAAAATCTTCAATCATTAGATCATATGTATTTGAAGTGTTTGCATTCTACAGAATGCTTTTGTTTGGCTGTGATGCTGCCTTAAAACCAGTTATAATCAGCTACTGACTAGAGTGTATCATTGCCAACTAAGAAACCTCATGGGGAAAGGACGGTGCTGGGTCCAAACAACATTGAGACTACATCAGTGGATTGATTCGGGATTTTCAGAACTTTACGAAAAAAAAAAAAAACCAAAAAACAAATTCAAATGGATTCCTAATGCTGCTACCCCAAGACAGAATGGAATAACAGTTTCATAGGAATATGAGAATATGTAAATTGATGGGCAACAATTGTGGGTTTTTGGTTAGACTCTTGTTGATGCTCCAGTGTTCCTGTTCTGGATCTAAGGAGCCCTAATAAGCTATTTATAACCTATAGTAACCTAATGTATCATGTTTTGTAAAGAGAAGCACAGTGTATCTAGCTTTTATTAAGTCATTTTGTTTTCAGTACAGCATTGCTATTCACATAGATTCAAGGAGCGCTGTTTTTGTTCCTGACAAGGTGTAGTTGGAAGCATTAGTTATGGACCCAAAGCTGTGTGTTCAGTGTCATATGACAATGACACTTACAGAAGCAGACTCTTGAAAAACTAGCATTTACTTGATGAAGCCAATGCTTATGATTTCCCCTGAGAAAAACTGCCTGAAACCCTGGCTTTAGGGCCTACAGGTGCTTTGTTAGGCTTCAAGTTGAGTTAGGAAGGCTACTGCTTGGTAGTTTCCTGAATCTCAGAACATTTCGGGATCTTAAGAAAAGGATAGATCTGAGGATAGATTGTGATTTGGTTACGGGTCACAAGAGGTATATGACAGCCCAACTGAGAGTCTCCAAAGATAGCTTTCCATGAAGAAAACTTACTAAGGATGTGGTCAGCTATAATTTTTACTGCCCTAGGCAGAGAATTGGGCCAAATCCAATAAAACAGAGACCGCATTATTTTGTGATCAAGAATGGTTTAGATATTAACCTCACTCAAAAGATGGCAGCTAGGGAATAATTTTAGTTTCAGTAGACCATTATAGCAGACATGTTTGGGCAATCAAATTTAGGAAAGAGTTCATTTGTCTTTGACCTATTTTGTTCCCCTTTAGAAATTCTATTTAACTCACAAATAAGGAAACCATCATGTGTTTGGTTGAGATTTCATTTTGATTTCCCCATTGTTGACAAACTAGTTACTTATGATTAGATGTGATCTTGTTATCGTGATTATGCTTGCCAACCCTAACAAATCTTCAGTCCTTCCAATTTTCTTCTGAATCAGTCACTGTTTCTAAGTTTTCTCCCTTCCTCCTGTTTGTCATCACTGAGAACAAAAGTAAGACTACACAAATAGCTCTGATGATCTCTAGGTCACCTTGTGACCTTTCACCTCCAAAGATACAGTATGAAGAAGCGGTGGAAACAAACTGCAGCTGACTGAATACATGCCCGAGGGACTTACTCATTGTCACAGAAGTCCAAACAAGGACAGGATTTTACCCTGGGGATAAGCCTTTGTCACAGTCATGAACACCACCCATTGCAGTGTTCTGTGCTTACATGACTGGATTTACCCTAGGATACACCACTGTCATGGCCTCTAACCCCATCCATCACAAAGTTCTGTGCTGCATGGCTCTTTACATGAAAATCACCAAGACCCAGCATCATCATCAAGAACATCCACTTAACTCCAAGAGGTCAGCTCGAAGTACTGCATGATAAAATATTACCATCCATTAAGGCTCAAATCCATAGGGCTGAACACTGTCAGAGTTCAATTCGGACTCATTAATTCAATCTTTTAATATCAATATTTCTGTTTTATATCCTAGTCCTCGCTACAAAGGAACTCAAGAGTCTGCTGAAGGTTGGGATTATAGGAATGTGTTACCATGCCTAGCCTAAGCCACTGCCTTTAAAGGTGCCTGGTTCTTAGCTTTCAAACAATTGACTCTTGTCACTACCTCTCAATAGATTCATTAACGAAGTTCAGGAAGACTTTTTTGTTGTTGTTGTTAAGTCACCTCCTACATTAAGCCCTTGCAGAACAAGGCAAGCCAGAATGGTCACTTGAGTTAAGTGCCTCATGTCAAACTAAAACATATTGAAATTGGCCAGCATCTTTAATCCAAGCCATTTCACTCAGCAAATGAAAGGCTCATGTGGTCAGAAAAAAAGAGATACACAGTGAAGACAGATTCAGATGAGAAAAATCTCTAAACGATTTACAGTGTGTTTAAAAATATGTGTAGGCTTGGGAAAGAAAAGAAAAAGGATAGAGAAAGTCCTTAAGAAAGAAAGAAAGAATGAATAAAAGAAAGGAAGGAAGGAGGGATGAAAAAGAAAGAGAGTAGTTTGATGTGGTGGCACACATCTTTAGTGCCAGCACTTGAAAGGCATTGGCAGGTGGATTTCTTTGAGTTGGAGGGCAGCCTCATCAACAGAGTGAGTTCCAGAACAGCCAAAGATACACAGATAAAACCTTTTTCAAAAAAACCCAAAAGTTAAACAATAAAAATAAAGGAAATAGAGTTTTTTTTGTTTTATTTTGTTTTGTTTTTCGAGACAGGGTTTCCCTGTAGTTTCTAGAGCCTGTCCTGGAACTAGCTCTTGTAGACCAGGCTGGCCTCGAACTCAGAGATCCACCTGCCTCTGCCTCCCGAGTGCTGGGATTAAAGGCGTGCGCCACCACCGTAGAGTTGTTTTTTTTTTAAAGCCACATAAAGATGGAAAATACACAGAGTCTGGATGCTGTATATTATTGTGTTGTCTCTGAACTGTGTGACTGCTGAGGAAGGAGCAACAGCTGCTAAATGACATTTGATTATAAATGCTCCTGGGTTAGTCCAACAAGTATATTTTGAAAATGCCTTGACATCAAAATTTAAGTAAAAAAAATGTTACTTTGGAGAAGAGATTTTGCTTTTGTTTCCACAGGAAGTGAGAGGCTGTGGATTTATTCTGGGGTAAGAAAAATAAGGTTTGATCAAGGAAGACGTCCTGATAAATCTCCAATGGGAACAGATGATCCAGATGACTCAGTGTTTCAGAGCACCTCTCTTACAGTTTCCTCTGAGTTCTGCACGCAGAACAGCTTCAAAACTTCTGGCTGAGATGATCCAGTCTCACAGAATACTCTAGTTAGGACTTGACCATAATCCTAAAATTTCTTTTTGGTCCCCATAATATTATCATTGCCCCCAGTCAGCAGGAAGTACCTGGAAAACTACGCCCACGTGGATGTTTGTCTTTGTTTACTATGTTGGGTAAAAGTTGTTATGGATAATGGTCAGGAAAATAGCTAAAGAAAGGAAATTAGATAAAAGGTTCTTTTTTTTTTAAAAAAAAGGGGGATGGATATAGATAGGATAGGATAAAAAGGGAAATCATTGAATTTCCTTTGAAAAGAAAAAAGGGAGGATGTAGATATGATCTTGTTTTGAACAAAAGGGAATATAGATATGATAGGATAGAAGGGTAGATTATTGAATATACTCTGAAAAGAAAAAGGGAGAACATAGATATGATAATATAAAACAGTAGATTATTGAACTACTTTTTAAATGCAGCTACTAGTTTTAAATTTGATTGGACTTTTGTATATTGTATACAAATTTTGTATGTTGGTACAAATTTGAGATTAATTTTGTTAAAACATATTGTACATACATTTCTAATCTTTTTCAAGGCATTGTACTTATACAGTTCTTTTAATAATGTAATGCAAATTTCTAGGCCTTGAAAATTATTATTAGCAACTACTTAGGATAATGTTGAAGACTATATAGTTACAGTTCTCCTTGCTTACCAGATGCAGAAAGCAGGTTATAGAAAATAAATTAGGTACAAGACTTTGGACTCACCAAGATAGGATGGATGAGGAATATTTTCTCTGAATTTTTCAAATGCAAATGGATTAGACATTGCTGATGTATTTATTGCCTGTATATATTATATATAGTTTTTGTACTTGTTGTATATAGTTTTCCTTATATTAGTTATAGCCTTCTTTTTTATTTTAGACAAAAAGGGAAATGTAGTGGCATTTTACTTGTATTTTAATAAATAAAACTTGCCTGAGGATAAGAAAAGTAAAACAGTCACACTGGCCAGCCTTATCGACAAGGTAGCAATAACACACACTTTTAATCCCAGTAGCCACACTAACTTGCCATAGAAACCAGGCGGTAGTGGTGCATGCCTTTAATCCCAGAACTAGAGAGGATTTTAAACAGGAGGAGACAGCTCTCAGACACAGTCTCATTCTGAGATTCCTGGAGGGCAGGATCGCCATTACAGATTGAGGTCAATGTAAGACCCAGTGGCTGGCTGTTTTGCTTTTTGGATCTTCAGGTTGAACCCCAATATTAGTCCCTGAGTTTGTATTAATCGTGCTTCACGGATTTTTTTATTTTATTTTATTTTATTTGGCTAACTTTAAGGTAGTAGGCTCCTGTATAAGCCTATCATGCATCTTTAGTTTGGTTGGCTCTCTACCCCCAACACAGGTACTCTCCATCACTCTACCCTTTTCCCATTAAATATTTCCACCTCCCGTCTTCCTCTCCTCTCTTGGCCCCATTCAAACAAGGACTCTGCTTTGCTCAAGGCTAAAGTTTTCAAACTTTACCCATGCAGTCTGTGTCAAGAGTCAGAGCAACTACAATTTAAGGACTCCCGATTACACAGTCTAGAAACCTGGGCTCCGTGCAACAAGTAACTTGTTTCTCTGACTATACAAACACGCCCTATCAGCCTGTATTTCTAATTTTCTTTCAGACATTCATAGAACACGGGGAAAAGCGTTTTTCTTTGTTTGCTTATTCTTGAAATTGCGTTGTAATTACAGTATGTCTCTTTGCCCTTTCTGCCCTCCAAACCTTCCACACACCCGCTCCCTGATTGCCTTCAAATCCATGGCTTCTTTGCAAAAGAGCTTTTAAGGTCCCATAATGCAGTGTTTTCATCTCGGCTGAACACCGCTCGCCTGAGTAATCATCAGAGACAGTTCACAAGCAGAGAAGGAAAGTAGCTTTGAAAAAATGACACGGCTTAAGGTAGCAAGTACAATTTCTATTGAAAGTCTATGTAGAATTAAAACATTTAGGGAAAAGTGTTTTTTTTCCCAAAAAACTACAAAAAGTAAAATATTTTTCTCTTTTAAAAGTAAAATGCTCTTCAATTTAAGGAACCGCTGACAAAGATGTTTCAGGACCCATGCGCCAGGATTGCCTGTTTTAGATTCTTCTGGCACCATCTAGTGACGCAGACAAGCAATAGCATCTGTATTTGACCCAACTATTTTATGCAGCCAAGACAGCTCCTCAGAGCTTTCTTCAGGGGTAGGTAGAATGACTCCCACATACTCTTTGAGTTCTGCTCTGCGATACTGAGAAAAACCACTTAATAACCCTGATGTGGTTCCAGAATCATTTGAACACAAAGATGTGCGTCTCAGCAAATATCAATCTGGTACAATTTTCCTTTCAAATAAGTCTTGCATAACGTTTTAGTTAACGTTAGCAGAAGCCTAGAATTCACATTAAATTTAGTATTGAAAATTGAAACAGGATGTTGTGTTAGTGTGGAAAGTTACAAGATGTTAATGAAGTCTTTAAGACTGCTGCACATTTCAGTTAGAAAGGAGTTCTTTCTTAGGAAGAAAAGGATGGGGGATATAGGCAAGCGGTATTTTTATTGGGGCAAAAGCATACTAAAGAAGGAGGGTGCAGTTGCCTTTGCAAAAGTTGAAAAGCCTGAAGGTGTGGGGTGCAGAATACCAAACTCTTTGCATTCTGATTTCTATTGTTGCAAATATCCTTTCTCAAAGGAGCTGTCAAAAGAAAATACATATATCTACCTATTTCCTGATTAATTAGAGATTGACAATTGTTTGTGAAGACAAAATGATGTGGAGGTTTTAGATGCCCGGGGTCCTTGGTCGATAAGCTCTGTCAAAAATCACTGTCAGATGAGTCAGAGTCTGAGCTGAGGAACAGCAGGAAGACGTCTGAGAGTCAGCCTGGTCCACCCTGAGACGGGGTGAGTGAGATGCTGGGTCAGACACTCGGCCATTCATTAGCGATCTCCCACTGAGCTCAAATATGGCTATTCTTCCTGCTTAAGATTTGGTTACATAGGAATATTGGGCATATGTGTGTGTGTGTGTGTGTGTGTTTGTGTTTGCACACACATGTGAGAGCATGTGTGTGTATAAAACTATATATATATATGTATATATACATATATATATATTTAAATTTTGATGTTTCCCTTTCTTAGTAGCAATGCCTGAGGGTGGAGTGAGTTTTGTGAGTTAGTAAAGCAAACGATTAGAGATAAAAATTTAAGCCCAAAATTTAAAAAGTTCAGTTTAAACTCTTACAGTGTTCATAGTTTATAAAACAAACACCTGAAACTTGACCAAAGCTTGGAAATCTGACTCTCTCTCTCTCTCTCTCTCTCTCTCTCTCTCTCTCTCTCTCTGTGTGTGTATATGTGCTAGCAATATATATCCTCAGCTATCCCTAGCATTTGCAAACATTCTAGTTTACACGATGAGAGCAAATACCTCTTTGGAAAGGCCTGCTATTTTTAAAATGTCTTGTTAATGGCAGGCGTGAAACTTACCTATGAACAGAAGCTTCAGAACTCCAGAAATTTCTCAGCCATTTTCTAGTGATGGATGGAGATAGAGACAGAGACCCACATTGGAGCACTGGACTGAGCTCCCAAGGCCCAAATGAGGAGCTGAAGGAGGGAGAACATGAGCAAGGAAGTTAGGACCATGAGGGGTGCGCCCACCCACTGAGACGGTGGGACTGATCTAATGGGAGCTCACCAAGGCCAGCTCGACTGGGACTGAAAAAGCATGGGATCAAACTGGACTCTCTGAACATGGCTTACATGGAGGGCTGACTGAGAAGCCAAGGACAATGGCACTGGGTTTTGATCCTACTGCATGTACTGGCTTTGTGGGAGCCTAGTCTGTTTAGATGCTCACCTTCCTGGACCTGGATGGAGTGGGGAGGACCGTGGACTTCCCACAGGGCAGGGAACCCTGACTGCTTTTTGGACTGGAGAGGGAGGGGGAGGAGAGTGGGGGGAGGGGGAGGGGAATGGGAGGTTGGGAGGAGGCGGAAATTTTTAATAATAAAAAATTAAAAATAAGAAAAAAGAAATAAATTGAGCATTCCTTTCACTCCCCCCAAAAAATAACCTGATGTTCAGAACTTCAGAAATGTCTCTGCCATTTTTTAACCTGATGTTCAAAATTCTTTTGGCAGAAGAATGTTTGCCCTCCTAAAAGAACCTCCTAAAAGAAGGTTGACAAAATAAAAACCTTTTGGGATGCATTACTAACCAGCAAAAAATGTACTTCTGTGTGACTATGACATAGCTGTACATTATCCTGAGAATGGATTTGAAACTACAGCATTTGAGTTCATATGGAATGAACCAGAAGCTAAAGTGGGTGGAAAGAAATGCCGAAGATGCTTGAACCAACTTCCCCTGGCTGACTACCATACCAATGAGCATCAAATTAGGGTTGCGTCTTTTTATTGATAACTTTCATAATGCATGATTTACTTCAGAACTGTATTTTTATGTGTCACGACAGAACGGTGACAGCACAGGTTGTGAGTCAGAGTTCCCAGAAAGAAGACACCTCATGTCAAACTTTCTTCAAAAGCAGATTTGCTGAGTAAATTGAAGGAAAGCTTCAATGGGTATGGGGCTGTCGGAAAGTCGCAGGTCTGGAGACTAATTACAGTGTATCCTGGGCTTTCTTTAGATCCTTACAAGCCATTAATTCCCATCTGTGTGTCTGACCTAACATCTCTATGAGTATGAAGTGAGAACTTTGGAAGGTATTAACTTAGCAGACTCCGGGCTTCTACCACCTCAAAGCTGACCATGTCGTCAGATAGCATTTATGGCCGACAGCAGAGGCTTCTCGGCTTTTCTGTGACCTCCATACTTGATGGTGTTTTCAACGTGGGTGAATGCTTTGTAGCCATTTTTTTTCTATAAAGCTTGAGGAAGTTGCTACCTAATGGGAACATGGAATTTAGATTAACTTAAATGTATTCCTGGGCTATGGTCCCACATATTTGATTCTAGACCAAACCATCTCTTAAACTCCTTGGGGTAAAGACTTCATTTTTTTTTACATCAACAAAATACAGCTTGTGCCCATTGAGATCGCTCAGTGGGACAATAGTTGCTACCAAGTCTGATACAATAACTTGAGTTCAGTCCCCATGTCCCTCAAGGTAGAAAGAGAACTAACTCTTGCAAGTTTTCTTCTCACCAACACTCACATTACGGCATGCATGACACACATGCATTGGGGTGTATACCGCATAATACATCCAATACCTAGATATAGAAAGATGGAAACAAGTCTCTGCTATAATTTCTGATTAACTAAATGGACCATGTGAGCAATGGATGGATTTAGACTTCTTTCAGCTTCCACAACCAACACTGTTGTGTGGTAGACAGAATATGTAATATTACCCAGAGGTAATATATAAAGGGGTAGTGAAGCATACACTTGAAAGTCTTTCCACACCACTGGGAAGTAGTCTGGCTTCTGATTGCATATACTTTTATGTGTATAAAGCAACACACACATATAATTTAAAACATTTATTATTTAGTGTGTGTGTTTATGTATGTGCCACAATCATGTGGATGTCAAGGGGCAGCCTATGGAGACAGTTCTCTCCTTCCCCTATGTCAGATTCAGGGATTGAACTCAGGTCATCAGTCTTGGCCCCTTTACCTGCTGAGCCATCCCTCCTGCCCCAAAGTTCACTATTTTAACTGCAATCTGTTATGAATCCTGCTTCTCCATCATGACTTCATTTTTGTTGTTCTGCTTCTCTGTCAAATGGCTTTGAGATCGAGTTGAGGAGGAGTTGAGTTAGTCTAGACTTAAGTACACTTTCATGGTTTTAGTCCTTACTCTGAGTACAGCTTAGATATTCCCAGCCATCTTACACAAAGGTACAGGGTCATAGCACAGGAAGCATGAGTCCAACCTCTGGTTCCAGAAGACAGTGGGTGGTGGAGGAGAAGGAACAAGCTTTAGCAGGTAGAGACATAAACTCCAGCAGAGGAAAGCGCTTTGGAGGTGTGTGCCAGGAAAATGTATATTTGTTATCACTTTTGTGATATTTATTCCCCTCAAATTTGTGATTTTTTTTGTATATTAAGTAAAAATTGATTTTTGTGTCTCATGCTCCATCTGAAATTTGAATGATTTTATCTATCTGTCTGTCTGTCTGTCTTTCTGTCTGTCTATCTATCTATCTATCTATCTATCTATCTATCTATCTATCTATCTATCATCTATCTATCATCTATCTATCTATCTATCTATCTATCAATCATCTATCTATCATCTATCTATCTATCTATCTATCTATCTATCTATCTATCTATCTATCTATCTATCTATCCGTCTATCTATCTCTATTTTAAGAATCCTATCTCCTCTCTGATAGCCCCTCTGGCTTTAATGGCATGAATTTCAGATCACAGAGAACTGGGATAAGCCCTCCACTGAAGGCTAAGAAATTATGCTGAGGCCGGCAATATGGCATCAGAATCCCTGTCTCCATTCATCCAGCACCAGAGTTCCACACCAAGCCTAGCTTATGCTTGCATAGCAAACATAGCTGCATCATCTTCTCAGCCCCTTTCTTCCTTCTTTCTCTTCTTCATTTCATTCTCTTCATCTTCATCTTTCCTTTTCTTTCTTTGTTTCTTTTTCTTCCTCCTCCTCCTCCTTTTCCTACTCTTCCTCCTTCTCCTCCTCCTCCTTCTTCTTTTTACAAAACTTATTTTGTTTGTTTTGAAACTAAGCAGCTTTTGTTTGCCTGAAAGTTGTTACATAGACCAGTCTGGCCTCAGACTTAAAGAAATCCATCTGCCTCTGCCTACTAAGTATTAGGATTAAAGCCACGCACCACCAAACCCAGCAAGGCTTATTCTTAAATGTCCAATGAGCTCTAAGACAGCACTTTATTCTAGCTCTAAGTGGCATAAAATGTCATGACAGAAAATGAAGCTGTTCAAACAGAAATAGAACCAAAACACTTGGCGTCAGCTTACTCTCCATCATTCTACCTATGGCCTGATGTGGGAGTCTCCCCTCTGTGTATTGCTCGTATTGGCTAATGATTAAAGAAACTGCTTTGGCCTGATAAGGCAGAACTTAGGTAGGTAGAGAAGACAGAACTGAATTCTGGGAGAAAGAAAGCAGAGTCAGAGGGATGCCATGGATCTCCTTGAGACAGATGCTAGAAATTTTACCTGGTAAGCCACTGCCACATGATGATACACAGATTAATGGAAATGGGTTAAATTAAGATGTAAGAATTAGCCAATAAGAAACTAGAACTAATGGGCCAAGCAGTGTTTTAATAAATAAAATTTCTGTGTGGTTATTTTGGGGCTAAGCTAGCCAGGCAGCCGGGACGAACAAGCGGGCCCTTCCACCAGTAGTGGCCAGGAGAGATTTTCTTCTCTTTTTGTTTTTCTTGGTATGATGGTTTAAAAGAAAATGATCCCCAAAGGGAAAGCCCTATAAGGAGGTGTGACCTTGCTGGAGGAAGTGTGTCACTATGGAGATGGCCTTTGAGGTCTCCTTTTCTCAAGGTTCCCTCGATGTGACAGTCAGTTCACTTCCTGTTGCCTTTGAGTCACCATGCAGGGCTCTCAGCTCCGGCACCACATCTGCCTGCACACCGCTATGTTCCCTTTCATGACAATCTCTGAAACTACAGGTGAGCCATCTCAATTAAATGTTTACTTTATACGGGTTGACGTGGTCATGGTGTCTCCTCACAGCAAGCAAACCTCAACCTACACAGTTGAAAAGACCTTCTTTCCAAGTCTATCTCCTTGGCACACCGTTTGGCCTGTTTCAGGGGCAGCGTCTTGACATCGTTTCAGCTGAACATGACGCTCATCGCCAAGCTACAGAAACTGCTTCTTAGTCATTGTCTTTTGGCAACATTTACATTTCCTACCCTCTTTGCCAGTCATTATTTCTTTTCCTACTTGGTCTGGTCTACTGTGTCTTTCTCTGTCAGTGGTCATTTGATAGTAGCTAATAAGTAATATAAATAAAAAGTGAGACAATCATTTGGATAAGTTGTGGTCAGTAGCAGTGACTCTTTTTAATTAATTCTTGTGTTGTAGGACAGCTTAGATTCAAGAAGGTAGCACATATCTTTTGCATCTAGATTTCACTATTCACCTCTTACATAAATATGACATATTTGTTATAATAAATCAACCAGGATTAATAAATGCTCTAGATCTTAAAATCTATTCTAGTTTCCTTAGTTTTTAAGTGACATCTTTTTCTCTCTGAAGGTCTTTTCTGAATACTTCATTACTCCAAGCTATTCTTTCCCCCTGGGCTCCTCTTCAGTGCAAGTACCTCAGACTTTCCTTGTTTCTGATGGCTTTGACAGTTTTTGAGGCATATTGGCAGATTTTTTTTTTGTGTGTGTGTGTGTGAACTCCTTCTTAGACTCTGCCATCTTTTCTCAAGATTAGACTCAGACTAGGGGTTCAGGGAGGAAGTTGCAGAGCTAAGGTGCTGTTCTCATCAAATCACATTGATGTACTGCTGTCCATCGCCGGGCTGAGCTGATGTTCTCAGGTTTCTGCCCTGGGAAGAGCCTTTCATTGGAGCCTTTAGGAGGAAGATGTCAAAAGCAGCTCACAGAGGATGGAAGAGTTATGTCAACTTGAACTCACCAATATGCTTTGGTATTTGTTTCATACTAAGGGTATTGATACCATTAGAAGTTGGTTTGCTCCTCTGACTTTGGCACTGGGAGTTCTTTCATGCAGCACCTGTGGTTCACACTGATGGACCCCCATCAACGTCCAGGCTCTTTCTGTGGCCACTGTCACTTCCTGACCTTGAGGCACTTTCAGCCGGCACACTGTCACCTCCCTCTAATGGGAAGGCAGGATATCTCTCCTTCTGCTCCCTGCTGCCCTCTACTGACATCTGAACGCACTCCCACTCCCTGCCTCTTTACTGGATGAATGCATGGACAGAGGACCACAGTTTCATCGTTTTCCTATGGTGATGTCTGGTCAAAGTCACTCAGGGATCACCTACAATCTTACTGCTCTTTGACTGTCTCTTTTCAGTCTCTAGAAAGAACAGGCTTTTGTATGGACCTTCTCCCCCTTCATACCCATCAGCATAACCAGTTTTTTCAAATTCACATTTGGGATATATGAAGGAGAAAAGTAATAAAATAACACACACACATACATACATACATGCATATATTCACACATAATACACATAGTCATACATACACTTATACATCTACATATATGCACAGATTTGCATATACACTACACATATATACATGCACACACACACACACACACACACACACATACACATCCCAAACCACACATTGTTAGATTATATTGCTAGATTCTTCCCTTGGGTCCTGGGGTCTCTCTTTTGCCTGACTTCTTTCAGCCCTCCTGTTTCCTCTACTTTATGATTCATACTGAGGATCTTAGATGTGCTTAGTGAAGGAATGAGTATCTGCCTGTCTGACTCATCCCTAGAACTCACTGTCAGCTCTAATACTATCTGAGAATGTTCTCTGTCATAGTGTGACAGTACATTTTTCCATGGAGAAATTACTATACATTTTTTTTATCGAACACATGAGGGGCTTTCGAGCTAGCTTTCATTTATAAATTCTAAAGGAGAAAATTGGGAAACTAGTCTGCCATGGAAGATGGAAGAAGGGTAAGCGTTCTCTTAACCATTTTAAAATTACAGTTTCATGTTTAAGTCAATGACATGCATCCCACTGAGCAGATTAATGAGGTGGGTTTCTCCCCCCCCCCACCCCCCCCGCACCCTTTGGCTGGAAAGAGAAGCACAGCACAAGGCTGGGTAGTTAAAGGATCAGGTTTCTGTGAAATGAAGTACAAGGCTTTACTGCCATGCAACAGTAATGAGAAGCTGTCTACGACCATCCAGAAGCAGCCCAACATCTGGCAGAACTCAGAAAATTGCCAGGGACATTACATGTGCCAAGCAATCTGCAATCAGCCATCACCTTGCCAACTAAGAAAAAAGGACTCAACTGCCCTCAAATCACCGACTCTTGTGGGCTCCGCAGAACAGCTAACCAAAGCCTCAACATCATAAACTATCAAATCTCTCTCAGAAAGTGTAATAGTCAAATTCAGCCATAGGCTCAGTTTTAACCGTGCAGAAAACATCAAGCTTTGTATTACATGAGAACTCAAGATTTTTCTTTTTGAATTACAAAAATTAAATGATTTTATACAAATACTTGGAAACAATGTTGAAAAGAATGAAATTCTTCATCCGAATATTGTAGCATTTAAATATGCAGACGTTAATGTTGGAAATGAGCTGATGTTGGGTAAAGTGTTGATATGTTAAAGACGGTGTTTCTACTCCTGAAAGCAAAGAGAAATAAAAAAGAAAAACAAAATTACAGTGTTGTCATTAAAAGTGTAAGACGATTCTTCTCGAAAAGCAACAGTTTTAAAGAATTTATTATGATGATAGCAAGAAACATCAATGAAGAAGAGATTCTCAGATTATCTTAGACAACCAGCTGCTCTCTGAAGGTGGCCCCTGAACCACTGATATGCAGTTGAAGTAGATCAGAAAGAACTAACTAGATTGACAAGTTCTCATTCCCCACCCCATGACACTGATTCCAAGTCTCTGGGGATGCAGTCTCACAATCTGTGTTTTGACAAGCTCTGCAGGTGACTTTACATGTATGTACATCTCTGAATATCAATATTTTGTGTCAAAATAAGAAAAGTGCAAATATTTTACCAATGTGTGCATATAGTTTGTTTCTCTTAAAAACTCAAATAATCTAATAGTCTCATTACTTTGATACTTTTATGTTTTCTTAATGAATTGTTATTTTGGTGTAAACTGGATTTCCAAACACATACTTCACATTCAATCCCACTAATTTCTCTTGATTTCATTACTTATTTGTAGGGTCAACAATTTTTGATTTTTTTAAATTTATTTAATGAATTAAGGTATGAAAAGGAGTTTCCCTTCAAATACGAAATAACAGGAGATATGGAATTTCTAATTGGTTTTATTGACACATTTCAAAATGTCTTTGTAAGTAGCAGTCAAAATGGTACAGCATGCACAGGATCCTGGCTTCCAGCCTGTCACTATACTAAAAAGACAGACATATAGTTCATGTATGAGAAAATAAGACAATCTGCAGAGATACCGGTGGAACCTAGGTCCTCTGCATACATGTTACAGTTGTGTAGTTCAATGTTCTTGGGGGACTCCTGAGAGTGGGAGTGGGGCTGTCTCTCGCTTGCTTTGTAGACCCCTTTCCTTCCACTGCGCTGCCTCCTGCAGCCTTGACTCCAGGGGATGTGCCTAATCTTACTGCAACTTGATATGACATGTTTGGTTGACCTGCCGTTTTCTGAAGGGAAATGAGGAAGAAGAGATCTGAAGGAGAGGGGTGGTGAGGAGAGACTGTGAGAAAGGGGAGTCCTGTTGGGGTATAATATATGAGAGAAGAATAAACAAAAAATAAAGAAAATGTGTCAATATAGAGAATAATGGCACATACCAACGCTGCCTCTCATTTCAGTAACACACACCTTGTGGTTTTTTCCACCAATGATTTAGAAGTCATCCACTCTTCAAGTTCAGTGGGATCAGAAAATGCTGGATAATGTTTAGCTCTCTTGGGAAAATGAAAGGTAGGGCTGCGGGACACGATGCCCGCCTGCACTCTATGCGCCACCATACAGTTTATGAACCGGGCAAGGGGCTGGAGATTGAAACACACAAAGGCTTACAGAGACAGAGACACAGGTCATCCTTGATACCAGAATGCCCCAAGAATGCCCCCTTTATTGTGTCTAGGGGCAGTTTATATAGGGATAGCCATGCCCCAGCCAAACGTACCAGAAACCATTGCCCTGCCATCAGGAACTCCTAAGGGTCTGGTGCTCAGAACAGCTGTAGGCACTCAGATCAGGGGAAACCAAATTGTTTATAAGAAATTCAGGATCTGGGGGTTCACAACTCCCAACAAGGGCAGTAGAGGAAAGACGTGGAAGGGTTGCTGAGTGCTTTCTTATGGGAAGACACAAGACCGAGTATGGCTAAGCAAAGAGCTAAGCTTTCCAACTTTAGGTATCCAGGACAATGAACAAGAAGGTGGTCTTCTTAGGACTCTGTCAGTCAGTGCTCTGTATCACATGGTATTGTCCTTTCTATATTTGGAAGAAAAAAAGGAGAAAGGAGGGGAAATAACTCCTTTTCAATGCCCTTCCCAAAACAACCACTTGGTTTTCATGTTCTACAAGGGACTTTTGGACAAGAAGATAGACTGTTCATGTTTTCTTCTCTGCTAACAGGTCTCCTCTCCTCTCCTCTCCTCTCCTCTCCTCTCCTCTCCTCTCCTCTCCTCTCCTCTCCTCTCCTCTCCTCTCCTCTCCTCTCCTCTCCTCTCCTCTCCTCTCCTCTCCTCTCCTCTCCTCTCCTCTCCTTCTCTCCTCTTTTCTCTCTTCCTTCTTCCCCCTCTCTCTTCCCTCATCATTTTAAAAAGAAGCTCACAAACAATTTTATTAAAGTTTAAAAGATAAACCCTAGGTGTGCAAGCTGCAAAGCTCAGTAGCTTCCTGGAGGAAGCAAACTCTTTGAGTTGAGCTGGCATGGGTTGAGCTGGCATGGAGATCAGCCACGTGGCCACAGGCAGTCACATCGTGGGTAGGGAAGCTTTACAAAGAGAATAACAACACACGACATATCAGAGAGAGCATATCATAAGCATACCTAGGCCCTAGCAAGACAGAAAAGTAAAAGGGACAGTTATACTTCTCTGACTCAGGATCCAGTGGACAGACCGAACAGAACTTCATGGAAACTTACAGGGACCACACCGCCTAACAAGTTTTTTTTATCTTTTGGAAATTAAGGGATGGATGAAGGTGATTAATATTTTAATTCACTAAGACTAATTCTGCCTGATAAGTAAGGAATGGGCTTTTGAGAAAATCATTTAGTTAAAAAAATAAGCAGTGTTTTTCTTTCTTTTTTTTTTTCTTTTTTTTCTCATTTTTTATTAAAATTTATTTAGTATGTATATAGTGTTCTGGGCACCAGATCTCATTATAGATGGGTGTGAGCCATCATGTGATTGCTGGGAATTGAACTCAGGACCTCCGGAACAGCAGTCAGTTCTCTTAACCTCTGAGCCATCTCTCCAGCCCCAGTCTGAAAATTTTTGCTCTTGCTTTGAGTAACACAAGACTAAAAGGTTTCTGAGGCAAGGTCCTCCGAGGCCTGGAGGCTCGCTCTAGCTTCCCTTGTAGCTCTCCCCTCTAGACAGTCCCGCTTTCATGGTTCCTTTCAACCCACAATGAACACGAAAGAGTGGAAAGCTGCAGTCACTTGGAGAGACCACATCAGCTTCTTGGTTCCTACTTGAGTCCAGCCTCCACCTCTGTCACAGTTACCGTTGCTGTGCTGAAATACCCCAACAGAAGCTACTTCAGGGGAAAAAGCGTTTACTTTAGCTCGCAGTTGGAGGCTAAAGTCAATTGAGGTGGGGAAGTGACGGCAGCAGATTCCTGAGGCCTCTACAATCAAGAAGGCAAAGCTCTGGATGCAGGCTCAGCAGTGCTCAGCTCATTTTCTCCAAGTATAGGATTCCCTTGCCCAGGGGAGAATACTGCCCGTAATTTATATAGCTCTTTACTTATATAGTACTGCCCATAATTTATATAGCTCTTTCCATGCCAATTAAAATAACCAAGATCATTCTCACAGGCACATTCAGAAGCCCATCTTCCAGATGATTTGAGTCTCTATAAAGCAGACAGTTAAAAATACTACCCCCCCCCCCAACCCAAACAGACTTATCTAGACCTGTCGCCAGGCATGTGCTAAAGAAGTCGTTGGAAGATTCTGGCCCAAACGATGGAGTGCTTCTTAGCTGAGGTCTCAGTTACCATACACAGACTCGAGACGTCTAGACTGAACTGTGTGCAAATGGACTCAGAGAAACCATGATCAGTATGAACTCACAGCTGCCTTATCCTGCTGCAGGTGCAATGCCTGTCAGTCAGGCAGCAGTAACCACAGCAGGAGTCCAGGCAAGGATGGACAGAGCTTGCAGACTCTGATCACTGCTAAGGGCTTAGGGTTAGTACTTGATGAGAATGTCAAGTCTATAATCAATTAGAATCGCGCCACCTAGGTAAGCAGTGTGGGAAATTAGTTATGCCACTTAAATAACTGGAAAATTCATTTCTGTGGGCAACACTAATAACTGAAAGTGCTCTTCACAATGTTAACAATAGCTCATCAGTGCTTGTGAAAGAGTCATCGAAGCAAAACAAAACCACTCCCCCAAATAAACAAATGGTAAGTGCCTGCTCTGGTAGTCACGTGACCTGGCTTGCCCAGATTAATTCCACTTACTTCTACTGTCAAAATATCTTTTGTTTCTTAGCATATATGCTGTATTTTTGTTCATTTATGCATTTTAAACAAAAAAGCATCAATATTAATTTCAAATAAGCTGTCCTGTTTGCCAGTCCTTTGCTTAGGGTTTCTGGTGCAGGGAACAGTACTGACCTAAACTTGAGCTTTATGTGGGTGACTGCCATCTGTTCATGTTTTCAGACGGAACACACAGTTACCCTCTTTGTCTCACGATCGGAATGAAAGACTCACTGATAAAATAAAGCGCAATAGGATATGAGCAGCAAAAGACAGCTTAGCCCCAGGGTGGAGTGGGACATAGAGCATGTGAGGTTCTGCTCTGTGGCCTTCTGGCTTCTGAGCCCACAGTACCCAGCTTCTGCTTCAGTCTTCAGAGGCACAGACCCTCAGAGCTGATAATCTGCTGTGTTCCTGGGAAACAGGAAGTTGTTAGTTACATTGATGAAGGAACTGGGAGAGGGCCTTAGGGTTTTCATTGCTGTGAAGAGACACCATGGTCACAGCAAGTCTTGTAAAGGAAACATTTAATGGGAGTTACTTGTTTACAGTTTCAGAGATTCAGCCCATTATCATCAGGATGGGGAATATGGCAACATGCAGGCAGATGTGGGTGCTGGAGCTGAGAGTCCTACATCTTGACTCAGAGGCAACAGAATGTCAATTGACTGTCACACTGAGGGAAGCCTGAGAAAAAGAGACCCCCAAGTCTACTCCCACAGTGATACCCTTCCTATAACAAATCCACACCTCCTAACAGTGCCACTCCCTTTAGGAATCATTGTCTTCCAAATCATCGCAGCCAGTCTTAACTGTCTATGGGAGTCAACTGAATGCCCTTGCTATAGTAGCTTTGTTATTTGTTATAGAAACCAGTGTGGCAATTTATTTATACACTGTATTTTAGTTAACTCTTTTGAATTTTTTAATAAACCTTTCTGACTTCAGTAAGATCAAAATAAAACAAATAAATAGCAAATCACTGAGCTGGGCAAAGTGGTACATGTTTATAGCTACATGGGAGCCTGAGTCAGGAGGATGGCATGTTAGGGAACAGCTTGGGCTACATACCAAGACGCTGTCTCAAAGTAAAATAAAAATTAAAGTGAAATAAAAAACCAAATAACCAGTTTGGAATCAAGTAATTGAGTATTTACTTAATTTGGTAAAGGCCCTGGATTCAATTTCCAGTATCATACAAAAAGGAAAACAGGAAAACAAATCAAAGCACGTGTGTACTGGCTGGTTTCGTGTATCAACTTGACACAAGCTAGAGTCATCAAAAGAAGCCTCAGCTGAGGAAATGCCTCCTTGAGATCAAGCTGTAAGGAATTTTCTTATTTAGTGAGCAAGGGAGGATAGCCCAGTCCATAGTGGGTGGTGCCATCCCTGGACTGGTCCTGGCTTCTATAAGAAAGTTGCTTGAGCAAGTCAGGGGAAGCAAGCCAGTAAGCAGCTCCTCTCCATGGCTTCTCCATCAGTTCTTGCTTCTGGGATCCTTCCCTATTTGAGTTCCTGTCCTGACTTCCTACAGTGATGAGCAACAATGCTGAGGTGTAAGTCTAATAAACCCTCTCCTCCTCAACACCCTTTTGGCTACTGTGTTTCATCAAAGCAGTAGAAACCCCAAGACAACATGTTTAGTGGAAAGGTAAATAATTAAATCTGTTTGTCAATAACGATGAGGATGAGCATAATGTGTAATTTTTGAAGACATTTATCATTAACCTTAGCTGCAATTGCAACATGACTGATTATGAAAATCCAGAAGATGAAAATAATCTGGGGATGCATCAGTGTCTACTGAAGTAGTGGTCATCTTAAAAGAGCACGTAACTGTCACCTAAATCAAACCAATCCCTTGAAATTAGTTTCTCTAATTTTTTCCCCTCACAACATAGCCTTCTATGTAGCCTAGACTGGAATATATTGTGTATCCTATCCTGGCCTTGAATTGTGATCTTCCTCTCTCACCTCCTGAATGGTGAAATTCTAGGAATTACATGAACCACCTTGGCCAGCCCATTTTTCACATAGGCTATTAATGTGCTATTCCCATCACAAGCCCTAAAGCTTGCCTATGTAGTTGACATCAGATATGTCACATAGAAGTTCAAATAAATAAGTTCTAATGGTTTCATTGCAAATCATCTGGGTATAGTGTCACTTGCCTTTAATCCCAGTACTCAGGAGGCAGAGGCAGGCAGATCTCCAGGAATTCCAGGCCAGCCTGGTCTACATAGTGAATTCTATGACAGTCAAAGCTACAAAGTAAGACCCTGTTTCACAAAACCCAGTAAATAATCAAATAAAAAATTAATGCAACCCACAGGACCAGTGAAAAGCTTTTGGAATTTCATTTGTTGCAACTGAAATATCTTACTCTATTAAAGTTAACCCCATAAATTGAGTCCAACATTTAACATTAAGGATGTTTTATATATATTTATGTGGATAAAATATCTGTGAGTAGATAGGGTCATAGAGAAATAAGGCTGTCGTTGCTTCAAGAAACATATGGATGCTGTGCGAGAATGCTTTTGCACACTGTAAAGATTTGTCACTCGTATTGGTTTAATAAAGTGCTGATTGACCAATAGCCAGGCAAGAAGTATAGGTAGGACAACCAGACTAGAAGAATTCTATGAAGAGGAAAGGCAGAGAGACAGTTGTTATCCAAATGCAGAGGAAACAAAACAAGAATGCCTTACTGAGAAAATGTACCAAGCCATGTGGCTAAACATAGATAGGAATTATGGGTTAATTTAAGTTGTAAGAGCTAGTTAGTAATAAGCCTGAGCTAAGAGGCTGGCTAAGCAGTTTATAGTTAATATAAGCCTCTATGTGGTTTTTTGGGACTGAATGGCTGTGGGACCAGGTAGAACAGAAGCTAACATCTACAAATAGCACTCATCATGGGGCTTGAACCCACGACCCTGAGATTAAGAGTCTCATACTCTACCAATTGTGCAATGATGTGCATTCTATATTGTATTTGTCAAGACTTATGAGTTGCTGGTGCCTAATATGATTATATATTCTCAGCACTAAAAAACTGAAGCTAACATAATTATGACAAGGTAGGCGTTGAATGAGGAATGTACATCACCAAAGAAGTGTGTGCCTCTATCCTGCTTATCATCTGTGAGATCGATCAGTACTTTACAGTGTTTTTAAACTTAAAAAGATGAACCCCTTTTTTTATACTCCATTCAGAAACCATTGGAAATGCTTAATGGAACAATTATGTGGAATGCCAACAATCTCTTGACATTTTTTTAATGCTGCAGTGTCAAAAATCTTTCCCAGTTTTAGGTCATTCTAATTATAGATTCAAACTCTGCCAAAGGAAAAGCATTGAACTTTAATATGACAAAATAACTACAAGGGAAAAACTGAACGAAGTCAATGAAAGAACCCATATGGTGTAAAAAAATGTGAAATTCTGTGATTTTGTTTTGGACTATCTTGGATGTGGCTTAACTTTTGATATTTTTGGTCTGGAATTCCTGTTAAATTCATCAGTATAGTTTTTCCACCCCAGGTATTACATTTTTACTTTTAGAAGTTCACTTTGTGTCTTGCTTGTTTTAAAATCTTCCATAACCATCTTTGGGGTTTCATGATTTCTTTTATATTATTGAACAATAACTACATACATGTGATTTTGGAGACTGTTTCTATTGACTTAATTGGACAGTTTTTTTCTTAAAAACCCATGTTAAGAATTTTAACTTCTTGGATACTTGATGCTTGTATACTGATAATACTAATAAGCTATATTATGGGGCTCTGTTACTTGGAGACCATATGAATCTTTGGAAACTTGTTTTTATAGCTCTCTAGGAAAGGACAGAACAGGTGTCATTCTAATCCTGCCCCTATCACCCTGTGTTTGAAGAGAAGTCACAGCCTGGTAACTCCTCTGTACTCTGTTTGAGTGCTAAGTTTGTTCCAAGCTTTTTCTTCCAAGTAGGGTTTTCACACAAACTACCTGAAGGCCTAATGGGAAAACTGTGTATCTCTGGAATACTCTCTTGTATGACTCTCCTTTCTTTTCATAGTGCTTGTTTTCTAGTACTCTATATTTAAAATGGTATTTCCTTGGCCTCCTATATTCTCATTCAACCAAGTAAGCCTGCCACTTTCTAGTTCTGGTTCCCCCTCCTTGGAAACTCATCATAGATAGTGTGCAGGTTAGTCTTATATCTACTTGACACAACATACAGTTATCTGAAAGGAGGAAGTTCAGTTGAGAAAATAGTTCCATAAGATCTAGCTGTGGAGCATTTCCTTCATTAGTGATTGATGAGCAAGCAAGTTAGCAGTACCCCTCCATCAGCCTTGCATCAGGCCCTGTTTTCAGGTTCCTGACCTGGTTGAGTTTCTGTCCTGACTTCCTTCCATGATGATCAGTAATGTAAAAGTGAAAATGGAATAAACCTTTCCCTCCACATTACTCACGTTATTCGTTCTCACATTATTTGTCATGGTGTTTTATCCCAGCAATAGTAACCCTAATTAAGGCAGTAAGGCTGAGCAAATGTATTCCATTTTACATTGAGCTCATTTGTTCCTCTTCTCTGTTGCATCATTGTCCTGGACTGCTTATTGTTCAAAGTCCAGAATCTTTCCTTCATGTATTTTGTCCATTTTGAAGTTCCTTAATGTGCAAGTAAATGCAATTGTTACAAATTTACTGAGGCTGGAAGCAGAAGTTTCTGTAAATGGCTTTTAAACAGAATCAGTGGTTATGCTAACCTTAATATGACCTTGTCATCAATTAGCCAGTTAGCATTTCAGTTATTAATATTTTTATCATTTTAAAATTTGTTTTACTTGAAAAATATTCCAGTTTGATTGTCCCACTCCTATTTCTTTTTTTGTCATTATGGAGATTGAACCTAGGCAAGCACTCTAGCACTGAGCTATGCCCACAGCCTAATTATCCCAATTGGGATGAGAAATTGTCAGTTACTCTAATTCTAGTATTTGTTAATATTTATTTATTTTGTGGTTTGTGTGTGTGTTTATGCATGTGTGTATGTGTGAATGTATGCTATCCGAATGCCTCAGAACTGGAGTTACAGACAGTTGCAAGTCATCTGATATGGATGCACTCAACTCAGTTCCTCTGCAAAAAAAGTACGGGCAAACACACACATGCATGCACGCATGCACACATACACACACACACACACACACAGAGAGAGAGAGAGAGAGAGAGAGAGAGAGAGAGAGAGAGAGAGAGAGAATAGTATGTGTTTTTAACCACTGAACCTCTCCTCTGCTCTAACTCTAATATTTTAGTAATGTATGTTAATGTTCTTGATGTGGGAGGTCCTTCTGTATATGTTTTGCTTTTATTGGTTGATAAATAAAGCTTTTTTGGCCAATGGTTTAGCAGCACATAGCCAGGCAGGAAATCTGAAAAAAGATGAGAGAGAGTTGGTTGAGTCAAAGAAACACCATGTAGCTGCTGTAGGAGAAAGGCACCAGAACTTTACCTGGTAAGCCACAGCCTTGTGATGATACACAGATAAATAGAAATGGGTTAATTTAAGATATAAGAGCTAGGTAGAAATAAGCCTAAGCTGTTGGTCAAAAAGTGTTGTAATTAATATAGTTTCTATGTGATTATTTGCATCTGGGCAGCTGGGAAACAATCGAGCAATCTTCATTTACATGTTCTCGTCAAATAATTCATAGAATTTTAAGTTAAATTCTCTCTTGATTTTTTTAAAAAATGAGAATGTGTCAGATTTTTAGTTCTTTTCACCAGAATTCAATAATAACTTCTATTATTACATTTTCCAATATCACCCTCAAAATGTTCCCGATTGAGTAGTTTTCAAAATGATCTTTGGGGAAATCTTCATACTATATGGGGCAGCTTGCTGAAGGTTCCACATAACATCAGCATTGCTCAGCTGCAATCTCCTTCCCAGTACCACTTATGTAATGTAGTAAATGCTGGGTGCAGGCTGAGAACAGCAGAGGGCAGAGTCAGATGCTGTCAGAGGGTCTTGAATGGGCTATGTATCTGTCCATCAAGAACAGCCAATGGCTATGTTTGATGTCTGACCACACGTCATCAGTGGGTTTATAGTCACAGCCCTCTCTGCCTCCACATAGCACCTTCCTTATTTATATGTAGAAATACTTCAGTGTGTTTCCCAAAGGTTTTTAGCCCATCATTGGATGCTTCTGTATTTAGTAGAAGGAATTATCACCTAAAACCCATGCCAGATATAAATCCTGGGAGCTCTAGGGAAACCGAGTCCTTTGTCAGATTGTACAAAGTTACCTGAGCATGGTAGCTTACTGGTTTTTTTTTTTTTTTTTTTTTTTTTTTTGGTTTTTCGAGACAGGGTTTCTCTGTGGCTTTAGAGCCTGTCCTGGAACTAGCTCTTGTAGACCAGGCTGGTCTCGAACTCACAGAGATCCGCCTGCCTCTGCCTCCCGAGTGCTGGGATTAAAGGCGTGTGCCACCATCGCCTGGCAGCTTACTGGTTTTTCTAACATGAGTACTTGATATGCACCAAGCACCATAATAGGGAAGTTTAACCTGTTATTTTATTCAGTAGTCACCAAAACTCAAAAAAGTGGGCCCTTTTGTTCCCCATGTCAGAATACTCAAATGAACAGGGGAAGCGTTAAGTAATGTTCAGCTCCTGAGAAGTAGGTCAGGAGCTTGAACTTAGCCAGTTGTGTGGTTTCTGACTATAACACATATTTTCTTTCACATGGCACTTGGTGGCTGAGAAACCTAGGAAACTCTGGAGTTGTGGAAAGAATCCTAGGAACTTCAAACAAGTCTTCATGTCTGAAGTTTACCATGTGAGGTAGATGCACAGGGATCGGGGGTGGGGTGGGTGAATAAATAAGATTAGAGAGAAAAGATGGATGCTGAGGGCCTAAAATGGATTTTTGTGACAAACAGCAGCCATCAGAATGTCATGGTGAGATTTAAGTTGCACTGGGCCATCGTATTTGGAGAGGAAGTGCCCTCCCCCACCCCTTCCCCAGGCTCATGCATTAAAGCTTGGTTCCTACTTTAGGCAGCATTCAGTGTGGTGATTTGGAGAAATGTCTGCTTTTGTATGAAGCTGCTATCATTTGATGGATTCAGAATGAGAGTAGACTATTGGAAGGTGGTAAGCTGTGGAAGACGAGGCTTGAGGGAGGAATGAGGTCCCCTTTGAAGGAGCTCCGTCCCTGAACCCTTCTGTTCTTCCTTCTCTTCTTCCAGACCACCATGAAATGAGCTGCTTTGCTGTGCCATGGTCCTGTATTAGTGATGTTCTCACTCACCTGCGGCCTAAAACAATGGAGTCAGCAAGCCATGAGTACACGGTATCAGTTGTACCTCTGAAACCATGACCAAAATAAAGATTTCCCCCCTTTTAAGTGTTTTTTCATTATATTTTTTTTTTATCAGAGATCTATCATAACATTAAAAACCCACTAACATCTGTGTGAGTCTGGAATTAGTTTGAGAAAAGGGTTTGTCCTTATTAGTGTTTGTGTTTCTAGGACTTAACTATAGTGGCTCTGACTGGAGAATTGAGAGTGTTTCTAAGGTCTACATCAATAAATGATGTCTGATGAATAGATGACTCGTTATGTAATTTTATTTACAAACCTAATTTTATAGTCACAGAACTCTCAGTGCTAATCCAGAACTGATGTTTTCCTGTCAGTTTAGCAGCTGCACATGAATCTACTGATATTTTAATTATCATCTGCGGCCCCACAGCCCTGCAGTCAAAGCCCCTCTGGCTACTCAAGACTGGGACCTGGAGGGCCTTCCACTGTAAACTAAATCTCCATCATTCTGTTTACCAACAAAGATTCAGTAGTTAGGTGTGGATGAGGAAAAAAAAACGGTTATATCAAAGAAGCAGAGAAGCGAAACCAGCTGACCTGGCTTTTTTGGCCATAGACCCAGCAAGAGACATGTTTCTTCACTCATGCCGAAACCAAAAAGACTCCCCAAACTCAAGTCCCTCCCCTTTCCGTACTGCGTGTCTTCTCTATCCCCATTGCTGGTTTTTCTATGGCAAAGTCCAGTTGGCTAGCCCCTAGCTCCAACCTCTGATTGAGGGTAAACTTTATTTAACAGTCTCAGAGTGTTACAGTGTGATCAAAATTTCCACAACATAGAACCTGCCTTCTGTTTGCTCCCCCACCCCCTCTTTTCCATTTTGTTGATCTTTGAAGTCCTAGATGGCATCAGTATTATCCAGGCAAAGAAATCTCAGATATTCAACCATCTCATGCATCTGTTGGCTACTACACATTGTAACTGATGCTGTGGCTTTGGATAGCCTTTGTCCTCCATGAACGACCTGTAGTCTTGATGGGGTCACACTCATTACAACCACACGAACACCTGAATATTTTTCATTCTTATTGAACCTCTCTAGGAGTATGATCCACTGTCATTTCTCTTGTGTCTTCTCAGGAGTCAAAACATTTCTGATTTTTCCTTAACAAAACTGTAGGCAGCACAGGCTCTGTGAGGCTTTCCTCAGGTGCCACAAAAGAATCATCCTTGACTGTCAATATGACAACATGCTTTCAGTATCCCTAGGCTATAGATACCCTAGGAGACAGAGCATCTTTGTCTTTGTCTGGAATCACATAGACTTATTCAGAGTTAATTGAAACCATATTCTTCAGTCTGAGGATTCTCTCAACTATTTTGCATGCTGATTTTAAATCCACAATGATTCTATCTCTTTTGGGTTTTAGAAGCAAAATGATAAATTCCCATTTAAGTATTATGAAACCTTACTTTTTAAACCTCTGTATTGGTATTTGCCTATCAGTTGGAACTTGTTTTATTTAACTTCATGGTATTGTCATTTGTATGCTATGTATGCTAACATACATAACTCATTTTCCCAGTAGCATACATTTGTTTTATCTTTTCAGCTATAGGTTATTTTTGAAAATATTTTTTAGCAAGTGCAAAGTGCCTATAAATGCTAGTGCTCCTTTAACATTTACATATATCCCGACAGTGCGTATTGGTTTTGTAGCCTTCCATCAACCTTTTGCTGTGAATAGTTTCTTTGTGAATGAAAAATAGCAAATTTTATGCTAAATCCTTATTTTGTAGGAAAACCACTTTCCCCAGAGCAATGATAATTTTAAAATGTCAAGAACTATTGTTCAGCAATAGCCGTGACCTACTTCTTTCAAACAGTTCTTGCTACTGTAAGATTCTAGAATGACAATAGAACTGGGACAATCTTTAGAAGTTCATGATAATTAGGCTGCAGATGCCTTTAAAGCTTGGGATTTTTTCTTCTTTAGTATTAAACACAATGGGGAAAAGAGTTAGGTGCTGTGTGTTGTGTCAGATAGCTCAGCTACATTGTAGAACAAGTTTAATATCAAATTACATATGCTGTCTACCCGTGACCTTATCTGTCTATATAAAATAGTCCCATGTTTGGTAAAACAAGGCTAAGTTAAAAGATTGGATCCAACAAACTCAGATTTGATAAATAGTAACATGTGACATGTGTTTGTCTAATTAAATTTCTGAAAGATCTGAAGGCATGCTTCAGAGATACAGCCTTTCTTTTCTTTTGTTCAGACTGTGCTGTCGAAACCTTGCTTCTGTTACTGTGAGCGTCTGTATTCTCGGTACCACTCTCGTTCCTTTAGAAGTTTCTTCTTTCCCAAGGGCTCTACATGTCTTATTCTCACTTCTGATCCAAGATTGATATTTTCTCCAATTTTCTGAATGTTTTAGAAAATCCAGTGTGACCCATCTGGCTTATAGGAGCATAAAAATGAAAAGTCCCCCCCCCCCCAAGTTTTAGGCACTCTGGGGATAGTTAACTTACAAAATGATTTTGAAGAGTCAAATGTTCTTCAGATTATAACAGTTTAAGAAACTCATCAGAGGTAAACTCATCTGAGGTAAAAGGCAAAGGAATGAATGGACTGAAAAGCTGTAAGAGGACTCGAAATTGGAGCCTAAAAACTAGTTTTTCTGCAAATGGTTTATCAGTTGACTGTCCTGTTTAATGCACAGGAAAGGTTTAGCAATGGAATATTCTGACATACTACAATACAGTTGTCCCACTTCTCTTTTTCAGACAGGGTTCTCTGTGCAACAGCTCTGGCTGTCCTGGAACTCACTTTGTAGACCAGGCTGGCCTCGAACTCACAGAGATCTTTCCAGCTCTGCCTCCCAAGTGTTGGTTGCCCTACTTTAAGCAGGTGCTTTCTGTATATCAGTATCTTAGACTCCTTCACCTCCAACCTTTCACCACACTGCTGTCTGTCAGGAAGGAATATCAAGTATAGTTAAGTGGGGTTAAGGGTCGTCCTCGAGATTTAACCCGCTTCCTTTTTTTGCCTGTGAAGTTCAGTTACTGCCCCATATCAGACCTAGCATCAAATTTACTCATCTTGCTATTTCATCACTAATAATTTCCTTTTCCCAGAACCGTTAACTACCGAGAGTTTCCAAAGGAGTAACCATCCTTTCAAACTAACTTGCAATAATAGCAAAGCGTTAGGTAGACAAAATAAAGTAAGCTTACCCGTATTAGAGAACACACTTAAGTAAGTCAGTGAGCCAACAAAATGCCTGGCCATTACCTGAACAGCTGAAGGTGTATCAAATGATGAGCACAATTCATAGGATATTACTGAACACTGCTGGTAGTCCACTGGATTCCCTTTGGCCCCTCCTTTAGCTTGTATGTGCTAAATTTCTACCTACTAGGTCCTTGTGATCTTCAGAACACCCCTGGACTCTTGGCACACTGTTCACTGGAACTTTGACATGGCACCCTGCCTACTTCAGACTACATGTAGGTAAGTGGGAGAATTGGGCCAAAGTTGTGGTGCCAGGATTGCAGTTGTCATGAAAATTCTGGTCAGCCTCTCAGGAACAATTTTATGTAGGAAATGATGTGATTAGATTCTTAATAAAATGATATCAGCATTTGTAGAACTCTAGAAATTTCAGACACTTTGAAGTCAGTTTTTCTCCAGACTTATTTTGATATGTGCCTTACTTAGAGAAAATCATAGCTCTACTTTGTGTTAAACAACAATTTATGGAGTTTCATGAGATAAAAAATTCCGTCGTCCTTGAAATTCCATCTTTTCCTACCATGAAATTAGAAACAAAATTTTAAATCTCATGCTCAGCAGACTAAACCCTCCAGGTTTTGTTACGTTTCCTTTGGCTTTATTTTATTTGGAAATAGAGAACAATCTGTCATCGTTGTCAGAATAATGGTCTTTCATACCCTGGAAAACTATTATTATGTTGATTTCTCTTGAGTTGACAAAATAATTCCCTTTGTGTAATTCTTTCCTTTCTGACTATTTAATCATCATGCTAGTTTCAGATTCTTTTCAAGTCCCCTTTCTTTCTTAGTATACACCCTAGAATAACATACTAAGTGTTTTCCATACCCTAAATCAGTAACCAGAGCTTGTATTTGATAGTTCCCCTGAACTCCCTGGAAGGTTCCATTCTGCTTTCTTCTGAAGAGGTGCATTAATGCCTGTGTTTCAAGTGTCTACTACTCAGTGAATGAATAGCTGAGGGAAGAAACACAAAAGCGGTGTGTATGCATAGCTATTTTGCTGAATATATTTTCTGCCTTTCAAAAAGAAGAATTGACCACTAGGGAGGTGGAGGCAGGAGGATCTGGACTTCAAGGACATCCTCAGATACACAGTGAATTTGATGTTAATCTAGAATAATTTATCGAAAACAGAAAAAAAGCAACATAGATATACCATTTTATCTTTGAACTAGTAGAATTATGGATGGAGAACAACTTAGGCTATTGCAAAAAGCATTCAAGATTCAGGTTTGGATCTTTTTTTTTTCTTTCTTCAACCGTTGGTAGGCTCTTAATCAAGTGCCTTATTTCTCCATGAAATTTCTCCTCTTTGCTAACAAAATGGACATCTGTGGAAGAGTTGTGGAAACTGTTTTAAAGATGAATATCACAACTCTATAGCCCAGACTTTTACCCAATGTCATCAAAACTTTCAGTTTCAGGAGAACCTAAGATAGTTTGGTGGTTTGAAAGAAAATGGCTACCAAAGGGAGTGGCACTAATTAGGAAATGCGGCCTTGTTGGAGTAGGTGTGGTCTTTTTGAAGGAAGTGTGTCACTGTGGGGCAGTCTTT
Organism: Arvicola amphibius; assembly: GCF_903992535.2. Taxonomy (NCBI): domain Eukaryota; kingdom Metazoa; phylum Chordata; class Mammalia; order Rodentia; family Cricetidae; genus Arvicola; species Arvicola amphibius. The sequence continues at coordinate 170,048,661 of NC_052048.2, forward strand.
GAGGTCTTTTATGCTCAAGCCATGTCCAGTGTCACAATTGCTTCTGCTGCCTGTAGATCAAGATGAACTCTCAGCTCCTTCTCCAGTACCATTTCTGCCTGCATGTCACCTTATTTCCCACCATGATGATAATGGACTAAACCTTTGAAACTGCAAACCAGTTCCAATTAAATGTTTTCCTTTATAAGAGTTGCCATGGTCACGGTGTCTCTTCACACCAACAGATACCTTACCAGTCTTGGCAGCATGGCTTTGACTTTCTGGAGAGGATGCTCTCTTGGTAGTGGCTCTGATTGAGAACTCATTGACTTCTACAAATTTACTAATTCATCTGTGATAATTTGTGCAGTTAGCTACTGGGTTTATACACTGTGGTGTGAATTTCTCTGAACAGATCATGAGCAAGTCCTTTGATCTCCAGGAGCTTCCGTTTCTATATCATTAACAAAATGAGAAAGGTGGAACAGAGGATACAAAGGTTACTTTTAAAATTTTGTGATTCTGGCATTTCTTTAGAAGAGATCATGAGAAACTAGGGAAAGGAAGTAAAAATATTTGTAACAGGTAAGATACAAAGAAGGAACAATGAAAGTATGGATTTAGGGGTTGAGATAGAGCTCATTTGGTAGAGTGATTACCTAGTATACATGAAGCTCTGAACTCAGACTCCAGAATAAATTTGGTATGGTGGCATATATCAGGAATATCATACTGCAGAGGTAGAAACCAGTGGACCAGTAGTCCAAAGGCATCTTTAGGTACATAGTGAGTTTGAAGTCAGCTTGAGCTACATGAGACCCTGTCTCAAATATAAAAGCAAAAAACAAACATAACAAAGTAAGCCCAGGATAACTTTCAAGAAAGAAAGATTCCTATAGTTAAACTCAATTTGAAAAACAAGGAAAAAAGTTTTGTTCTTTTAACATATCTTGGGAATTTGGATTCTCCAGAACAGTCTACAAAACTCATTGGCATTTCACCCATCCATGCACATAAACAGCATGCTCCTACCATTACTTCTAATTATGCTTGCCTGTAACCGTTGAACTAGACATTTGGTTGAAAGGAGAAAGAAAGGAGGCTGTACCTATAAGAAGGATTCAGCTGGGGATTGGAGAGATTACTCAGTGGTTCAGAGTACTTGTTCTTACAGAGGTGTAGCATGATTAATAAAAACCCAGAGACAGAAACTGAGGCTCAAAAGAAGGTCAGAAAAGCAAAATAGCCAACCACTAATGGAACCATCCATTTACCGGACATCCAATGCCTTCTATTGAACTCTATGGACTCTAGGCAAGCACATAAATACATGCAGACAAAACACTCATACATATAAAATAAATATACCTTAAGAAATTAAGGGGGCTAGAGAGATGGCTCTGAGGTTAAGACGCCTGACTACTCTTCCGGAGGTCCCAAGTTTAATTCTCAGCACCCACATGATGGCTCACACCCATCTGTAACTCCAGTTCCAAGAGAGATGACACCCTCTTCTGGACTCTGTGGGCACTGCACACACACACACATGGTGCACAGGCACACATGCAAGCAAAACACCCATATGCATAAAATTCAAGACAAAACAAAGGTAGATGACAGTGGGTAATGGCAGTACATGCCTTTAATTCCATCACTTGGGAGGAAGAGGCAGGCAGATCTCTGTGAGTATAGGGCCAGCCTGTTCAACAGAGCTAGTTTTAGGACAGCCAAGGTTACACACACACACACACAAACCCTGCCTTGAAAAATCAAACAACCTAACAAAAAATAAAATTAAGAAAAAGAAAGGTTCAAATGGTTGAGGTGAAGGTGATCAACAATAATTCTACGTCTTTTCATTTTTGTACATTTTATATTAGATAGGTTTATTTTTCAAGAGTGGGATTATTTTCTACAAAGATAGATTCTCCAAGGCCCCTGTTGAGAGACAGAGCATTAAAACCAATACTGTGCTTTCTTTTACCTCCTGTACAGCTTAAATACCCAAGAGAAATGACTTCATTTTATCGCAGTATACTATTACACATGTTGTTAGACAAAATGTACTTCTACCTAAAGGGGACCCACCTTTCCTTTTTCATTCACTGGTGATACTCATCATTCAAATAATACACCGATTCTCAGGATTATGACTATTAATCCACGAACTTTGTTTTCCTTTACTACAAATTTGATAATCACACTGTGAGAAAATACTGTATACATAGCACATATAAAAATATTGCGAAGCTGGGCGGTGGTGGCGCACGCCTTTAATCCCAGCACTCGGGAGGCAGAGGCAGGCGGATCTCTGTGAATTCGAGGCCAGCCTGGTCTACAAGAGCTAGTTCCAGGACAGGCTCTAAAAAAAGCTGCAGAGTAACCCTGTCTCAAAAAAAAAAAAAAAAAAACAGAAAAAATATTGCAAAACTTTCTATGGTTACAACATTTATGATGATATAGAAGAAACAGAAAACAAACATTAAAATTAAGACTATGTTAAAACCTTGCTGAAGTAGACATCTATAGTATTTTTCAGGGCATACGCTAGCAGAGAAGGATGTGGTATTATCATGTGTGAAGTTTCTACCCTAAAATTGAGTGGATTAGATAGCTCAGATGGCTGAAATTCACCTAACAATCATATGAAGACTTACTTACACATTCAAGGCTCGAATTCTGCCTCCTACTCTCATGAAATATGCTACCCAGACAAGTTTATTTGATACCCCTGGCCCTTAGATACCTCACCAGTAACATGAAGACAATAATACATAGCTTATTTTAGGGATTAACTAAAAGACACACACACAAAGCATGTGGCTTAGGTCTGTCATGCATTCTGTGTTCATTTGTATGCCCTGCTCCCATTCTAAAGTTACACTGCAGAAGAAAGGTCACCCACCCATTTTTCTAACAAAGAGATTCAATTATGCTAGTGAGCCTATCAAAAATGTTATTTCTTAGGAATGGAGGAAGCTTATTCATGAGTCTATTATTTCTCTTACAAAGAACTAACCATGCAACTTGGGGCTGAAGATGTTCACTCAGTTTTAATCACCAATGAAACAATGTAATAGTAAAAACCAAGCTGGGAAAAATGTGTTTGGTGAATGCCCCCCCCCCCGTATTGTTGCCCTTTCCTGAACATGACAGTCCCTCTGTGGATTTCTCCTCTCCTTTGCTGCCAGCCCTTTCTTCTATATCCCTCCTTTTCTTCATTCATGTTTTCACTGTTTCTGACTTCCTACCCCTGGAGCTCCATCACCAACAAACTCTCTTGAAGCTTTATTTGTACTTCTTAGGATGAGGTCCCACTACACCTGTAAAAGTGTCTATTGCCTGGGTTTCCTTTGCCTCAGTGTCTGTCCCAACTGTGTGAACTGGTAACATGGAGATAAGCCTAAGAGGATGGGGTAGATGAGAGGAGGGCAGGGGATGACAGAGGAATAGAAGGAGGTAGGAATAGAAGGCAGGTTCACTTTTATCATGTATAAACTTCCTATTCAACGAATAGCATCAGTAAGTATATTGGAGACTTACATGGCAAAGATACAGGAAGCTCTTAGCTACAGTGACAACAGTCTTATGGCACTGCTTGAAGTGAATTAGAGAATATGTCAAATTACATGTTAACTAGACTCCATCTCCCAGTAGATGTCAGTTGTGGAAGTTACCAACACCCCTCTCCCAGGGGCTGTGAAACCATCTTAATTCTCCAGAGGAGTGACTTTCTCTCATTTCCAGACTTCCACACACTCTACTGCCTTCGCCTGGTGTCAAGGATGAGCTGGAGCCAAGGGCCCTTCAGGGTCCCGTGGGCTGGAACAAGGAGTGCTAGACTTCTGTTTCCTGTTAGGGTCATGCTTGGTGAGGCCATCAATGGACTGGCACCAGAGCTCTCAGTGGGCTGAGGCCGGGGAATAAAGCCTAATAGTTTCCCTATAAAGCTATGGTCAAATGTTCCGGACAACAAGATGTGAAATGCTTTGATTACTGTACTGGCATGTACCTTGCAAAAGAGAAGTGAGAGCTGCTTGGAGAGCCTGCTGTCTGATGCCCTTTATTGACTTGAATTCTCCTTCTCATTTGAGGGCCATATAGGGAGCTATGATAATAAGAAACTTGTAGGGTTGAGTCACCAGCCCTTGCAGCCTTCATGACCCATTTTTTATGCCCTGTTCTCCCCTCTGAGATTCCAGGAAGAACAGCTTATCTAGTCCATTCTGGAATAAACCCTTTCTGTGTGTGGCTATTACCCTTCAGACTTAGACTTACACAGCATTTCTCTGGGATAATGTTTCTCTCCATCCTTCAAAGATTTAGGTGTTGCTGCTCTGTGCCATTTGGCCTAGTACTCTGTACAATTCTAGTCCTGATATTTACTGTTTTTATGATAATTGCTGATTTTATTGATTTTCTTCTCCACTTGCCAGCAAGCTCTATGAAAAAAGAAATGTGTTCTTTGTATCTTCTAGAAACATCCCCATATAAACATATGAATATATAGTAACAATTATAAATTTGTGTAATGTCCCCCAAACCCATCAATTGACATCAAGTAATCAGAAAAGAAGAGAAAAGCAATGGCATCTTAATTCCCTGAAATTCACTGACAAATGTGTTTTCCCAAGGAATTGCTCTAGTGTCAGACACTAAGAGAGGTCAGGAAGGTAGAGAACTGTGAGTACATATGGCTTCTGGCTTTGGGATGAACAGGGTTTCTTAGGGGAGCCATTAATGGATGTGGTAGAACAGGGAGAAGAGTTCAGAGGGAGAGGAGGGAAGGGAAGTGACCCATCAGGGTAGCTCCATGGATACCTTGATGAACCTGGAGATAGATGATGAGAGTCATGAGAGTAGTTGTGGGTGTCTCCATGTGTGTTTGTCTCCATGTGTCTGCGTTATATCTATGTACTAATTTATCTCTATGTATGCATGCATGAGCCCATGTTTCCCCATTCTCTCTCTCTCTCTCTCTCTCTCTCTCTCTCTCTCTCTCTGTGTGTGTGTGTGTGTGTGTGTGTGTTTGTGTGTGTGCATGTGTGCATAAAATACTTAAGTAGAACAGACTTATCTATATTCCTAATTTAAGAAAAGAATTAGTAGAAGGATCTTTAGTCACACCTTGGACCTAGTGGGAAGAAGAGAAAATAAAGTTTCTAATTTTTGCCTGTGAGAGTATAGCAATAATGTCTCTGTTGTCATATTTTATTTATACCTCCATATGTTGATTATATAGATTAGTGCCCAAATTACTGACCATGTCATTCCCCTGCAACACTCTTACCTTTCGGTAGCTCGATTTCTAGAGAGTTGGGAAAATGAGGCCACATTTCAATGCCCGTGATATTCTTTGAGTTTCATAAAGACAACAAATTAACTTCTCCATTTTTGCATGAAACAATTTTCATACTACCTGGTGAGAAAAATCCCAAGAGAAACTTGAACAAGTGATCAAGTGATATATTCATGCATGGGAAGTAGAAGTACACTCAGGCATGCCATAAATAAATTTAGAGCAGCCAGATTAAAAATGTATAGGATAATAAAGTTGAAATGTGAGCTCTTGTTGAAACTTTTGATATTGTTCATTTGAAAGAACGTTGGCAGGATTCATCAGGAACTGCTGAAGAATCCATATTGGAGTCAGTCAATCTGGGTTTCATCGTTGCCTAAATTCCTTGGTGACATGGAGACTTGCTGAATTTATATTTGTTAGAATACAGTGCAACAGACAATCTTTAGAGTGACGTCTTTTGTAAAAGAATATGCCTGCTCTGAAGAAGTGATTAACCATGAAAATGAGAAAAAAGAAAACCCTCTTCTCAACGCCCTCCATTTGAAATACTTTCTCAGTGGAGCTAATAAAAACATATAGGCAACAACTTCAAAGTTGGGGAATTAGAAGTGTTTTCAGTGAATAGTCTTTCAAAACATATATTGAATAGAAACTATAGGCACATGTAAAACACTTAAGCGATGGAAAATAAAATTCTGTTGAAAAGAAACCTTCTGGACCTCTCTTCCCAGTCAACAAGTTCTCGCGTTGGAAGTAGCCTCTTACATGAATCAGTTCCTTGCCGTCTTTCTGGAGACATGCTTTGCACTTGTAAGTATTTACATATTTATTACTTCTCTTTCGTAGAGTAGATACATATTGTCATTCACTTTCCTTTTTTTCCCCTCCAGAATGGCCTTTAAGTTTAAAGATTATAAGCAAGATAATTGTGTGCATCCTTTGTTTTCAGACCAAAGAGTCAGAAATGACCAGTGGTACATGTGCCCTCCCTTGCCTGCCATCCATCAACATGTGCGGACACTTCTGTTTTCTGCTGGGCCGAGAGGAAAAATAAAGAAGGAATTTGGGTCGTGGAGGTTGTGGCTGTGGGGAGCTAAGGATAGGAGTGGCTTTGGCCCTACACTAAGTTGTACTACCCATGCCAAGAAAAGGAATGGTCAGGGAAATAATGGCACTCTTTTAGGTTTTGCTTTTGAAAGAGGGGGTATTAATTGATTTGGAGAATTATGGGAAGTAGGAAATGGCCCAAAGTTAATTTCCGCGAAAGAAGAACCATTTTAGAGGCTTGGTTAACAGATGTAGCATACAATATGTGAGGAGAAGACTATTTCCTCTGTTTCCCCTTGGAACTTAGCAATGATCTGACACCCTTCAAATCTGGAAACAGAGAATTTGGAAAATTATAGGCGAGAGCAGGAAAGGACGGAAAACACAGACACCGCACAGTTAGAGACTGGGTTGTGGCCGTGTGTGTGACACCCTTTTGGTAAACTCCCTAAAATGTCTTGGGAACACTTGAGGTTGTGGAGCTCCTGCCAACATACTTTACACGTAAGTGGATTGCAAGTGGTTTTTAGACAATTGGGTCTATATAAAACTGTTAAATATAGAACATACACAATATGTTATAGCAAAGTTTATAAAATGGAAGTTTAGGTTTCAAAACAATAGATACCTACCGATTTTAAGTTAGAGTCTTGGAACAGGACTTCCAAGTAAGAAAGCAAGAAGTAGCTCATTCATCATTTCTTCATCCTAAGCAGGAAAGTCCAAGCATGAGAAGAGGGTTGCAAAGTGACTTCTTAAGATGCTTTTTTTTTTTGCAGAACTGTGCTGATGGCTCATCACTCCTATAAGGGCAAGTTCTGACATATGCCTGCCCCTCTAGTCAGGACGGTTCTTCCGCTGGAATACTTTGATAGCCAGATAAGGATTCCTTCTGGTTGAAGTGGACCAGTGTCTGAATCTCCTAAGGAATCTTAAGTGTGAAAGATTATCAGGGCAGCTGAGTCAGAGTAGTTATATTTTGGACTCTTCCAGAGCTCTCAGAGTTGGGCTAAGATGAAGTATGCATTTTCTGTAAATGTGTTGTAGGCCACGGATACAAGGGTCAGTCTTGTATTTTAGGATATTTTAGATGATGAGTTGAAAGTATCACTACATTGAACGAGGTTAAGAAAAGTGTGTTACTAGGTAGCACCTGGGGCCAGAGATTGTCAGGTGTTTTCTAAAAAATAATAATTATTTTTAATTTATATGTATATGTATGTGTTTGCATAAGTTTACAACCTGGGTTAAGGAGTCTGTCAAGGCCAGAAAGGGTGTTATATCCCTTGGATCTGGAGTTACAGATGGTTGTGAGCTACCACATGGGTCCTCGGCAAGAGAAGAAAGTGCTTTTAACCACTGAGCCCCTTTGTGGGTGTTTTTTTGAGAAACAGAGGATTTGCAAGGTAACTGTTAGTACTATCAGCCGTAAATGAATGCTAAACCAAGGGTGTGCTGCTATCCTACAAACACAGAACCTCTGCTCTCTCAATTTTTAAAAATTTCTCTCTCTCTCTCTCTCTCTCTCTCTCTCTCTCTCTCTCTCTCTCTCTCTCTCTCTCTCTCTCTCTTTCTTTCTTTCTTATGTATACAACATTCTGCTTCCATGTATGCCCGCATGCCAGAAGAGGGCACCAGATCTCATTACAGATGGTTGTGAGCCACCATGTGGTTGCTGGGAATTGAACTCAGGACCTCTGGAAGAGCAGCCAGTAGTCTAAGCCCTGCTCTCTTAATTCTTGCTATCACTCTTGGCTTCACATCTGGAAGGCCAGAAATTTGGAGGCTGGCAAGCATGATGGAGTGAGGGAAGAAAGGGGGAAGGAAATCCCGGGTGAGAAGGGGGAGGAGCTTGCTACAGTCCATGGTGAGGGAAAGACTTCAACTGCACGGGAGTAAACTTCATAAATGTTGTGCCGCTAATAGTAACTGCCGTAAACAGAAGTCTTCATTTTTTCGCTTCTCAGCAGGGGAGAAGATCGCTTTACTAAATACATCAGGGCAGTGCTAAAGGGCCACGTCCCTGTGAGCTGTCTGTGACAGGTAGTACATGCCCGTTGACACAAAGGGAGGCAACGCAGAGGAAGTCCTTGTCATTGTTTGCACTCTCCTTCTCCCCTCACAGGTCCTTCACTTAAGTATTTTTTCCTTCTTGCAGAGGCACTAACCCTTCCCACTACGGCTTCCATATCATTTCTTCCCCGAATGTTCTCAGACTTCTTTAATTCTCTTGGGTGTTGTCCTGGCCACTATTTCTGCTTTTAGCAGGCTGCTTTGCTCATTATTCACGAATGACACTGGTACTAGCTCTCATATCACCATTTTCTCCTTCTCAGGAAGTCCAGAGCTTCATGAAGGACAGGGTAAGAGTGCCATCCTCTGGTTCCCGTGAATACCTGTGTGTCATGGTGGACATACTCTGACTGTTCAATAACTTTTAATTCACTGGAATTTTTTTCGGTGACCTCTGGAAACAGAGAACTCTTAGTTGACAGTGTCCAACAAGAGTCACGGTGGATCACTGGGTTAAAGCAGGTCATCAGTTTGGCAGATGTTAAGGAACCACATTAGAAATCCCTGAGAACTTATGAATATGAAATCATGGTCCAAGCAGGCAAAGAATCAAGTTTTAGCTTTTCATCTTGACTTCTGGGCTTTTGTGTTTGTGTGTTGGCTTAGGAAAATGACTTTATGAAGTAGGATAGTGATGTCACCCACCCACTAGGTGAAATCAAAGGAATAATATTTAGCAAAGTCCTGGTGTCAACCAAGTATTTACTAAGTCCAAATCATCACCATCATCATTGTAATCCTTACCGATTTTATTTAAAAAAAATCTTATCTGTGTTCCAGGGCTCTTAAATGCCTCTTCCTCTTCTTTTTCTTTCTTTCATCTTACCCTTCCTTCCTGTCTTCCTTCCTTTACTTCTCCTCCTTTTCTTTATTGTCAATAATCTTTTGACTTAGAAGTATTTTTCTTTCTAGTGCAGTGGTTATCATCCTTTCTAACACTGTGACCCTTTAATACAATTTCTCATGTTGTGGTGACCCCCAACATAAAATTATCTTCATGGCTACCTCATAACTGCAACTTTGCTACTGTTTTAAACCATAATGTAAATATTTTTGGAGATAGAGGTTTGCAAAGAGGTTGTGACCCACTGGTTGACATCCGCTGTTCTAGTGCAGGGGTTTGCCACAAACCATCCTTAAAGACAGATTAAAATGACTTTCAAATAATAATACAGAAAACTGTCCACTATGACACACAGGGTCCAACTCCCTTCCTATTACTTTAATAGTAAAGCTATAAAAGGGAGAGAGCGTGACTGGTGTGGGAAGTCCTTCTGCATGTGTTGCTTTTATTGGTTAATGTATAAAGAACCTACCTTGGCCTGTGATAGGGTAGAATAGAAGTAGGTGGGGAAAACTAAACTGAATGCTGGGAGAAAGAAGGCGGAGTCAGAGAGATGCCATGGAGCTGCCAGAGGAGAAACGCAAAATGAAAGTTGGAACCTTTCCGGTAGGCCATAACCCTCATGGTAAAATATAAAATAATAGAAATTGGTTAATTTAAGAGATAAGAGTGAGCTAGAAATATGCTTAAGCTATGGGCCAAGGAGTGTTTTAAATAATATAGTTTCTGAGTGATTATTTTGGGTCTGGGCAGCCGAGAACCAACGAACAGCCTCCTACTACAGATGACTGAGTTCTACATCAGTAGGATGTCTTCAGATTTCAAACCTTCATTTCACATACTTGGCTATTTTTCATTTTGCCACACTTTCTTACTGATTCATTTCTGAGCACATAGAGAGGTTTAAGAGACATTTTTTTAAAAAAAAATTTTTATGGTGATAGTACTTTTGGATTCTTGCTGAGAAGCCTCCGATTACATAGGAATCTTCCGTATGAGGTCTTCTCCAAAGTGATGTTAGCATTAGAAGCCTCTATGCTTCTCCTTCTTTCAGGTAGAACCAGCATGCCTAGTTTGCATATTATTGATGCATTTTAGCCCCTGGTAATGGGATAGGATGAATAGTAACATCTAACAGTATAGTTCCTTGTATCTTCACTGTGGTGAATTGAGTTATTGGGAGGTCAGATGTGGACCATGTCTTTCACAAGATTTTAAAACATATAGTGAAGAAATGCAACCTTTCTGGAAGCACACCAATCTGTTTCTAACTTGCTTTGGTTTCATGACACTAATTTAGAGTGTCTCATAAGGGGAAATAAATCTGTTGGGATTCATCAGTCCTTTGAAATTTTAATAACTTACTCCTTTGGTTATAGGTTCTATCTCATGACTTAGAAGGGTTAGGCATTTAGGAAAACCTGATAAATGCATTCAAACTTTTCTCAGTTTGGTGGGTGACTGTCAGAACATGTGGATGGATGGGGGACTGTGACAGATTTTTTGTTAACCCAATAGTGTTGTCCCTCTGCTAGCCATTGCTTTAAGATTAAATTCTAGTTTTGGCTATTTTAACAAGTATAAATTAAAGCAATGGCTATAATGGTTATAAGTTCTCATCCTCACTATGTTACTCAAAAATAAAGATTCTTGGGTGAATCAACTTGCAGTTTTGAGACCTATCTCTCATCTGCCACATGTGCTATAGCAGGAAAGGGCATCAACATTCAAGGGCTGAATTCTTTTGCTTTTGAGCCCTTCTTCCTACTATTCAAAGATTTCTTTGAGACTCCCTTTATCCCAATTCAAAGTCTGTTACTCAATCATGCATGAGAAAGAACAAAACTTCTATGGTGTTTTAAAAATTCAATTTGTATTCAAGCATTTCATTGATGCTTCTTTAAAACCCTGAAGAGTCTGCAGGAAATTTTTCAGCAGCAGCAGAAAGATGTTATACATTATAAAGCAATGAGAACCAACTACAAGGCTGTCAGTACCTGGTTCATTACCAGGACTGATGGGCTGGCTAAATTGGCTTCATATAGAGTTTATAAGTGGGGCAGATGCAATACTGTATAAATGTTCTACTACAGTAGGAATTTAAACAACGAGCATTAAGGTAACACAGATATAAATTAAGAGATAAATACTATAAGCAAGCCAACAAAACTTTTGTGCTAACAGAGAATTTCAGAAGAGGATTTTTTAAATCCCTGATCAATTCCATAAAGACCAACAGCACAGGGGGAAGTTCAAGACTCCACTCATGGCAAAGGATAAAAGGAACACAGTTTAGGTTTAAAAAGTGATTGTTTCCCATAATCCTTATTGTACACAAAGAAATAAACACACACACACACACACACACACACACACACACACACACACACACACACAATGTCCCCAACAACATCCAAATAAGAGGCCAGGTTCCTACAATATAAACTGTAGCCCTTTCTATTGTTAAGGAACCAATGATAAGACTTATTTCTTAGTCTTTATTCTGGGGGAAACAGAAAGAAAACCCCATACCTCCTAGAAAGGGAGTTAATAAAATAAGCCTATTATATAAGTCTGTCAGGAGAGAGATGAGGCTCCATTGAGGGATTGCTCATATCTGTGGGAGACCATCTTGATTGTTAAGTATATATAGAAGGCTCAGCCAACTCAGTACATCCCTACGTTGATGATCTTTGGATATATAACAAAGATACCTAAGAATTATATTGAAAGTGAACCACAAATAATGTAATGTCTTTCCATTTTTCTTTCAGATGCCTGCTTGAGTTCCTGCCCTGACTTTACTCAGTGATGGACCATGATATGGACATATGTAGGCGGAGGTTGCTTATTCATTTCCCAGCTGCCTAGACCCAAATAACAACACAGAAAACTATATTAATTACAATACTAATAGCTTATGCATATTTCTAGCTAACTCTTACATCTTAAATTTACCCATTTCTGTTAATCTGTGAATCACCACAAGGCAGTGGCCTACCGGTTCTGCTGTCTTCTGGCATCCATCTCTTTCAGCAGTTACAGGGTGTCCTCCCTGACTCCACCTACTTGTTCTTTATATCTCTGTTCTGATTTCCCACCTGGCTTTACTCACTAAGCCATTGGCTGAAATAACTTCTTAATAACCATGGTAATAAAACATATTCATAGCAGACAGAGGGGAATCCCCACATCAGATGTATAAGTCAAAGAAGTCCTCTCCTCCCTCTTAAGTTGTTTTTTGTCCATCCTGGTGTTTAGCTACAGCAACAGATATAAATCAAGACTGTTCCACATAGGCCTCATTTCATAATCCTATCTAAAATTCAGTACCCCATCCTAAAGGCTCATCTCTAAATGCTTGCACTGCAGGGTTCAAAGCACTGACATGTAGATTTGGGGGGAAATGATTAGCTTCTAGTCTCTTACCTCACCCCGACTTAACTGTCATTCCTTTGATATAGGAGATGAAGTATTGCCTCTAAACAATATCAGGGATTTTTAATGTTATAATTTTGAAAGAGAGAATGGCAACTGGGGAGAATTCTCAGAACAGGAAAAAGTACAAATAGTGGTGGCAGTTTGAGGAATTGTCTGGGCGAGTTAAGGGACCCCCAAGCCATAGTTTCCCATGTGAAGAATCCTGCATCTTGTCACCAGGAAGACATATACCACACTCATGATCTCGAGGAGGTCAGGTGAAGTTCACACATAGTGATGGTGATAGGGATCCTGAAGGGCTGCCTCTGGGCTGACAATCAGCTCTGCTGCTGCAGAGGATTTTCTTTCCAGGTCCAAGTCACACATTTCCTGGCTACTGCACTGCACTTCTTATCCTGTGCAGATATACTTGACTCTACAAGATTGGAAGCCACTCCCCATGTTTCCTATGGGCTTGTCTTTGAGAAATAACCCAAAAGAGGGAAGTTAGTGGGGTGAAGCAAAGCACAAGGCTCTGCAGTTGGTACATTGGTTCACCTCACTAACTTCATTTTCTGGTCTGCACCTTCCCCAAGTTTTCTCCATCATTCCAAATCCACACTCACCCCCCACCTCGCTTGCCACCGTGTGGATCAAGTCATTTATTCTGGTGGAGGGAAGTTCTTCCTTCACTTGCAAGCCTTGGTGATCGTAGTCTTTCAACATGGTGACTGTGACTACGCATTCAAGGCTGTAAAGGATAAAGGGAGTGTCATGAACACCTGTGGAGATTGGTCCTAGTTTCATGATATTTGGAAATCATGATTAATATGGAATTCCAAGTGTGTGAGTGAGTGGGTCTCTGATAGCTTCTGCCTTCTCTTGGTTTGTCCTGTCCAACTTTAATGTGATAGTTTTGTTTTATCTTATATTTTATTTGGTTGTATTTTAATGTATTTCTTTGAAGCCTGTTCTTTTCTAATGAGAGACAGAAAGGAAATGGATCTGGATGGAAGGGTGTGTTACAATCTACTGACCCGGTCTGTTGCCTGGTACCCTGTCCCTTTAAGAGATAAGCTCTGCCCACTCCCAATCTCCCCCTTAGATATTCTGCCTGCTCTCTAGCCTGCTTTCTTTCTTTCCTTCCCTCTTCTGAAGAGGTAACTACTGCTTCTCTTCTCCTCCACTCTCCCCACAACCCATCCCTTTTTCTTTCCCCTACATAACTCACTAATAAAATCTATACCCAAACTCTCTCTGCATCGTGTATCTGTCTGACTCCACCGAGGCTTCAGTCACCTGCCAGGCCTTGGGTGACTCCTCCACTGCCCATTGAGGTCTCTGGTGACCTGCCATCACCCCATCGTGGGACCGGCCTTGGGTCATTTACATGCCTTTATAAATGATAACATTGGTGCATGACACAAGCCAGGTTCTCTCCACATTCCCTCCTGCCTGAGGGGTGGGCGGGGCCAGCTGAGAACACATGGGGACCCTGGACGCAGACCATTTTCCAGCATTCTGTACCTGCTCCATTGCTGCAAATGGTAAGGTTCCCTTCTCCAATTTGACTTTTGCTCACATTCATCTCTGCAATGTTCCCCTTGACTAAAGACTGAGGTTTGGCACCACTGTCACCCGCCACTGTTTGGACTTTTTGTCCTCTAATCCAACCACCCAGAAGTGGTCCTTTCTGGCCCCCAATTCCTGTACCAACCGGTCTTAAAATTGGCTTGGCCTAGCCCTCAGCCCTCGCACTATCCTGGAGATGTCCTGATTAGTTGCCTTGGGGTTTTGCCTTTCTCACATTTTTAGCCATGGAAAACAACCATCATAAACTATCTGTTCAGCCTCCACATGGTGTCTTTTACAGACCTTAAAACCTCTGCCCTTACAGATTTCTAATGTTACCGCACCTTTGCACTAACAAGTGACCTATGTGCCCTTAAATGACAACCTAATATGGGAGTTTTCTAATTACTATCAGCAAACAGGACTACCCGTGGGTCCCGCCTGCATCTCACGCCTGTCTGCGTTGTCCTATCGTTGGGCAGCCCCATTCCCAGGCCACCCTCAAAACGCTCTTTTCTTGACTCATATTTCTTTTCTCGCTCCTATTCCTTCTATTTTATCTCTGCCATCACTATCACTGGTCCTGTAAAACCCTGGCAAGATTAATCAGATCTGCAAACCTGCTGTTTCCAGTTCCAGCCCTTGCTCCCCGTTGCAGCTGGCAGCACAGCGGCTCATGGTGCTGAATATTGTCCTGTTTGCTTGCAAGTAGGAAAGAATGTGTGTGAATGGGTGTGGCCACATGGACGTAATTCTGTTTAAATGTATTTACTACACGGCCTCTATGTCTCTCTTGTTTAAAATTCCCTCTGTGGCTCTGAAAATGTGGTTTCTCTCTACAACACATGACCACCACCAGTTTGACTAAGGTCAGATGACCCCATCACCAACCTTGACCAAGGGCAGGGGCAAATGATCAAGCCCCACCATCTTTACTAAGGGTATTCATTGCCTAGTCTCACAGTTTCCTTAAGTTTCTTGTCTCCAGATTCCTCTTATTGACTCTACTACATACGTGTTTGTGTAATGGGCATGCTTCTGGTAGGGGCCCACCAAAGCATCCACCTCTCCCACTCCTGTTTTATATGTGTGTGTGTGTGTGTGTGTTGTGGTGTGTGTGTGCATTCATGTGACTTGAGTTAACTATGTATAAACAGAAGTTAGCTTTAACTCTGTGGAAGAATAAAGGAAGGAAAACCATAGTCAGAATATTTTATGTGAGAAAAAAAATCCAAGAAAAAAAAAGAAAACACACACACATAACACCCCCACCACCTCCACTATCACCATTACCACCACCAAGCAAACCTATTTATTCATTTAGTAGAGGTAAGAATAGTCTATTTGAAATCTTCCACACTGTAGCATACCCGAGACTTTATCTTGACAGAAGGAAAGGCTTCCTGACAATGGAGCTCAGCATTGAAGGCCATGACAAGAATCTTTTGGACTCATCTTTTCATTCTAAATAGGTTAGCGGGAAAGGTACACAGCTTTGTCTTCCATCTTTGAGTTCATCATGGAAGCTCCATTACATCTCTGCACAGTTCTTTGTACTAATTATTTGCTGAAGAAAAAAAAAGACTGTATAAGGTAGTAACAAATGTTTGCATACGGGAAGTCCATGGCGAGTATACTGTTCTTGTAGATGACCATGGGAATTAAAGCATGTTCATTCTTGGCCAGTGTTATAATGTGTCTGGCCTACGGGGATGTAGCATATTCAGTACGTGCCATATTACCCATTAGAAAGCCCTGCTTCATGATGGCCCCTTTACGTCTGTTTCCAATAAGCTGCTGAAGACCCATAAGCTGAAGGTCTGGCTACATCACTATTTCCGGAAACCACAGTAAATTTTCTGGCAATTAGGCACACCCCATTGATAGAGGCTGAACCCCAAATCAGCCTCAGGCCATTGCTGTAGAATTGGCAAAAAAATGCCCAAGGAGCTGAGGTTTTGTTCCAGGGCCTTCTTTCCCATCTCACTAGCTTCTGTAATCCCCTTTCAGAGGGAGGTGATGCCAGAATGCCACTTCCTCCACCACACATTAGGGAGCAATGAAGTTCTCCGTGTTTATCCTGTGTCTTCCGAAACCAAGTAGCTCCCATTCTAAGACTTTCAAACAAAATTCAAAACAGTGCTCTTGGAGCGGAATTTCAAGGGAGGCCCCTGCTCAATCGGCCAGCTTCTTGGTTTCCAGTCAAAGGAACTCCAGCTTTAGCCTTTTGAAACCTGGTTCAAGGAAAATACCAATCTCATACTAGTTTGAATCGCATTTCCTCTGTCCACACAGCTTCTATAGCCTTGCCAGAAAGAGCGCTTACCCCTCTACTTCCTGATTAAAAAAAAAAAAAACCTGGCTGGCCTATTTTAATATGCTAATGATCTCCATCTGTAAGTGCTTCCTAGCCTTTTTAGATTTTTTTTTTTTTTTTGGCTCAAACTTAAATCCCACCAATTCTTCCAAGTGGGCGAGGGTTAGGGGGTGGGGGAAGGAACAGCCAGAAACCAAGGTGCATAAAGATAGAACAGAACCCTTCTATGGCTAAATATGAATGTGGGCATCATACTTTGATCAGAATGTCAATACTAAGTATTTTTAAAGATAATGAGTTTATATGGACTTGTTTTTTGAGCTATGAAGAATGGTGCCCAGCATACTTAAATCAGAAGAGCCTTTCTTAGTCTCTCCCAGACATGGAAGAAAAGCATGCTATCCTGGTTAAGACTTCGGGCTTTCTACCGACCACAACTATATTCTGTCCTCAGACCATGTGTTTAGCTGTAAAAATTGCATGGGCTACCACATGAAACCTCATACTGTGTGAGGAAGAAAATAATAATGTCCTTGAAAAATGAACTACATTTTCAAAATAATATGTTTTCTTTGGCCACTTGGAATTTGTTTTTAAATTTGAGAGGCAGGATTAAGGCAAAACTTCATCCTTCTCAGCAGAAGCAACACTTCTTTCCTGCTTGGACTGGAAAAAGATAGACCAAACAAAGATTGGCATCATCGATTGACATGTGTGTGAGCATAGCAGTTTCAGAATGTTTGTATTTTATCTATTTTTTTTTTTTTTGGTTTTTTGAGACAGGGTTTCTCTGCAGCTTTAGAGCCTGTCCTGGAGCTAGCTCTTGTAGACCAGGCTGGTCTCGAACTCACAGAGATCCGTCTGCCTCTGCCTCCCGAGTGCTGGGATTAAAGGCTTGCACCACCACCGCCCGGCTATCTATTTAGTTTTTATTTTGAGATAGGGTCTCACTTTGTAGCCTTGGCTGGCCTAGAGCTCTCTATGTAGATCAGGCAAGTGTTGAATACACAGAGATCTACCTGCCTCTGCCTCCAAGTGCTGAGGTTAAAGTCATGTATCCACTGCCAGGCCTGGCCCAGTTTCAAAGTCCTTGAAGCTGTTTCACAAGAAACAAGCTTTAGTTTTCTTGTATTTAAAAATCATATAACACATTTATTCCCACTGTTTTATAAAATTAAAAATAAATCTGTTTTTAGCTAATAGTTAAAAGCATAAGTTATATATGCTAATGAGTATAAAATAATGGGTTGATAAATCCACACATTAAAAATATGTCTCTGTGTGGTTAAACATATCTGTCTCTTCAAACTGTTGTTGCTTTATAGTAAAAAGTATTCAAAATACATTCCTCTAGTTTTTAAGATGTAGTACGGATGTAGTTTTTCCATAGATTGAGTTACCTTAATGTTCAACACATCAGAATTTCATTCTCTTTGCAAACTGTAGCTTAGTACTTGTTGGTCAATCTTTCCATGGCTCAATCTCCCTTTATGCTGCCCAGCCTTTGATAATTATCATTCTTCTCAAAACACCACATGGAAGTGAGACCATGTGTTATTTTTCCTTAGTGCCTTGCTTCTTTCATTTACCGTAATTTTTTCAAACCCACTCACGCTGATGCAAATGACAGGATTTCTTTCTTTTCACAACTGACTAATCTACAATTGTATACATGCGCTGTATACATGCCCATTCCTTAATAAACTTTGGGTTGTTTCTGTTTCTCTGTTCTTATAAATAGTGTATTGACTACTTTTTATGTCTACTTAACACAAGCTAGAGTCAGTTTGGAAGAAGGAGCCACAGCTGAGAAAATGCCCTTTCCAGATTGGGTGGTGGGCAAGCTGTGGTGCACTTTCCTGATTGAAAATTGATGTGAAAGGTCTCAACTCACTGTGGGTGGAGCTATCCTCTGGGCTGCTGGTCCTGGATGCTATTAGAAAGCAGGCTGAGCAAGCCATGAAGAGCAAGCCAGTAAGCAGTGTTCCTCTGTGGTTTCTGTGTCACCGCTCTCGCTTTCAGGCTCCTAACCTAAGTTTCTGGCCTGATTTCTCTTCACGATGGACCGTGACTGGGACGTGTGGAGACAAAATAAACCCATTCCTCTCCAAGTTACTTGTGTTCATGGTGTTCTATGACAACAACAGAAAGCCTAACTAAGCCAAGTGGGGTTGCAGTAAACTGCATTGAGCTGCACATATTTCTTTCTGATCTCTTTCCTTCATTCTCAGGTCCTTCCTCTCCTCTCTCTCCTTCCTCCTTCCCTGAATTCTTCCCCTTCCTCCCTAACCTGTCCTAGTGCTTGTTATGTATACCCACTATTTGAATTGCTGGGCACAGGACACATACATAGTAGTTTAATTTCCATTTGGGGGAGGAGCTTGCTTCCATACTGTCTTCTTAATGCTGCTATGAACTTAGCTGCCACCCCCACCCACCAGCCCGTGTCATCTCTGTCGTTCTGATACAGACAAGGACAGGCTGTGGTGATATTTCGTTTAGTTTTTGCTTTGTATTTACTAGAATTCTTGCTGTATCTTTATTTTGTTCAAGATGAATTGGCTTTTTAGTGCGCTCCTTTTGGTGTGCTTTATACCATTTTGATTATTTTTCTAGTTCTGGGTGAAGTACACATCATTGGAATTGTTGATAGGGTTTGCATTCACTCTGTGGAAGACAGGGTTCTACTACCAGAATGTTACTACTTATTCTCCTTTATATGTGGGGCATGGCTTCCCATTTGCCTGTAAACTATCTGATTTCTTTCACCCATTGATGTCTTAGAGCCTTATTGGCACAGAGATCTTGCCTCTTGGTTAAACTTATTCCTAGGTATTTTATGTATTAATTGAATCTATATTTGGATTGCTCTCTTTTTTCTTTCCCTTCTCCCCCTACCCTTCTGTGAATATGTTTTATGTGCTGTATGTGTATGTGTGCACACATGTAGAATCTGAGTACATCTTCCTTTGGCTCTCTCTCCCCCTTATGTTTTAAGATAGGGTCGCTTACTTGAACCTGAGATATCACCATTTTGGCTATACTGTCTGGTCAGCAAATCATCTCTGGGATTGTTGCCCTTTTCCTTTGCCTAGCACCAGGGATATAGGTGCTTGTCACTCCTGGGGTTCACAGAATCTAGAGTTCAACAACTGGACACAAATATAATCAATATATTATTATTAAAACCTCAAAATATATAAAAATAATACATGAAGTAAAGTAAAATACCTTTTTATTCCATTCCCAGAGATGACTATTGGGAACACTAGGCAACCGTCAACTTCTGCATTTCAAATTATGCCATCTATCTTCTACCTACCTACCTACCTACCTGCCTGCCTCCCTACCTACCTACCTACCTACCTACCTGCCTGCCTCCCTACGCATCTACTTTGTTGTTAAGTATAAACAGTGGGCCGGATACTATCTCCTCTGAATATAAAGCATTTTCATTTTGTCATATATGTTTGGAAGGTTATTTTGGGAGGTGGGGAGATGGCTCAGTTGGTTAAGTGGCTCGCTGAGGCAAACATGAAAAATCTGAATTCAATCCATGAGAATGCACATAACAAAATCAGGCTAATAGCATGAATCTGTAATACTTGTGTGGGAGGTGGAGGTGGTGAACCTCGAACTCACTGACCATCCTATATAGCTGAATTGTTGAGTTCTAGGTTGAGGGAAAGACCATATTTCAAAGAATAACATGGAGAGAAATTGAAGAAAACTGTTAAATCTGACCTCTGACCTCCACACCACAAGCCTGCCTGTGTGTGTGTGCCTCATGCACGTACACACACACAACAGGAACATGTGCATGCATATATAGAGCAGAAAAGAATCTACTATAGATAAAATGTAATCTAAAATCTAGACTGAAGACAGCTGTTTTTCAATTGTATTATATAACTAAAAAAATCTTCATCAGTAACAGGCAAATTTAAAGAAAGTTAAATAAAACTCTAGCAGAATATGTATTTCTCTGTTTTTGGTAGCACAGTAAGTTTAAGCATATAAAATATTGTTGCAATCCCAATTTTTAAATATTTTTATGGGCATGAATGTTTTTGCCTGTATGTATGTGTGTGCACTGTCTGTGCCTGGTGCCTATCAAAGTAAAAGACCAATGTCTTGATTCTCTGTGAGCCAACTGGTAGGTGATGGAAACTGAACCTGGATCTACTGCAAGAGCAGCAAGTGCTCTTAAACTTGACTCAGCTCTCCAGCCCACATCATTCCCATTTTAATTCTACTCTGTAATGATAAATCTCAACAAATCGTTTCAAGAGCGTGTCTGTAGTAGTAGCTTTAGCTTCCCTTCCCCTCATTCTTGAGAGATCCCAGTCAATTCCTCCGAATACTGCAAAGGTCACTGTACCAAGGCTTAGCATCTGCGTTTAAAACGGCGAAGAAATACTGTCCCTAAATTTTCTCTTCCCATCTTTCCTTCAGACTATTTAGAACATGTATGAGACTTAAAAATTGGCTACATTACCCAGGAAATTGGGAACTTGGAGATGTCAAATATTGAAAACTTGAGCAAGTGTCCAGGAGAAAAGTCAGCTACACGAGGGAGGCACCTGTTGATGTAAATACTGGTTTTGTCTGAGTAGGCTTAGACTCAGTATATTCTGCCCTTTCCACTGGTCCCTAAATTTGAAAAACCAAACGTTTCCTGCAGCTATAACTTAAATCACATTGATCAAGTCCTTTTGGTCTGAGGTCCAAGTGGCAGCATAGTCACAATAGGCTCTTCCTGTTCTATTGGATTATACGTGTTTATAACCATTGAGGGAATGTTTTTTTGGGCCAGCTAATTCGTGCATTTGTCCTTAAGTTAAAAAATTCTTTTGGAGCTTTACAGTAGTTGGTGAATTTATTATTAAATATTCATTGTAGAGAATTTGGAGATATACAATGCAAAGACATTTTTGAACCACAAGCCCGTTCATTCTTTCTGTTTCTTATTCTGCAGTGTTCTCCCAGTCTGGAGGGGGTCAGATACACTTCCTGTGCTTAGGGGGAATCTTCCTTAGGGAAGACATTCTCCCCTTGGAAGCAGTCATTAATTAACTGGCTATAGGCTGCATCTGGGGAAGGAGCTGTGTGGAATTTCCTCCATTGCATTGGTTTATTTAGTCTACACATCGTTGAGATTGCATGGATGAAGTTCCTGTCCTATAGAGAAGACATATCTTACACAGCAATATCCAGAGCCTCTGTCTGTTATAATTTTTCTGTCTTCCTCTTTCTGTGGTTTTTCCTGAGCCTTAGGTATAAGGTGGTGTTGCAGACGTGTCCGTTTAGGCTGGGCACCACATGCTCAATTGCGCTTTGGCCAGTTCAGGCTTTCTATAATGAGCCACAGGGAAAGAAGCTTCTTAATATGGAGTGAGAGCTACACTTACCTATGGGTGAAGGATGAGTATTCACAGTGCAGTTAGAAATTGTATTGGCTTAGAAGGTGGGTGGCACTAGTAGGGTTACTTATCTAGATTACATGGCCTCACCAGTCATGGGTAGCTGGATAGCTTTAATAGTCACAGGCATGAACTCCCCCTCCTATTGAGGAGTTTTCAGTTCAATCAGACAGCTGCTGGTTAGCACCAAAATACAAGGGCTCCCTTTGTAGGGCTTTGGACATATATTGTCCATGTTGGTTATCTTTGCATTTTGTAAGGCATCACAGCTGGGCAGGAGTTACAGTTGCTTTGTGCCTTGGCAGATTGCTAGCACTACACAGTGCTACAAGAGCTAGTCCCCAGGAAGGAGGCTTTCAGTAAGGTCCATCTTCATTCCTCCAATTCCTATATCTCAAGAGTGGTGGGGTCATCAGCAAAACAGAAATCACTTTCAAATTCTGGGAGGCAAACAAGGGCAACTACAACGAGTCTTGTTTTAAGGGGTCTTGTGGACTTTCCTGACCAACTGCTTGAAAGGAGGTTCCTCGTGCCTGGTTACTAGGCTTTGTGTTGAGTAGACTATGGTACTTGGAGGGAGTAGTAATATAATGAGAGGAACAACCTCAGCTAAACTGTGTATACTCATACCCTTCAATATGTTATACATAATTTTAGGTAAATATAAAAATACAATTTCCTGTTTTTTTAAACACATTTAGTGCTATTATATTTTTCTCCACCCCCTGTGTATTTTCCATACCCCCCAGAATTAAAGCTCCCCCCTGTATTTCTTCTCATTACTCCCTTCATTGCACCTGCAGCCTGCTAGTCTCCTCTCCAGAGCCCCTTCTCCCACTCCATAAATCACGTTGTAAATGAAAGAATTCTCACTCTTGTGTGATAAGTTCTGATTAATCTAAAACAGCTGTGGGCTATGGAATATTATTCCATGTTTAAGCGTGTTGACCTAAGAGCTGGCTTATCACATATAGGTATCTTCTGAGGGTTCTATCAAGATGTTGTTTCTTATTAAAAAGCATAGATTTTAGGAGGAAACCTTTTTGGGCGGACATCCATTTGCTTCCTTCTTTGACCACAACAGTAAGATTCATAACTATGAAAGGCCGTGTTGAATCATCAGGGTGACAATGTGAAGGCCAAAGACCACACACAACAGAACAAAAGATTGAAAATAATTTTATTCAAGGACAGAGCGGAGCTACGGAACTAACACTCGTTGCAGCCTGAGACTTTCTGCCCAAATAATTGCAATTATCCTTCTTTCAGTAGCTTTACTCAGTATGCTGATTAACTTTAAGTCATTCAAACTGATACCAATATTAGGTATAACTTTTAGTGTAACTGAAAATATTATTATATACGTAATGCTTTATATATATATATAGAGGTTTTAACAACATTATAATGATTTGGATCACATGAAATGTACAGTTTAAAAAGTCTGATAAATTGTGATGAGAGTCCGAATTGGAGTTCTTCATCAAATACATCCTCTCAGAGCTCAGGGAATCCCACAAAAGAGTGGTGGGAAAAGTTGTAAAACTCAGAGGGGCTGGAGGATATCAGGAGAACAAGGCCCCCTGACCCAACTAAGCAGGTGCCTATGAGCTCACAAGACAGAACCAGCAAGCATGTGGCCTACCTGGGTCTGTACCAGTTCTCTGAATATATATTATAGCTATTAGCTTAGTATTTTATGGGGCTCCTGACTGTGAGAAAGTTTACAGTCTCTTTCCTGGTTAAAAAGATTTATTCATTTATTATGTATACAGTGTTTCTGTCTGCATATATGCTTACTAGTCAGAAGAGGGCACCAGATCTCATTATAGATGGTTGTGAGCCACCATGTGGTTGCTGGGAATTGAACTCAGGGACCTCTGAAGAGCAGTAGGTGTTCTTAATCTCTGAGCGATCTTTCCACTCAGGTCTCTACCTATTATGCCCACTCTTGGGACTCTTTTCCTCCTGTTGGGCTGCCATGTCCAACTTGGATATGATAGTTTTTGCTTCATCTTATTATATTTTCTTTTGTTATGTTTGGGTCGTTATCTCTTAGAAGCCTGGTTCTTTTCCTAGTAAGAATCAGAAAGG
The DNA here is from genome assembly GCF_903992535.2 of Arvicola amphibius. Lineage (NCBI taxonomy): Eukaryota > Metazoa > Chordata > Mammalia > Rodentia > Cricetidae > Arvicola > Arvicola amphibius. Next base: position 170,072,732 of record NC_052048.2, read on the forward strand.
AGTGGATCTACAGAAGAGGATGATAGGGCCCAGTCTACTGCTGAGCTATATCTCCATCCCTTTAGGTTTTGAAGAAGGGTTCTCACTGTGGTAGCTCGGGTTTGGCTTATATTCTTGTTCCTCCTGCCTGCCTCCTGAGTATGGGGATCTCAGGTGTGTATATCACTATGTTTGGCAATAAATACTTTGATGAGAAAATAATCCGCACTTTTGAAGTTTTTTCGTTAGGAAACACTGGGGAGCGAGGTTGCTGCTCTGTACCTCTTAAAGTATGTTCTTTCATGTTTGTCTGAGAAGGAGCTAATCTGTCATTTTCTCTTACCTGCACAGTTGTGCACCACTGGGCAGTGCTGCAGTCAACCATACTTCACAGCCTCACAATTGCAGCTGCACTTTGTGTTAGAAACTAGCAAGCAGGTTGAGTGGTCATGCCTCAGGGGCCTGAATAGCATTATTCATTACAACATGTCTTGGGTAGATGCCTGTGCGATCAAGGTACTGACTGATCCTCTGTGAGTGTACACTCAAGTGTTCTCAAATACATTTATTTTTTTGCTTGTGCTTGTATTATGATATCACTTAAAGTGTCAGGTCTCTTCTGAATAAGATACCTGTGATCTAGGCATAAAGTAGACAACTCTTACCTATGTTTTAATTTAGTAAAGACCATACATTATTTCCCAATGATGAAAACATTTTAATTTGTGCTTTTTATAGATGTCTTTTGTTACTTTTCTTAACAGCTCTGAGAAAGTATCTTACAAAAGCAACTTAAATAAGGTAGGAGCTATTTTTTGCTTTCAGTTCGAGGGTATATGCCATTATTTTCTGGGAGGTCACCTTGGCAGGAGCGTGAGGCAGCTGGGCACATTTGTTCACAGTGAAGAGCCAGAGGGAGTGGAATGCTTTGCTTTTATATTTAGCTCAGTACCCAACCCATGGAAGACTACCACCCACGTTTATGTGGGTATACTTTATAATTACATCAGTTAACCCAACCTAGAAGCTACCTCAGAGCCATGGTGAGAAGTCTGACTTCTAGGTGACTTGAGAGCCTGTCAGGTTAGCAATCACTATTAAGCAGCAATTAGGCAATCTTTGTCTTAACAAATTTTGCCCATAACTACAGTCTAATTCAGCTTGAGTTTGCTATTCTCTCTACTAGGAAATGCTTCCTGCATGTTTACCCTTCTGAGATGTTTGGCAGGAATGCATAATATGTTCTCTTGATAGATTCTATTTGTATTGCAGAGCAATTTAAACATACATGTGGATTAATATAAAAGAAAGGGCCATTGTGGACTCAAACACCAGATGGATTCTATATAAAACCTCATCCTACAAGGAATTTATTTTGGAAAGATTCAATTATCCAAAGCATGGTGACACATTCCAATTGGTTGCTAGAGCTTTGGTTCTCATAGAATTCGTTGCTTTCTTTGGTGCTATTACTCAATACACAGGATGTCATTAAATTGAGCACAGTGTTTTTATTCCTATTTTGTATTATTACACATTTGATATGACTGCTGAATAAATTTAAATAATATTTAACTATAGAATGACCCATATTTTTGGCAATTTTGGATGGCTTATAGAAAAAAAAGTCTGTATTTGCCACAAAACTTAATCCCTCACCTGCTATATATTCCTGGTTATTAATCTTAGGGATGAGGTTGTCCTGTATGCTCAAAGAAAGGGTGAAAGATGTAAAGTCTATGGATCTGGCTAAGCTCAGCATCAGGGAATGAGGGTTCCTGTCCCAGTAATGTCACCCCTTGTGCCTTGGCCTGTGTCATCCCTTGCTCTCATACATATGGTAGGTTTCTGAAAGATTTCAGGTCATTTGGGTAGGGAGGGTCATGGAAGCAAGCTGAAACACTGACCCCAGTGATATATGGGGATGTGCCATCATTACCAGATGCTGTGCTCTGTAAAGTTGTCAAGAAATAACAAAAATAACAAAAATAACAAAAAGAAGATATATAGTATAGAGAGATAGAGGAAGAAGAAGAGGAGGAGGAGGAGAAGGAGAGGAGGAGAAAGGAGGGAAAGAAATAAATGAAGTCAACATGCCTCCCAATTCAGAACTCTTACTATTGCCTGTTTATCCAGCAAAGAATGAAAGCTAAAATTGTTTTTATATATGGAGCTGATTTATTTTGCATATAAGCCAAATGGTTATCACGCCATTTTAAATATTACCCTTCCCCTCAAACATGAATGGGTCAACATTGTGGTTTGACTTGGTATAGTTGGTTACTAGTCTCCTCAGTAAAACAGATTCCTTTGGGGGCTGGATGACTCGGCTCAGTGGTTAAAAGCACTTGCTGCTCTTTAGAGGATCTGGGTTTTGTGCTTGCTGAGGACCTGGATTTGATTCCACATGACAGCTCACAACCATCTGTAACTTCAGTCTCAGGAGAGCTAATGTCCCCTTCTGACTTCCTCAGACACCAGTATTCATATGGTACACAGACATACATGCAAAGAAAACATTCATACAAAATTAATAAAATAAGTAAATCTAAAAGAATAAAAAATTAAAATCTTTAAACAGAACTACCAAATAAAAGCAATTTAAGGAAGGAAGAAATGGATTATATTGGCTCAAAATTTGAGAGTATATAATAAATCACGATGGGAAAGATGTGGCCAGAGAGGTTTGAGGGGGCAAGTTACAATGTATCTCCAGTTTGTGTATAGAACATTGAAGTTTAACTAGCTTGTTCCTTTTCCATCTTTAATTCAATTTATAGCTTTATCTGTGGGATTAAGCCACTCAGTTAAGTCTCTCTGGAAATGCCTTTATAGATTAATCCAAACATGTACTCATCACCAGTCTCTCCCTCCCTCTCGCCTTCCTTCCCTCCCTCCCTTCCTCCCTCCCTCTCTTCTTTTCTTCTTCCTTCCTCCCTTTCCCTTTTTCTTTCTTTCTTTCTTTTCTTCTTTCTTTCTTTCTTTCTTTCTTTTCTTTTCTTTCTTCTTTCTTTCTTTCTTTCTTTCTTCTTTCTATCTTCTTTCCTTTCTTTCTTTCTTTCTGTTCTTTCTTTCGGAGAGGGAACCATGTATCTCAGGATAGGTCCAAACTAGCTGTGCAGCAAACCATGACCTTAAATCCTTAATGTTTTAACTCTCTTGCTCCCACCCCTCTATTCTTGGATTATAGACATGTGGCACCACAGCTGTGGGGACTGAACCAGCATTTCATGTGTGTTCTGTAAGCACTTTACCAATGGAATCTCCTTCCTACTCTCTACCAGGTCCTCCTTCTAAGCAAATCAGCAGTGTAAATTATCCATAACACTTAGGTTGGAACAGAACTCTGAAAATTTGTAGAAATAATATTTACGCATTGGAGATAGACAGCAAAAATGACAAAGCTAGCCTGAGGTGGTTAAATAGTTGTATGTTTGATTTTACTAGAGACAGTCAATAAAAATTAGTTAAAAAGCAAAGGAAACTAAATTAAAAAGCAATGTGTACACTCTCATCTTTGGGGAAATGCGAAAGACGTAAGGAGAGAAGCAGACATTTAGTTCCAATGTGCTGTTCATGGTGCCACAGGAGGTAGAGAGGCTGCTCCTTCACAGCACACACACAGTACAGCACAGATACCTCTGTGTGGCACATCACAGTCTGAAATCTGAGATAGCAGACCACTACAGAACATTAGCCTGTGCCCAGCATTGGACAAAGCCACCACACCTACCTTCTGAATAGGTTCCCTTTCATCTCGTGTGTGAACGTTTTGGTAAAAAACAAAACAAAACAACAACAAGTTGACTAAAGACAAAGATGTTAACTAACTGTCAAGTTGAGACTCAAATTCCCAATTAGATATTCAATAGACCTTTAATTCTTAACATTTATGCAATTTACATTCTGGGTAGCCTGTATCCAGGATGGCTTCCTCAGCATGGTTTCGCCTGGTTTCCTTCTCTTTCACGACGTTGTTTTATTATCATGTATGCTATTATCTGCATCATGGATACTTTGTGCTGTCTTGTATAGTGTGATGCAGTGCTTACTATTAGTGCATAGTGACGGCTAATTGCTTCTCTTCCCAGGTCCCTGACTCCATATTTTATTCACTGTTCACCCCATATTCAGGAACAGAGAGTGTGGCACCATTGATCTAACAAACAGGGACTGCTGACCACTCATAGTCTTATAACTCTTCCCTCCGATGACCAATTTTTCCCCTTGTAGATATTATTTGTGGAAGCATTATACTTGTACTCCTTAAACGTTAAGAGTGTTAGCATTAATGCCAATAGATGATTAGACAATACATAACGTGAGAGAGAATTAATGTCTGGTAAGACATGAAAAGAAGATGTTAAAATGTTGCCCTATGCAGAAGATAAGAAGTTGACAGTTGACCACATTGCATGGACTCAGGAAGAAACTGAGTAAATGATGTAGCTTTGTAACCAGGGATGCAGATGTCATATAACAGAAAGATGCTGTGCATAGCTTCCAGCCAAAGACCATTTTATGACTTTGAAATCTGCAGCTATACCTCAGCTTCCATGCTTTCCAGTAATAACCATTTATCTTGTTCTCTAAGAATTTTTTTCTTTAGAGATTTAATTTATGTTGCTTGGAAGATTTTTTTTTTAATGATGTGTGTTTATATCTTCCTGACTCTTTGATGTGTCAAAACCAAATGTGTCTTTCTGGCCTTTTGGCAGAATTGGAATTGGCCTCAAGAAAATTTAGTGATTCAGGTTTGCTTTAATACAAGAATAATAACTTTTTTCATCTACTGCCATCTGCTCCGCCCTTGAGCTTTTAAACCCATCTGACTTGTGTACCTTGAATCCTCTGGGAAATAAAAGCCTCTTCATTTGCTGTAGTGGTCCTGGCTGTGGCTCCATCACCTACTGTAAACATGGGATGACTGCTTTGATGACTTTTCTTCTTTGTCATCCCTTACTGGTTTCATGATCTGCCCTTGGATTTGAAGGTTACTTAAAAAAATTTGGACTTCAGGTGTTCTCTGCAAGCTTGGCTTTTGTTCAACCTAGATCTTCAGTATCTGGTTCTTATAAGTATAGCATCTTGTCTCTTTTAGTTTCAATTTTTCAAGACCCAAACTTACCATGAACATCCAAAGAGGACATTGATGTTCTTACCTGAAGAATATCATACCAGACATTTGGGGGGAAGGGTCACTTGTTTGTTCCCAGTTGCCCAGTTAGCTTAGACCTGAAATAACTACAAAGAAGCTATATTAACTAAATCACTGCTTGGCCCATTAGCTCTAGTTTCTTATTGGCTAACTCTTACATATGAATTTAACCCATTTCTATTAATCTGTGTATCGCCATGAGGCAGTGGCTTATCGGCAAAGTTTCGGCATGTCTGACTCTGGTGGCTTCATGGCATCTCCCTGACTCCACCTTTCTCCTCTTGCTATAGGCCAAGCCAGTTCTTTATTCATTAACCAATAAAAGCAACAGATAGACAGAAGGACCACCCACACCACAGGAAATTATGAGGGTAAATTGTATTGAGTCCAGGTTCAGAATAATTCCGTGTTTGCAAAGTGGTGAAGATAACTTTTCCAGATGGGAAAAAAAAATGAAGCTTTAAAAAAAGCAATGTGTTGAATAATGTGAGATCAATAATTGTAGAAAGCTTTTTCAGAAATAGTTACGAAGATAGAGAATGTGGTCCATTTTCTAATCTCTGGAATGGTACATTGCATGGTCAAGAAAGACTGTATTTTCTGCACTGAATTCATGGGAACAAGTACATGATTTTTACCAAGAGATGACATATGTGTTCACAAGGTACTTACATACCTCAATTTTTCTCTGCTTGAGTTCAGGCATAATGCTCAAAAGCTTGGCTAATACTGTTGTGCATACAAACCAGAGAATGGGAGTGGTTCAGAGATACCAATCCTGACACCTATTGAGGTCTCTGCTACTTCATCATGAGATAAACAGAAAAAGATGCTGCTGCTTAGAGTGCATTAGGGCTTAAGATGATTTCTACAGAAACAAAACCACTGTGAAAGAATCAGGCTTCTGAAGCTTACAAATCATGATGAGTCAGAATAAAGGACAGAAAACAATGTTTATTACTATGCCTAGGGAATGACTGGTGAAGTAAAAAAGCTGTACACACACACACACACACACACACACACACACATACATGTTGGCGGGGGGCAGAAATAATACCCCTGTATCTCCCATCCTTCTCATAGAAGGTGTGAGTTCCACCTTGAAATTTTGAGGAACCTATAGTTCCCTTGGGTTCTAGGCAGGACTTCATGGTAACAGGCCTTCTCCAAGAGAGGTAGCTGTCTAGTGCTGCAAGACCTTAAGGATTCTCTGGAGGGCTAATTTATCCTGCTAAGACGAGGTAGCGCCGGTCTCATAGAAGGCTGAAATTGAGTTCCTTTCTTCAGATAGCCAAAAGACTCCCTTGATTTTCTAGGCAACCTCAGCAAGATTCTGAGTTATTTTCAAGTAACCTTGAGTGTTACACCAGATCTCCTGAGCTGAAAGAGCCAAATGGTTAGACTCACAGAACCATGCAATGGGGTTTTGTTTTGCTGTAGCTTCATACATGTATCATTCTCAATTCCACCAGCAGGAATCAGGACCTGGAAATGTTTGTGCGAGTTTGTGGGTGGATTACACCATCCTTGCAGCGCTGGATACAGCAGCTTGTGCTACTAGGACGTCACAAATTGTACAGAATATGAAGGTGACTATAGCACATAATTTTGGATGTTTATTTGTATTTTTTCTCTGACCAATCCATGACATGCTTCAGTCATACTCCACAAAACTCGGTACTTTTTAACTACAACCGTAACAAAGTAACTTAAACTTTTTGCCCTAAAAAAGATTTTTTTTCTTTAATTAGGAGGCTAACTAAATAGCATTAAAGCCTTCTGAGAACCATACGGGACTGAACACCACAGGGACTGTCTGTCTCTATAGTTCTTTCCTATTTTGTGTTTGTTTCTTCAGTAGTGTACTCTGTGTATGAAAATACAACTTTCCCAAGATTCACACTGGCATCACTGATGATTTCTCCTCACTGCAAACAACAACAACAACAACAACAACAACAACAACAACAAAACCCAAAATAGACAAAAAAGCACTTTTCCCTTTGTTCCAATATTAAAAGAAATAAATTCAGGAATAGATTCTAACTGACACATATGGAAATTAGTGTCCATATAGAAAAAGTAACAAAGAAAAATGCTCGTTGTGACAGCCCTGGAGGAAGTATGTGTCTGGAGCAGGATAGAGGCGCATAAGGGAAGACAAAGTGGAAACAAACCCTTGATCACAAAGGAGAGGTACCTAGCAGGGGATCCTGGCACAGTCACTATGTTGTGTAGCTGTTAAGCACACCATTCAAAACCCACCTCCACATTAATAGGAGCTTTGACTATCAAGTCCACACACTATACTTGAGTTTGTACAAAGGCAGAAGCCCCAGAAGAAGGGATTTTTCAAAGTAAGACCTTGCTAAAATTGAGAAGGCTTTCATCTCCCCTTGGAAGGCAACATCTCTTAAGGGGTTAAATTTTCTGCATGGTTTTGATTTTCTAACTTTGTCTTCCGTTGGATGGTTACAGCTTTAATTTTCTTTCTTGGGAGTGCATTTAAATGTCCATGAGCTCAATTAAAATTTCTTTCTTTAATGTTTCAAAACAAACTTCAATCATATTTTTCCACGAAGACAGTTTTCCTAGCAGTCCCCGAAGCTAGGCGGTGTTTTTCATAAAAGATTTGAATTGCAGATGAATCTATGACACAATTCTCTGGAACATTTGGATTCAAAAATGCTCACATGTAAGCATTTTGCTAAATTTTTTGAACTTTGGAGTGTGTTAATTAATGAAAAGGAACAAGTCCCTGTCCACTTGAGTGGCACGGGGTATGAGGTAAGTGGGAAAATAACTGTGAACTTGAAACCAAATCACAGTTTTCAAAACTTATCTAAGCCACAGTCACACAGCATACCAAAGCTTAGATATTTTGGGATCCATAAAGAGAAACAAGGACCCAGACCATGGATAAAGCCTTTGGTACCACTTGAGCACAAATTTCTTACAAGCTTTAAGCAGCATGCTTACATTCTGGATGACTTAATTCTCTCGTGAGATCCAGAAGAGATTTGGTGCTAATAGTGTGAAGAGCTGAGTCTATACATGCTCATAATGAGAACGAAAGGGATTCAATTAGGTAAGACCATCATGACCATCCTCCAATTTCCCCCTTTCCCCACTACTTTCTGATTTAAGGGGCTTGGTATGGTTCATCCGGGCACTTTGTTAACAATTTGCATTTTTTTTTTTCAAAAACTTCTGTCTCATCCTCCAGTCTGTCGCATGCGGCAGTTAGAAAAGGCAGGTGCCGCATTCTGGGCTCTGCCGCCCTGCTGTAGGGAGTTGGCTGTATGAATGTAGGGGCCGGGCTTTCCTCATCAGTACTATAGCAAGCAGCTGGGCACTTGCCTATCCACCCATCTGCCAAAACCAAACAAAAGCACATGAGTATTTCCTAGGCAATGCAGGGACCATGACAATGATAATAAGCTTGGGTAATGAGGTGCTCTTTCCCCTCAGATATCTTAGCTTTATGGAATATTTATTGGTAAGAAAATACCGTGAAAGAAATTTGAACATTTAAACAGACCTAAATGAAAACTTTTTTTTCTTTTTGGGAAAGCTGGCAACTTGTAGTGGAAAAGATACCTTTCAAAACTGGAAAGGATATTAGGAGTCGTTTGATTTCTCCTCTTAGATATATGAGCTGCAGAGCGTTCCAGACAAGTGTTATTCAGTTTTTGAAATGAGCTCCTTCTTGTGATAGAAAACCAGCCTTTTTGGTAGTAGCATAGTTAGGAAGGCTAGAAGTGAAGTTTAGAAAACAGCAACAACACTTCCCAAAGGTGTTCCTGGAGAAAGATGACTAGAGGAAGTGCATCGCAGTCTCTGTTTTTTTCTGTGATTCAAGCAGGCTCCTCTTTCTTTGATGGGGATGCTTCTTGGAACATAGGTTGTTAGAGCAATTTAGAGATCTTCCAGACATTGTAAGATAGCTAAGAGCTTCTCTTGGAGAACAAATTTGGGAACTTTTTTTTAAAAATGTAGATTCAAAATTGGATATGGTGGTTTCCACCTATAACCACAGCACTCAGCAGCCAGAGGCAGGAGGTCATCAATGGGTTCAAAACTGGTATGCATGATATAACAGTAAGTTTTAGGCAGCTGTAACCATACAATGATTTCATGTTTTGAAAAGCCAACCAACCAACCAATCAACCAACCAACCAACTGACCAACCAGCTAGCCAGACAAACAAACACCAAAAGAAAAAATGTGGATTTAAATACATCTAAAAATGACATTTTATTTATTTTTAATTTTTTTGATATTTATTGAGCTCTACATTTTTTCTCTGCTCCTCTCCCTGTCTCTCCCCTCCCCCCTTTAGTCTTCCCCCAGGGTCCCCATACTCCAAATTTACTCAGGAGATCTTGTCTTTTTTATACTTTCTACTTCCCATGTAGATTATATCTATGTAAGTCTCTGTTAGTGTCTGCATTGTTGTCTGAGTTCTCTGGGATTGTGGTTTGTAGGCTGGCTTTTTTTGCTTTATGTTTAAAACCCACCTGTGAGTGAGTACATATGATAATTGTCTTTCTGTGTCTGGGTTACCTCACTCAAAATAATGTTTTCTAGCTCCATCCATTCTCCTGCAAAATTCTCCTGCAAAAAAATAAATAAATAAAATAAAAGCTGTTGTTATTTTTGTCTGCTGTGTAGTACTCCATTATGTAAATGTACCACATTTTTCTTATCCATTCTTTTGCTTTTCCAAATGAAAAGGGGGACATAACAACAGACACGGAGGAAATACAGAGGATCATCAGGTCATGTTTTGAAAACTTGTACTCCACAAAATGGGAAAACTTACAGGAAATGGATAACTTTCTGTATAAATATCACTTACCAAAATTAAAATCAAGACCAGATAAGTAAATTAAACAGACCTATAACTGCTGAAGAAATAGAAACAGTCATCAAAAGTCTCCCAACCAAAAAAAAGCCCAGGCCCAGATGATTTCAGCTCAGAATTCTATAAGACTTTCAAAGAGGAACTAATACCCATACTCCTCAAATTGTTTCACACAATAGAAACACAAGGACCATTGACAAACTCTTTTTATGAGATTACAATTACCCTGATTCCCAAACCACAGAAAAACAATACTAAGAAAGAGAATTACAGACCAATCTCACTCATGAACATTGATACAAAAATACTAAACAAAATACTAGCAAACCGAATCCAAGAACACATCAGAAGCGTCATCCACCATGATCAATTCAGCTTCATCCCACAGATGCAGGGATGGTTCAACATAATCTGTCAACGTAATACACCATATAAACAAGCTGAAAAACCAAAACCACATGATCATCTCATTAGATACCAAAAAACGCACTTGACAAAATACAACACCCCTTCATGATAAAGGTCTTGGAGAGAGCTGGGATACAAAAAACATACCTAAACATAATTAAGGCAATATACAACGAGCCAACAGCCAACATCAAACTAAACAGAGAGAAACTCCCAGTGATTCTACTGAAACCAGGAACAAGACAAGGTTGTCCACTTTCTCCATATTAATTCAATATAGTTCTTGAGGTCCTAACTAAAGCAATAAGACACCAAAGAGAGATCAAGGGGATACAAATTGGAAAAGAAGTCAAACTCGCACTGTTTGCTGATGATATGATAGTTTACATAAGTCATCCCAAAAATTCTACTAAGGAACTTCTACAACTCATATAAACACTTTCAGCGATGTAGCAGGATACAAGATTATCTCAAAAAAAAAAAAAATCAGTAGCCCTCCTGTACACAGACAATAAAAGGGCTGGGGAAGAAATCAAAGAATCAATAATACCCTTCAATAGCCACAAATAGCATAAAATATCTTGGAGTAACTCTAACCAAACAAGTAGAAGACTTGTATGACAAGAACTTTAAATCTTTGATGAAAGAAATTGAAGAAGACACCAGAAAGTGGAAAGGCCTCTCATGCTCTTGGGTAGGTAGAATTAATATAGTAAAAATGGCAATCTTACCGAAAGCAATCTACAGATTCAATGCAATGCCCATCAAAGTCCCAGCAAAATTCTTCAAAGACCTCTTAAAATGGCATTTTAAAAAGTTTCCATACTAGAAAAAGTTGATATCTCCTATGAGTACATAAGTAGGAGTTGGAACAGAGAAATTATAGTTTCCAATTTGTTTTTGATGAACTTTGAAAGGAAGAGACTATAGTTCTACATTGTCCTTTCCCATTCATTTGCTATTTTCTAACCTCATTTGCCAAGGGCATAAATCACTGTAGTGGGAAGCGGCGGGGCTATGTCCCGCCACCCGGCCGCCGGCTAGCTTTACACCCGAAATAATTACACGGAAACTGTATTCTTTTAAAACACTGCCTGGCCCATAGTTTCAGCCTCTTATTGGTTAATTCTCACATCTTCCTTTAACCCATATTTAGTAATCTGGGTAGCACCACGAGGTGTGGCTTACCAGGAGAGATCTTAACCTGCGTCCATCTCGGAGAGGAGCAGCATGGAGACTCCCTATGGAGACTGCCTGAAGCGTCTCCCCAACTCTACTTCCTTGTTCCCACAATTCTGTTCTGTCTACTCCACCTACCTAATTTTCTGTCTCTTAAAGGGCCAAGGCAGTTTTCTTTATTAATTAACCAATGAAAGAAACATAGACAGATAACTCTCCTCCATCAAATCACCTTACCTTTCCCCTAGCAAACATTTACATATAACACCTTCCTAATTCAAAATATAAAATTATTCAAAATGCCCAAAAATCTGGAATATTTTTGGCACTAATTTGATACACATGTGGAAAATCCCATGATACAAACTTTTGCTTTATGTACAAACTTATTTAAAATATTATATAAAATTATATTAAAACTATATATATAAAGTACACACAAGACTTGAATGAATTCTGTGTTTACACCTGGGTCCTAGTCCCAAGGCATCTCATTATATAAAAGCAAATAGTCCAGAATCTAGAGAAATAAAAATCCCAAGTGTTTTATATAAGAGACACTCACTCTCTAACGAATTATCCTTACTTCAATACTTAAAATCCTGACTTGAATATTGTTTCAGAGTCCAAAGCACAAAAGCACAACCTATGGAAACTGCCTCTTGATCATGTGGACATTTGTGGTGTTCTTGGACATCCTGACCTTCTTGTGCATTCTAGCTTACCCGAGGTAGCAGATGCTGTCATGCTTCTCATGGTCCTTGCACTCACCTTTACAGCCATTCCCAGAGCCTGTCACTGGGGACACCCTGGCTACACAAACCTAAGAGTGGCTAACATAGGTTGCTGAGGCCAGAACATCATCTGGGGATGATGGGAGATGAAGATTAGGTATTCCAGTTGCCCAACTGACAGTCAATTCCCAATCAGATTTCATGGGTTGAATTGGGGGAGCAGTTTGTTGGATCTTTCCTCTGCTGCCTCATTCCCCAACCAATGATCCCAACACAAGGGACAGAAATCCTTGTTTTCAAGCCTGCTTCTTGGGGAGTTCAAAATAACACATCTAGAATAACCTGAAAACACAGAGACTGTATTAATCATGCTTTTCTTTCCCTCTTCTTAACCAAAAGGAATTAATGTGTACTGTGTTTGCATTCAGTTATATGTAGAGTTTGATTAAAACGGACCTATAAATATAAAAAAACTGGGTCAATAAATCTATGCTCTCCACCCTCAATGTGATGTTGGCCACTCTTTAAAAGATGCATAACTTTGTTGAAAACACCATGAAGACAGAATCATTGCTCAACTTTTGTGGTGTGAAACAACATTAATTACATTATAAAGGACTATTTGCCGTCTGTTTCCCTTAATAGTGGGTAACTGAAAGTCAACCGTGATTAGCAAATACATAGTGAGTGCCTAACATGTTGTAGGCATGGTGGACAGAGTCAGCTCTATTCCTGCTGCCACACGTGGAAAGAAAGAACTCTGATCTATGTTAAAGTTACACACAAAATGTCCTGAGTTCTGATTAGAGAATGTTTATTTATGGACAAAAAGTAAGAATAAGAATTAGCTTTGTCAAGAAGGGAACTCCAAACTTCCCAAGGATCAGGAATGAAAGGTGGGTATGGAAGAATGTGATACATGCGAACACCAAACCATTCAGTATAACTAGTGTGCCAAAGCTCACTCTTGGCTACAAAGGGGTAAACTGTGATCCACTAGGAAGGTGTAGATGTATTTCACTTAGAGAAGAGGAGGGTTTTATTAGGCCTCTGTTGCATGCTGGTAGTTAAAGAGAAATGATAAAGAGATAATTATGCTTAAGAATTGAGAAAGGGGACACCCGGGGAACCAGGTCCGAGAGAGCAACCTCTGTTGGAGCAGGCCTGAGATGGTCACCTCCATGGGACCAGGCCTGAACCAGTGACCTCCACAGGAGCAGGCCAGAGTCAGAGACCTCTGTGGGAGCAGGCCTAAATGTGATTGCAGAACGACCTCTGAGAGTGACGACCAACCTCTGGGAAAGCCAAGTGACCTCTGGAGTGACTAGAACTGTGGCCCTGACTCCACCACGAAGAGTAACCATCTGAGCCTTGTATCCACCAGAGAAATGTCCCCAACTACACCGATCAGAGGAAAAGATGGGTAGAGAAGGTAAAACACATTGAATACCACAAAGAGCAACATGACACCAACAAAAACTAGTGATCCTAAAACAGTAAGACTTAAACACCTCAATACAGATGAAACCAAAGACAATGACCTAAAAAATAACTTCAGGAGAATGTTTGAGGCCCTTAATGAGGAAACGAAATATTCTCTCAAAGAAATAGAGGAGAGCACACACAACTCCCATCAGTTTTAGGCAGGCATGACTTGCATTCCATGGTTTCAATCGCTGTGTTAGTCACAGTTGCACTTGACTCCATCTGACAGATTCCAAACATGGATGTCATTTATCTGACTCAAATACCAGAGATAAGGATAGGAAAATCCAATCGCATGGTACTCTAAAAGCCTGGCTCCCAGATTCTTGTCCCTTCATCCCTACTGGGCAACTCATGTGTACAAGATTCCCATCACATTTTCCTTATTTTTGCTTACACTCCAGATGAGAATAAAGGGAAACTTTTTTTGGTAAACTGTTTACACAAAATTACTAATATCATCGTCTTGTTAGAGTTCAGTATCTTGCTTGCATCTTGCGTTGGTAGACTCTCATGCCATTGGTTGTCTCTGTCTTGCATGGTCTTTTTCACTTCAAGGAAACCCAAGACTTTGAGAGTATAGCTGCAAGGAATAGTAGTGAATTTCAAGAATACTGAAAGGCAGCAATCAATGCATCTAAAGACATCTGAAGAAGTATCATTAGACCAGACTAAAGAATGTATGAAGAGAACAAGTTTAATAATATTAAAAAATGTTCTCTGCAAATATTCAACTAAGGATTAATATAAAATAAGGAGAACAGGAAGAAATTCTGCGACTGTGTCTATAAATTCAACAGCTGCTAGTGTTATTGAAAGAGACGTTTGCTTGTGTGGCTTAGGAAGTCAGAGTGAGGATCCCGAAACCATCTCGTTTTATTCTCCACCAGAAGAGCTACAATTTGACTTCAATTTCAAATGTAAATTTTAGAATCGGGGTCAAATAAGCTCTTTAACTTGCTATTCTGTGTAAAATGTGACATATTTAGGGATGCTATTAACAATATTTAAAAACTGATACAGCCTGGGCACTATCTAATCAAAATACATGTCAGATGTTAAATAGAAAAAAAAAAACATGTTGGTTGGATATCCCTTCTGGATCTCATGGATTCACCTTTGGGAATGTTTTGGTTTTACTGATTTTTTTTGAGGCTCCAGAGTCAGTTTTCATCCATCACTTGTCAGATGATTCTCTTTTTCAGTCAGGATGAGAATTCATTTGTGTAAGACAGATAATGGAACAGGTGAATGTCCCCTGACTTCTACTGTGCTGTCTCTAATACACATCAGTCATAGGGAGTTCTGTCCCAACATTTTCGTAAAAGCTACAAAGTAATTCGTCCCACAAAAGCAATTGGTTTTTTTTTTTTTTGTAGTGATGTTATGTTTGTGTATTAACAAATAAACTTGCCTAAGAACAGAGTGCAGAGCTATGTCACTAGAGGCCAGGCAGTGGTGGCACACACCTTTAATCCCAGGACCCAGGAGACAGATGAATCTCTGTTCAAGGCCGTTCTGGGCTACGTGAAACTGACCCAGTCTAATAGAGAAACAGAGCTCACACAAAGGTGATCCCAACACTTGTGATCCCAACACTAGAGAGGTGGAGACAGGACTGATATGGCTGGGCTGAGAAAGGTGTATAAGGGAGGAGGAGACAGGAGCGCGTTGCAGTCTGAGGAGGCAGCCCGAGGTCAGGGTCACCCATTCGCTCTGAGCATTAGTAGAGGTAAGAACTCTCTACTGACTGGCCTCTCTGCTTCTCTGATCCTCCAGCTTTCACCCCCTGAAAGCTGACTCCAAGGTTTTATTGCTAAGGACAATTAAAATGCATGCTACAGTTTTTAGCTTGGTGTATTTAAGTATTGGCGTGTCAGGGTGATAAAGAAAACATGTATTTAAAACATTTTTACTGCATGTCAAATCAGGAAGTATGAGCTGATTTTTAACAATGATATCGAAAGGCATCAAATGAGGTACTTTTAGAGAACAGCAGGACAGTTTTTATGTGAAATCATTAAATCATACATTCCTGCAGTCAACAGGCACTAAGCTAATGACCACACTAATTTACACAATAACCTCCAAAGGATTGTGGAAAGGTGGAAAATGCAAATCTCCGAAGCTTCCATTTATAGTATGCTTTTGAAGGGTCAGGATTTTAGGAGGCTAGAATAGATTAATGGTGGTCCACAAGGAAGGAGACACAGGCAGCTACTAAAACCATCAATGTGAGGTCGCCTGCGATCCTGCTGATGTGGGCAAATTGGTTATTTTAACATTGTTAGTAGATACATGACCAAACATGACTGATTAATTTGCAGATAATCTATACACACACCAACATACACACACACACACACACACACACACACACACACGCACACTCTCTCTCACACACAGAGAAATCAAAATAAAACGTAGCGTTATAAACGTGGCCAACAGCCCATAACAGATGCCAGAATCCTGGTCGTTACACTATACCCTAATTTTTCAAAACTTTTCTCCTAACAATCTCTACTACCAAATAAAAAATGACAACCGGAGTTAACATCCACTGGTCATTAATATCACTTAATATCAATGGACTCAATTCACCTAAAAAAAAGTCAGGAAGAAACAATATGATACAAAGTAGATAGAAGAGCTGGGAAGAAATTTCTCAGGGATGATGAGAGAGGTTAGAAAGTAGGGGAAGAGCAGAAAGACCTGAGATAGTAAGGGACCCTGGGCACAGTGGGGACAGCAGAAGTCACCAGTACTCTCAAAGTATTAGAAAGTTGTCATGAAGCTAGATGCCTCAGATTCTGGAAGAGGAGATATTGTATTTTCCTTTTGTAATATCCTTTGATGATGAATTTAAAATACACTGTGGTGACATCAAAAGCCACCTCAGGTACTCCTCTGTCAGTAAAGATTTGATCTAAAGACAGGCTATATTTTGGAGGTACCAAGATAAAGAAAAAAGTGTATCAGCACGTATTAGTTACATCTCTTGTGACTGTGATACAATACCCAGAGATAACTTAACAGAAGGATTTATTTTATTATTAATAATTTCAGAGGATTCCCACACATGAGCAGGGCATTATGGATGTAGAGATACATTACAGAGCAAACTCACCTGGTGGACAGGAACAGAGAAAGAAGAGCCAGGACAACGTGTATCCCAAGGACACGCCCCCAGTGACCCACCTACTTTCTCCAATGGCCCCACCTTCTATTTTTCATAACTTCTTAATAAAGTCATGGTAGTCGAAATCCATCAAGGGATTAAGCTATTGGTTAGCCTGGGGACTGCCCATTCATTTCCCAACTGCCCAGACTCAAGTAATCACACAGAAACTATATTAATTACAACACTGTTTGGCCAATAGCTTAGGTGTATTCCTAGTTAACTCTTACATCTTAAATTAACCCATTTCCATTAATCTGTGTATCACCACAAGACTGTCGCCTACCTCACCTTCCTGGACCTGGGGGGAGTTGGGAGGACCTTGGTCTTAACATAGAGTAAGGAACCCTGATGGCTCCTTGGCCTGGAGAGGGAGGGAGGGGGGTATGGGTGGAGGGGAGGGGAGGGAAGAGGGAGGAAGAGGGGAGGAGATGGAAATTTTTAAATATAAAAAAATAAACCATGAAACAAAAAGATTCTCGTATCTTTCTTTTTCTACAACTACATGGCCTCTCCCTGACTCGCCTCCTTTCTTCCAGCATTCAGGTTAGCTTCCCCGCCTAATTATATTCTGCCCTGCCATAGGCCAAAGCAGTTTCTTTATTAACCAATAGTAATAAAGCATATTCACACCATACAGAGGGGAATCCCACATCAAACTTCCTCTTATTTTGAGCAAGAGAGGCACCAGCTGCTTTTCTCTCCTCCTTGTCTCCTCCCTTTCTTCTAACCTGTAACAGATTCTGGGACACTGACTGCTCTCACCACAAGATCTGTACATTATCACTTGACACTTGCCACCCATGGGTCTTGCTGCCACACAGTCTGTATGGGACCTCAGGCATGGCTGGAAATCTTAAGGAACCTCCAAGATCATTGACAGGACTGAGAAATGGAATCTAGAAGGGAAAGCATAAAAGAATCTCTGCTAGGTCAGCTAAAGTGGCATCAGCTTCAAGCAGGATCCTGTCCACACTGTTAGATGCTGTTAGTACACAGATATTGATCAGATATTGGAAGAGAGCTGGAACTTATAAGGGGCCCCCAATTAATCACTTGGATATTTTTAAAGTATGAGCACATCTCCATTTCCCCTCTGAAGCATTTACCTTCTGTTGTGTTTGCAGGAAAGTATGAACAGAACACTAGTCTTATAAATAGCTTTTTAGATTTGATGTACACTGCCAGTGTTTGCCTCACACAGATTAGCATAACAATCTTTAAATAAAATATGCAAAATGGTGTTCAGTCTCATATGTCACGTTAATTCTGATCCATCGCATCAGAGTAATAATAGGTTAGCAAAGAGGAGCCGTGAGAGTAACTTAATTCTATGTTTTACATTGCATTTATTGCATCTCTGACTTGGCCTCCCGGGTTATGGTTGGACACTTACTGCACAGAAGCCATCATCCGGTCGCCATGGCATCAAATGGAATAAGGCAGTTGAAGCATCAGATGAGTGATTAGATTAGATAGATGGCTTTTGTGCTGTTCTACAGCTATGAAATCTACTTTTAAATCTTTCATGCTTCCCATGCATGTTTTGTTAATGAGAAGATTATCTTCCATCTGCTTGTCACATTTTGTACATCACCCTTGATGGTTTTCTCCTGAACTGGACTCTCCAAATGGAACAACTAACACTTTCAAACTCATAGATCTGAAGCCATCAGCTATTATTCTACAGCAAGCTCTCTCTCTGTATAATCATCCCTAGAGAGACCCTATGCATTGATGGAAACTATTAAATTGCAGGTATGTCACCTTCGAAAAGTTTCACATGTTCCACCTCCAAGATTTGACCTTCTGTCATAAACCATTTCAATTTCTACTAAGAAAGTTTGTTCTTGGTTCTATTTCACATACTTCATAAGGCAAGAAATAATTTTTCTTTTAACCGGAACGGGAGTGGAGCTTCCAAGACAAGTTCTAGGTCAAGGCAAAGGAGAGCGGGAGGGAGTGACAATGAGATGATGTCCCGAGGACGCTCTCCGCCTTCGCTGCTTCTGCACTGCTGTGCGTGTACCCACCTCACCTCGGTCCATATCAGCATGCATCTACATTCTGATCAGGAAGTTTATCAGAATGTATTAGGTATGATAAAGGCAGAAGAAAGGATTGGATCGTCTATGACATCATTCTACTTGTGCGGTAAAATGAAAGTCGTTTCTTTTCAAAGCCACCATTCACAGCTCTAAAGTTACTGTGTAATATAACTATTAAGAATTCACTTTACATCCAGATTGTAGTGGTGCATGTCCTTAATCCCAGAACTCGGGAGGCAGAGGCTGGTGGATCTCTGTGAGTTTGAGGCCAGCCTGGTCTACAGGGTTAGCTCCTGGAGAGCTAGGCTGTTACACAGAGAAACCCTGTCTCAAAAAGCCAAAAAAAAATCATCCTTTTACAAACTTAATGTGTGGTTCTTATTACACATTTGTGAAAACATAAACAGAAAGGGTGACACACATTCTATTAAATTATTCATGTAATTCAATAGATTTTTTTGTGCAGCCATAAACATAAATACTGAAGTAAGAATGAAAACAACATTTACAATGTGACATTTTAAAAAGCATCATATAACACTGAGGACCATCATATCTTTGTCATTAAAAATAAAACAAAATTATGCCTGACAATATTACCATAGTAAAGATTTTATACTTGGAGATCTTACAAAAATCCAGTAGCTAATTCGAAAGGGCAGCACTAATGGAAATAATAATACTCGTTTATAGTTACCCTTGATTTTCAAATTTCAGAATATTGCTAGATATAAATTTTTGATTAACCCTAAGCACTATCTAAGGGTCACACATTGTAAAATGAGAGCAGAGCTGACAGTTCTCATGTTGAAGTGACATGGAACACACACTATAAAGCCAGAAGGAAAAAACACACTTGAATGAGTTAAAAAAAAGGAAAAGGGAGATAAAAACCCCAGTATTTTATAAGGATGAATATTTTGACTTCATCTTTCTGCAGGAAGCAAAAGAATGATATGGTTAGGAAGCTTTTACATTTAAACCTAGTGCACATAAATATACAATAAAAGTATTCAACTTTGGGAAATATTAGAAATTTATTTTTACAGTGAATGTATTTTAAAATATTTTATTATATATGCACACATGTAACGTGTGTATGTGGGTGTGACAGCATACCTACTCTGGTGTGAATAGGTCTGAGGACAGCTGTGGAAAGTCTTTTTTTTTGTTGTTCATGATGTGGGACCAGAGATTGAACTCTGGTCATCACAGCACCATCTAACTGATCCTGAGGATACTGGGAAAACCCGAACTTATCTAAATTTTTATTGTAAATTACCAGAAAACTCAAAATTATGAGGAATTATGAGGAAGTCGAGATTTTTCCATAATTTTCAAATTATCATTACTGGCAAAAGAATATTTCGGTACTTCATTTATATAAATTTATTTCACATTCAGTAATCATTAGTAAATAACTACATTTTATATGAGTGAATTTTAAAAAGTTGATTAACTCAATAAGCTCTGCCTTAGTATCATTTTCTACTTTAGCTGTTTATAGTTAAATAACATGAAAATTTTGTTGATAAAAAGAGATTTGCATTCAAAAATATTTAAATATATATCCTGTTGGTAGCACAAGGGCTTGCTGGTGAGATAAGCTTCTGACTGTGAATTACTATCCTCTAGCTAGGAAAGGTGATACTTGCCTGAGACTCTAGGAGACTGAGGATGGAGGATCTAGAGCAGTTTTTCCTCAACATGTGACCATCGGAAAACACAGATATTTACAATATAATTCATTACAGTAGCAACATTACATTTTGAAATAACAGCTTATGGTTTTCTTCTTGGAGGATCATCACAACATGAGGAACTGTATGAGAGGGTCACAGCATTAGGAAGTTAGAAACCACTTCCCAACTTTTGAGGCCAGTCTATCCTACATCATAAGTTTCAAGCCAGCCTGAGCAAAGTACCAAGAGTCTATCTTTTTTCTTTTTGAGATTACAATATAATTACACCATCTCTTACTTTTCCTGCCTCCAAACCCTACCATATATCCATCTTTGTTCTCTTGCAAATTCATAGCCTCTTTAGTCATTAATAGTTGAATTGTTGTTACATGCATACACACATATACATATATGTGTGTGTATGTATATATATATACATATATGTATATATATACATACACACACATATACTAAATACAGCCTGCTAGGTCTGTATAATGTTACTTGTGTGCATGTTATCAGGGCTATTTGATATTGGATAACTATTAAGCAATTGACATGCTCTTCCCTGGGGAAGACTTTTTCTCCCATTCTCAGCATTCTTGGGTGTCTATAGTTCTTTGTGTAGAGTTGAGACGTCATGGGTTTTCCCACATTCACGTTGGCATGCCTGTTGCTATTGTTCTTGTTCATCTGATGTTTAGAGAGTCCTGTTGATGACAGCTTATGTTTGTAGCTCCTGATGTTACTAGGACACGCAATTAAAGAAAACACCCTGGTCCTCTGGTTCTTATACCCTTTCTGCCCTCTCTTCAGCAAAGATCCCCGAACCTTAGGGAAGGAGTGTTTTGTTGAGGCATCCACTGGAACTAGGGTACAAAACTCAGCATTTTAATTGGCTGTGGTTTTCTTTAATGGTCTTCATCTATTGTAAAGAAAAGTTTCCTTGATGAGGGGTAGGACTACACTCATCTGTGGGCGTGAAGAGAAATGTTTAGAGTGTAGCTAAGAAATCTTGCTAGTTTAGTAAAGTGATGTTTGTAGGTTCTTTTT
Organism: Arvicola amphibius; assembly: GCF_903992535.2. Taxonomy (NCBI): domain Eukaryota; kingdom Metazoa; phylum Chordata; class Mammalia; order Rodentia; family Cricetidae; genus Arvicola; species Arvicola amphibius. The sequence goes on from NC_052048.2 coordinate 170,094,506, forward strand.
AAAGACCCATGTCTTCACTAGTGCTGGTAGATAGCTAGGTTTCCAGAATCAGTCATAATAGAGCTGTTGGTTACCACCAATGTATGTGTGCCACTACTGTACCTTAGGGTTACTGGGACAAGCTGGTTGCTATTGTGGTTCATAGGCATCATAACTATATAGGACTGTTGGTTGCTTCCTTTTTTTTTTTTTTTGGAAACTTGCATAGCATCTTCTGGTGCTGTGAAGGCTGGCACTGGGGAGGAGGCCTTTAGGTCAGTTGACTCTGAGCTCTGTATCTGAAGTGAATGGTATCTTCTGTGACAGGGACTTGCCTTTCACCTCTGGGGGTCAACCAAGAGCAATAGCAATAGCTAATATGTTTTGAGAGTTGCAAAATCCATTCTTAAAAAGTCTTTATGATTAAAACCTCCAAACTTAAAATTTATTATATACATGTTAATAGGAATTTATTGTTAACACAATGGAGCAATGGAACACACAAGAACAATGGACTTAATGTTACACTTTGCAGAACTATAGGCGTTATCTCTTCTTTTTCGACAGTAAACTAAGTAGCACTATTATTAACATAAATACATTTTTATTTGTGCTAAATGTGATAAATTTGATCTTAAAGGAGTCCTTATTTTAGTTTGTGGAAGAACAGAGAAAAGAAAGGCTTCATGGCAAAGAACAAAATTTGGAAAATGACTAAAACTGAGGAAATTCTTTTTTCAGGTCAAATAAATCTGATATGGAGAATGTTGTGGTAATTCAGAACGTGAATCATTAGGTCTGGAAACAGCAGTTATTGTTAAAAGGCATACACACATACACACACACACACACACACACACACGCAACCAGTAGGTAGGCATTAGGCGAGTCATCGCATTTAAGCACTCAGGAAAGGGAAGGGACATTATTTTAGTATGATAAAATGTCTTCAGCTTTAGAGAATGACATCTGACTGTTGGAGAAAAAAATCCTTACTTTATTTTTCTCTACAGAATATCTGATATTTCATACCTTAGATCTAGAATATATGAGAAACTAAAAATGCACATACATGACCACATATTATATATGTATGTATGTATGTATGTATGTATACACACACACATATATATATGTATGTATGTATGTATGTATGTACACACACACACACACACACACATATATATATATATATGTTAGAGGAAGTATTGAGTAATAACAAAGATGAATGAAGTAAGCTCATACTGTAACTGTTACTTCATCAATTACGCCCATGAAAAGGAAGAGAGAATTTTTAGGGCTTTCTAAAGTGTCAAAATGTAACAGGTTCTTTGTGTTGGTCTCTAGAGAGACACCTTATTTATTGCAAACGTTATCTAGAAACAGAACCATTCACCAAAAGTCCTTCCCCTGGTTTGTCTGGATTCTGATGGTATCCCTCTGTTTGTTTTTTGATGTGCTTGCTTTTCAGTGGTGAGATAGATGAAGAGACTGAACCAGACAAGCTGTTGTTCAATCCAATTCCAGGTTAAAAATTATGATGTAATAATTATCTCAAAAACATTATAAAATACACACTTAGAGAGATTTTAGAACCTGTTGTCCACTTTTAAAAGTTCTGAGTACTTTGATGTGTCTTAACATTCTGGCATTTGGAGTGGGGATTGAGGACCACCGAGGAGGAGGTAGTGAGGAGAGAGGAGGTAAGGAATGTTTAAGTCAATCAATGAGCTCTGAGTTGATGGAGCAAGTGATGAAGGGGAAGTATAACGATAAGATGACCAGAGGACAGTCTGAGTCTTGCTTTTGTAACCCTGGTCTTATATGCATCACCATTCCTCCATGTTTGATAAACAAGGATCTATTTGGAAAAAGCAGTGATAAGCACTCTTGAAAGCAACCACGGGAAAAAGTGCTATTCACGTGCTCCCATTTCTGAGTAACTACTTTCAGCATGTGAATGTTAAAACTTAAAAGTACACAAATGGTATCAGTTTTACTTTTGGAAAATACTGGATTTTGATCCCACTGAGAGCTATGCATTCAAGTGACTTAGTGGTATGTGGCATTTGAGTTGCTGACACCGTGACTCACCTGTTAAATATTTAGTAGACAGGGCTAGACTGAGATCCTGAAAGAAGACTTTTGGCTCCACTGGACAATAACAGAAATAGAAATTCCAAGGCAGTCACTTAGAAATTTGTTTGAAAACATTCTCCAAGAATTACAGCCTCATTATGAGACGGCTAATCGACAATACCAACAATTCAGAAATTTTATGAGAGAAAAATTTATTCAAACTTATTTAAATGAAGATTAGAAATTTATGCCCTGAAGCAAATGAACATGGAAAATACAGACAAAGAACAAAAGTCCAATGGGAAATTAAGCTAAAGAGATGAGCAGGAGATTTACATTCAGGATGCACATGTTAAACAGCCCTTAAAATGCAAACATAGTAAATTTTATTCATAATGAGATAATTGTAAATTTAAAATACACTGAAATAACATGTGTCAAAGTGTTTAAAATTCGTGTCTACTTGCACACTGAGTTGACTAGTCTGCAGATAAATCAATGCCTCTCATACTCAGCTGGAGGGGAACACAAAGTAGAGCAATTTTTATGGAGAAAACTCAGTAATAGTTACTTGTATTATTTTCTCAATTAATTCATCTTTGCTTTGTTTTTCCCTTTCTGCCATAACTACTATTACTTGCTCAGTTTTGGTCCCTATGTTTCCATAATCTATCTATATTTTATACTTTTCTCTTTCTATTTTCTTTGAAAAATGTTTTTTTTTTCTGCTGAATTTGGGTAGTTTGGAAGGTGTTATCCTGTAGGCTTTTGCTGCTATCAGTGATAGCCCCCAGTTTAAACACCCTTGCTTTCCCCAAAACTTAGGCATAGGTTTTGGTTGGACTGGGGAGTCATAGTGTCTGGTCTTCTGTGCTTTCTGTCTACTGTGGCATCACGGTGACCTGAGAGGAGGAAGTAGAACCTTGGAAGGGTACAGTACACAATTAAGGTTCAAGTGATTCTTAAGTCCACTAAAAGGCAAAACCTGCTATTCTGATTTAGACCAATGCCTGATCCATAGATTTACAGGTCTTTGCATCCACTTTCAAATCCCAACTCTGTCAATAATTCATTGTATTGGTCATGCCATTCTCCCTCAAACCTTTCCAAATGTCTTTGTTTGTCAAGCCAATGAAAAGAGTAGCATTTTTTACTTGCCTCATGAGTTACCAAATGGAAAAGTTATAAACTCCATAAAACATTAATAATCGTAAGGTGGATTGCTGTTGTTGATACTGAGAAGACACAATGGTAACGAAGAATCGGATCAGTGCTATTCCCATATAGACATCCTATTTTTTTTTTTATTGAGTTTCTCTCAACAGTCGTTAGCATGAGTCAAACAAATGTACTCTCCATGCACTGCGCTACTCTTTGGTCATGTGGAGTCAGCTACACATGAGCACAGGCATAGCCACAAATAATCAAGGAGTTTGTCAAGGTTCTCTTCCCAAACCCAAACAACTGCCCAGGGTTGTATGTGGCTAACTAGTGTACCTACAACTACGGGGCAGTCAGCCAGGGAACTGGATGTATTGTTACATAGTTTCGCAGTAGACAGTGTGTTGCACAGGAAACCAGAAGGGTTAGGGTCCTTGAGTGACAACAGACACTGATTAAATGAACACTGACAATGTTGGAGATGGTGCCTCTCCCGCTCTCAAGTACAGCAATGGCTTTAAAGTGACTTAACGTCTAGTAGTATTTCTGGCGAGGTCAAAAAAGGTTCAAGACATTGCCTCAGAGGATAGAAAAACTGTCTGGTGACAATTAACTTTCTTAGCAGATTTAATAAATAAAATAACAAACTCGCATTAAGGGAGCAATTGAACATCCATAACGTAGTATCCATTGTGTGCAGAGTGTCCCAGATATATAGAATTCAAAATAAGCGCTCCTCTTAAAGATTTCATGCTCTAAATATAAGACAAATGAGTTCAATAAAGTGCTTCCCGGAGCCAAATGCAGAGCTAAACTGAAACAGTGATAGCCCGTAGTAGGAAGACTTCTACTGTTTATATATAGTAAATCCAAATGTTCCCCTTTCTTCAGTTCCAGCCATTTCGATTCCTGCACAGGCGTCTGAGTTTATCTCCTGCCAGTTTGTAACAAGCCCAGCAGTCTAGCAGAGAATGCAGACAGTATCGAGTCCATCCGTCGGCTGTGTGAGTACAAGCTCAGATCTTAGCGGAAGATGAAGTCTCACAGTGCGGAGGTCCCGCTACCTCCTGCTTGCTGTTTCTGCCAGAGCTTAATGCAAATTGCAGAGAATGCACTCCTTAGGAAATGATACCCAGGTTCCTCACTCGATTCTTTAAACTACTGCTTTAGAATTTAAATAATGTGTCAGCATATGTTTGGACCTAAAGAAACAGCCAAACCTATTTCTATTGAAAACACTATGTGTGCACGTGTGTGCGCACTTGCACGTGGTGTGTGTATGTTTGTGTGTGTGTGTGTGTGTGTGTGTGTGTGTGGTGTGCATGTACACATATGAATGGAGGTGAGGGGTCAGTTTACAATATCCTTTTTCAGGATAGCCAGTCCATCTTGTATTTTGAGGTAGACTCTCCTTTGTCCTGTAGCCTGTCAGCTATGTGAGACGGGCTGGCAAGTCAGCCCTATATGTCTTCTTTTCTTCGCCTCCTTCATGCTGGCATTCCAAGTGTGGGCCATTACTGGGCTTTTAATGCATGTTCCAGGGACAGAACTTGGGTCCTCATGCGTGCATGGCAAGCTCTTTACAGTCTTGTGCTGTCTGCCCAGCCCTTATCTGAGTATTCCTTTAGTTAAAAACGAACACACAGCGCCATTCTTAGTTTGTTTGCTGGGTTGCTAGGGCAGAGTTCCTTTCCCCCACTTTGTGGGGATATTACTATGAGGGCACAGCCAAGGTCTGCTGCTGCCCATGGAAAGTGCTTAGTGAGTTGACATCGTGAGGATTTGCGGAGCCTGTTTTGTGGCGGTCATCTAGTTCTTAGTGTAAGGGTTCTGGGCAGCAAACCCTCTATATCTACTTGGTAATGAATGAAAAGTCACCAGCCCAAAGCATCAAGACTGCATTTCATTAGTACAGCTTTCTCAGAAGATTCTCTGCTGCCAGACAACCACTGGTACTGTTTTTTTATATTCTAAGCTGGCTCATGTAACCCCTGTGTGTCCCGGGTGTGTTATTACCTAGCACAGCTCGAAACTCGCTGTATCAAGCAATTTTTAAATCTATCTCAGCAAAATGTTTCAGTTTTCATATCAATTGCAGATTACTTCTAAAGCCCCAAAGGAGAACTAGAGTTCTCAATCCTGTGAGAAACAGCCAAAAACTGATGTCAGTACAATGAAAATCATACTTATTGTCAAACATATCATGAGCCATGGTCTTAGAAAATCTCACCGCTATTCCTGTATTTATTGATGCTGTATTATAAGCATTTGAAGTTCTCTATATAACAGAGCTGATTGTACTACTTATAGCTAATATTTGTCAATTAGTAGGTTCTGATCAACAGAATAAAGCTAAACACAGGAACTCATTTTATCCTTTTTTTTTTAAAATAAATGAGGAATTTGAAAAATAGATTGGACTGGCAACTTGCCCAGTAACTCCAGTAAGAATGAGAAGGGCAGTGTGGCAGATGCCATGGGTCTCCTGCCTGAGACTGACGCTGGTTAGACTTATACTGGTAAGCCACAGTCAAGTGAACGATACACATTAATGGAAATGGGTTAAACTAAAATGTGAGAGTTAGCCAATAAGAGGCTAGAAATAATGGGCAGGCAGTGATTTAATTAATACAATTTCGGTGTGATTATTTCGGGGGTTAAGCTAGCCAGGCAGTGGGGCACGGCCCCGCTCATACCACAACACTGCTTTGATCATATACTTATTAGATTTCATCGAACGAGTTTTTGTCAAAATGCCATTTATTTCTCTGTGAGTTCAAGGCCATTTGTGGTCTGCAGAGTGAGTCCCAGGATAGCCAGGAATATATACAGAGAAACTCTGCTGGAAACAAAACAAAACAAAACAAAATAAAATACAATTTATTTGATATTTGTCAATTACTACTAGTAGGTTTATCAGTTTTTGTTTAGCATTTTTCAGGTCTATTTTAGAACGCCTTTAAGAACCAACATTCTTCACTTTCCCCTTTAAAATTTAACATAATTTCTGTTTTGCTGATATTAATAGTATATCTTAGATTTCTTCTGAATGACGTTTGTCTGAGCTATTGTACTGGCTAGTTTCATTTAAGCTTCACGCAAATTAGAGTCAAAAGAGCCTCAATTGAGAAAATGCCTCCATAAGATCAGGCTGCAGGCAAGCCTGAGAGCATTTTCTTAATTAGTGACTGATGGACAAAGGTCCAGCCCATTATGGTTGTGCCATTCCTGGGCTGATGGCCTTGGGTTCTATAAGAAAGCAGACTGAGAAAGCCAGGGCTGGCAAGCCAGTGAGCAGCACTCCCCTGTGCACTCTGCATCAGCTCTGGCCTCTAGGTTCTTGCCCTCTTGAGTTCTTGTCCTGACCTCCTTTGATGACACACTAGACTGTGGAAGCAAAAACCCAATAAACCCTTTCCTCCACAAGGTTTTTTTGCTTATGGTGTTTCCCCACAGCAACAGTAATCCTAATTAATACAACCGTGTGTTTTTGTAATTTTACTTTGAATCTCTCTATGTGGCTTCTATGTATGTCATTTGGAAACAGAATATAGAAGGGCTATGTTCATTCAGTTTGGTAATTATTATTTTTTAGGGGTAACAGAAACCCATATATTATGCATGTATATCACATATAAATATGAGATTATTGTTAATACAGTTTTAATGATTTCTATAATTTTAAAGATGTCTTAGTTCCCATCAATTTTTATGTAATTCTTCCCCCAACCATTGCGTTTCTTTTGTTTACATTGTATCTTGTTCTTTACTCACTAGAAGGTCATGGATCTCATGTAATTAAAAATTGTTAGATTTTGGGCTGGAGAAATGGCTCAGCCAGCAAAGGCTAGGCTTACAACCAAAAATCATTAGATTTTAATTCACAATGAACTATATTTACTGACTGTAAATCAGCAGTTGTCAATACTGTGTGTTCTCTTTTGACCAAGACAAAACACTGATCACTTTAGCTAGTTGCATATACATATGTAATTTTAAAGTGAAATTCCATATATAGACATATAACACGGCCGCAAAGCTTAATAGGCCCCGAGACCTTGGCACACCTGACTCTGTGATGGAGGTGACATTCAGTCAATTAAACAGAGCACAGATAGCACCACATGTCAAAGCTAAAACAAAAGGCTAATCTATCAAAGTCCACATTATGGGAAAGTCTCTAAATATACCAACCTTGCTTTTTAGCTTCTGTAGTTCTGACTCCGACTAACAGTTCCTGTTAATTGAAGTATGTCAACCAGAACATGGTTTTTTTTTTTGTGCTTAAACCCTCACCCTAGCTAAGACACCTAGCAACATTGGAAAGGGTGCCTGAATTGGCCTTCTCCTGTAAATCAGACTGGTAACTACCCTAATTGTCAACAGAAAGCCTTCATCCAGTATCCAAGGTAAGCAGATGCAGAGATCCACAGCCAAGCACTGGGATGAGCTCCAAGAGTCCAGCTAATGAGATTGAGGAGGCACTGTATTAGCTGGGGTGGGTGGTGATGGTTGTGGTGTCAAGATCATGACAAGGTAACCCACAGAGACAGCAGACCTGAGCTAATGGGAGCTCGCAGACTCTGGACCCACAGCTATGGAGCCTGCATGGGAGTGACCTAGGCTCTTTGCATGTGAATGACAATTGTGTAGTTTGGTCTGTTTGTGGGGCCCCTAGCAGTGGGATCAGGACCTGATTAGCAATGGGATCAGGAACTGGCACATGGTTATCTTTTTGGAAACTACTCCCCATGCAGGGATGCCTCACATAACTTTGATGCAGTGGGAGGAGCTTGGTCCTGTCTCTAGATATGACTTGCTTTGTTGACTCCCATAGGAGGCTTGCCCCTCTCTGAATGGAGGAGGAGTGAATGGGTGGAGGATAGATGGGAGCAGTGGGGGGAACAGAAAGACAGAAGGGAGAAGGGAGAAGAAACGGTGATTGGAATGTAAAATAAATGAAAAAAATTTAATGAAGAAGAAGAAGAAGAAGAAGAAGAAGAAGAAGAAGAAGAAGAAGAAGAAGAAGCAGAAGAAGCAGAAGAAGCAGAAGAAGCAGAAGCAGAAGCAGAAGAAGCAGAAGCAGAAGAAGCAGCAGAAGCAGAAGAAGAAGAAGAAGAAGAAGCAGAAGAAGCAGAAGAAGCAGAAGAAGCAGAAGCAGAAGCAGAAGAAGCAGAAGCAGAAGAAGCAGCAGAAGCAGAAGCAGAAGCAGAAGCAGAAGCAGAAGCAGAAGGAGAAGGAGAAGGAGAAGGAGAAGGAGAAGGAAGGATGGAAGGAAGAAAGCAAGCAAGCAAGCAAGAAAGATAGAAAGAAAGAAAGAAAGAAAGAAAGAAAGAAAGAAAGAAAGAAAGAAAGAAAGAAAGAAACCTCACCTTGATAAGGACTGAGATCACTGGGATCCTGAACACCCAGAATAGTTGCTGACGGGCTGATAAATACTTTCTATTGGTTTAAACCCATGTCTGAGCAGTCTTTTCTGGTGAATACCCCACAACAAGAGAAAGTGAATGATATTTATTCTTCAATCCGATTTCTTTCTCTTAACAAGCACATATATGTGTGTGATTTAGGCATATTCTATTGGCTGTTAGTAAAGGAATACAAGTTTCTAATCCTTGGAGTTAACTCTTCAAGTAAAATAAAAATGGTGATGCAGAAGTGATATTAAAAACAAAAGCAGAATCAGAAATGAATAGTCTTTCTTCCTGAATTCTGTTTTCCACATGTACTTTCTACCACCCCCAGTTCAGTACAGAATCAAAATTAGGTCAGTGAAAATGTTGCCATAGCATCTAAATTTTCTCTCTTAAGATGAAACCGAAACACTGACCCTTCTTAATGATCAAGGCATCACCTACCTATGAAATGATCATAAGATCTCAATTTTTGGACATGTTCGTAGAGTTTTCTGACAACTAGTTGTTCTATGTATATTTAAAGAAATAACATTTATAGACATGTAAAGTACTATATGTATGTTTATTAAAATCAACTAAACATAACCATCCCTTGAGATCCATGGGGGCTTTATTCTAGGTCCCCTACAGATAGAAACCCTATAAATACTCAGTCTCTTATATAAAGTAACATATTATTTGCATATAGCCTATGTATATCCTTCTGTATACTATATATAAATAATGTCTGTGTTGAATTTTGTTATAATGCATTGCTAAGGGAGTAAGGACAAGAAGAAAATTCTTTACATGCTCAGTGCAGGCATATTTTTTAACGAATATTTTTGGTTTAGGGTTGGTTGACTCCATGGTAATTGGAACTTAGAGATCCTTACAGTATCTTTTTTCATATATATATGATATATATATACATATATATATATGATATATTATATATATATCAGATAATCTTTTACAGACTATGCATTTCTGAGTCACAAGAGCAGTTTTTTTTAATCTTCTCTAAGTTTTTTCTTTCAGTTTTTTGATCAACAATGTTCCCCAGTATTCTAACCAGATAGTTATAGAGTTTATGAAGTATCGTGAATGTCTTTTTTGTGGAAATTATTGAAGTCTCTGCTATACCATGAGATCTTTTTGTGTATGCTCTTAGAACTTCTTTGCATTTATTACCAGCTTCTTTATTCCCTTTAAGCTAAAATTTGCTATGACAAGTGTATTTTCATAAACTGACATTTAGGAAGGATGAAACTGTAAGTCCCTGCAGACTCAACTTCTCTGTCTTTAATAGTCTCACTGAGGCTACATTAGCCAGTAGGAGTCAGCTATACTGAGAAGTAGGTTAGCACAGCTACTAAACATCCTTCACACTGGTGACTTTCTCTAACTGGCTCTTGTCTTGGGTCAGAAGACTTTGTTAGTCTACATTTTTGGGGTAGGTCTCTCAAGGGGGTTATTTCAAAATATTTCTTTGCTATTCAGCTTGGTTGAAGTATAGCTCGCTATGGGACTTTGGTGAATCCAGGGATCATGTGTTTTGTTGGTTTGTCATTTTCAAGATATTCCTTAAAAGAACTTTAAAAAAAATATGTATTCAAATTGCCATTATCACAATGTTTTTTAGAATCTTTAAATGACAGTCATAAAAATGACTACTGTGTCTCACCAGTGTCCCTAGTGACATCGCCCATTTTCCTAGTTTCAGGGCACTACAATCTAGTGGAAAGGATAAAAAAAAAACCTAGTTTCTCTATAGGCAAAATAAATCATCTGTAAGTTGCTTGTCATCATGATGTTTTATCACACTAAATATCAGCACATAGCAGTTCCTAAACCAAAGTTACATAACTCCTCTAGCTTTAACTGACATTACTGCAGCACACTTATGAGACTGTCACATCAGATGGGAAGAGCACAATTTCCTGAATTCCAAGGATTCAAAGCCTCCCTCTTGATATTGAGTGTTCCTTATATATATCCTCCGTCACTTGGATGCTCAATTGTAGTGATATTTAATTTGTATTTTAATAAATAAAGTTTGCTTTAAGATCAGAGAGTAAAACAACCCCACTGGTCAGCCTTACAGACCAGGCAGTGGTAACACACACCTTTAATCTCAGTAGCCATATTAGTTTGCCATGGAAACCAGGCGGTGTACACCTTTAATTCCAGCCCTAGAGAGGAATATAAAACAGGGGGAGAGGAGGAGAAGAAATCACAGATCAAGTTCTTACAATTGTTACATGCTTCATGACTTTCTGTTTCTTGGTGATCTGTTCAGAATTTCATCCTCCTCTGCTGTGTGGTTTCTATCTTCCTCGTCTTGACTGTCTGTGCCATGATCTTCTTCAGCATGGCTTTCGGTTTTGCATCAAGCTTCTCTTCTCCTTCATCCTCTTCATCCCTTGTTCTTTTGACAAAAAAGCTAAAAATATAAAATGGAAAAAAGAAAGCATCTCCAACAAATCTATCGCCATGCACAAAACTCAAGTCCAGATAGATCAAAGACCTCAATATAAAACCAAGTACACTAACATCATAGAAGAGAAAATGGGAAGTATACCAGAACACCTTGGCACAGGAGAACACTTCCTAACTATAACCCCAGTAGCACAGACACTGAGAAAACAATTAATAAATGGGATCTCCTGAAACTGAGAAACTTCTGTAAAGCAAAGACAGTCAACAAGAGAAAACAGCAGCCTACAGAATGGGAAAAGATCTTCACCACCCCAACCATGGACAGAGGACTGATCTCCAAAATACACAAAGAACTCAAGAAATTTGACATCAATATAATAAAATAGTAATAATAAATAAAATAATGAAAAATGGAGTACAGACATAAACAGAGAACTCTCAGCAGAGCAATCTCAAATGGCTGAAAGATACTTAAGGAAATGCTCAACATCTTTAGCCATCAGAGAAATGCAAATCAAAGCAACTCTGAGATTCCATCTTATAGATAGAATGGCTAAGATCAATAATACTGATGACAGTTTATGCTGGAGAGGATGTGGGGTAAGGGGAATACTCCTCCATTGCTGGTGGGAGTACAAAATTGTATAGCTGCTTTGGACATCATATGGTGATTTCTCAGAAAATTAGGAAACAATCTACAGTAAGACCCAGCAATACCGTTGTTGGGTATATACCCAAAGGATCCTCAATCCTACAAGAAAGTGTACTCAGCTATGTTCATAGCAGCATTATTTGTCATAGCTAGAACCTGGAAACAACCTAACTGCCCTTCAATCAAAGAATGGATAAAGAAGATGTGGTACATTTACACAGTGGGAAAAAATAATGACATCTTGAAATTTGTAGAATGGTTCTAGAAAAAAAAAATCATCCTAAGTAAGATAACCAAGACCCAGAAAGACAAATATGATATGTACTCATTCATAAGTGGCTTCTAGATATAAAACAAAGAAAAAAATAACCTACAGTCCACAACCCCAGATAACCTAGACAACAAAGAGGACCCTAAGAAAGACACACATGGATCTACACAGGAAGGAGAAAAATACAAGATCTCCTGAGTAAACTGGGAAGATGGGGGCTATGGGAAAGGGTAGAAGGATAGGAGAAGGAAGGGAGGGGGCAGAGAAAAATGTATGGCTCAATAAAAACAATAAAAAAGAATGAAATCCCCCAAACTGGCCATGTTACTTGCTTCTTTTCTTTTCCTGGATCTTGATAATAAGGCTCTATTCAAATCAGTTTTCTAAATATTTATTAAGTTGTACAGATCCATCCTCACATCTACTTTGCATTTTTAGGACCACAACCTTTCATACACATTACTAAAAAGTCTCCTCAAAGTTATTTCATCCTTCAGCCTTCAATTTATCCTTTGTGGAACTAGACAAATGCCACAACACAAAATTGATGTTATCTAAAGGTGTTTCAAATTCTTCAGGGTAGCTGGTCATTGTAACACCTACTTGTATTCCCCAAACTCAGAAAACAGAGGAAGGAGGATAAACAGTTCAGCATCCTTAGCTACATCACAAGTAGAAGACCAACTTCGGCTCCATGAAAGCTTGATCTTAGTTCCCATTTTTTTCAATGAAAACCTTATTTCTCTAGAATTATCTTTAAGTTTTTTGCTATTTCTTCTTCCAGGAATTCAATTTCTAAATAAGTCCTTGACATCAAGCATCTACAATATTATCTGTGTTCATAGTCTGTCTGACCCTAATGTGACATATGGGGAACTGGAATTAGGGCCTTCCAGGGTAAAGGCCTCCCACTTTGTCTATACATTTTGATTTGTCTTTTTCCCTTTTATTGAAAAACAGATTCTTTTATCATACAATATATCCTGATTATAGTTTCTCCTCCATCGACTCCTCCCAGTTTCCCTTACCCTTTCTCCCCACTGAATCCACTTCCTTCTGGTCTTTCACTAGAAAATAGGCTTTTAAGAGATAACAACCAAACATGACAAAATGAAATATAAAATCATATGAAAGTTGGACATGGCAACCTAACAAGAGAAAAATAATTCCAAGAGCAGGCTCAGGAGTCAGAGACTCACTCTCATAGCCAGGAATTCCATGAAAAAAAATAAGGTAAAACCTATAATATAAACAGAAAGGATCTGGCGCAGACCCATGTAGACCCTGTACTTGCTGCTTCTTTCTCTGTGAGCTTAAATGTGTCTTGCTTAGTTGATTCAGAGGACATTGCTCTTCTTGTGTCCTTTATCCCCTTAGGATACTTATATTCTTTCTGCCTCCTGTTCCATGGGATTCCCTGAGCTCTGAAGGGAGGGATTTGATGGAGTCCTCCAATTTAGATTCTCTCTATATATGTTGTCTGGTTATGGGTCTCTGGATCTGTTCCCCACCTGCTGCTGCAGGAAGCCTCTCTGATGATGGCAAGATAAGGCACTGATCTATGAATATATCAAAATATCATTAGGAGTTATTTAATTAATTTTTTAATACCAGTAGTATTTGGTTTTACCTTAGATTTCTGGACTATCTAATTTCTGGTGGTTGGTTACTCAAGCAGTGTCAGTATGGATTCCTTCTTGTGGAGTGGCCATTAAGTCAAATCAGATACTGGTTGGCTATTCCCACATATTCTTTGCTACAATTGTTCTAGCATATTTTTTAGGCAGGACATATTGTGGAATAAAGGATTTGTGGCTGGGCTGGTGCCCACTTTTCTCTTTTAGTAACCTGCAGGCTACCACACCAAAGAGACAGAATATAGGGGTGAAGGCTTCATGTAGAAACCAACTCAAGTTCTCTGTGTTCAATGAATTATGTGGGTGCTGTCCCTGGCAATGGGTCTCAACATGAGGTTTCAGGGAGCAGCCTCTTGTCTTAGTATTACCTACAGCTTGGGTTACTTGGGAATTTCCATGGGCCCCCCTTGGCCAACAACTTAATTGAATGCTTCCTAGTCTACCACTGGAGTCAGGGGAGTTGCCAGCTAGACCTAGAAGGAGTCCTGCACATAAAATAGGATAGAGGTAAAAAGTCAGGAGCCTCTGGGCAGCACATAGAGTAATAGAAATGGGTTAAGTTGTAAGAGCTAGTTAATAATAAGCCTTAGCTATTGACTGAGTATTTATAATTTATATTAACCTCTGAATTATTTATTTGGGAAGTGGTAGTCAGGAATTTGAGAATAGGTGGTTAGGACAGGAAATGTCTGTTTACATTTTGATATCAAATTTCTTGAGTTCTTTATATATTTTGGATATTAATTCACTGTCAGAATAGAGTTGGTAAGAAGCTTTTCCCATTTTCTAGGCTGCCATTTTGTCTGATTGACAGTGTCCTTTGCTTAGAGAAGCTTTTCAGTTTCATGTCTCATTTATTAACTTTTGATCTTTCCTGTGTTATTTGAGCTCTTGTCAAAAAGTCATCTCCTTTACCACTGAGTTCAAGGATAGTACCACTTTCTCTTCCACCAGGTTCAGTATATCTGGTTTTACATTGAGGCCTGATCCACTTGGACTTGAGTTTTGTACTGGGTGATAGATATGGGTCTATTTGCATCCTACATGCTGACACACAGTTAGGCCAACACTATTTGATAAAGATGCTGTATTTTCTCTATTGTGTATTTTTGCCTTTTTAATAAAAATATCAGGTGTTCATATGTGTCTAATTTATGTTTAGGTCTTAGATTCGAGTCTATTGATCAATATGCCTATTTTATGCCAGCACCACATGGTTTTTATTACTATAGTTCTGTAGTACAATTTAAAATATTGAATAATGGGAGCATCCAACAGTTCTTTAATTGTTAATGATTGTTTTAGCTATTCTGCATATTTTGGTTTTCCATATGAAATTCAGAATTGTCCTTTTGAAGGTTTATAAGAGTTGTGTTCAGATTTTCATGGGGATTGAAGTGAATCTTTAGATTACTATTGATAAGATAGCTATTTTTACTATGTTAATTCTACCAATTCATGAGCACGGGGGATCTTTCCATCTTCCTCGATTTCTTTCTTCAAAGACTGGAGGTTTTATCCTGCAGATCTTTCACTTGCTTGATTAGAGTTACCCCAAGATATTTTATATTATTAGGGGCTATTGTGAAAGATGTATTTCCTTGATTTTTTTCTGTCCATTTGTCATTTACATATAGAAAGTCTACTTATTTTTTTCCAGTTAATCTTTTATCCAGCTACTTTGTTGAACGTGTCTATGAGCTATAGAAGTTCTCTGCTGGAATTTTTAGGGTCACTTATGTATTAAATAACAATACTTTGACTTTTTTGTTTCCATTTTAAATCCCCTTGATCACTTTCAATTGTCTAGTTGCTTGAGATAAAAGGTCAAGCAATATTTTGAATAGATATATAGAAAGTGAAGAACATTTTTTGTTTCTGATTTTAGTGGAGTTGCTTTGAGTTTCTCTCCTGTTATTTTGAGGTTATTATCTATAGGCTTGCTGTAAATTGCCTTTATTATGCTTAGGTATGCCCTTTGTATCCCCAATCTCTCTAGGACTTTTATCAAAGAGTGTTGAATTTTGTAAAAGGCCTTTTCTACATCTAAAGTGTTTTTTTCTTCTTTCAGCTTGTCTAAATGGTGTTTTACAGTGACTGATTTTCATATACTGAGCCATCCCTGCATCTCTGAGATACAGCCTACTTGATTATGATGAATGATCATTTTTATATGTTCCTGTATTTGGTCTGTGAATATTTTACTTAGAATATTTGCATCTATGTTCATAATGGAAGTTGGTCTATAATTCTCTTTCTTTGTTGAATCTTTATGTGGTTTATGTATCAGGGTAACTGGGACCTCATGAAATGAATTGGGCAATGTTTCTTCTGTTTTTATTTTGTAAAATAATTGATGAGTATTGGTATTAAGTGTTCTATGAAAGCTCAGCAGAATTCTGAGCTAAAAAGAACTGGTCATGGACTCTTGGTTTTCTGGCAGTAGTGTTCTGTGGCTTAGCATAGAGTGTCTCCTGGAGTTGGGAACTGGATAATGGGAGGAGTGGGGGAAGGGAGGATATGAGAGGATGGTCTGTGGAATCTATAGATAATATGGGAGCGAGGAAAGGCTGTAGCTGGTGTTGTTATAGGGCTATGGATGAGACTGGGCGTTGGGTCTGGGGAAACAGAGAGAAAGCACAGAGTCTGCATGCAGTATGCCTGGTTTTATGGCCTTGTTCTGTTTTAAATGAGAGTAGTTCTTATTATTAATAAAAAGAACTTGTTCTTGTTCTTATATTAGTAAGAAAACTCTGCCTGTTCTAGCTTGCTATTTAAACCTAAGCTTAATTTTGCCCCTTTTCTGAAATTCAATTTAGGCTCAGAAAACACTAAACACTTACCGGACCTCTATAAAATCAGCAACTTATTGTACCTTTAGGGGCATGATTTCATAACTTAGCCTTTAAAATATTTATGGTAGCATAAAAGTTGTAGATGTTACTACTCCAAATACATGAGTTTTGAAATTATAGTTCAGAGGTCCTCTTCTCCCAAAAAACTGTCCTTGTGGGACTTTGTCTGGAAATACAGAAATTCAGATATATAGAGAAGAAACATGACTCATTGGGAATGGAAATGTTTCCTAAACATTTCTAAGAAACATTTTGTTACACCCAAAGAGTGAAGACAATTCTACCTTTTTCTGTAGCTCACAACAAAAGCTAAAAGTGGCTAAGTTAATATGTGTGGTCACGATTTGTGACTGCATTTGCTAACTCCCACAGTGTTCTTTACACCCGTAGTCAAGTAGTCAGGATGATTTCTAGGTTTCATCGGTGTGCTACATTATCTGTCTTAAAGAATCAAAAGTGTGCATGGTATTAAATGAGTATAACTTGACATTGGAGATTGCTTTGGAACTAAATGCATACGCACAAAGAACTGGCCCAGAAACAGACAGCATAAAGCAGAGACCTCTGAAAGGCAGAGATTCTTAAATTCTCCTCTTTTTCTCCAACCTTTTAAAATGTCTATGTTTTGTGGAGAGTCTGGTAGAGAAATAATTATTCTTTTACTGACCACAGGATAGTGGTGAGAAATATTCTCTTCAAATGAACAGGAAGTTTACAAGAGATGCTGGGCAGTCAGATTAACACTGCTAAGGTGAGATGCAGCAGGTGAGTTGGTGGGATCGCACCTGGGTTCTCCTAGGGCTGGGAGTGTGGAAGGGATGAGCTGATGAGCTGAGATGCAGCAGGTGAGTTGGTGGGATCACACTTGGGTTCTCCATGGGCTGTGAGTGTGGGGGGACGATATGCTGCAGGTGAGGTGGTGAGGTCACACCTGGGTTCTCCTAGAGCTGTGAGTGTGGGGTAATGAGATGCAGCAGGTGAGTTGGTGGGATCACACCTGAGTTTTCACAGGGCTGTGAGTGTGGAGGTATAAGAGGAGATGCGGCAGGTAGGCCACGTGCCAGTTGTCAAGTTATTGGTTTTGAACCCTAAATCAGTCTTTTTCCTGCTTTGTAGTACTGAAGACCAAGACTTGACATAATAGCAAATGTGATACGTGATTGACTTCTGCCAATAAGCATGCCATTAGTGTAAACAGAGGACACTGGGGAGATGTCTTCTTCCTTTCCTGTGTGTTTATAGGAATATTTTTTCCTTCCACATCATCCTGTGTAAAACTGGCTGTGAATGGCACTCACCCTTCCTCAGATCCCCATGACGCTTATTAATACCCCAGCTGGCCGCTTCACAGGAAGTCAGGACTGCACTTCAGCACTTAGCTTTTCATGGATGTTCTGGAAGTGACTTCCTTGCAACTCTCCAGCACCTTCATGAGTGACTTCCTAGGAGGGGGAAGTTTGTCTTATCTGGCTCCTCTGCTGTCTTCCCACTGAGTCTTATTGATGCTCCAGTGAACAGCGTCTTAATAAGCTTCCCTAGCCTCCCAGCAGCCAAACCCATGCTGGGAACATGTCAGCAAGCCACTGTCACTCAGTAAACACACACAGCTCCACACTGAGGCTAAAGCCTCAGCGGAGGAAAGGACCTCTTCACCTTCTGATCCTTTCTTGAGTTTTCTGCCTCCATCTTTACAGACTGGATGTCCTGTTACAAGTCCATCATTCTGTTCATTATAATTCCCTTTTCAGACTGACTGTGGAGTCTCAGATACAACAATTCGGGGGATGGGAGTGGGTAGATCTTCCTTTCAAGACATCAGCTCTTTTTCCTGCAATGCCTTTTCCATGTGGTGTCTCTGCCTACCACAAAGACACCACAGACCAGATTCAAGGAACTAAGGCTTCATCATTGGAGACCAGTTTTGCACTTTACTGATGGGAGGGACAGGTGTTCTTCCGAGAGTGTCTAGATGATTCTTCGGTGACCGTGGAAGACAAGCAATATAACCTACCAATAAGCAAAGTCCCATCCTTATATTTGGGATGGAACTAGACTAGAGAGGTACGACCACCTTTCAGCAAAGTCACTCTGTTTGTGCCGGAACCACTGAAATAGAGAGAAAAGGGGTGTCATTATGGAAACAAAGTAGAACGGTCACCTAGGGAAAAGAAAACAGTACATTTCAGACCTTGCTGTAGTGGTTAAGTAGCATTTACTTGATAGCAGTCATTTTAGGCATTTAATTTAAAAAGTGCTTACAGGAGGCAGACTTTTCAGACTAAAATAATAGAAATGGACCTTGTTTTGCCCTCTGGTACATCTGAAGCAATAATTAGGCCATGCTAATGAGTGAAACTCAGAACGGCCCCAAAGCAATTGATAGTACAATGTGTTCTGAGTTACTTTATTTATTAACAGTCTAACGGGATCTGTTTCCCAGGCAGATGAAATTCTGAAGCATCATGTTTTGTTATGTTTCCCCAATGGCTTTTAAATTAAACCTTGCAGCGTGTCACAGCCATCAGCGTCCTCACCATTACCATTATCAGCAAACATTCCGTGCACACCCGCTGGGTACACAGCACAGAGGGACTCATTTAGGGCAAAGAGCAGTAATTTCCTGCCCTTGAGACAGTAGAAGGGTAATTATTTATTCTGTATACTGCGGTCATGTACTCATGAAGGGACAGGAGGTCTTGGAACTGAACACTCTGACTTTTTCATGCAGCTTCATCCCCATTCAACAGTAACAGCAACATCAATACATTCAGTCTTTTTTTTTTTTAGATTATAAAAGAATGCAACATTGATGCATTTCACAAGCGCTAAATAGAACATCAATTACAGGATGAAAACTAATGCTCTCCTAAAAATATCAATGAACATCTGTTTAATGCTTGCTAATTGGTGTAGGGATAATTGTGTCCCGAGTTTATTCAAAGCAGTACTCACACGAATACAATATTTCAAAGATGCAGACATTGGAAAGAAGGCAGTTAAGTGTTCATGCCATGATCTAAAGCTTGGTTTGGCTTCAAAGTCCATGTCATTCACTGCTGCATATGGTGCTTCCTAGTCTTGATCTTTCCATGTAACTCTTCTAGTGGATGTCCCTGCCAACAAGGGGTAGGATTCTTGAACACCACATTTCATTTTCTCTTGTGAGCTTAACAGATTTATCTCTTAAAAACATAAATGGATAGGGTGGTACATGTCTATCATACCCACACCTGGGAGGCTGAGGCAGGGTTATCATGAGTTCAAGGCTGACATGGAATATACAATAAAACTTTGTGAATGTACTCCTCAATGATTATCCTGAAAAGAAATGGTGGATGGATATTTTTGAATTGAATTCATAAAAAGTCCTAGATATATTGTTATATGTGTGTGGTTCGTGTGTTAGCTGTGTGTCTATTCCATAAGTCATTTGAACCATTTTAAAATTAATGTTCTAGATGGTTCCTTTGCTGATCTCATCTATAATAGTGTAGTAACCATCCATATATGTGTAAATTTTTAGAAATATGGAATTTGAGGAAAGATCCCTAGTATTGAATATGTTAAGTGAAAAGTTATGTATTTCAATCTTTTTTTTCTTTTTTAGTTCTGGAAATTGAACTTAGCGCCTTGCATGAGCTAGGCGAGTACTCCCAACACTGGGTGGTACATCACCTCTGCAGTGATATTTTTTTATATTTTTTTGCAGTGATATTTTTTGATACTTCTTTCATTTCCTAGAAGACTATACTCTTGACTTAATAGTCTAAGTATTATTCCGTCTTCAGCAAATGTGTGTAATGTTTACTCAGGATGTGTGATTTGATTGTCATTTTGTCAACCGAATCTGTGTCAGATATGTAAAGAAAAAAGTTACTTTTTTTTTTCTTGGTTTAGGACAAAATCAACTTCCTAAAAAATTTTCTTGTATCCTATAATGGCTTCTTCTCACAAAGCCAGAGTTCAACCAGTCTTTAATCTTATCCTTATTTTTGGTTCACTTAATAAGATAGCCACAGATCTGATATCACAGTGATTTTGTTGTAAGGATTCTGGTCGTCATCTCTACTTTCCTTTGTTTGAGGTTATCACCTATTGCACATAAATTGATTGGCTATGTGACATGTCCTTGTGACTCCCATGTATGGAACATTCTGAATTCATGTAACACTTTCTCTTGTTGCAAAAAAATATTTCACAAGATAGATAGTGAAGAGTGGGCCTTCACCAGATTCTTCCTGGATTTCTAAGTGTGCTGCATTCATTGTTTCTTTTCCCTCCCACCATACCCGACTCCTTCCAAGAAAACTCCTGAAATAAAAGAGGGTGAAGAGCTGGAGTCTGGGTGTTAGCACATCACTGCTTTGTGTAGCTATGAAGTTATGTTCGACCTTGAGCAGCTGTGGAGGCAGAAAGCAAAACTTACCTTCTCGTCTCTCACACGGCTTGGTGTATGGTTAACATCTGTCACCTACATTTTTCTCAAGCATATATAAATATTTGGAAATTAACCATAATTCCTTGGACTAGAAAGCATTGTGCTTGACATTTATAAAATTCAGTGATTCCTTTGAAGTAGCTAAGAATAATAAGGAAGGACAATTAATTGGCTTTTTTGCTTACTAGAAAGAACAGGCTCTGTCAAATAGCAGGCAAATGACATGTGAGTACAAGAGTATCCTTGCCTAGAGGGCCAGTCTCCAGCAGCACAGGGATCAAAGGGAAATCCACAGCTTGGGCACACACTAGAATTTTCTATCTGAGGGGGTTGGGAGAATGACACTCACGCTCTCTCTCTTGATGGTTTCCTTTATTCTCGACTCATTCATGTTCTGTGTTCTTTCATTGTCAGTTTAATAAAAAGGTACTCCGAGATGAAATTTTAAGGCCTGTGTGACAGCAGGAAGATCCAGGCTCTTTGGATGGTACCCCAAACCATACCAAGACATATCTATTGATTGTTACACAAAGTGTTTCCTCATACAAGGTCCCTAACCTTGATTTACATGTCTCACTGAAGGAGACCATCACATGCCTCCATCCATGACTGTCGTCCTTCATTGTGCATTGTGTGCAATACACAGTAACGCAAGGGTCTCAGGTGTGCCAGAGGCATCTCGTGATCAAAGTCATGGGATGACCACAAGACCTCAGGAAAACAGCCACTGTTTTGTACAAGGATTCTTCAAGGTCAAGGTCGTTCTAAAAAACACAGCTGCTCATTCTAATGTCCACCCCATAAAGTGACTCTGCTAAATTCCCACAGAGTACAGGAGAAAACATATTTATCATCTTTCTTTCATGATTAAACACAGTCACCCCAATAACCCGTATACATTTGCATCTAAGTACAGGTTTTTACAGATGAACAGAGCATGAGCAAACAGGAAAGCTTTTTTTCACAGTCATCTCTGTTGACAGGCTGCATATTGGGGTTACAGAGAAAGAATCAATCATTTTACTATGTATTTTGAAAGTTAATCTTATAAGGAATCTCAAAGGAATCACGAACATAAACTTTTATTCATTAAAAAGAACCCCAACAATCAGTCACCTGTACTTTAGATCTTTAGGATCAATATCCACTCTTGAATAGATTTTTTATATCAGGAGACCGAGGTCAGAAACGGGCACAGGAATTAATCCTCTCCTTTGATCATCAACCAGTCCTAGCAAGGAAAGTAGGTCAGCTAGCAACTGCTGGGCTGCGTTGTATTTTTTTTTTTTTTTTTTTTTTTTTTTGGTTTTTCGAGACAAGGTTTCTCTGTGGCTTTGGAGCCTGTCCTGGAACTAGCTCTTGTAGACCAGGCTGGTCTCGAACTCACAGAGATCCGCCTGCCTCTGCCTCCCGAGTGCTGGGATTAAAGGCGTGCGCCACCACCGCCCGGCGGCTGCGTTGTATTTTTGACCTCAGCTGTGTGTCCTTGTGAACTTTGGATTGTTTTCTGGGGTTTTCATCTTAAGGCTATTATCAAAACATCTGATCTAACCTGAAGTCATTTTAAAGGCCTTGGTTCAGCTAATGATGCGCACTGAAACCTGTGACTGCATCTTTAAGTGTTGAGGTTAAAAGAATTTGAGTCAGCCTGGCTCTGGGAACTCAGTTGTTTCTCTTAACCATTAACTTGAGCTGTGATCCATGCAACTTTTTAATTGAAATTCGTAGGCTCTAGCTGTGTAGCATTTCCTTGTATTTACTTTTATTCATCAAAACTCTGTATAAGCTAGCATTATTATTAGCAGACAGTACAGTTTAAGGAAGAATCATCTTCATAATAAGTCACAGGTAAAAATGCCCAGTAGAATGGGATGTTTCCATGAGATACACCACACAACATTACAGGAAGTAGAGATCTCCCAAGACCCATTTACACCATGCTGATACCAGAGACAGATAACAGCAGCAAACATGTAAACGCACAGCAGAGCAAAAGACATTCTAGGGTCTATGGTCTCAGGGTCTTGTCTGTCCAAGAGTGACCAATCAGATAGTTTCCTACTGGTGGGCTGACACCTTGAACTTCTGCTGCCACCTGCTGCTCCTCTGACACCTGCTGCTCCACTGGCTCAATATCACAGATTTGCTTATTGTTTCATAAATTACTTTTCTCAGGATTATATATACACATATTTTAAATTTTTGTTTTATGGCAGCACACTCTCTTTTTTTTATTTTTATTAAACTTTTAAAATCTCATTTTACATACCAAATTCCAGTTCCCACTCCCTCCCCTCCCCCTGCTCTGTCCGCCTTCCCCCATATGTCACCCCCCATCCACTCCTCAGGGAGGGTAAGGCTTGCCATGGGAAGTCACCAAAGTCTAGCATATTGCTTTGTGGTAGAACAAAAGCCTTCTCTACTATATCTAGGCTAAGCAAGGTATCCCTTCATAGAGAATGGATTCCAAAAAACCAGTATAAGGAGTAGGGATAAATACTGGTCTCACTGTGAGTGATCCTACAGTCTGCCTTAGTCATAAAACTGTCACCCACATTTAGAGAGCCTAGTTTGGTCCTATGCTGGTTACCCTGCTGTCAGGCTGGAGTCAATGGGCTCCCATTAGCTCAGGTAATCTGTTTCAGTGAGTATCCCATCATGGTCTTGACCCCTTTGCTCATATTCTCGCTCCTCTTCTCTTCAAAGGGACTTTGGGAGCTTGGCCCAGTGCTTTGCTGTGGATCTCTGCATCTGCTTCCATCAGTTGCTGAATGAAGGTCCCATGATGACATTTAAGGTAGTCATCAATCTGACTATAGGGCGAGGCAAGTTGGGGCACCCTCTCCACAATTGCTTGGGGTCTTAACTAGGTCCTCCATTGGGTGTGTGGAGAGGGGTGCACCTACCATGATACAGGTGTGAAGGTCAGAGAACAACTTTATGGAGTGGATCCTCTCCTTCTATCTTTATGTGCACTAGGCACTTCAGGTGGCAGGTCTGCACAACAAGTCTGTTCACACACAAGCCATTGTTGTGATAGGAGTGGTGGGCTGCTTCCCACCACCCGGCTAGCTTTACCTGAAATAATTACATGGAAACTGTATTCATTTAAACACTGCCTGGCCCATTAGTTTCAGCCTCTTATTGGCTAATTCTCACATCTTGCTTTAACCCATATTTAGTAATCTGTGTAGCACCACGAGGTGGTGGCTTACCAGGAAAGATCCTAACCTGCGTCAGTCTCGGAGAGGAGAGTCATGGCTTTACCTGAGGCATCTGCCTCATTGCCTTCTTTCTCCCACAATTCTGTACTGTCGACTCCGCCTACCTAATTTTCTGTCCTATTAAAGGGCCAAGGCAGTTTCTTTATTAACCAATGAAAGTAACACATAGACAGATGACCCTCCTCCATTAAGCCATGCTATGGACCAATATCAAGCTTTATAAGAAAAACAAAAACAATAAAACAACACAGATCTATCAATTTTTGGAAGCAATCTTTACATGAAATTTGGTTGTTCTTTTCTTTTCGTTTTGTGCCCTTTCAGGATGTTTGTCCTTCAGGCTGCATTTACTGACTTCTCTGAATGCCTTCATATCCTTTCCCTTCCATCACTCAATACCCTTTCACTGAATCAGCACAGCTGTACAAACAGAGTATAGTAGCAATGTAGCAATGATTTGGCTTACTTTCCTGGGGTTTTAATTAATTAATTAATTAATTAATTAATTAATTAATTAATTTTGCTGCTGTTGTTGCTTCTGCTGCCTGTTTGTAGAAGGAATAGCAGGCTGCATCCCGCCACCGGGCTAGCTTTATACCCAAAATAATTACACGGAAACTGTATTCTTTTAAACACTGTCTGGCCCATTAGTTTTAGCCTCTTATTGGCTAATTCTCACATCTTGCTTTAACCCATATTTAGTAATCTGTGTAACACAATGAGGTGTGGCTTACCAGGAGAGATCTTAACCTGCATCTGTCTTAGAGAGGAGAGGCATGGCGTCTGCCTGAAGCATCTGCCTGACTCTGCTTTCTTTCTCCCACAATTCTGTACTGTCGACTCCGCCTACCTAATTTTCTGTCCTATTAAAGGGCCAAGGCAGTTTCTTTATTAACCAATGAAAGTAACACATAGACAGATGACCCTCCTCCATCACCCTTTGCTTAATTTTCTATGCTCTTTCCTTGTATTTACTACCAATTCAACCCCATTGTCCATGGCATATATATTCCTCTTTAAATTTGGATACCAACTGTATCCTGTCCATTTTATCTTCCTAAAGAAGTTGCTCCCACTTGCTCCCCAAGTATATGGTTGGTTCAGTTTCACAATGCCTCTTTGTTCTGGATCTTTCATTTCCTCTAGGTGGGCTGTCCTGGATCTGAAGAGCTTCCTTTCTTTTCTTCTACCCTGTTCTGTCAAGTAGAGCATTCAGAGCAGGGCTTTTTGAGGTAGAATGCTTGGGGAGTCAGTGTTCTGAAATTCATTCTTCTGAGGGCATCCTTAGTCTCTTCTTGCCCTCGGTCAATAGTTCGAGCATCACATTTTAGTACTTTGTACATGTTAGTGATGATTCTATACAACTTAAGAATATTTTTTAATTTATTTATTTTTTATTAAAAATTTCCGCCTCCTCCCTGCCTCCTCCCCTCCTCCCATTTCCCTCCTGCTCCCCCCACTCCCGCGCTTCCTCTCCAGTCCAAAAAGCAGTAAGGATTCCCTGTCTTGTGGGAAGTCTGAGGTCCTCCCCCCTCCATCCAGGCCTAGGAAGGTGAGCATCCAAACAGGCTAGTACCCCCCCCCCAAAGCCAGTACATGCAGTAGGATCAAAACCCAATGCCATTGTCCTTGGCTTCTCAGCAACCCTCATTGTCCACCATGTTCAGGGAGTCCAGTTTTATACTATGCTTTTTCAGTCCCAGTCCAGCTGGCCTTGGTGAGCTCTGATTAGATCAGCCCCACCATCTCAGTGGGTGGTTGCACCCCTCGCGGTCCTGACTTCCTTGCTCATGTTCTCCCTCCTTCTGCTCCTCATTTAGACCTTAAGAATATTTTGATTTTCATTCATTTACAATTTTTTTCTTTCAAATACTCAGCTCTTCTCTTCCAAGTTATCTGCAGTGTGGGTCTGCTTTTTGTGTTCTGTGCAGCCAAATGTGCTTTCTTAATGGGAAAAGTTCATATAGTACTCTTCTAGAGATGATTTCATTTATTGGCCACTTGTTTTATTTTGAGTCTGTCTGTCATTCAAATATTTCATTTTTCAAATCAGCGCTCAGCTTTCTTATACATTTTAGCACTAATCTTAGATTTACTCAGCATTTATGTTCTATGCATTTTATCTGTTACAATTATTATGTAATAGTATATATTATATGCTTATTAAAATAGTTATATCTAGTTGTTAGCATATTGTTCATAGTCTAAACATAATTTTTTTAAAAGGCCTCTTTACTTTCAAAATATCTCTTTTCATGACTAAAACACATTCTGGAAGGAGTACAGAGGGAGTGAAATAAGATAAAATAGGTGGTGAATACTATAAAAAATACAATAAATATTTATGAGATTTTCAAAGAATCAGTTAAAATGCAGATCAACAGAAATAGAACCAGAAGATGGCTCAGTGGATGACAGCACTTGCTGTTAAGTTTGAGGACTGGATTCAGTTCTCATAGCCCCCAGGGTGGAAAGGAAGAAACAGTACCCAAACTTGTATTCTGAGCTCCATACACATGCTGTGACACTTATGCACATGTATGCATGCATACATGCATGCATGCTCACACATACATACAGAAACAGTAAAAATTAAAACTGTTCTGCTGCTGATTTTTGAGTAGGTAATTCTTGGGCACTGGGGTTTGCTTTGTTTCCTTCACTGCTTCCAGATCTTTATTCTGTTCACTTTTAAAAATAAAAAGAGATGTATACTTCTTTTACTGTTTTACTTTATACTGTTCTGATCTCAAGATTTTATTAAGCACCTTTTCTCCGATGCCTGCTAGTCTTCATGTATTTGTATTTCCATGTGGGCAGCAGAGAGCTGGTTGGCGATTCTTCCATAGTGGGAGAAAATGGTTTTTACTAAATTGTCAGGGCTATGTGGTTGGAAAACCCCAATGTCAGTAACTTTCTTTTTTCTTACTACAATTGTGATCTCAGAATCATTGGAGACGAGTCTGCATCTCCTTTTCACAGGTTTGAAGTGAGAAAAGAGGGTGCAGTGGCTAGAGAGGATGCTGTATATTTTAGCACACAGTGTACAGACAATGGCTCTCACTTCTCTAGATTCTCCCTCTGTGCATCAGTAATCTGTGGAAAAAAGTTGCATGGCTACCTGATAAAACTAGGGCAAAATGTAAATGAGTCAACATAGGTAAATACTTAGAAAACATCCAGGGCATAGTAATTGCTACACGAGTGTAGCTGTCATTACTTTCCCCTATTTGGAATTCTAGTGATCCTACAGCAAAAAAATAAATATATTTTTTTAAATTTACATCCCTGGGGATGATGTTTATGAAAACATGACAATTTACTAAACAAGCGGACTCTCCTACTTTGTTGGGGAATGGACTGAGAGGCTTGGGATTACACGACTAGTGCTCTGTCTTTCACTTAGACACGTTGCTATTCTGTACTTCCATGGGATGTTGCCATCCATTCCTGAAATTTTGGCAGATAATTGCTTTTGGTTTTCCAAGTAGTCAGCTTAGACTTCATTTTAGTGACAGTTCTATTTTCGTTTTACTTCTCAAAATTGTATTGCTATTTTCTTTTTACCCATTCTTCACCTTTTTATGAATATGCATCTTTAAAATTATCTTTATTATTGCTTTAATGAAATCAAGGGGAAATAAAAGTTAAGTGGTACATGACACTTTTCATCATTGTGACAAAAGTATCTGTCATCAACTCTTTAAGAGAGGTTTATTTTGATTCGGTTTCAAAGATTTCGGTCTGTAGTCTTTAGCTTGTTGACTCGGGACCCGTGAAGAAACAGAACAACATAGTGGTAGGGATATGTGGTAGGAGCTGCCCACCTCATGGTGGACAAAAAGCATAGCGGAGCACATTATAAAACCCAGTGTTCAAGAACATACCCTAATGATGTACTTTATCCACCAAACTCTACCTTTTAACGTTTCTCCACCTTCCAAACTAGAGTCATTAGGTAGGGATCAAGAGTTCAATATACAAGACCCTGGGGACTTAGCATGTCTAAATTATAACAATGTTTGTGTTCCATCACCATTTTTATCTCAAAGGGCATCATTGTGTGTGTGTGTGTACGTGTGTGTGTGTGTGTGTGTGTGTGTGTGTGTGTGTGTAATAACACCAACATAAATGCTTTCCACTCACTCATTTCTATTAACTGTTTTCAGTTTGGAAAACCTGAGAATGTAAGGGCGTACAACCACTTCTATGATGAGCATCTTGCCGGATTCGTGCTATTCCTTTGCTTGCCTTTCCATTTGCTCCTAAGAGATCATGTAAAAAAATGAGGGGTTGAATGTGGTAATAGGAGTGAGGAAATATATTCCATCCTCTCAAGTATCTTCTAATATTTATTGATACTATATTGCAGTTTTGCCATCATTCAAGAGGAAATTTTCTCTTGTCATGTCCTATTTTAGTTGAATGACACCATCCCAAAGGTTAAGTTTTTTTTTCAATTTTTTATCTTCTGAAACTTTCACATTGACAGGCAGATAGATTACCCTGAGTAATGATAAATGAAGAATACTGAATTGTTCTCATTCTCCTAAATATGACTTTCAGGGTACATTGAGGGCTGCATCATACTTTAAAGAAATTGGTTAGTAGGTATTGATCTTGGCAGTGCTAACATATGCTAAGTATGTGACCTTGATTTCACCTAATTTCTTCACTTCAAACTAAAATAGCTGTGATTCACTCCATGGCTGATTCTGATATGATGAGTAATTTTTCAGGTTGCAAAAGCTTGCATGAATAGGAGATTGAATTCAGAGTTTAAGGGAAAATTATTCATCTAAATATATGGAGGAAAATTTTCAGTATGACATGAATCCTTGTTCAGCTGATGATATTTATTTCACAACAAAGAGTGGTTATTAGAAAAGAAAATCTAGAGACAAGACATTTAGCAGGGAAAGGTGAAATAATACATAAGCAATAAATTGCAAAGAAAATGACAGAACAACAGTATACATTTTGAGAAATAGAGGAACAAAGTTACTGCTGAAAAAAAAAATGAGCCTGTTTCCAAAATTGTTTTTTTTCTTTCTAAGGTGATAGGTGATTTAAAGAGAACAGTGTCTAAACATCAGATATGGAAGCAGACAATATATAGATCTTTGTCCATGCCATATTTTGTTTAACTTTTGTGATTTCTTGATGGCATCATATGATCACTTTGTTCTTCTATTGGTATTTCACTGTTAAATTACTATTTTTTTTTACAGCTAATGGGCATCTGTATTTTTTTAGTTTTTTTTCTGCTAATCATACAGTTATGAGCACTTGTTTTTGTATGGATGTATACTTTCTTCAATTTTCAACATTTCCTGTGAAATGTTTGTGTACTATTTGGAAGACATTTTCAATCTTTAGAATGGATAATATCTTTTTAAAAAATCATAGTAGCTTTCCCAACCAATTATGTTGCTTTTTTCTATCAACTGAATTGAGTATAAATGTGTAGGTCATTTCTGGTGATGCTCCAAATGCCTATAATCACAAGAGCACACTGCCTTGTTAATTGCAATTTGCAGTTTTGAAGTCAGATAAGTATATCTTCTTTATATTTCTTTGGAATCATTTGCCTACTTTAATTGTTTTTAAAAGTCTTTGTAAGTTTATGATTGTCTGGGCTGTTTGTTTACTTTTTAAAAATTAGGTTGAGTTTAAGTAGGGATTCCACTGAGTCTGTAGATTCATTTGAGAAGAATTGCCATGCAAAACACTATTGAGAATTCCATTCTATAGGCAAGGTCTTTCTTTACTTTTATGTAGTGTTTCTTAAAAACTTGCCAACAATTTTTTGTAGTTTTATTGAACACGACTTGTGATACTTACATTATGCTTGTTCCTAATCTGTTCATGATATAACTGATAGACTCTTCAACCCACAGAAGCTGTGGTTGCCTGCATATGATCAAGCTAGTCAAATTGCCAGCACAGATGAAGGAAGGGCTCCATGGGCCTCACCCTAACTGAGAGTCGATTGAAAGCCGATGGTCTCTGAGGGAGAGTAACTTGCTGGATAGGGGAATATAGCTGCTGATAAGTTGATCCTGAGTCAGTGGAAAGTTCTACAACATTGACCTAATTGGACTCTGGGAGCTACTAGTGATGATGATGATGATGATGATGATGATGATGATGATGATGAGATGATGATGGACATCAAGTTAGAAGAAATGTGAATTGGTGCTTTCCAGTGGGAGCTTGAGGTAGGTAATATGGAGTGGGTATAATCAAAGTATAGTGTATATAGGCATGAGTTGGCTTCATCCCAGAGATGCAAGGATGGTTCAACATACAAAAAAATCTATCAATTAATCCACCATATAAATAAACTGAAAGAAAAAACCATACAATCATTTCACTAGATGCTAAAAAAAAAATCATTCAACAAAATCCAACACCCCTTCATGATAAGGGTCTTAAAGAGATCAGAAATACAAAGAACATATGTAAACATAATAAAAGAAATATACAGCAAGCTGACAGTCAACATCAAATTAAATGGAAAGAAACTAAAAGTGATTCTACTAAAATTGGGAATTAGACAAGGATTTCTCTCTTTTCATATCTATTCGACATAGTTCTTGAAGTTCTAGCTATATCAATAAGACAACAAAAAGAGATCAAGATGATATAAATTGGAAAGGAAGAAATCAAACTTTTGCTATTTGCAGATGATATGATAGTATACATAAGTAACCCCAAAACTCCACCAGGGAACTCCTATAGCTGATAAATACCTCAAGTAATGTGGTAGGATACAAGATCAACTAAAAAAAATCAGTAGCCCTCCTATATACAAATGATAAAGAAACTGAGAAAAAATCAGAGAAACATCACACTTCACAATAGCCACAAATAACATAAAATATCTTGGCATAACACTAACCAAAGAAGTGAAAGACCTGTGCAACAAGAATTTTAAGTCTTTGAAGAAAGAAACTGAAGAAGGTATCAGAAAATGGAAAGACATACACAGATCTAATCTACATGTTGATATCCAGTTATGCCAGCACTATTTGTTGAAGATGCTTTCTTTTTTCCATTTTATAATTTTAGCATCTTCAACAAATGGTGCTGACATAACTGGATAGCAACATGTAGAAGAATGTAAATAGGTACATATCTATCCCCATATACAAAACTCAAGTCCAAGTGGTTTTTAAACAAAAAGAAAGGAAACCAACCTATAAATCACAATCCCAGAGAACCTAGACAACAATGAGGACCCTAAGAGAGACATACATGGATCTAATCTACATGGGAAGTAGAAAAAGACAAGGTCTCCTAAGTAAATTGGAAGCATGGGGACCATGAGAGAGGGTTGAAGGGGAGGGGAGCAGAAGAAAATGTATAGCTCAATAAAATACATTAACAAAAACCCTCAAGTACAAATGGATTAAAGACCTCAATATACAACAACATTGAACCTGATAGAAGGGAAAGTGGAAATTAGTCTTCAATGCATGAGCACAGGAGATCACTTTCTAAATATAATCCCAGTAGCATAGACACTGAAAACAGCAGTAAATAAATGGGACCTCCTGAAACTCAGAAGCTTCTATTAAGCAAAGGACACAGTCAATAAGCAAAAAAAGCAGCCTACTGAATAGGAAAAGATCTTCACCAACCCTCCCATCAGACAGAAGACTGATCTCCAAAATATATGACGGTGGAGGCTGACTGAGAAACCAAGGACAATGGCGATGGGCTTGGACTCTACAGCATGGACGGGCTCACTGTGAGCCTTGTCAGTTTGGTTGCTCACCTTCCTGGACTTAGGGGGAGTTGGAAGGACCTTGGATTTAACATAGTGAAGGGAAGCCTGATGATTCTGGCCTGGAGAGGGAGGGAGTGGGGGTATGGGTGGAAGGGAGGGGAGGGAAGAAGGAGGAGGAGGCGAGAAGATGGAAATTTTTAATAAAAATGAAAAAAAGAAAACAAAACAAAAAACCCTCAAGATATTAGACATCAAAATTCCAAATAATCCAATAAAAAATTAGGTTCATATCTAAACAGAGAATTCTCTACAGAAAAATCTCAAATCGCTGAAAGACACGTAAAGAAATAATCAACATTCTTAGCCTTCAGGGAAATGCAACTTAAAACAACTCTGAGGTATCATCTTACACCAGTCAGAATGGCTAAGATCAAATGCACCAATGATAGCTTATGCTGGAGAGGATGTGGAGTAAGGGGAACACTCCTCCATTGCTGGTAAGAATGCAAACTTGTATAACCACTCTATAAATCAGTATGGTGCTTTCTCAGGAAATTGGAAATCAACCTACCTCAAGACCTAGCAATACCACGCTTGGGTGTATACCCAAAAGATACTCAATCATTCAAAGGGGCATTTATTCAACTATATTCATAGCAGCATTATTTCTAATAGCCATAATCTGGAAACAACCTAGATTCCCTTCAAATGAGGAATGGATAAAGAAAATGTGGTAATTTGCATAATGGGGTACTATTCAGCTGTAAAAAACAATGACATCTTGAAATCTGCTTGCAAATGGATGGAACTAGAAAAAAACATCCTGAGTGAGGTAACCCAGACCCAGAAAGATGAGCATGGTATGTACTCATTCATAGTGGATACTAGCTTTAAAGCAATATGAGTTTATAGTCAATGACCCCAGAGAAGCTAAGTAACAAGGAGAACCCTAATACAAACATATATACATCCACCTGTAAAGGGGAAATAGGCAAGATCTCCTGAGAAAATTGGGAGCATAGCGGTATGGGAAAAAGGGGGGATAGAAGGGGAGAGGAAGGGGAAAGGAGAGTGGGAGGAGAACTTGAGGGAACTGGATAGTGGAGATGGTGTAGGACAGAGATGGAAAGCAAGGAAAGAGACATATTGATTGAGGGACCCATTATGGGGCTAGCAAGAAACCTGACACTAGATAATCCAAAAGGACGACTCAAGCTAAGACCCTAAGCAATAGTGGAGAGGCTGTCCAAACTGGACTTTCCCTGTAGTCAGATGGATGACTATCTTAAAACTCACCATAGAACCTTCATCCAGCAACTGGTGGAAGCAAAGGCAGAGTCACTGCACTGGCCTGATCTTCCAAAGTCCAGTGGAAAAGTAGGAGGAATGAGAACATGAGCAGAGGTAAGACCATGATGGGAATATCCACTTGAAACAGCTTACCTGAGCTAGTGGGAGCCCATGAACTCTGGCCTGACAGGGAAGGAACTGGAATAGGACCAAAGTAGGCATTCTGAATGTGGGTGACAGTTGTATGGCTATGGCAGAATGCAGGGTCACTGGCAGTGGGACCAGGATTTATCCCTACTGCTTGTACTGGCTTATTGGAACCCATTCTATTTGGGTTCTTGCTCAGCCCAGATATAATAGGGAGGGCCTTAGTCCTTCCTCTAAGCAATGTGCTAGACTTTGTTAACTCCCCATGGGAAGAAGCCTTATGTTCTGTGAGGAATTGATGGGGGTTGAGATTGGGGAGAAGGTGAAAGAGGGGAGGGAGTGGGAATTGGAATTGGTATGTAAAATGAGAAAAGATAGTTTTTTTTTTAAAAAATAAAATAAAAATATTTAAAAAAGAAATAAAAAAGAATAAAAATGTTATTATTTTTCTAAGCATTTTAGTTTTTTGATGCTATTAATGGAATTTCTTTCTTAAGCAGACTTTTGATTATTTATTACTAATGTGTATATATATGTAGTTATTTCTGTGTATTAATATTGTGTTTTCTAACCTTGCTATGTACACTTACTGAATCTAATTTTTATATATAGATATTTGAGAAGTTTTGTTTTTACAAAGACCATGTCATCTGACCATAATTTGAATTGTTTTTCTTCTGTTATTTCACTGACTAGAATTCTATGTACAAGGTTGAATAAAAGTATTTAGAGAAGATATACTTGTTTTGTTTTCAGTATTATAGGAAAAATATTAAGTTTTCATCATCAAGAATAATACTGCCCTGAGATGTACCTGTAGATTCCCTAAAGAGCAAATTAAGAACATTCCCTAATCATCTTTATTAGCTGGATATTTACAAAGTTTAATCACTGTTGTGCCCTGCCAAATACATTAACACTCATTGTGAAGGCCAAATCTGTTCTTTATTAATATTGTGTATTAATTAATTTATTTTTTGTCCTTTTGAGATAGGTATCACTGTGTAGCTCTGGCTGTCTTGGAACTCATTATGTAGACCAGTCTTGCTTCACACTTGTAGAGACCTGCTTGCCTTGCCTGCCAAAGACTGGAATTAAAGGCATGCACTACTCTTCCCAGCCTAAATTTATTTTTATTTTTTTCTTTCAATATATTTGATGATATTCTTTCCCTTCCCTCAACTCCTTCTAAATCCTCCCCAAATTCCTAATCATCCAATTACATGTTGCCTCTTTCTATCTCAAAAAACAATTAAAAATCAAAGCAAACAAGGAAAACCTCCAGTAAAAAAAAGACCTTGAATTTTTGAGAATAATTTTACTTGTATATGTTGTATAATCTGTCTGGAGAGTGGGTGGGGGTAGGCTGGAGGGGAGGTGAGGGGTTTGGAAGAGGGATAGGAGGGAGAACTGTGATTGGAATGTAAAATGAATAAAAAAATAAACCAAAAACAATTTCTGAAATAGTACTTGTGGTAAGCACACTCATTTACTCCCACTTTTCATAATGTTTAATTAAAGTTGTCACTTTCTTTCAATAATTGTATATAACACACAGCACTTGTCACATACTTTAAATCTGAGCATCAGAAATACAAGAAATACGAGAAGGATGAGAAAGAAAACAGAGGGGGTAATGATCAACAGTGGAGCATAGTCCAGTTTATGGACAACGTCCAGCTCCACTGCTGGGTCATTTGAAGTCATTGAGTCATTGTGTCATTGAGTCATTATGAGAACTGAATCACTGTTCTCATAAAAACACCGATGGAGACATTAAACAAGTTCTTTGAAATGGAGGGTACTGCATTATCATCCATCATTCCCGTTGGACCCTACCAGAAGTCCTTGAACTGTAACCATAACAAATTACATTCTTTTCAGTTAATGCAGACTCTTATTTTGAAATGTGAGCCTCTACCTGCTTTCTCTATTATAAAATAAACGCCTGAAGGATAGGAACTAGTTCTGTCATATCTGGTTTTCTAAAACATCCAGCACAGTGCTGCAAATAACAGAATGCCTTAATCGTTTCTAATAATGATAAATTTAATAATACTTTCTTATAGAAACTCCAGCATATATGGAGACTAGGTCCTCTATCACTACAGGACTCTTATGTCACACAAAATTCTGGCCAAGAGAACAAAAGCAGTATTTTTCATTGTGAATCATGAGAATATGATTGGAACTCAGCCTAAAGATGCTCTGGCAGAAATGTAAACATGCAAACAAGGTTGAAATATCTGAGTCAAACGAGGAGTGGGCTAACACTAGAAGCATGTAGGCTATATCTGGAACACAACCTATAAAAATAAAGACGAGAGACATACCAGCAAAACCAAATCTACAATCCATACTCCCTACGTACGTCACACAAGGCTGGGTCACCAACAAATAAACATTTCCAAGTAGAGATATGGACAGAAGAAGGTGGGGAAATATGAAGTGCATGCCCAAGCCTTTGGGTGATAGTCAGATAGTGAGGATGTCATTCCACTGGAGGTAGCCTAGGAGCCTCACCTACTGAAGACTTATGAAGCAGAAGGGGTGAGAGTTTTGGTAGTATTTGATGCAAACTGATAGCAAAGAAATACTTTTTAAAAATGATTTCCACTGACTTTTACTGAAGGCCTTTCTGCACTGATATTTACTACTACTATTATTATTGAATAGAATTTATAATTTAAAAAAGTTTCAGTCAGTAGCAAAATTTAGAGGAAAACATGGAGATTCCAAGTATCTCCTCCTCCATATATGTACAAGTAGCTTCATTGCTGACATTCCCCAGAAAGATAATACATTTGTAACAAATAATGAAACTTATATACACATTATTATCATTTAAGAACCAGAGTTCCAGCCAGAGTTTCTTATTTATGCTGTATATTTAATGGGTTTTTTACAAATGTGTGATGACATGATTCTATCTTTTATTATCACAGATCTTTTTCCTGTTGTATAATTAATGTACTGTTTCCTACTTCATCTCTCTCACACTATAACCTCTGGCAACAATAGATTTTTTTATTATCTAGGTAGCCTTAACTTTTCTAGGATATAACTTTGTTGAAACTCTAGAGTAATCAATATTTTCAAATTTACCTTTTCACACTCATTCATACCTCTACTTTTTTCTTTCTTTTTTTATTAATTTATATAATTTTACAAATTTTCACCTCTTCCCCTCCTCCCATATCCCTTTCCTCCCCCTCCCTCTACAGTCCAAGGAGCAGTCAGGGTTCCCTGCCCTGTGGGAAGTCCATGTTCCTCCCCCATCCACCCAGGTCTAGGAAGGTGAGCATCCAAACAGACTAGGCTCCCACAAAGCCAGTACATGCAGTAGAATCAAAACCCAGTGCCATGTCCTTGACTTATCAGTTAGCCCTCCTCGTCAGCCACGTTCAGAGAGTCCGGTTTGATCACATGCTCCATCAGTCCCAGTCCAGTTGTCCTTGGTGAGCTCCCATTAGATCAGTCCCATTGTCTCGGTGAATGGGCGCACCCCTCACGGTCCTGACTTCCTTGCTCATGTTCTCCCTCCTTCTGCTCCTCATTTGGAACCCTTCACTTTTGAAAAGTGATTTGGTTCCTCTTCAGAAGACTGTTTAAAAAGAAATCACACTGATTTTATTATGACCACACGGTTTCTGAAACTATTCTTTCCACTGCTACTTTATAAGTTGGAGACGTTCTTTTCCCCTGATGGCCTTTCTTCAACTCTGCCTTTTTTCCCCTAGCATTCAGTTTAGTTTCCTCTCACGCCGCACCTAGTTCTACTCTGCCCTATCACAGGTCAAAGCATCTTCTTTATGAATTAACCAATTAAACCAACACATATACAGAAGGACTTCCCACACCATTTAACCATTAGTCTAAACGGACCTTTATATTTATGAATATATTCAATAACAATTGAATGTTCTTCTTTGGCAAAACACCAAATGGCAAACAATGCTAGTACCACGTGAGGGGCTGGAGGACCTGAGAGCCCAGTATTAGATGGCTCCAGAAGCTTCTGGAAAGGGTTCCACAGCCGTTTTAGGGGCTGAGGTTGCAGTTGTGGTCACTGTTCAGGTAGAGACCATGGCCGTGATTGAGACTGCGAGGCTACTGGAGGTGACTACAGCTGAAGACAAGGAGAGGATCATATCATCAAGCTGGGCTGCCTAGTCAAAGACATGAGTACCAAGTCCCTGAAGGTGATCTCCCTGCCCATTAAGGAATCTGAGATTATGGACTTTTCTTGGGCAGATCCCTAAAGGATGAGGTTCTAAAGATCATGCCAGTATAGAAGTAGACTCTGGATGGCCAGCAGAGCAGATTCAAGGCTTTCCTTGCTACTTGGGACTACTGTGGTCATGTTGGTTTGGTGTTAGGAGCTCCAAGTAAGTAGCCACTGCCATCTGAGGGCCCATCATCCTTGTCAAGCTTTCTAGTATTCCTGTGCAGAGACGCTACTGGGGGAACAAGAGTGGCAAGTCCCATACTGTTTCTTGCAAGGTGACAGGCTTCTGTGGCTCTTTATTAGTGCATTTCATCCCTGCCCTGGAGGCACTAGCATTGTCTTTGCTCCTTTGACCAAGAAAATATTGATGATGGCTGAGATTGATGACTGTTACACACCAGCCAGGGATTGTAATGTCACCCTGGGAAACTTTTCCAAGGCCACCTTTGATGCCTTCTCCAAGACCTACAGCTACCTGACTCCCAACTTTTGTAAAGAGACTGTGTTCAGCAAGTATTTTTATCAGGAATTTACTGATCATCTTGTGAAAACCTGCACCAGGGTTTCTGTTCAGAGGACCCAGGGTCTGGCTGTAGCTGTCACAGAGGGGAGGGGATTATGTCAGAAAAAATAAGTGAATTGAGTCTATTAAACTCTCTCTCTCTCTCTCTCTCAAACACACACACACACACACACACACACACACACACACACACCAAGAATTTTTGTTTATAGATAAAATCATATATATGATCATTAAAGAGAGATAACAATTTTCCAAAAATATCTATGACCTTTGAAAGTTAAACACAAGAGAGGAAATTCCTGTCATCTCTGTAAACCTTATTTAAGCCTCACAGAAGACAACATTTTAAGTTGTATTAATTACCATTCTCATCCTCTTATTTCATTCCTTGTAAGTCCTTACTTAAAACAACTGGAGAGATGGTAATGATGGAGTCAATAACCTAGATTTCTAAGAGAAAAATCAGCCACACAAAGCAGGCACCCTTAACAGCAGGCCACAGCTGAAGCTCTGGTAGTATTTATGCCTCTAAGTTCCTGAAAAGACTCAAAAGAGGTTATAATGACAAAGCCCTCTTCACTTGGCTTTATTGTAGGAGAGGACACTTGTTTGTTCCCAGCTGCCCAGACCTGAAATAATCACTCAGAAACTATATTATTTGAACCACTGCTTGGCCAATAGCTTAAGCATAGTTTTTGTTAGCTCTTCCATCTTAATTTAACCAATTTCTTTTAATCTGTGTATCACCACATGGCTGTGGCTTACTGGCAAAGTTTCAGCATGTCTATGGTGGTGGCTCCATGGCTTCTCTCTGCTTCTGCCTCTTTTCTCCCAGCATTCAGTTTAGTTTTCCCTACCTCACTCTATTTTGCCCTATCACAGGCTCAAGACAGTTTCTTATTAATCAATAATATTCATGGCATACAGAGGGGAATCCCACATCATGGCTTCTCAAAATTTTTTAGAGGCTGGATATGCACATCTCTGTAGACACATGTGAAATGGCCCCATTTGATTTAAGCTTGATCCAATTACTTTATCTGAGATTGAACATCATTGTCTTTGTACATGATGTTGTGCATGCTTAGGCAAAAATATGCAAGAGAGAGATTCATACATTGACTAAAGTAGCTATTTGAATGCCAGTCTTACACTTCTTCAAAATCTTATATAGTATATAGTTATACAAGATTTATACTACAAATAATCTATTACACATATATACTACAAAAGTATATAGACATTATGTATGTATACAGCATGCTCATACATGTATTATACATGTAAGTATAGTTTCATGTACATTCAGACATGTATCATATGTAAAATATACATATATAAATATCAAAATAATATGAAATATGGTATATTTAGTATTTTATTTTAATGTATTTATATTTTGCCTAAGAACAAAAGAAAATTACAGTCCTGATCATTGTTCCAACTGGTAGTTTGCTTTCTTTTTTTTAAAAAACCCTTTGTATTAGTGTATCTCTTTGTGTGTGTGTATGTCTGTATATGCATGCATGTGTGTGTGTGTGTGCATGTGTGTGTGTATGCAGATATGCAGATGCTCTCATTACTATTATTTGGAGGCCAGAAGAGAATGTTAGATGTCTGCTTCTATTACTCCCCAGATTATTTCCTTTTATCAGAGTCTCTCCTTTTACCTGGAGCTTCTGAGACTGTCTCAGCAAGTCTCCCAAATCCTGTTGTTTTTATCCCCCTAGCATTGGGGAAGATATATGTGTGTGGCCAAGCCTGACACTTTAGTCTGGTTGCTGGGGCTTTGAACTTGTTTTGCAGCAAGCACCCTAAGCCATTTTCCCAACCTATCAATTGGTAGCTGCTTAATATCATTTAAACTATTAGCATAAGCATTTAAACAGAATTTCAGTTTACATTTCTGATTTTAATATGTTCTTATACACTGAACGTAGATCTTTCATTGAGTACGAAGACATTTTAACCTTTTTTGAATTTAAAAAGCAAAATACATTAAAGAATTCATTTTGTCTTTGTACACCATGATTATTAAATTCATTATGCTGTATTTGTTAAAAGACATCTTTCCATTTTCAAAGTGACAACTACATATTCTTCTGCATCAAATAGAAAAGCATTTGACATGCTCCTGTCTGGAAGAGTGCCTATTCTAAATTTCACACATGTGGGGAAGAGAAGAGCAAATGCAGAATCAAATACCTTCATTTCTGAGCATATAAATATGTCAAAACTGCCAGCTCCTTCTGATGTTTAACTTCCTGCTTACATACATGGCAGTTTGTTTTCCTTGGGATATCATGAATTAACTTTCAAAAGATAATGCTTCATGCAAAATCCATTCTAATTAAAAATCCATTAATTAAATCAAGGCTCTATGACATATGATAAAAGATGACCAAGGGTTTTTTAAAATTACACAAATTAACATGTGCAGGAAATGCCATATAATATAATAATATAGCTATTCTTATTTAAATGATTAAAAATATGCCTTCTTCCTTTTTCCCTCCCCACTTTTTAAAAAAGCTTTTTATTAATTAAAAAGATCTATGTAGCCCCGACTGACCTAGAACTCTCTATGTAGACTGGGTTAGCCTCAAACTCACAGAATCTCACCTGCCTTTTCCTCTCAGGTGGTGGGCTTATAGGCATGTTCTACCATACCTTGTCAAAAACACATTTCTTAGATTTAAAATAATTTGTGTCAGAGGAAATATTATTGTGAAAAACATACAACAATTTTTCAAAGCTTTCTGTTTAGTAGTAGGTGCTGAAGGCCATGGGCCTGAGTCAACTCTTAGTGTGGGATTCCCACTCTGTATGCTGTGAATATCATTGGTTAATAAAGAAGCTGTTTGGGGCCTGTGATAGGGCAGAATCGAGCTAGGCAATGAAGACTGAACTGAATACTGGGAGAAAGATGGTAGATTCAGAGGTTGTAATGTGGAGCCACAGGCTGTGTTCCTGCTGCCCGGATCCTGGCCGCCTGGCTAGTTTATGCCCTGAAATAACAACATACAAATTGTATTCTTTTAAACACTGCCTGGCCCGTTAGTTTCAGCCTCTTACTCACATCTTGATTAACTCATATCTAATAATCTGTGTAGCACCACGAGTGGTGTCTTACCGGTAAAGATTCAGGACATCTGACCTGGTGGCTGGCTTCATGGCAACTTTCCCAAAGAGGAGAGGTGGGGCAATTGTCTGAGTCATTTACCTTACTTCCTTCTTCCTGTTCTGTCTACTCCACCCACCTAAGGGCTAGCCTATTAAATGGGCCAAGGCAGTTTCTTTATTAACAAATGAAATCAACACAAACAGAAGACTCTCCCACATCAAGAGATAATCCATGTAGCCCTGCCAGCGACAGACACAGAATGGAACCTTGCCAGTAATCCACAGTCATGTGGCAATATACAGGTTAATAGAATTGGCTTAAATTAAGATGTAAAAGCTAACCAATAAGAAGCTAGAGTTAATAGGACAAACAGTGATTTAATTAATACAGTTTCTGTATGGTTATTTTGGAGTTGAGCAGCCTGAAACAAACAAATGGCCTCCTACAACAAATTGGTACACCAACATGGGTAATTACATTCACATAAAAGCCTGAGAGACATTAAAAAGAAATTCCTGACAAAAAAGAACAGAGTTAAGCACTATTTAATGCTGTGGTTCATTTAAGAGAGGTTTTCCTGTCAGTAGTAGCAGGAAAAACAACAACAACAACAAACAAACAAAAAATCCACATGGTTTCAAAATGGCAGTTTCCTGGGCTGTGCTGCCAATATGAAACTCAGGCTCTTTCATGAGACCGTGCATTTAAATGGGGTTTGTGAGCAACATGCTACAAATTGCCTAAGGGTGAGACATAGATCTGCTGCATACTTGGAACTGGGGCAATGTACTCGGCTTGCAGAGGCAGTGAATATACCTCCATCATGTTGGGCTGGGCAGAGCCAAAAGGCACAGCAGCCTTAATCCTAGTCATGCCACAGCTTAGCTTTTTAAGAAGAGCTCCTGAGCTCTCCCCATCCTCCCCTTCTCATTTTTCTCTCCCCATCTCCCCTTACCCCCATTCCATGCCATCCCCAAGTTCCCAATTTTTGCCCGGCAATCCTGTCTACTTCCCATATCCATAAAGATAACTATATGTTTTTCTTTGGGTTCACTTTCTTTATTAGCCTCTCTAAGATCACAAATTATAGGCTCAATGTCTTTTATTTTTGGCTAGAAACCAATTATGAGTGAGTACATCCCATACTCATTTTTTTTGGGTCTGGGTTACCTCACTCAGAATAGTGTTTTCTATTTCCATCCATTTGAATGCAAAATTCAAGATGTCATTGTTTTTTACCGATGAGTAGTATTCTAATATGTATATATTCCACACTTTCTTCATCCATTCTTCCATTGAAGGACATCTAGGTTGTTTCCAGGTTCTGGCTATTACAAATAATGCTGCTATGAACATAGCTGAACAAATGCTTTTGTAATATGATAGGGCATCTCTTGGGTATATTCCCAAGAGTGATATTGCTGGGTTCTGGGGCAGGTTGATCCTGAATTTCCTGAAAAACCACCACGCTGCTTTCCAAAGTGGTTGCACAAGTTTGCATTCCCACCAGCAATGGATAAGTGTACCCCTTACTCCACAACCTCTCCAGCAAAAGTTATCATCGGTGTTTTTGATTTTAGCCATTCTAACAGGTGTAAGAAGGTGTCTCAAAGTTGTTTTGATTTGCATTTCCCTGATTGCTAAGGAAGTTGAGCATGACCTTAAGTATCTTTTGGCCATTTGAACTTCTTCTGATGAGAATTCTCTGTTCGGTTCAGTGCCCCATTTTTAAATTGGGTTAATTAGAATTTTATAGTCTAATTTCTTGAGTTCTTTATATATTTTGGAGATCAGACCTTTGTCTGTTGCAGGGTTGGTGAAGATCTTCTCACAGTCCGTAGGTTGCCTTTTTGTCTTAGTGACAGTGTCCTTTGTTTTACAGAAGCTTCTCAGTTTCAGAAGGTCCCATTTATTCAATGATGCCCTTAATGTCTGTGCTGCTGGGGTTATATGTAGGAAGTGGGGGAATGAGATGATGGGATAAAGGAGGGGTTGATATGGAAGTTTATATCTTAATTAAGGGAGCCATTTTAGGGTTGGCAAGAAACTTGACCCTAGAGGGATTCCCAGGTGTCCAGGGAGACGTCCCCAGGTAGTCCTTGGACAGCTGAGGAGAGGGAGCCTGAGATGGCCCTATCCCTGGAATCCCAACAAGGCAGGGAACCCTGACTGCTCTTTGGACTCTAGAGGGAGGGGGAGGGGAGTTCGGGAGGGGGAGGGAAATGGGACGTAGGGAGGAGGTGGAAATTTTTTAATAATGAAAAAAGAATTCCAGTATACAATGTTTGCTTATATGAAAATATCCTATGTGACTCAGTATAATGTACAATGGATATACATGATAAAATTGTAAAATAAATAATAATAAAATAACAGCAGTAAAATAAAAAAAAATGATGATGATAATAATGTTGGGGACTGAGAGAGAGCTCAGTGGTTAAGTGTTTTCTACACAAGCATCCTGGAGTTTAGATTCCCTAGAACCTATGTAAATGCTGGGTGGGAGTGGCAGCCTCTGTAATTCTAGCCTTCTGAAAAGGCAGATCTTGAGAAAAAATTTGCCTGATTAGCCAGACTAGCTGTATCTGTAAATTCTTGGTTTGATTAAGAGACACACCTATGACCTGACACAATGGTATTGCATTTGATTCCATGAGACACTTTCACAGTGAATAAGATGTGAGATGAAAGAATGAGTTCCAACACTAACCTCAGGCCACTGCACATGCAGCCATACATATATGTTGACATACATATGTGCTCCAAACATGCAACATGCTCACACACGCAAACTGGTAAAATAAAAGAGGAAACAAAACAAACAAAAAATAAAGTAGTAATGATTTGCTGGGGAAAACTGCAAAGCAGGAACAGACAGGTAGCATTCACACAATGT
This sequence comes from Arvicola amphibius, assembly GCF_903992535.2. Taxonomy (NCBI): domain Eukaryota; kingdom Metazoa; phylum Chordata; class Mammalia; order Rodentia; family Cricetidae; genus Arvicola; species Arvicola amphibius. The sequence goes on from NC_052048.2 coordinate 170,138,586, forward strand.
CAAAAGATAGAACAAAGAAAGAGAGGTTTGGTAAGAAGTCCTGATTGTTTCATTGCTCCTAGAACATCTCCTCCATATCAAGAGGTTCCCTAGGAGTTTCACTGGGTAGAAATGGCCGTGCTGCGTACCACCTGCACCTGATACTCTAGTGTTCAGCTGGGATGTTTAGTAGTGCTCAGATAGTTTATGTGATTACAATTCTAAACACAAGCACATTTTAATGATGAACATAAACCTATAGAAATGGCTATCATACTCATTTATTGGCTGTAACTATCTTGGAGGCAGTATGGTTTTAGCCTCCATGCTAGAGCAGCTCCTTGTGGTGAAGGAGATGGATGCTGCCAGCTTAATGCATCCCACAAAAGAAAAGTTCTCACATTGATTCTCAGCCTTCCACCGATACATGCTGGGCCTGCTGTCGCAAAAAGCTTGCATTAAGCTTCCTTGTATCTTTTTTACTAGAGTGCTTTATGTTTTTCCTGCAAATGCCTTGGACTAAGATACACTGAATGAGCTCTCTCTTTCTCTGAGTAACCTTACCCCTGAGTAGTCACTTATGTGTATCCTAGCCATTTTATATTGCAAAACCATTCTTATTAGCATATAAGTCATTCTAAATGTAACCTGTATTCCTGCTAGAAAAGGCACAAGTTCAATATGTCCTATTTCTCCTTTAGCACTGTAAAAGCTGAGAATATTAATGGATCTCTCATCGACTTTTCATTTCCTCCTACTTTCCTGTTATAAACTGTGCAAATATTGATTCTTGGTGTCAATGATTGCTTTTCCTTGTTCATGCTTCTTTCATTTCCAAGTCCAGGCAGCCCTCTTATAAAAGGTACTGCATGAGTGTTGTAAGGAGCTGCTAGTTAGTTCCTGGCTGCTCAGCCCCAAAATAATCACACAGGAACCATATTATTTAAATCACTGCTTGGCCCATTAGCTCTAGCTTCTTATTGGCTAACTCTTTTATCTTAATTCAACCCATTTCTAGTAATCTGTGTATCACCACAAGGCTGTGGCTTTCCAGGTAAAGTTCTGGCATCTGTATCTGGCAGGGCTACATGTTTTCTCTCTCACTCTGCCTCCTTTCTCCCAGCATTCAGTTTAGTATTCCCCACCTACTTCTGTTCTGCCCTGATCTGCTATAGGTTCAAAGCAGTTCTTTAATTAATCAGTGGTAATCACAGCATACGGAGGGGAATCCCACATCACAACAAGATTACAAAAGTTGACTCTCAGAGTCAGTCATTATATAGACATAGCTGATCACATTTATCCACCAAGTCATTTTGGGCCCCAAATCTATCATTATTTGTTCTCTATTCATGAAAACACAAAGTCCAACTTCAGTATGTTCTGTAACCATTAGACACTTTGAGCAATTTTCATTTAAATTAGTTTAGAAGTCTAAATTCTATTTTAATGACAGTTATTTAAAATTCTCCTTTAGAGTTTTAGTTTCAAATGTCAGACCAATTAAATAAGACATTTAAATAGTTGCTTGCATTCATTACTGAATAATTGTCCTTAATCTATAACTATTTGCAAAGTACGTTTTTTAAATTACTGACCATGCAGCAGCTGTGTTATAATCTAAAGATTTTTTTGTTACTTTTAGTTACTGGTCTTAATGTATGAAAGTCTCATACTAATCATGCTTAATTTTAAAAATAAAATACTCCCTCCTATTTTTAAAGCTTTCAAAACAAGAATTCATAGAAAAGACAATTTGGAGGAAAAGTCTTTAAATACATTAATATTTTTTACTTTTTTAGATTACATAATTATTATTTTTACCTATTTTATTTCCAATTACTAGAATTTGGAATTTTTCAAGCATCAATAAAATAAGCTCATGTTTACTAATTAATTGACTTTGTCTCTCATTCAGCTCCTTATAATTTGAATAAAAAGAAATGTTTTTCTCATGTGGGAATGAGTTTGAGAATAGATTTTAAAAACAAATATTTAAAAATTAGAGAATAAATATTTTTATAGAGAGTGCTCAGTTCCATTTCCCCCATCTCTTCCCATTTATATATGATGGAAAATTCCATGAAAATTTCACAAAATGTATTTTTAAAAGTTCATTTCTCATCCTGATTTATGTCCTTAAAATTCACCATGGACTGCTCAGAACCCAGGTCTGTCACCATAGTTTTATGTGAGAATTGTTCTTGTTCTCTTTCAATATTTTGTTTAAAATTAGACAGAAATTTTGACACTGGGGGCTAAACTGTTTTGCCTTTACACTGGCAAGTGTGGATAGTGGGATAATAGCAGGTAATGTGGCAGCCATGAGTGAAAGGGCCTCTCGTGAGATGATGGAGGGGTGTTGACAGAGGAGCAGTTTTGTCAGGTTCTGGAATGAAATGAGGAGTGTGATTAAAACTTGCCGGATCCCAGCTACAAAACAAACAAAGTCATTGCAACAAAGAAATTACTAGACAAGCCATGAAAAGGGGGACAATTTCGTGTGTCCCTCTGTGATGACTAATCATGGTTGTCAACTTGACTACATCTGGAATTAACTAAACTCACCCCAAAATGCTTAATTTAAAGTGGGAATTTCTGCTTCTAATCCAAATCTTTTAGGTGGGAAGACACGCCTCAATCCAGGTCTAATCTGGGCCATAGCTTCTGCTGAAAGTCTATACAAGGACATGGAAGAAAGAAGCGTTTGCTCTTTGCCTGCATAATCTCACCTTGCTAGCAAGGCCATTCCTTCACTGGCATTAGAATCTCCTCCTTCTCCAGGATTCCCTGAAGATCAACTGGGTCAGCTTCTTGGACTGAGCCACTCCTGGATTCTTAAACTTTCCATTCTTAGTCAGTTACTACTCCTAGATTAGCTGAACCACAGAGCCTATAAGTCATTATAAATTTTTTTACATAATATAATAAATTTGACTAATACAGTGTTCTCAATATATTTTATAATATAATATATTTTGTATAATATCTTTATATAATATTTATACTACAAAATAATAACATACAAATATATTGTATAATAAATATTATATAATAATAAAATATTGCCTATATAATATGGAGTTCCATATATTATATGTCATATATTGTATATTATATAGAATATATTCTATATAGAGTATATTCATTCTATAAATTACATTACTCTAGAGAACCCTGACTAATACACCTTTTTTTCACAATGGCTGATATCGGGAGTGTGGAGATCACTTGGTGTTTTTTCCCACCTTCTCAAATGGCTTTGAATCTTGTTGTGCCAGGCTTGCTGATTGATTGTTGTTTTATTCCTTCATGATGAAGCTTTTGTTTCTCACCAGTGATGTGGAGTTCATGCACATGAGGTCTACAGATTTCTGCAGGCTTGACACTGACTCAGTATGTCCTTATACTGTGATTAAACATGACAATCTCATTTTATTTTGCTCTTATGGTTGACTCTGGGAAGGTGACATGTTTAAGATCCTTGGATTATTAAGTCAATACTTTTAATAAAATCTAAAATGTGGTTTTCAAATATCAGCTTTTCACAGATGCTCATGACCTCCATTTCTAATGTCTTCCTCAATAAAAAAATCTATAGCTCAAGCACTAACAGAATGATTTATAATGCATTTTGACCATCTGAAAAGCTTCAGAACATCTCCAAAGACAGCTATCCTCTAGGAGGAGAAGAAAATGCTTTCTCTTCCAGAGGAAGTAGCGCTGCTTAGAACATGGTGATGGTTAATATTGATTTTCAGTTTGACTGGATCTAGAAATGCTTTGGAGACAAAGCTTTGGGAATATCCATGAGAGATTACCTACATTAGGCTAATTGAGAATCCCATTAAATATAGGTGACTGGGATTCCAGGTTGCATTAGAAAGAAAAAAACTAACTTAGTATGAGCTAAGTTAGTCTGCGCTAAGCATCATTGTCTGCTTCCCAACTGTGGAAGTGATGTGACCAGCTGCCTAAGCCCCGACCACTGTGATAAACTGTACCCTCTACCTGGACCAAGCCTTTATGATCCATCTGGATTAAATCCTTTTTTTTCTGAATTGATTTTGTTAGGTATTTCATCATAGTAGTCGGACGAGAAACTATGATGGAAAATTGGTCCCACGAAGTGGGAATGTTGCTGTGATTAACTTGATCATATGGTTCTTGGACCTTTGGAATTGAACCGGAGGTGAAAGAGTTTGGGAATTTTGATTAGAAAACTCTTTTAATACTGTAAACAGAATTTAATGGTCCTTTCTCATGGAAACTTGGAAAATAAAAATGCTGAGACAAATGAAGACAGTAGAGACATGTCTAACAAGGCTTTAGAGGGGCACTGGGTTCTAATAGGAGTTTGGCTAGAAACCACTTGTATGATCTTATGGCAAATCCTCTAGATGAATTCTTTTCATGTCCTGAAAATGGGAGTGTGGTTGGATTGAAAGACAATGAGCTAATTTGTTTAGGGCAGGGTATTTTAGCACAGTATCAAATGATGGACTATGGTTTAGTTGCTGCTCAGAGCTCCTTTTCAAATTTACGGTGAGAGACCAAGCAGAAGGTGTGGAAAGGTGACGTTCGGTCAGGAAACTTGTGTGAATAAGTTCAAAGTTAAAACTTTCCTCACTATACTCCCACTCTTCCATTTTAGAATGGTGATATTTCTCCCTGCCATTTTATGTTGGAAGTGTGTAACTTGTTTTTTGACTCTATAGTTAAGACATTGCCAGAGTTTCAGAAGAAACGCTTCACTAAGACCTTTGAAGTGTGGGATCTGTTGAAGTCTATGAGAACTTTTGAAGTTGGGCTGGGTGTATTTTGCATTCTGAGATGGCCATGAAACTTAGGGACAAAGAGTGGAAGGTTGTGGCTTAAATTGATGTATCGGGTATCAAACTGGGAAACATTGCACTTGTGATGGCTTATAATGACTGTAAATTTGATTGAATCCAGAATCACATGGGAAATAAATCTATGGACATATCTGGAGAAATTTTTTATATTAGTTTAATTCAGGTGTGAAGACCTACCCAAAGCATCCATGACACCATTCCATGAGCTTGAACAAAAAGATAAAAAAGGAAATCACTGAATAAGTGCAGGCATCTCCTTTTTCCTGAAGTGATATAACCAACCACTCTTACACCTGATGTCACATTTCTCCTGCCACAATGAACTGCAACCCTGAACACATAAACTAAAACAAGCCCTTCCTTCCTTGGGTTGCTTTCATCAGGCATTTTGTGGAGCAACAAGACCTGTGACTGATACAGTCACCTTTAGAGCGCTTCATGCCTCTGCATCATCTTCCCAAGTCTCCTTAGGTCAAGAGGGTCAGAAGTTATCTAGCAAAGTCACAACTATTATTAGAGATGTGTTTGGATTTGCATCATCTGTTGGGCAGAGGTCCCTGACACTCAGGCAGGAAGAACTCCAGCCTACCATCTCTGCTTCTTGTTTCTTGATAAAGAGGGTGTAAGTTGTTGGTCTACTGCTTTGAGTTCCTATAAAGATCCCACAAGGCAGAGGATACAGCTAAATTATTATTTAATGTCTGAAAATCAGCTACATTCACATTGATCTGATTATTTTGGTGGACAAAGAAGCGTCCTGAGATCTGCCTCCTGTACTTGGCCCATTGAGAAGTCTTATGTGACTTAATCACTCAATGAGCTTTACTCTTTTAAAATTTTTTTTCTCATTTTTTAATTAAAAATTTCCATCTCCTCCCCTCCTCCTCCCCTTTCCCTCCTCTTCCTTCCACCCATATCTTCACTCCACCCCTCTCCAAGACAAAGAGCCATCAGGGTTCCCTTCACTATGTTAAGTCCAAGGTCCTCCCAGCTCCCCCTAAGTCCAGGAAGGTGAGCAACCAAACTGACAAGGCTCACAGTGAGCCCGTCCATGCTGTAGAGTTCATGCTCATTGCCGTTGTCCTTGATTTCTCAGTCCTCCTCCACCGTCAGCCACATTCAGAGAGTCCTTATTGTCTTTATTGAGCTATATATTTTTCTCCGCTCCCCACCCATCCTCTCCCCTCTGCTTCTACCCTCTCCCATGGTCTCCATGATGAGCTTTACTCTTTTAGTTGTCCTGAGTACTGGAGTCAAGTAATACATATTCTTTGATATTCTATAAGAACTCAAATGGGTCAAAGTAAGTTGTGGGCATACCATTTTGAATTTAAGGCATGCCCCTGACCAAAAAACAAGCGAAGAAAAGTCAAAAACAAACAACAAAACTGACACAAATGATGCTTAATTTTTAGGTCAAGATACACCACTTTGTCTTACTTTCAAAGAACTAATCTAATGGTAGAAATGAGCCACTTTTATAACTGTTAATTAGGAAGATCTTACACAGTTTCATTTATGAGTACAGATTTCAGGGGTGTGGACTAGCAGGAGTGATTCTAAGCAACACATAATTGAACCCTCTCCCCATGACCCCTTTTTTCCTCTGGGGCTATGTCTGACCTTAGGGTAGAGGTAGTGTGATCATTCCAGATGCCTGAAATTATGCTCATCCTTTGAACGTGGAAAATGCTGAATGCATTTAAGACAGCCTTTGAATAGAAGCACACTGTTCTCACTCTCCAAGCTATATGAAAAGGGACTAATCTGTATTTTTGATTAAGCCTCAAGGCATTTTAAAATACATTTGGGACCAACAACTTTCTAGGGCTGCATCAACATAAGTTCACCTTCATGTCACAATTTAATTGTGATAGTAACATCTTGTTGTTTTTAAGAGGCAGGATGGAAAAATAGCAGTTGAATTTCACTATCAACACATACTGTAACTAACTTACCTTACAACTATCCCAAGAATTCTGAATCTCTTCCCAGTCAGTACTAAGCAGTTCTAAGCTGACATCCTCTGTTGTCATGAAGTGATGTTTACTGTTACATTCACTACAGACACAATCCAACAAAAAACTATAACATTATTGGTCTAATTTTTCAGTATTATTCCAATGAAAGGCCATAACTTAGCATGAAGTTTAGTCAGTAGGATTAAGATTTTTAAAACATTATTTGCTAATCTTATAATTGTAATATTAATTCAGATTATTTTTGCAAAGTTACTCATAAAGCATTTGTTAGTCCATCTGTCATCAAAACTAGCTATGTTTGCTCAAGTGGGCAACTCTTATGTCACTATATAAATCAAATGGGGTGTGTGCATGTCTGTAGGTAATACTCAATTTTTTATGTATCAGAACAGATGTCATTATAAAGTCTTTTGAAATAGTAATAACTTCAAAATTGCTTGTGAGTTCATATGCAATTATTTTGAAGGAATATTATCTATCTGCTAAGAGGCAAAACTGTATAGGGATGAGCTACTGTAGTCAAACAGAGATGACCTCTATGCTAAAATAATTATAAAATTACACAGTTACACTGTCTTGAAATAATTGTAAGTTTGTATCTTCCCTCCTTAGACTGAAAGTTTCTGAGAGCCAAGGACCATTCATAAAGACATAAACCAACGTTCTCTAGCATAGTACCTAGCACACTGTAAAAACCCTGAAAAAGTTTGTGGGATAAAAGAATTAAACTCTTGGTGAATGGCAAGCTTTGTTACACTAAATTTATAAATGGGGAGAGGTGTCATGGAATGATGAATATTACCATGATGGTTCTGAGATACTGAAAGGGACCGTTGGGTTTGGAATAAGTACAGTGTAAAGCAAGGATGTTTCAGGTAAGTGACTTTTTTTTATAAATCAACAATGAACAAAAATAGACAGATGTGAGTACAAAGTCATCTGAAATCAAGTGGGATGGTGAGCATGAGGTGTTTGGATGACAGAAAAGGGAATCGTTGATAATTTATAATTAATAAGGAATAAAATGAAACACAATAGATTATGTCCCCAATGAATTGAAACAATGTATAATAAGAATAGGGAAATGCTATGTATAATGACATAGACATTAATCAATTGGTCATTCAACTAACCATTTCAAGTTCATATTCAGTATTGTGTTGTAAGAAGACCACATGTTTGTTTCCCAGCCACCCCAAAGCTCGGACCCGAAATAATCACACAGAAACTGTATTAATTAAAACACTGCTTAGCTCATTAGCTCTAGATTCTTATTAGCTAACTCTTACATCTTAATTTAACCCATTTCTAGTAATCTATGTATCACCACGAGGCTGTGGCTTACTGGGTAAAGTCCTGGCATCTGTGTCCAGTGGGGCTACATGACTTTTCCCTGACTCTGCCTTCTTCCTCTTAGCATTCAGTTTAGTTTTCCCTGCCTACCTTGCTATAGGTTCAAAGTAGTTTCTTTATTCATTAATGGTATTCACAGCATACAGAGCAGAATCCCACATCAGTATTGCATGTTTTAAGTAAATTTGTCAGAATTCACATGGTTAAAAGGCTTAAGGAAAGAGCTTAAGCCCTAGAATTTAGTTTAGAAAAGATAAAGTATTGGATTCATATAGATACAGGTGAATCAGGATGCTGGAGAATTAATTTCAGGGTAATATTTACACGCAGGACAATTTCATAGCTGAAAAATCCTGAACCTCGTGACAGACTGCCTGCTCGGTTATCCTGAGAGGGTAGAAAGGACTTCAGCACATGCCAATTGCACTAGGCAAAGGAGGACACCGGTGCTGACACAAGTTCTTTGATCACAGGAACTCTGTGTCAGTTTTCAGTGCTGTATTCTACACATCCAGCACAGCCCTCATACAGAGCAAAAGCAGTCATTTGAGGAGCAAATGAGAAAGCGAACAAATTGTTGCAATACTTGTACCATAGTTCATACTCTGTTGCTATGCCTGACTACCACAGACTGGGTAATGAATAGATAGAAAATGTATTCAATTTGTAACTGTGGGGTAGAGGTTGCATGTTGTTGAGATTCTTTATTATAACAAGGACTCTTGGAGTCTGGGGGCAGCACAGGAAATTACATGGTGAGGGGTACCTGCTAGAGACGGAGGCAAACTGACTTATAACACACTTAGTGATATTAAGATAGCCCATTCACCCACTAATTCACTAATCCATGAATGAATTACTCCAGCCATATGAGCAGAGCCCTTGACCCAATTATCTCTTGATGATTAAACTTAGTTCCTTCTCTAAAGAACACACAATTTGTATAAAAGCTCAACATGAACTTTGGTGGGAAGATGCAAACTATAGCAACTCCCAGGTGCAAAGTCAACTAATATATTATGGACTGAGATTAACACTTAGAGGTTTCTAGTTATCTATATTGATCTATCATCTATCTATCTATCTATCTATCTATCTATCTATCTATCTATCTATCTATCTATCATCTATCTATCATCTATCTATCTATCTATCTATCTATCTATCTATCTATCTATCTATCATCTATCTGTCTGTCTATCTATCTATCATCTATCTATCTATCTATCTATCATCTATCTATCTATCTATCATCTATCTATCTATCTATCATCATCATCATTATCTATCTATCTATCTATCTATCATCTATCTATCTATCTATCATCTATCTATCTATCATCTATCATCTATCTATCTATCTATATTATTTAATGATGTAGCCTTATATCAATGTCCCTGTGCTCCAGTGACTATATAGTGACCTAATGAAGGAGGCAGATATAGATATATGTTAATACTATGTCATATATCTCTATTCTGCATATAGGAGGACAGAAAGGAATGAGAAGTGAGGAATGTGAAAAGGAGGATGCATTTGTGAAAGTCTCAATGCATCCTGGCCGAGAAAGGGAGACAGCATTGGAACCATGTGCTGACTCTGTACAATTCTCCTTGACGGAAGCATAATGATTCAGCATTCATGGATGAGCAAGTTTAGATTCTGATTACATAATTATAAAGCCACAGAATGCACAATAAGACAACAGCAGAGCTTAGAGTGTGATTTTGGGGTCAAGCATTTCAGACCTCAAGTACCAATCCAATGAACTTGGGCCTTATTTTCTGGGAAATAATGATCTGGAGAAGAGAAGGGGGATGGATGTAAGTACCCAAATTTAGCACAGTGTCTGACTCCTCTCCTGCCATCTTTGTTGAAGGGATACTCTCACTACTGCTCACCAAAATCATGGACTCTTACCTTATTTCAGTTTTACTGATTCTGGTTGTGATTGCATCTCTTGCAGAAAAAAAAGTGAATGTGATGTGAGGGTGGGAATCATCATAAAGGTCCATTGAGTTAAACTATTTATTGGATAAACTGAGAAATAAAAGAATTGAAAGGTTTTGAGAAAGTAGACTAGAGATAGTACCTGGCAGGCTAGCTCACCGTCAGTTTTTACAATTTTCTTATACTTTCCTTTCTTAATACATTTCAAATAGAAAAGGCAATGCATTAAATACTGTTTAAAGGTAAAATATCTGATGCCTGTCTTCCAACTTCTACTTGCCTCTAAATTTATATTTATAGGCGGGTATATGTGAATTTCTAGACCTGGTCTTTTTATTCATGCAACGATGTGAAGACAATAGCCTTCTGTATGTGTAAGGTGTCATCAGTATTTTTATTAGGGTGGCCACAATATCACGTGACCTTTCCTAGGTACTTCTTAGAAGAAAGGGAGCTCTGGTGTCCCCTCTTATAAGGACACCAATAACATTACATGCATTCCACACTCATCTAATGACCTTGTGTAACCCTGATTGCATCCTAAAGGTTGTAGTTCAAAATATCTCACTGAGGATTGGGGCTTAAATATTTGGGCTTTGTAGACATAATTCTATCTATATGTTATGTAGTTTTCCCTGGGAAGGCATGCATGAATACCTATTCACTCAGATAGACCATAAATATGATAAGTTTTTCCTTTACCTAAAATAATTTTTGCTTTTAAGATGAGCCATTATCTTCTCTTAGAAAACTCTGTGTAGAAACCTGTGCTCTGCTTTCACAGCCATGGGTCCCCAGCACAGAACCTTTCCTGTCATTGCTGCTTTTAGTTAATTTTAGACATTGGTACTGATCTACAAAATATGGCAAATGACAGTTTTGAGGCCATGTTGTGTTGACAAAGTGTTCACTGAAATTATCTGTCTATCTACCAGCTGTCTGAATCTTACTTATCTAAAATCCAAGGTTACTGTGTGAGTCACCAGCTCTTTTAAAATGACTAATTTCTTCTTTGTTTTCATTTAAAACTAATCAGCCTTCTCTTCTACACAGAGTGACAGCACAACTGTTATAACCAACACGATCTAAAATCCTCTTTCTTCATCTCTTTGCAAATCATTACTGTCAAGTTCTACTGGGTGCATATCATTTACCGTGTTCACTCAAGTATATGCTGAACACCTGAAATTTCTCTTTGTTTTCCTTGTCTGCCCTTGGCTTCCTCTTTTAATTTTCCTCATTTGAATTCTCTTTCTCCTTGTGAATTAAAATACTTGGGGTCATATAATCACTGTCTTTCTTTCCATGTTTCTGGGACAAAATACCTAAACAAAATCAACTTAAAGGTTGTGAGGTTTATTTTCGTCCATAGTTCAAGGATACAATCTATTATAGCAGGGAGTCATGGGAAGAGATGGAGATATTGGTCATATAAGAAACAAAGTAATTAATACATATACACTAGCAATCAGTTTGCTTATTCCACTTTGCATCATCAGAATCTCCCACCCAGGGATGCCATCCTCAGTGGGTATATTTCCCTCTCAATTACGGTATTCAAGATAACTCTTCCATGGACATACTCACAGACCTACCCAATCTACACAATACCTCCTTGAGACTTCCTTCTCAAGTAATTCTAGATTGTGTCAAGGCAAAAGTGACCATCAAACTTATTTACTATGTTTACAGTTGTCTTTGTGAGAGATATCAATATTCATTTGTGTATATAAACATATGTGTATTTTAAGAACAAAGAAAGTACCCAAGTGAAGAAATATTTTAGATTCTTACCACTTAAAATGTTCCATAATAGCGAATTGGGGGAAAACTCTATATAATTATGTGGTATGGTTGGTTCATCATTGTAGTAGTAAGCCTCTTAATGTATATGGCTGCTGGTCCATCCTTACTGGTTATGTGTGAAGCATCTCCATTTCTTATATTTAAATTTTTACCCTTTAACAGTGTCTTTTAGGGGACAAAAATAAATTGAGTAGTATTAATTTGCCAATCTTTTCTATTTCCATAACGCTTTCTATGTCATGAATAAAAATCAGTTTCTACTATATGCTATGAAGATATATTCTGATTTTATCACAAAATGGTAATATTTTTGCACGGAATTGGTTTGTATAAAGAGAGAGCTAGTCATAACCTACAATGCTTTGCCTGCTTGTGTGTCCCAGTCATCTGACTTTCAAATGGACAGATTATCTAAAGAGTGTTGTCTCAAAAGCAAATGCATAAGAGGGGAGTAAGTAAGAAAACCCACTCAATTACTTCACTAAACATCAGGAAATCAAAATCTAAACTGCAGAGATCTAAATTGTTCTACCCTGGTTAGAACAATTGTTACCAAATAAGCAAAAATAGCAATTGCTTATAAGGATACAGAAATACATCATTAATAGAAATATAAATAACTTATAGCCATTATAGAGACTAGTAAAGAAGTTACAAAAAAGTAAAGAAACCAGTCAGTCAAACAAACAAACACACAAACTAAAAACAGAATTACCATGTTACTCTGCAATCTTACTTTTGGGTATAAATATAAAGAAAGTCAAACTTGCATATCAAAATGATTTCTAAAAAAATGATTTCTGCATCCCCTTATGTACTGTAGATTATAATAATTAAGACATAGAATCAGTCTAGGAATCCATCAATACATGAATAGACAAGGAAAACAGCTCAAGTAGGCAATGGAATATTATTCAAGACAAAGAAAATGCTATATAAATAGATATATGTGCAGTAGAATATTATTAAGTTAACAAAGAGAATGAAATTTGTCATCTGTCTAAGCATGGGTGTATTAGAAGATATTAAGTGCAATAAGCCAAAATAGAAAGACAAATGTCATATGATCTCTTTCGAGCAGAGAAAAGAATAAAATTCTCCACGTATGAAAAGGCAGATGCTTAACAGGCCCAAGGATACAGTTAGTGAGAAAGAGTAACTTTTAACATTTTCATGAAGAATGAAAAGCTGTGGTGGCCTAGATAATTATATAGTTATTAGAGAGAATGTTGGATGACCTCAGCACAAAAAAAATAACAGGAGATATATATGTTATCTACTAAGACCTAATAATTACATGTTGCATACATGGATGTCTTGAAATGTCATATTGTATACTATATATGTCTCCAATTACTATGTCAACTAGAAACTAAAAATATTGAAAACAGTCTATCATTTATAAAATGATTAAAGTTTTTTTCCATTGTGAGTTAAGAATTTAAAAATGGATATTGATTTTATTAAATGCTATTTCTGTACTTGAGTTTTTAAAGGATACTCCCTCAATCTGTTATAAAGATAAACGACATATTAAATCAACCCTGCTTATCTTGAATAAAGTCACTTTGATCAAGATGGTTCTTTTTGCAAGGGACTGAATTCAGATTGCATGTTTTGCTTCAGGGTTTTTGATTACTTTGAAAATTATGATGCCTCAAAGTGCCCTTACTGGTGTAAAACCTGTGTAGTCTGATAAACTGAAGATATAGTTACTCTTTTCCTAAGCCTTTGAAGTTTTATATATTTCCTTATTATGTGTCTAGAAAGTGCATCATGAGTAATGACTCATCTTCATTGCCAGCTTGTCTAGAAACACAATGGTGTGTGTATGACTGTGCAGGGTTTCTTAGAGCAGTTTAACTAAGGAGGAAGACCTTACACCAGTGGCTGGAGTCCTGGACTGAATAGAAAGATACAATAAGAGGAAATCACCTGATGAAAAGCAGCATTCTTCTTTCTCTGCATTCTGCCTGCACTCTCTGTACCATCCACCTCACAGTCCTGTCACCATCCCTTCCTTGTCAAAATGGGCAAGGAATACCATCAATGAGCTAAAATGAACCCATTTTCAGCATTTGGTCACAGCAGTGGGAAAAGTAGCTCATACATCATGAACTGTCAGTGTAAATGACTATAACTAGATTTATTTTTAAACACTGATTCATTCATTACTTTTTGTGGCTATAGGTTTTATATTTTTTATTTTAATTTATTTTGGTGGATATGAAGGTTTGATTTATAATGTTCCCCAAAGGCTTATGAATTTGAATATTTGGTCCCCAGTTGGTGGAATTGTTTGGGGGAGGATTTGGAGTTGTGGTCTTGTTGGAGGAGGTGTGTTACTGGGTGTGTAGATATGTGTAGAGGAGCATGGATTGAGTTTTCAAAAGTCTGTGCCATTCCTACTGCTCTCTTTTTCTTTTTTTGTGGATCAAGATATAATCTCTCGGCTACTATTCCAAAACCATGCCCACCTGCCTACTGCCATGTGCCTGCAACGATGGTCATAGACTGTACTCACCCTCTGAAACTGTAAGCAAGCCCCAGATTAAATGATGTTGTTTATAAATTGTATTCGCCATGTTATTTTGTCACAGCAACTGAAAATTAACACAGTGTGCTACATTTTTTAATAATCTGTTTTATTTAATTTTAAAAATCATTTTGATACTGATTTCAAGTTTGTCTCAATGCCTTTACAAAGACTGTCAAGAGTAAAATCTGGGTATAGTGGCACATACGTTTAATTCCAGCACTTGAGAGACAGAAGCATGAAGATCTCCATGCATATGAAGCCCGCCTCATCTATATAGTGAGCTCCAGAACAGGCAGAGCTACATAGTGAGACCTTGTCATAAAAAAAGCAAAACAAAGCAAAAGGATTAATAGGAAAATAAACATTTCTAGTAAAACATCATTTGTTTTGTATCACAAATGATTGCCTGCCTAATTTCTTTGCAAGTATTAATAGGTAATACCTTTAAAGAAACTCAAGTTGAAAGAATATCATTACTCTGACCTCAAAAGCTAATACTAGCACTAAGGCATAAGAAGCCCTCTTATGAGTTGTTAGTGGAGGTTTTCTAAGAGACTACCAAAACATTGTAGGCTATTGCTGCTGTCTATGATTGCCTCCAGGAGGTGGATGGCAAGTGCCTGTTGCTGAAGACACCGTGTACTTCAGACACAGGACTCTGCATCCCAACATGAATGCCTCCTCCCTGAGCTTTTATGGTACCAGAAAGCAACATGCAAGCTTCTAAAGGAGGGAAGCAATCAACAGTCCTACACAGTTAGGACTATGTCCTATCTATGGACCACAAACAACCAACATGGCATAATACCCCTATAGGTACAATAGTGACACACATACCTTAGTGGCAACCAACAGTTCTTTAGTTAGACTCACTCAACAAGAGGTGGATCACACCTGGTAGTGGAAACATGGCTAGCTACTGAAGATGTGTAATGTCATGGTCTTGGAGGAGAACCTGCAACTGCCACTTTACCAGCACAATTTCTAACTATGCTCTAAATAGTTATCTTACACCTACAAAAAGTGGAAACTTCATACGCTGTCAAAGAAAAGTCTGCATCTGATAGAGACCACTGCAGAAAGCCACAACCAATCAAAATGCAGGACTGTGGAGTACAGTATTGAGAATGCTTAAGGGGAAATAGTCTTTCCCAGAAAAAACACACAGCAATTGGTTACCAAATGGTCAGTCCTGAAAATAAACATACAAGTAACATTATAATGACTGAGCAGGTTGTATTTGTGACCTTAGGAGTGTGTGTGTGTGTGTGTGTGTGTGTGTGCATGTTTGTGTGTGTGTATGTGTATAGCAATAATTAAAGTAAAGGGACCTATGAATTTGAAAGACAGCAAGCAGGAGAGGTAGGCACATGGAAGTGTTTGAATGGAGGAAAGGGAAGGGACAAATAATGTAACCATACTCTAATCTCAAAAAAATAAATAAGAAGATAATTTCTAAACAGGCCATTCCCTCTGTTGTTTCAAATGTGTGTACTATTTCAGGTTAGCTGGAGTTCACTTATTTGGCCTCACGTTAGAGTGGTATTATTAAATTGATGTAAATGAACAAAAAAAGGAAACCAAATCTTGATTATTTGCACGTGAGAAAACAATCTATTCCTAGCAATAAGGAAAGATTTATTTAGTTGATGTGGGAGTCCCCTCTGTGTGCTGTGATTACCATTAATGAATAAAAAAACTGCCTTGGCTTGTTGGTAGGGCAGAACTTAGGTAGGAGTGGAAAACTGAATGGAATTCTGGGTGAAAGAAGGCAAAGTCAGGGAAAAGCCATGGAGCTGCCAGAGATAGATAGGCTGAAACTTTGCTGGTAGGCCATGACCTCATGGTGATGCACAGATTAATGGAGATATGTTAAATTAAGATGTAAGAGTTAGTAAATTAGAAGCTAGAATTAATGGGTCAAACAGTGATTTAATTAATACAGTTTCTGTGTGGTTATTTTGAACTTACTGGCCACCTTCTACATTTAGTAGACATTTTTATCAGTTAATACTAAGTGGTGCAGAGACTCGGGAGATGGTTTGCTGAGAAAGTGTTTTTTCTCTGTAATAACAGGTGGGAATGAGTTTGAATCCCCAGAACCCTGTTAAAAGTCAGACATGGCTGAACATGCATGCAACTTCAGTATAGAGACAGATTCTGAGAGCTCATTGGCCATCTACTCTGTCTCAGTGAACTTCTAGTTCAGTGAGGGACCCTGTTTCAAGACAATAAGGTAAGCCAGGCGATGGTGGTGCACACCTTTAATCCCGGCACACAGGAGGCAGAGGCAGGTGGATCTCTGTGAGTTCTAGACCAGCCTGGTCTACAAGAACTAGTTCTAGGACAGGCTCTAAAACTACAGAGAAACCCTGTTTTGAAAAACCAAAAAAAGGGTGAAAAACAAGGTGAGAAAGGATCTATCTGACTTCCTCTGACCTGCACTTGGGCACACTGCACAGTGCACCTTCACAGTATATTGAAAGCTCTAAACATATTGGATAAAACCAAAACAACAACAACAAAAAAACAGAAGCAAGCTGATGTAGCTATCCTAATATATAAGAAATAGACTTCCAACTAAAATCAATCAAAACAGCCAAAGAAGGAATTTCATATTAGTCACAGGAAAAATCCATCAAGAGGAAATCTAAATACTAAACATATATACCCCAAATACAAGGGCGCCACCTACATGTTGACAGAAATTTCTGTTCTGCCCAGTCCCTCAACTGTTCAGTCCCAAAGAAACACAAGAAGCCCACATCAATTGTAAACTGGATGGCCTAGTAGCTCAGTCTTTCTTATTAACTAATTCTTATACCTTAAATTAGCCCATAATTCTTGTCTGTGTTGGCCACGTGGCTTGATACCTTTTATCAGTGAGGCATTCTCATCTTGCTTTCATTTGGTCTGTGTGATGACTGCAGACTGAGCCTTTCCTCTTCCCAGAATTCTCCTGTTCTGGTTGCCCCACCTATACTTCCTACCTGGCTACTGGCCAATCAGCATTTTATTAAACCTGTACAAGTGACAAACTTTTACAGGATGCAAGAACATTATCCCACAGCACTTACATATGTAAAAGAAACACTACTAAAGCTTTAATCACACTTTAAACCCCACACAGTAATAATGGGAGACTTCAACTCCCCACTCTCACCACTGGACAGTTCTGCCAGATAGAAACTTAACAGAAAAATAAGCGAAATAACAGATGTCGTGACTCAAATGGACTTAACAGATCTATAGAACATTCCATATAAACATAAAAGAATATAACTCTAACCAAACAAGTAGAAGACCTGTATGACAAGAACTTTAAATCTTTGAAGAAAGAAATTGAAGAAGACACCAGAAAATGGAAAGATCTCTCATGCTCCAGGGTAAGTAGAATTAACAGAGTAAAAATGGCAATCTTACTAAAAGCAATCTACAGATTCAATGTGATGCCCATCAAAATCCTAGCACAGTTCTTCACAGACATTGAAAGAACAATACTCAATTTCATATGGAAAAGCAAAAAACCCAGGATAGTCTAAATAATGCTCCACAAAAAAACAAACTTCTGCAGACATCACAGTCCCTGACTTCAAACTCTAATACAGAGCTACAGTACTGAAAACAGCCTGGTATTGCCATAAAAAGAAACAAGAGGACCAATGGAACTGAATCAAAGACCCAGATAGCAATCCACACACCTACAGACACCTGCTTTTTGACAAAGAAGCAAAAAATATAAAATGGAAAACAGAAAGCACATTCAATAAATGGTGCTGGCATAACTGGATATCAACATGTATAAATGAAAATAGACCCATATCTATCACCATGCACAAAACACATGTCCAAGTGGATCAAAGACCTCAACATAAAACCAACCACACTGAACCTCATAGAAGAGAAAGTGGGAAGCACACTTGAATGCATTGGCACAGGAGACCACTTCCTAAATATAAGCCTAGAAGCACAGACACTAAGAGAAACAATTATTAAATGGGACCCTCAAAACTGAAAAGCTTCTGTAATGCAAAGAACATGGCCAACAAGACAAAACAACAGCCTATAGAATGGGAAAAGATTTTCACCAACCCTACATTTGATAGAGGTCTGATCTCCAGATTATACAAAAAAACTTAAAAAATTGGTTTCCTAAGAACTAATAATCCAATTTTTAAAAATGAGGTACAAGCCGGGTGGTGGTGGCACACGCCTTTAATCCCAGCCCTCGGGAGACAGAGGCAGGTGGATCTCTGTGAGTTTGAGACCAGCCTGGTCTACAAGAGCTAGCTCCAGGACAGGCTCTAAAGCTGAAGAGAAACCCTGTCTCGAAAAAACATAAATAATAAATAAATAAATAAATAAGTAAATAAATAAAAAAAAATGGGGTACACACATAACCAGAGAACTCTCAACAGATAAATCAAAAATGGCTGAAAGACACTTAAGGAAATGTACATCACCCTCAGCTACCAGAGAAATGCAAGTCAAAACAACTCTGAGATTCCATCTTACACCTGTAAGAATGGCCACAATCAAAGACACTGGTGACAACTTATGCTGAACAGGATGTGGGGTAAAGGGAACACTCCTCCATTGCTGGTGGGAGTGCAAACTGGTACAGTAATTTTGGATTTCAGTATGGCAATTTTTCAGAAAATTAGGAAACAACCTACCTCAAGATCCAGCAATACCACTTTTAGGCATATACCCAAAGAATGATCAATCATACGACAAAGGACATGTGCTCAGCTATGTTCATAGCAGCATTGTTTGTCACAGCCAGAACCTGGAGACAACCTAAATGCCCTCGACTAAAGAATAGATAAGGAAAATGTGGTACATTTACACAATGGAGTACTACACCACAGGAAAAAAATGACATCTTGAAATTTGCTTGCAAATGGGTGGATCTAGAAAACATCATATTAAGTGAGGTAACCCAGACCCAGAAAGACAAATATCATATGTACTCACTCATAAGTAGCCTTTAGACATAAAAAAACACAATTCATGATCCCAGAGGACCTAGACAACAATGAGGACCCTAAGAAAGACATACATGGATCTAATGTACATGAGAAGTAGAAAAAGACAAGATTTCTTGAGTAAATTGGGAGCATAGAGACCATGGGAGAGAGTAGAAGGGGAGGAGAGGGAAAGGGAAGAGAGAAGAGAAAAATATATAGTTCAAGAAAGACAACAAAAAGAACAACACACATAATATTATACAGAATTATATAATATGTATTATTCATATGCAACTGGGAGAACTCCCACATATCATACCATATTCCCACAGCTAAAGAAAACAGCTAAAGAAATGGGGCTGCTCAGCTGCCGGCCAGTTCCTATAGCGATACTGATGAATTCCTTGCATATCACCATAGAACCTCCACCTGGCGATAGATGAAGAAAACGACTGAGCCCCACATTGGAGCACCGGACTGAGCTCCCAAGGTCCTAATGAGGAGCAGAAGGAGAGAGAACATGAGAAAGAAAGTCAGGACCGTGAGGGGTGCGTTCACCCATGGAGACAGTGGGACAGAACTAACAGGAGATCACCAACTCCAGTTGGAATGGGACTGATGGAACATGCGACCAAACCGGATTCTCTGAATGTGGCCGACGGTGGGGGCTGACTGAGAAGCCAAGGACAATGGCGCTGGGCTTTGATTCTTCTGCATGGACAGGCTCTGTGGGAGCCTTCTCAGCTTGGTTGATCACCTTCCTGGACCTGGGGGGAGTTGGGAGGACCTTGGTCTTAACATAGAGTAGGGAACCCTGATGGCTCCGTGGCCTGGAGAGGGAGGGAGGGGTGGTATGAGTGGAGGGGAGGGGAGGGAAGGGGGAGGAGAAGGGGGAGGAGAAGTGGAGGAGATGGAAAATTTTAAATAAAAAAAATAAACTATAAAAAAAGAAATGGGGCTGTACATGCAGATTCCAGTCAGCGTCCACACACACTCAAGCCTTTGGAGTTTCACCCTGTTAGAAATGGTTCACAGCAGGTAGATCCAAAGCCCACCTAACACACTGGAATCATGACGGCTTCTTGTTTGTTTTGTTTTGCTGCATCTTTCACTGAAAATTTGAAGGCAGTGTTTCCAATGTTGCATATGTAGTCTCTCATCCCACAGAAGGATCCCATTGATCAGGTCGAGCCTGCTGGTTACCGTCTATGCTTTGAGAACTATTTATTTCAGTGTATCGTTTCCCAACAAAATTAAGCTTTTATAAAGAACATTTGCTCTACTAGAAAAATCCACACAATTCTTAGTCTCAATAAACAGTAGTGATAAAGTGTAACATAAGTGGTGTATGCAGAACCTCATGTGCGCATTACGCTTCAAGTCACGTATTAAGGATCACACAGAGCAGCTCCTCTTTAGCTTTGCTTTTTGAGGGCTCTGTTCTTTCTATTACAATACTAACTCATGAAAGAGTTCCATTTCATCAATGAGTTACTTCCTTGAAAGTTATTCTGCTAATTTTAGTGGACCCCCCCAGACTTGACTAAAGTGCAATTTTAAGTATTGAAATATTTCATTTATGTTCTCTATTAGTAATACATAATCTTATATTACTAGTTACAGTTCTCCAAATAAGTATTAGGACACACACAGACAGAAAGACAGACAGACAGACAGACACACACACACACACACACACACACACACACACGATTGTGGCCATTATTTATTTGTTTTACAGTCCTGAGGACTGAGCAGAGAGTCCCACACCTGCTAGGCAGACACCGTACCATTGATCTATATCCCCAGCCCTAGAGGCATTGTTTATTGTGAGGAATGGACTTTTGTGAATACCGAAGCAGAAAAGCCCTTAATCCTGCAATTGACTAAGTAAACACCCAGGAGAATCTAAAAACCCATGGAGGGTAATTCTAACAGAGGTATTCTATGCAGATGGAATAGAATATGAATACATGTGTGTGTATGTATGTATGTATGTATGTATATATGTATGTATGTATAGTGTGACTGCTACCAAGCACTGACCAATCAGGCTGAAGAGTGGAGCCATACTGGAACTCAGTATTTTTCTTAGCTGCTAAGAGATTTGTCCCTCAGCAGTGACTATAGCCAGGACATTTGAGGTGAATAGAAGTCCACGTTGTTGTGTCTATTGATAAACCTCATTCTTACCTTCATACTCAGTTTGCTGATGAGTCCTTATACAATGACAGCAATGAACATGGAACGAATCTGGCTGATATTCACAGAATAAGTCATCCAGCTACTTAATGTTAAAATTGTCCTCTGAAAAGTCATTCATTGGTGAATATTTACATGGGAAAATAAATATATTTGTGGGCTTTTCCCCATTCAGAGGGGTCTATCCTTACTTATCTTCCCCCAAATTTTCCTATCAATTTTTCAATCATGCTCTTTCCATATTACTAAACATCAGCCAAATCATTGATCACGGTCCATGAATAATTTGTATATGATCATACTGTTAGCTATTTCTATTTTAAAGCAAAATGAACAGCTAAGTACCCTAGTTGGTATTCTGTTCACCAGGTGGATTTTCCTTCTTTGTCATTGTATGAGGTGTTGCAACACCAGTGTGTGTAGGTATAAGTGAGACCCGTCTTTTCTCTCTCTGTCAGCTGACCAAAGGGAGTTTCCCAAGAAGCCATAGAAATAAGGTAGGAAGAAGAGGACCTTGTAGCAGGAATAAAATCATGCATAGTAGAGCCATTTATTCGTGTATCTATGCCTCTACAGCTTGGTTAAACCCATTAACATGGCTCTTCTTTGATGATGGAGTGTGGCTCCTTGAGTGTATAGCATGGGGATAGAGCATTCATGGTCACAAGAAGAAGCTCAGGTCTCATAGAAGCTTGGCACACCATTAAGAATCTAGACTCTACTAAAGCAGAGTATCAAGCCAATACGCATTTCACAAAAGGATAACTGTAATTTTCAGAAGGTGTCAGGGTTTTGAAGAAAAATCTTAAGGACTTAGGAGGTTATTCAGTGATAGGGACTTGGCAAAGGGTCTGAAGAGCATCTTTATATGCTATCCTCACTTTGAACGCTATTGAATCTGTCACATCATGTGATCAGAGTGATAAAGCAGTTTTCTTTTCTTTTTTGGGGGGAGGGTTGGTTTGAGATAGGGTTTCTTTGTAGCTTTGGGTCCTGTCCAGGAACTAGCTCATGTGAAACAGGCTGGCCTCAAACTCACAGAGATCTGCCTGCCTCTGCCTCTTCAGTGCTAAGATTATAGGCATGTACCACCACCTCCCAGCAAGTAAAGTAGTTTTCTAAGCTGTTGTAGAGCCTTCTTCAGACATTGACCCCACTCTATGATGGCATCTTCTTTAGGTCACTTGGAAATGGTTTAAAGTAATATCAAGTAAGGACTATGTTTCTTCCAAAACACACAGAATCCAACTGTTCATTGTACCTCTTACAGTTGTAGGGGAGACCAGATGAAACACATCATGCTTCACAACAGAGGGTACATGTTAACAGGGATGCTTCCCACCGTCTCACAATCACATGTTTTACCAGTAAGTCTAGAGTAGTTGGCATTTATTGCTCACTAGGTAAGTCATGCTAATATCATCAATACAGTATCCTACAGAAAGGAAGGAAGATCAAGTCCTTGTGAACTAATGGGCTCCAGGGTTGATATACTTGAGGTATCAGCGGGCAGGTGGATAGATAGATTGTCCAGCTGTAACAAGCCTTCATATGAAATTCCTTTTCAAAGTTATGTTGTAAAAACAATTTGACAGATAACCAGAATCAAAAGATGTGTTAATTAGGTGAAAAATAAAAGCCTGCCTGGTTGCATAGCATCTTTAGTTAAACTTGACACTTGGTTAAGTTTACAGTTATATTCTCCAAAATGCATCTATCTTCTGAACACGCTAATTAGACCATTTGAATGTGGGTACAATGAGAATCTTTACTTTGCAGCTTTGCTTCCTTGATGGTAACACTAGTCACTGCCATCCCACTCCATGACTGCAGTCATGATTTTGGTTTACTTATTAAAACTAGGTAAAGCTTCTGCTTAGCCCTTCCTGAAATAATATCCCCTTTTCTAGAAGTTATGGAATGAATGCGGGTGTTCTTCCAGTTTCTGGATATGCTGGTTCTAGCTATGTCTTTCTAAACTGGGGAAACACCACAGGATGTGTTTGAGAACCTACTGAATTCATTATAGACGCATTTAAACTACAATTTTGTTGATTGCATGAACTTCATAAGTCGTTGCTAAGAGTAGTGGACTGGCTATAAACCCCACAGTCATATTTTGGGGTCTATTGATATGAGTCTGAATTTAGAGCTAGACTTCAGAAATCTCACTACTTCCCATTTGCTAATAAAACTGTCTTGGTAAAAAGTCATAGATCCCTTTGGGGAAAATTTGAGGGCGAGATTAACAATATTAATTCTTTTGGAAATCTGCAAGATACATTTTAAAGGGTTTCCATTCTTCCTTTCATTGAGAGTGTGCTAAGTCTATAAATTGACCAAAGATTGAAAATTGATTGAGGAGTCCTGACTTTCTGCGTTTACAATCAGGTTACACTTGTGTGTATTCGACTTAGAGATTTTCTGTACATACAGATGATCTGAGAACTGAGTAGGCTTCTTGTCTGTTTCACATTTAGAATCACCATGAATAACCAGCAGCTGATGGAGTACACATGTTAGGGTCAGGATGTTTGGTTGCAGCCTTGAGTCTCTTCTCCATCATAGCAACTATGCTTTGGAGATTGAGAAGGACCACTTTGCCCCTCTCATCTCAGGTATGATGAGTGAAGATGCCACACAGAAAGATCTACCTTACTGAAAATAATTACAGAGCTTTTCAAAGAAGCCAAGGCTCTGCTCATACTCACAGAGTTATTACTCATATAATAATGTCTCTGGACTCATAAGTCTAAGTGAAAATGCTCAAAAGGCAAATCCACTCTAAAATTTTTATCTCTATCAGTCTTCAAATCTTCCTGTAAACTGAACAAAGGTATTTCCAATTCACTGTGAGACCACCTTTGGCCCATGTTTCAGTCAAGAATTCAATCAAAGTGTAAGAACCCTTTATACTTCCCCAACATTACAACAGTAAATGTAGCATCTCTGCTTAGTGGGCCCAAGTTATAACAATGAATTTGGACTGACCTAACTTTACATCTTATCTACCATTTTTCTACATATACTTAGTATCCATTATTATACAGGTGTCTCCGACATATCTCTACATGCGTTTAAATTGCAAATAGTTATTTTATAGTTTCGTATACTTATTTATGGGCCACATATTGTACTTAACCTTTAGTAACTTGCCAGGACATGTGTCTAGCTGTAAGACTCAAAGCAAGAGAGAGAGAGAGAGAGAGAGAGAGAGAGAGAGAGAGAGAGAGAGAGAGAGAGAGAGAGAGAGAGAGAAGTGATGAGTTAATACCAATAATCAGTGTTAGGAGGTTCTGGTTCAGGAGAGTAGAGTGACTATTAAGGCTTCCTTGGTCAATGGAAGTTAATCCTCAGGACAGGAAAGAGAGCATACTGTTATAGGGTAAGCTCTTTGAAAGTCAAACTAGTTTATCAGGATTTAGAAGCTCAGTGTCCTCAGTTTCATCAGGATCTTTCCAAATAACTCCGTCCAGTTTTGAAGGATTCTATCATTTCTGAATCAATGCTCTCATGTTAAAAGCAGAGAGACTGGGAGTTGAACTTCTACCAGTCAGTTCACAGTGAGATTTTCCATTTGATTTTCAACAATTTCTGTCTTAGAGAGACAGGAGATAAAAATTTATTTCAAGGCACATATATGTAGTAGGAGGGGCTTCTTGTTGGGGTTTCTGTCCTGTCCAGTTCCCACAGCCAGTAAGTCCCAACAAAAATCACACAGAGGTTTCCATAAGTTATAAACTTAATGGCCCATTAGCTCAGGTTTTGTATTAGCTCTTATAATGTATATTAACCCATTATCCTTATCTATGTTAGACACATGGATCAGTACCTTTTTCAGCGGGGCAGGTCAAATACTGCTTCTTCCGTGATCTGGGCAGGACTGCCAAGGGAGCTTCCTGCTTCCCAGAATTCTCCTATTCTCCTTGCCCTGACTCTACTTCCTGTCTGGTTGTCCCACCTATACATCCTGCCTGACTAATGGCCAATCAGTGTTTATTTAAAACATAATTGACAGAATATAGAATTGTCCTACACCACATATAGATGCTTTCAGGCCTATCACAGTCACTGAGCTGGGTACCAGAATCCAGTAGTTCATCCTTTCCTTTCTTTATTTTGTCCATTAACAATAGAACCAACTAGCTGGGCACAAGAATCCAGTAGTTCATCCTTTCCTTTCTTTTTTTTTTTGTCCACTAACAATAGAACCAACTAGCCAATCTCAATATAATTGTTAATTTGTCAGCAAGTTTAATATTATCATAATCTCTCAGATCTTTGCTTCTTATGAATTACACAAAAGTGTGTTTTAGGACTACCAGTGTAAGGTTAACCTCAATGAGCTCTTCCTGTTACACAAGCTATAGCAATAAGAAGCAAGAATCTGAGAGCCTATGGTAATATATTAATCATTACAGCCATTTTATGAAACAAATAGTCTAAGTACTTATGTAGGTTATAAAACACAAAAAGGTTAGGAAAATTTCCCATATTCACATATGTAGAGAAACAGTACTGAATTGAATTAAGACAGTCTGAGTATAGTCTATTCCAAGTATAAATGCCTCTACTTCGAAGGTCTCTCCTACTGAAAATTTCATTTTTTTGTGACCAGTTTTATGTGAGAAGCTATTTTTAAATGCATTATATTAGATTAACTTTTTTCCCTAGTCTTTGGCAGTAACTCATTATTAGAAAGCAGCATTCATTGTACAAAGGAAATTACAATGGTATATGTTCAGTAGTTGGATATCTACAGGAGTCCAAACCCAGGAAAGAATTATTCACTATGTCCTTTAAACATGATTAGAAAACTAATCTAAAATTTAGGCTTTGATTCTGAAGGTCATCTGAGCAGAGTGAAGGGCAGGAGAATGAGGAAGATTGCAGGGAGTTGGGTATTAATGTCAATTAAATGGCATTTAGCTCTAAGAAGTAAATTAACACTGTATTTCTAGGTTCTTGGCTTTGTATACCAATTAATGAGACTGTGCCTTTCTAATAACCCATGTAAAGCAGTTCATCTACTTTGACAAACAAGTTGAAGTCACTGTAGAAATTCTACTAAAGCTTTGAGAGAGCTATATTTAGATATCAGAGTCTAAAATCTTTTAAACAATTTAAACAACAATGAAAATCTCAAGAAATCATCAAGGTGATTGTCTTGTAACACTGTCTTTTTGGTTGCTTTTATTGGAATTATATCACCTCTAGGAATGAAGAAAACTTTCTCTTCATTTATCTTCCACTATAACCATTTTCTAAAGTATACTAAAGAGAGCATTCAGGTTATCTGTCAAGTTAGGTGGCAAAACAACAAAGATAGGTAAAACACAATGTGTTCCACTTAGTACAGTAAGTATGTAAAACCTCTGAAAAAATATAATGAAAATTCTATTCTATCTATGGCAGTTATATATAAATCAAAATGCAGAACTTTTATATCAAATGGCTTTTCTTCTCATTCACTTGAAATATCTCCTTCTTTACTTTGGTACTATCAGCCCCACTGAACAAATCATCCTGTCCTTTTCTCAACACTCACTGTAGAGTGTACTGGTTATGCATATTCTTGGAGGCCATCCTGGCTGAGTCATCATTACCATCCACCTTCCCTGTTGCAAAGGAATTTTCCCTTAACTTCTTTGCCACATGCTTTGAAAACCTAAGTCAAGTTTTTCAATTCTTGTTTACTTCAAACTTCTGAAGATTTTGTATTATATATTTACATTGTACTGTGAGTAAACCACAGGCTATAGACCTTGACACCCACAGCATGGCACCTGCTTCACAAACCTCAGCTTGTATAGAAGTCCCTTCCTGTCTTAGGGAACTATTGCTGTGATGAAACACCATGACTTAAAACAACCCAAGAAGCAAAGGGTTTGTTTTGCTTACACTTCCACATAAAAGTTCATAATCAAAAGAAGTCATGGCAGGAATACAAGGCAGGAACCTGGTGGCAGAAACTGATGCAGAGGCCATGGAGGAGTATTCTTACTGGCTCACTCCTCATGTCTTGGACTTGCTCAGGCTGCTTTCTTTTGATCCCAGAACTATAAGCCCAGCCATGATCCCATCCACAGTAGATTGGGCCTTCCCACATCCATCAATGATTTAGAAAATGCCTTAAAGACTTATCTATAGCCCAGTTTTATAAAGGCATAAAATTTCAATTGAGGTTCCTCAGTTCAGATGACTCTAGCTTGTGTCAAGTCAACATGAAAACTCATCATGACACCTCCCAATTTGTTATCTGGTCATGGAGTCATTTTGTTCCTAAAGCACCTAGTCCATTCCTTCCTTACAACCTTGACCCCTTCTATTTTCTTTGCCTAGAGAGTTCTTGTTCTGGCTTTTCACAAAAATCATCATGGAGACTTCAGCAGCTTCAGTTTCTTAGCATGCTGGTGTCCCTTAGCTGATTTCTGTCTTCACGCTCATCTTTCTATGTGCATGTACACATGGATTTCTCTATGTTTTTCTTTGTTCAGACAGATACTAACCACTGGACTTGTTGCCCATCCTCTCTAGTGTTAATGTTTATTTACCACTGAAATAACCACCTACAAATAAATTACATTCCTGGGACTCAGAATTAAGACTTCAACATATGAACTTTAGGAAGATATAAGTATTTGGAAGATATTAGAGTTGTTGAAGAAAAGTGTGAGGCCCATGCTACAAGGAAGTGAGTTTAGTTTTATGAAGTCACTATACATACTATTGGCATATTTCTTAAGATATGAATAAGCTTTATAAATTTATCTCATAGTTTTAAACATTCCAAAAGTAGCTTTATATTCCATGGCAATTTTCAAAGTAAGGAAACCTAATTTCTAATGTTCTCTTTAAACTTTTTACTAGATACTGTCATGAATTCAGGCCCGTTCTACTGATAAATCAGTAATTAAGAAATAATTAAGAAATTAATGACTACAAAAAATAGTCTTTCATATTTGTAGACTATGGTTACAATTGTTGATGTAAATCCACAATGAACTGTCACTCAGAAAAAGCCATAGCAAAAGCCACAACTGTAGTGAGGGGCTGCGGGCAGGCCTGCTTTTCATCCTGCCCGGCTCCCAGCCGCCTGGCTAGCTTATGCCCCGAAATAACAACACACAAACTGTATTCGTTTAAACACTACCTGGCCCATTAGTTTCAGCCTCTTACTCACATCTTGATTAACCCATATCTAATAATCTGTGTAGTACCTTACCGGGAAGATTCTAGCGTACGTCCATCTCTGGCCAGAGCTTCATCACATCTGGCTCAGAGAGGAGAGGCATGGCATCTGTCTGAGTCATCTACTTCACTTCCTTCTTCCTGTTCTGTCTACTCCACCCACATAAGGGCTGGCCTATTAAATGGGCCAAGGCAGTTTCTTTATTAATGGATGAAATCAACACAAACAGAAGACTCTCCCACATCAAACAACCCAAACACCTGATTACAATAGAGAAAGGAAGGGAAAATAGGTGGCAGGGCTTTTCTGATGATGTGGAACCAGATGCTGAATACTGATATTGAGGGAAAAAAAGCAGAGAGGTCAGAAGACTGAGAAGCAAGCATACATGTGCACATGGGGGAGCACATGTAAGTGTGTGTGTGTGTGTGTGTGTGTGTGTGTTGTGTGTTTGTGCTTGTGCACACACACAGAATTAAAAAATAAAATAAACCAACAAAACCATATATAATGAAAAATCTGAAATGAACACATTAGTCATAGCTTAAACATATGCTTTGATAAGTTTTTATTAGAAATTAATATAAAGTATTCTTGGAGTGATAATGTAGGCTTCTAGTTATTTCAAGGTCGTCTTCCTCAAGTCACCTAATTAGTGAAGTTGTTAGCCTGAGATTAATCGAGAGAGTGGAAATCTAAGATGTGCTAATGTTAAGGAACACATTTATTTGCACTAATATGTAATTCATATTTATTATTTTTTTCTTCTCACACTTCTTATAATTAACTAAATAATTTGTGTTCTTCTGATTTGGAAAATAGCTTTATTAATGTCACTGAGTTGTTGTCAGCCTGAGTCTGTGACAAGATAGCAGGAACAGTATCTGAATCCTGCTTTAGGAAATGGAAAGATTAGAAATACTATCTTTGTCCTAGAGCCTGTTATTTCATGAAGGTCAATAGGAATGTGTGGTCCATGAAAGAAAGCATCTTGCAGGATGGTTGCTGATGGAAATGTTTATGTGCAAAGGCTATGTTGCCACATGTACCCCTGGGATACAAGCCACATTCCCTGTTGACCAGAGCCAATTACCAGTAGAAAAATAATGTAATGGAAGTCTTAACCACTTTTCTAGGGACATGTCATGCCATTCTGAGGCATTACTGGAGAAATTACAGTTCCATAATGAGCCTCATAATTCATGTCAGCCCCGAGCCTTTTCATTCATTTATAAATGTTTTAGAGCCCCATGATTCATAATGCCATGAGCTGGTTTCCTTTCAGAGCTGTCATGCTCCCATTAATATGAATCATTCCTGCACCTTGCCAAGAGACAAACCCTGAAGTAATATATCATAAAGGTCAGTGCTCCCCTGGAATTGTTATAGTCAAATTTTTATAAGTGCAGTGTGAATATGAAAGAAAAGGCTTTTATAAAGAAAAAGTATTGAATGCCAAAAAAGATAAAAAATAAACACAAAGGAAAATTACTATATGAAAATGTCACCTTAGACTCATTATCAATTATTAATATAATATATATTTTATTTATATTTCAGAACTGTTATAGTCTAGAAAGTAAATTAGCTTTAATTGTTTCTTTAAAATATATTTTGAAATATAGATGTGTATATATATGTCACATATAAACTGGTGCCCATGGAGGCCAGAAGAGGGCATCAGGTGCCCCAAAACTCGAGGTATATACAATTTGAGAGCTGTCTGATATAGGCGCTAGGAACCAAACGATGTCCTCTGGAAGACCAGTAACTGCTCTCAACTTTTAAACTAGCTCTCCAGACCTAGTTTTAATATTTGACACAATCTTAAGATAAAACTGGCTATCTAAACAATGAAACCTTAGAACAAGAAAAGAAGTTCTTTGGGCATTGCTTTTATTCTTATGTTTTTATCTCTGTCTTAATAAATATAATGTTTACAATGCATTTCCTTCTTATAAACCTCCTCCTAGTAAATCACATTTATAGCCAATTAAAAGGTTAAGTTATTAAGCATTATTCTATTAAGCAAAAACAATTAAAGTAGTTCTTAAAAGCATCTGAAGTTTTCTAACAGATGGTGTTTGTTAAGGTATGGGCATCCTTCCATTCAAGATGCCTTATCTCCAAGGCTGCTGTCTTCTCTGGCAGTACTCATTACATAGTCCATTCGCTCTTACACCAAGGAACAGCGATTATTTTTCTGAATCACATTATGGCATAAGAATGATGCTCTGTAGAAATGATTGTGATTCTATTCTATTCAGCAAAATCCATGGCACCCACTTACTGTTTGAAAGACTCATAAAGTCCTCTATCTTGTTAGAATTCCTAAGACATTTTAGATTCAAGCAGAAAGTTAGCAATGGCCGTAGATGTCCTGCAAATCAATGGTGGTCATTGGGCTCTTCTGCCAACCCTAACTCCTTTCACTTAATGACGGGAGATCTTGACTTATGGCGTTACCACTGCCTTTTGTTTTAACAGAAAACCCGATTTCTCTTGTTAATTCTAATTGATCACCTTTCTCCAAAGGTTAGCCTCAAATCTGAAAGTTTTTCTCCCCAGATTTTTTACATGACATAGCACCTAGTATTTCATCCTGGTTCAAAAACTTAAGCTTTTCTGCTGATCGACAAACATCTGTCTTGTAATACCAGCATATGAACATTCAGTCACAAAAATGAGATTATGGTTGGATACATGATAGAACATGATGAAGCTAAAACAGAATGTCTGATTTCACCATAACCTCAGAAAAAAATCATAATAGGAAAGGAATAGAAAAACAGAAGAAGAAAGAAAAGCATAGATTCAAGAAAAAGTGAAAGCAAGCTGGATTTTTTTCTAATTTCTCTAGTTATTTTTTAACCAATTCCTTTTTTCTCTAAAATAAGGACACATAGTTAGAAAAATTTAAAATATCGGGAGTCAAATGAATAAGCAATTTAGGGTGCTGATACTAGTAAAGATAGTACAGACTCCCCCCCTGAAGTTAGCTTTATTCTCTTTGCTTCACTTTTCTTCTCGGTTCATATTTTAAATTAAGCAATAACGCTTTCCGCTCACTCTAAATGTGTTGTCTCAGTTCATCCCACCTAATCTATCCCAGGAGTTTTCTCCTGGGTGACAGCTATGAGTACATGTTGGAGGGCTTATGACATAACCAGGAGATTTTTAGAAACATTTTCTCCTATTAAATAATCAGCTGTCTGAATCATCTGCACCATCTATGTATTCTCACCGTTTCTGTTTTACAAAGGACACATCCGATGAACAAAGACGTTAAAGCATTTGCCCAGGTTTGTGCTTTTATTGCAGCATCTCAGCATTTGAGCGCAGGCAATCTGTTGGTCAAGTCTATACCCACCATTGTAGCTAAGCTCACATCATATATGAACCTGTAAGAGAAGGCCTCAGCATTTAAGACATAAAGACCGAGTATAGGTCCTATACTCAAATGTAATGTCTGCTTATAAATATGCAAAGCACAGCTGCTTGGTCTGCAAAACTTTAGCAATTTCTGCAAATGGAGCAAATTTACATTTCACATCTCAGGGTTATTTTCATTCATTTTACTCTCCCAACCAGATCTTTTTCTTGTCTTAGCAGGAAGTGATAAATCTGCCATACTACTTAGCCCTGGTTTTCAAAGGATGTTCCGTAGAACATCTGTCTCTAAGCAAAGTCTCACATTCTGTCCCACACTGAGCCTCTGGCCATCAAATGCAGTCAAAAAGCCTGTGTTTTCCTGTATGTGCATGGTATAGCTGAAGGTTCTAGAGTTTGACTTAGGTGTGGAGAACTTTCTCGCCATATACCAACTTGTTGTTTTTGCTTGTACCAATTTAAGTACATAAAATATGTATAATTTCCATCCCCTCGTCCTAATGATCTGTCTAAAAACTGCAACCTCCTTTAAGGCTTCCAAACATTTCTCCAGTCTTTACCTTCTCCTATTTAGGTAAAGTGAAAATGTCTCCCTTACACACTCAACACACACACATTATTTAGAAATCTCTCCTTTGATAACTTTCTAAAATGCTTTATTTACCTTGAATCAAGTCTTTGCTAAGTACCGACTAAATATTTTATTTGTTGTTTTTCAGATTTTTCATAAATCTACATTTTCCCTAGTGATTTTTAAAAAACCAAACTAAAGAATTCAAATATTTAAAACAGTGATAAGTAGAATATTTTATTGTCAAATTTATTTCCCCCTGTTGTGTGTTATACTACCATTCTCATTCTCATTCAGCAAGAATTAAGTTAGCTCTAAAGGTGGACTGGTGATAGCTTAAGTTCGTCAAACCATGGCTTCCAGTACAAGATTCTCTTGGTATATTCATGAAATGGTAAAAAGTTGTGGTCCCTAGCAGCTACTGTGAAGTCCACTAAAGCAGGTGTTAAAACCAGAAAATCAGGGCTGGTGAGATGACCCAGTGGGTAAAGGCACTTTCACTGCAAGCTAAGTTTGTGGCTAAGTTTGATCCTGGAACACACATAAAGGTAGAACGAGAAAACCAGCTCTACAAAGTTGTCCTCTGCCCTCCACATATATGCTGTGGCAAGCATGCCCTCCATACAAACATCATGTTTACACACACACACACACATACACAAGCACGCATGAATGCACACGCACGAACGCACGCACACACACACACACACAATTTGAAAAGTGGCTTTGTATAAATAAATACCGGAGACAGCTGTAAGTGATATATGTTATTATATTATTTGGGAGATGTCAGAAATGATGATAGGAACAGCTAGGCCTAGTATTCAAAAGTAACCCAATTAACTTTATAAAAGACAACAGATCAAGATCTGGGACACATCTAGGTTAAGCCACAGTCCAAGGCACTAGCTGTAATTCTTACCAACACTTAGAAGAGAATGCAATATAAGAATATATTTCACAAACCATAAAACTTGTTCAGTCTTTAGGATTCTGTTTATTATTTAACTTTTTGAGAAAAGGTTTCACTATGTAGCATGGCTACCCTAAAACTGGCTATTCAGACCAGACTGGCTTGGAACTATAGAGATCTGCCTGTTTCTCCCTCCTGAGTGCTGGGATTGAAGTTTTGTAACATCATATCTGACTTATGATTGTTATTACACATTAAAAGAATGCATGTTTAAATACAGGCTTGTACTCGATGTATATTTCAATATGGAACTGACTTCTCCAATCCAAGTGAATGATTTAGTTTAGATGTACAGTTTTTGTAACTTTAACAATGTATTTTTACTTTAAAGAAGGTAAAAAAAAAACCCTATTTCCTAGGATTTTTTTATTTATTCTTCAGAATCTACTTTAAGATTCAACTGCCTGCCTTATTATGACCTCATATTTATAAAGATGCAAGTGAGACATAGTTATTGAAGAGCTTCTCTTTTGTTGAAGGCCACGTGAATGGGTTTTTTTTTTTTTTTTTTTTTTTGCCTCTAGCTTCCTGGAAGTTCTTAAGGTCACTCCTAGCTATGCCTCTTTTTTTTGTGAATTACCAAATGCCACATTTATTATGAATAGCTTTCTAATTCCTGCTGTAATGAAGAGATGGTGATTTCACACCCCATTTCTGAACCCTGTTGTCAGGACAGTCTGCTCAGAGCGGTGGGTGTAGATTTCTCAGTGCATCTTGGTCTTGATTCAGGGATTTCTAAGTCTCTCTGGGTGTTCTCTCACCAACATCGGAACACCACAAATCACAATCCCACCTCACACCACACACAAGACAAACTTTGTAATAGTTCCAATTGGAACAATACCTGCTTAACCATCTGGCCCTTCTAGCCTTGTGTCTCTTTTCCTTCCTCTACCCTTTCTTCTTAGGGATGGAACTGGGATGGATTTTTTCCTAGTTCAGGTATTCAAGACCTAGTCATAGATCAGTTAGCACAGGAGCTAATCTCATCAATGGCCATGTATATCTAAAGATCTTATAATCAAAATACACCCTGAGGTCATGTCTTTTTAAAAAGTCAATTCCATTAGATTTCGTTATAATTACAAGTAATCTCTACTTTCAATTATTCTAACATTAATTAATGCAGTTTCAGTTTTTAAGTTACTAATGTTTTTCTATCTCCTACAATTCTGTCTTCTCTTTCTCCCTCCTTCCTTTGTTCTCTCTCTTCCCTTCCCTCTCAGATATCACTACCCAAATTTCTAAACATTGGTGAACAAAATAGAATATTCATTTAAAATAATTAGTCACAAAACAAAAATCATTCTGCATAAATCTTTCAAAATAACTCACAGGAAATACAATTTCCTTCACTTTATTTAAAGGCTTACATGTGATAATAAGATTTCATAAAAATAAAAGTTACCCTGCTTTGAGCTCGATGCTTTGTGCAAATATCTGTGGTGATTTGAATGAGAAGTGATCCTGATAGGCTCGTGGATTTGATATTTGGGATACAACTGGTGGCACTTTTTGGATAGGATATGGAACTGTTAGGACATGGAACCCTGTTTGAGGAGGATGTCACCGGGGGTGGGCATTTATGGCCTTGCTCCACTTAAGGGTCACTGATTCCTACATATGGATGGAAATGTGGTGAGCCAGCTTCCTCCTTTGGCCACTTACTGCATGCTCCCCCGCTTCCTTCTACTATGGACTTTACCTTTGGAACCATGAATCAAATTCTTCCTTCTATAAGTTGTTTTCCATCCTAGTATTTTAATATAATAACACCAAAGTAACTGCTATTGGTAGGCTGGAGCTACAGCCGTGAGGAAGGAACCACAGAGGTCAGCAAACCCACATGGGAGTTCAGTAGGAAAAGGCAGGGGGGAGGGGGAGGAAGTGTGATCCACTGAGAGGGGAATGAAAAGGGGATGAACAGGCAGCAGAGTTTAAGTGAGTTTTACTGGAGGAAGGGAATGGAAAGGATTGGGAAAAAGAAGGGAGAGAGGAGAAGATAAGAGAGAGAGGGTTAAGGGAGGAGAGAAGAAAGAGAAGGGAAGGGAATAGAAGAGAGGAGGAGAGGGGGAGGGAAAAGGAGGGGAGGGAAGGGGAGGGGAGAGGGGAGGGGAGAGGAGAAGAGACCAGGAGTCTGCGGAGCTTACTTAAAAAAGAAAGCTTGCACATGCAGTCACGCAATGCATGATGTAGCCACATGCAACACGTGACTTAAGGTCGCAGGGCCCCTGGGCTGGCTAGAAGCCTGAAAGCTGGTGGGCTGCTGAGATCGGTGGCAGAAAGAATAATCCTGGGATCCTAATAGTAACTAAAATAGAAATTAGTACCAGACAGTGTATTTGTTGTTGCTCAGAAGGACCTAACCATGCTGTATTTTGAAGGAGAATGGGAATATTTGCACTAGAAAAAAAAAGTCAAATGCAGAGCATAATAGGCCATTGTAGTAGAGGCCTCGACGCAAGTTCTGATGAAGGTAATGTGTACAGCGAAGGTCTGAATCATGAGGTTTCAGAAGGAAGCATAGACTGTATTCATAACTAGGTTGAGGCCATTTGTGTAATTTTGTCAAGGAATCTGTTTTCTGCTCATATCCTGAGAATTTACTTGAGACTAATTTAAAAGGTAATGGACTAATTTCCCCGGTAGAGGAAATCCCATGATAGTATAACTGAGTCTGCTATGGAACGGTTATTACTGATAATTCTGATGCTGGGCTAGAGAGAAATAGAGCAAGGGGGGCAGAAAGATATTTAAAATGTATGGTTTGGAGAAAAATGGCAGGAAGAAGCATAATCTGGCTCTAAGGCATGTGCTCGAAAATAGACTGTATGCTGCAAGCATATGATTTGTTTTGATTTACAGGGGAATCACAGTTAAGAGACTGCCTTGAGTCTCAAAGTGACTGGATTTTGAACAGTTGTGAAATGTGATAATTTGACTAAAGAGAAATGGTCTCTTATCTATATTCCAAAGCAGGGAATCCTAGAATCTCAATCATTACATGCACCAAAAGCCTAGGTTATGTGCAATTGTCTCCCCTGCCACACTCACCAGGTCTTAGCTTTTCGAGGTTATGGCTGAGCTCTACTTAAGTTGCTACTTCAATCCTAACTCTTGAGTGTGGGCTGAATGTAACATAAGGTAAGTAACTTTAGAAATTTTAGAAAGAACATAGTAAAGGATCCATTAGGTTTATTCATTTTTTTTTAGAAAAGATATCTTTTGAAACTGTATAATCTTCACAAGGAATTTAGATTTCTATTCTTTGGTCTTACATTCTTAAATTATTGCACAATGGTTTAGCAAAAAAAGAGAGAAGGGTTTTGTTTGTTTTTCTGTTGTTTTTAAAACAGTGTAGTGGGGAGCTGTGGGCAGGCCTGCTTCTCGTCCTGCCCGGCTCTCGGCCACTGGCTAGCTTTACCCAAAATAATTACATAGAAACTGTATTCTTTTAAACACTGCCTGGCCCATTATTTTCAGCCTCTTACTCACATCTTGATTAACCCATATCTAATAATCTGTGTAGCACCATGAAGTGGTGCCTTACCGTTTAGTTTCTAGCATACGTCCATCTTGGGCTGGAGCTTCATCGCATCTGGCTGTAGAGGCAGGGCAATTGTCTGAGCCATCTACCTCACTTCCTTCTTCCTGTTCTGTCTATTCCACCCACCTATTTTCTAACCTATTAGGCCAAGCAGTTTTCTTTATTAATTAACCAATGAAATCAACAGATTGATAGAAGACCCGCCTCCATCAAAACAGTGTTTCACTATGTAGCTCTGGCTTTCTTGGAACTCACTATGTAGACCAGATTGACCTCAAACTAATAGAGATCCACTTGCCTCTGCCTCTCATGTGCTGGGATTAAAGGGGTACACCACTCTGCCTGGCTACAAATTGAGTTCTAATGTGAATTTGCTCCCTTAAGATTTTCTTTATCACGGCAGGGAGATCTGTTTCTAACTCATTAGCACTTTCTGGTCATTAGCCATTTCCCATAAACTTCCCTGATGTGTAAAGTCTCCAATGATTTCAAAGTAGTTGCCTGTGGATACCACACACAATGGTCACAGAGAAAATGCATAGAATCTGAGTTATTCTAAAAAAAGACCCTAATTAAGTTTTTCCTATTCACAGAACCAGATCTTTCATCAGCGGTAACACAATGAAATTAAGAGCAGGATCCTTGTAACTTGCCATGGGTGTAATCAACTGACACTAACGTTTCTTTGAGAAACACTCGAATAAACAGTGAGCCAGTATTTTTATGTGAGAATTTCTCTTCATGAGAATTGCTATCTAATTCAGTATTTTGTGGTGAACTATGTTAGTACCCATGGTTTTGTATTCCATTCCAATTCCTTTCCTTTTTAGAAAAATTAAAATTACAGTTTCCTAGCTTCTGGAAATATGCCCTATATACTTATTAAACACCTTGTGACAAACACTCTATTTATCAAACGCTATAAAGGAAGTGCTGTTCTACATAGAAATACAGTAGTGAAAATAGCACTGGCATTGCTTTTGGAGCCAACATAATAGCTTTTCATCTCTTTCATTTAATATTTATAACGATTTGGTGGAGCTCGGAAAGTGACTTGTCAACAGAAACACGGCTGGTCAATGGAACTGATTTTATATTCAGGTCCCTTCTTCCTCCAAAGTAAATAGATTTTCTGCTACACTATGATGCCAATTTATTTTTTTTCCTAATGTACAAACCCAAAATAATTTCAGAGTCACGAAAAGGATCCCCATGACAGTGTACAGCTTTACTCGAAATAATGAGACCATTTTGCAAAGGCAGATGGAGGATGGGTGCATAGTTCAGTGGAGGCAGATGATGAAACATGTAGGTATTCATAAAAAGAAACAAAATCAGGAAGGAACACATTATGGGCGTAGAGGAAACCAATTCATGTGGCACAGAGTAAAGTTGAAGGAACAGTAAGAATAGAGGGTGAGTGCGCTAAAGAAAGCCGGTCTTGAGAATTCAGAAGTCTTGTAGAGAATGTAGACTTGGTAACAAGGTGAGAGCAATCCAATGTGAACTCTAAGGTGTCATCGCCACAAGAAGGCGCTTTAAGGCAGGTGGCAATTGCAGTGGCCTGTGTAGTATCTTAAATCAAAGGCCACCATCATCCAGTCTCTTGCTGCCAAGTGAAGAAGAGGAGGTTTGGATGATGTGGCCATAGGGTGAAGAGCAAGTGAGCCAGGGATGTACACCTATCCTGGACACTGTAGTGTGGGAGAGCAAAGTATCCATGAGTAGCCCCTAGGCTTTAGCCAATCAGAGCAAGGAATATGAGATTTAAATTTTCAAAAATAAATATTGTTTGAACTGTCAGATTTCAACTTGGCAAAGTCAAATTAATACTTCTTTTTAAATTCATTGACACAGACTATCACTGTGTAGCTCAGAGTGGCCTCAAATTTTGATCCTTCCACATCTGCCTCCCACATGCTAGAATTATAGATTGTGCCAAAATGCTTGTCTCTTTAATTAATTAGTTAAATTTTGTTTGGTTGGTTTTCTTGGAGATAGGGTGTCAGATAGCCTAAGTTTGCCTCAAATTCACCATGTAGCTGAAAATTATCTGACTTCTGATTTTTTTGCCTCTACCTTCCAAGTGCTATGATTATAGGCATGCATTACCATTCCCAGATTTTGGGTCCTTTACATTTTTTACATTAAAATCTAATAATTATTTGTATATATGGTGTTCAGTTAAATGCTTTGTGCTTATTATAAATTCATTTCTTTAAGGGTATATTTCTAATTGAAAATTTTGGGGTTTATTCCCAAATACAAGAAACTGTTAAAACCCCATATTTTAAACATTTAAACAGCAGAGACAGTTTATCTCTTGATAATAAGATTATTTGTCTGCTATAACATAGAAAGCTTCTGTATTTGAAAACCAATAAAGGGCTAGACATGAGGCTCATGATTTAATTGTACACCAGAGATTATATTTCAGATTTCCAATTTATAGTTACAATACCTAAATCTCATAAAATGTATCTAAAAGATAAATCAGATGAATGTCAAAAGCAGAACTCGAAGTCATATTTCTTAGTCTGGATTCAGGGTCGAATCCAGAACTTTGTATATGGGATATTAGTAGGAGATGCAAGAACATGGAAGCTGAGAGAAGTTCATAGTGCTTTTACATTTCTTGCCTCACAAACTCTGGGTGAAACCCCAATGGATTAGACATTTTAGTGAGAAACCAGCAAGGTCTGTTCAGTTGTAGTGACCTGTACAAATAAAGCTTAAGTAAATGCCTGTCTGGAAACAACCAGCTAGGAATGAAACTGGGGTTTAAGCCCAGGTTATACAGTTGCCAACAGCTGTTTGCCAATTTTTACCCTAATTCTAGAAATTCTTTGCATCATCTTTCACATACAAAACAGTAACTTTGGGAAAATTAAATAGTCAAAATCCTAATTATTTTCTGTTTCTTACACCAAATATGTTCAGATATGGGAAAGAAGTCTCAAGCTGGTTAAAAGGCTGTGATGGTGAGTATTCCCAAGTTCCAGTTGGTGTCACAGGGAGCACATTTGACCAGGACAACTGAAACACAAAACTGTCATCTTTTCCTTCTGCCCTTCAAGCCTACAGCTCATGAAGCAGTTGGTCCTCAGGTGGAGATCCTGAGCATGTGAGGACTTCAGAGTTGGCGAAGTACTGACAAAGAGACCACGTGTCACTTATGAAGGCATGTGCTATAGCATGGATCACTGTGGGGAATTTTGATAAGACAAAGGAGAAAATGGTTATTGTTTATGGAAATTAGCAGGCTGTGTGTGAGTTCTGAACAGCATTTCTTTTTTCCATTTATTATTATTATTATCATTATTGAGCTCTACATTTTTCTCTGCTCTCCTCCCCTTCAACTCTCTCCTAAGGCCCCCATGCTCCCAATTTACTCAGGAGACCTTGTTTTTTTTTCTACTTCCCATGTAGATTAGATCTATGTCTCTCTTAGGGTCTTCATTGTTGTCTAGGTTCTCTGGGATTGTGATTTGTGGGCTGGTTTTCTTTGCTTTATGTTTAAAAAACCACTTGCGAGTGAGTACTTGTGATAATTGTCTTTCTGTGTCTGGGTTACCTCACTCAAAATGGTGTTTTATAGCTCCATCCATTTTCCTGCAAAATTCAAATTGTTATTTTTTTTTCTTCTGTGCAGTACTCCATTGTGTAAATGTAACACATTTTTCTTATCCATTCTTTGTTTGAAGGGCATTTAGGTTGTTTTCAGGTTCTGGCTATGACAAACAATGCTGCTATGAACATAGTTGAGCTCATGTCTTTGTGGCATGATTGAGCATCCTTTGGATATATACCCAAAAGTGGTATTACTGGGTCTTGAGGAAGGTTGTTTTCTAATTTTCTGAGAAATCATCATACTGACATCCAAAGGGGTTGTACCAGCTTGCATTCCCACCAGCAATGGAGGAGTGTTCCCTTTACCCTACAGCCTTTCCAGCATAAGTTGTCATCCGCATTTTTGATATTGACCTTTCTTACAGGTGTAAGATGGAATCTCAGAGTTGTTTTGATTTGCATTTCTCTAATGACTAAGGAAGCTGAGTATTTCCTTAAGTGTCTTTCAGCATTTGAGATTCCTCTGTTGAGAGTTCTCCATCTAGGTCTGTGCTCCATTTTTTTTTATTGGATTATTTGTTCTTTTGATGACCAATTTCTTGAGACTGAACGGCATTTTCTGTGAATTCTACCATGTAGAAAACCAAGGAAAATATATACTGCATCACTCCAGTTTAACAAATGTATAACAAAAGTAAATTAAAGCTAAAATTGAGCTTTCCAGTATTTTGGACAGCATGGAAATACTTATTATAGTTTTTAAATGTGTATTCTTAATATAACAAGTACAGAAAATCTAAAAAGTGTTAAAAAGTTTTCTCTCCTTCCCTGCCCATGACCTGCTCTCATCCCTTATCTTCTTTGTTAATCTCTCAGAAGTTCTTTCATCTTCGCAAAGATTAATTTTCTAGTAAATAAATGCATGCATCTCTACAGTGCTAGTCTGTCATAGACTTAACCTTTCTCCTTAAAAAGGCATTTGAAGATCTCTATTAACAATGAGAGTTTCCTTTTTTAAAAAGAAAAGCTTGTATTCATTAAAGATATAATCTATTTGAGTAACTCTGCATCTACAAAATTAGGTCAGTTTCAAATATTTGCTAAAATAAACAATACTGCTATGTTTACCACAAATAAACCACCCCCATAAACTCCTAGAAGTAGAATTGCTTGGGATGACAGCCATAAACTGATGCCAATATGCCACACTTTGACCTTGCACCAATTTGTCATCTCGTCACTAATGGAGGCAAGGGCTTGTTTCTAATTCCTGGCCAAGGTTGTGTTAGCAAAGTTTGAAATTTCTCTTTCCCAGCTCGTAGTTTGCCATAATTTTCAGTTAGGATTCTCTTAGTAAGTCTGAAGAACAGCTTTTTATGTGTTCATGAGCCATTAATGACCCATTTACTGTAAGACATCTGTCCCAACAATCTGTTTTATTCTAGATTGTTATGTGTTTTTTTTCCTAACCGATGCCCTCTCTACACATGCATGGACACCAGTGAGGTTGAGAGGGCCTTTACCCAGTGTGTCATGCCTTTTGACTTTGTCCATGATGCTTTCGTGGTGTAGAAGGTTTGCTGCTCTGTTCTGAGTTTTACTGAGATGAATTTGTTAGTTCTTCTAGCTAGAATTCATGTTGTAGTTTCAAAGGTTATTTTCACATATAGGTGGCAAAACAGTTTTTTAATTACTTTTTAATATTTTGAACATGGTCATATTAAAATATTTGTTCTACTGGGAACAGTCTAGGTGTGCTATGTCAGATATAGTCCAATTTTTGTCAGAAGTATTCATTCAGCAGTTGACAGTTTTCCCACTTGAGTTGCCTGCTTATTTTATGTTAACGGCATATCCACTGTCTCTTAATGTCACTTCTTATCTGTCCTTTGGTTTTTCTGCATGACTGTGTTTGATGCAAATCTCTTTTAATTATAGTCTCAATATTGTGCTCTGATATCACCCAGAACGTTACCTCATTATTGGTCTTCTCTAGTGAAGAATTTTATTGGCTCTAATTTATTGATTTTGATGGAAGTTTAATATCGCTTCACTTAGTTATAGAAAAGTTAGTATCTCTTGATCATATAAAGTAATCACATACAAATTATTTTATCAGGAAAATAATTAAATAAAAATAATTAACCTAATTAAAATTTCTGGAGGATGACATTCCTATTTTAAAATATACATTCACTTTGTACATTACAAGTGTGTCTTGTACCTTTCCTTATGCAGATTTTATGTTATTAAAACTTGCTCCAACAATTTTTCTTTTTATTTAATGTGTCTTTCTTTATTACAGATACCTGCATATAGTTTTCTATAATTTTATATTCTATGATCTAGTGAATTATTTAATCTTAGTAGTGGTTTTGGTTGACAACATAAATTTCTTTAAGAACATGCAATGATATCATATTTAGTCCTAATATTTCCTTTCCTCTATAATTGCAGTAGCTAGTATATCTGATATATTTAAATGCATGGTGATCAAAACAGGTGAGAGAAATTACACAGAAATTAAAAATTCTAATATAAAGTATCATATAAACTTTATAAGAGATAACAGTAAAGTAAGAGAATGCTGGGTGGTAACTCTGGGTTGAGGCTTGGAGCTGAAGAAATGGCAGTCTGTGCCCAGTACTGAAGATGAGACCTCTCTGAAGAATGTGAAGTTGGAGTCCATCCAAAGAAGAAGTTCAGAGCTGGATCACAGGCCCCAGAGAAGTAGAAACCATATCTATAGGGCACAGGTGAGATCTGGTGGTCCAACATCCATGAGCTCCCTATAAACTATTACAAATAATGCTGCTATGAACATAGTTGACCTACAGTCCTTGTGGTATGATTGTACATCCTTTGGGTTTAAGTCTAAAATTGGTATAGCTTGGTTGTGAGGTAGATTGATTCCCAATTTTCTAAGAAACTGCCATACCAATTCCCAAAGTGGCTGTACAAGTTTGCACTCCCACAAGCAGTGAAGGAATGTTCCCCTTATTCCACATCCTCTCAAACACAAGCTGTCATCAGTGTTTTTGATCTTAGCCATTTTGATAGGTGTAAGATGGACTCTCAGTGAAGTTTTGATTTGCATTTCCCTGATGACTAAGGATGTTGAACAGTTCTTTAAATGTCTTTTTGCCATTTGAGATTCTTCTGTTGAGAATTATCGGTTTAGATCTGTTCCCCATTTTTAATTGGATTGTTTGGCCTTCTGAAGTTCAGCTTCTTGAGTTCTTTATATATTTTGGAGATCAGTCCTCTTTCAAATGTGGGGTTGGTGAGGATCTTTCATCGTTCTATAGGCTGCCATTTGTCTTTTTTTCTTTTTTCTTTCTCTTTTATTGTATGTACATTTTTGTTGTTGCT
This sequence comes from Arvicola amphibius, assembly GCF_903992535.2. Taxonomy (NCBI): domain Eukaryota; kingdom Metazoa; phylum Chordata; class Mammalia; order Rodentia; family Cricetidae; genus Arvicola; species Arvicola amphibius. The sequence continues at coordinate 170,182,839 of NC_052048.2, forward strand.
GTTGCTTTTTCCCCCTGTGTAGGTCAGAAGAAGATATCCAAATTCTCTGGAATTTGAGTTACAAATGACTTGTGAGTCTCCATGTGCATTGTGGAAATGGTATCCAACACTCATTCCATCTTCTATAGGATACTGGTAGTCAGGTGTGGTAGTCATTGTTCTGCAGGATGAGACAAGAGGAATATGAGCTGCATATCACTGAAGGCACCATAACAAGACATGTTTTCAAGAAAGATCCAAATTGCTGGGCTGTGGTGACACATGCCCCGTTTTGTCTTATTGACCATGTCTTTTGCCTTACAGAAGTTTCTCAGTTTCAGGAGGTCCCATTTATTAGTTGTCAATCTCTGTCTTTGTGCTACTGGTGTTTTATTCAGGAAGTAGTCTCCCGTGCCAATTCATTCAAGGCTACCTCCCACTTGCTTTCTATCAGCTACAGTGTAACTGGATTTATGTTGAGGTCTTTGATCCACTTGGACTTGAGTTTTGTGCATGGGGATAGATATGGATCTATTTGCAGTCTTCTACTTATGGACATCCAGTTATGCCAGCACCATTTGTTGAAGATGCTTTCTTTTTCTCCATTGTATAATTTTAGCTTCTTGGTAAAAAAAATCAGGCATTCATGGATTTATGTCAGGGTCTTCAGTTTGATTCCATTGATCCATGTGCCTGCTTTTATGCCAATATCAAGCTGTATTTATTATTATAGCTCTAAAGTAGAGCTTGAAGACAAGGATGGCAATGCAATGCCTCTAGAAGTTTCTTTATTGTACAGGATTGTTTTAGCTGTCCTGTGTGTTTTGTTTTTCCATATGAAGTTGAGAACTGAGACTTGAGGTCTGTGAAGAATTGTGCTGGGATTTGAACGAGGGTTGCATTGAATCTGTAGATTGCTTTTGGTAAGATTGCCATTTTTATTATGTTACTCTTACCTATCCAAGAGCATGAGAGATCTTTCGATTTTCTGGTATCTTATTCAATATCTTTCTTTAGAGATTTAGAGTTCTTGTCATAAAGAACTTGCTTGATTAGAGTTGCCCCAAGATAATTTATATTAATGTGGCTATTGTAAAAAGTGATGTTTCTATGATTTCTTTCTCAGCCAGTTTATCATTTGTTATAGTAGGGTTGCTGACTTTTTTTTTTTTTTGGTTTTTCGAGACAGGGTTTCTCTGTAGCTTTGAAGCCTATCCTGGAACTAGCTCTTGTAGACCAGGCTGGTCTCGAACTCACAGAGATCCGCCTGCCTCTGCCTCCCGAGTGCTGGGATTAAAGGCGTGCACCACCACCGCCCGGCGGGTTGCTGACTTTTTGAGATAATCTTGTATCCAGCCACATTGCTGAAGGTGTTTATCAACTGAAAGAGTTCCCTGTTAGAATATTGGGGTCACGTATGTATACTATCATATCATCTGCAAATAGTGAAAGTTTGACATCTTCCTTTCCAATTTCTATCCCCTTGATCTCTTTTTGTTTTCTCACTGCCATAACTAGAATTTTCAGTACTATATTGAAGAGGTTTGGAGAGAGTGGACAGCCTTGTCTTGCTCCTGATTTTAGTGGAACTGCTTAAAGTTTCCCTCTATTTAATTTGATGTTGGCTGTCAGCTTGCTGTATATTGCTTTTATTATGTTAAGAGATATTCCTTGTATCCCTGATCTCTTCAAGACTTTTATCATGAAGGGGTGTTGGCTTTTGTCAAGGCTTTTACAACATCTAATGAATGCAAGTTTTTTTCTTTCAGTTTGTTTATATGGTCATTTATTTTGACAGATCTTCATATGTTGTACCAAACCTGCATCTCTAGGATGAAGCCTTCTTAGTCATGGTGCTTAATTTCTTTTATGTATTCTTGGATTTAGTTTACTACTGTTTTGTTGACAGAGGTTTCTGTCACACCCATTCCTGCAGCTATTTAATCTCAAAGAAACACATAGAGGTATGTATTAATCATAAACTCGTTGGCTTTTTAGCTCAAAATTTTTATTATCTTTTACATCCTACATTAACCCATAATTCTTGTCTGTGTCAGTCATGTGGCTTGGTACATTTTATCAGCGAGGTATTCCCATCTTGCTTCCTCTGTGTCTGGGTGATGACTGCAGAGAGAGTCTTTCCTCTTCCCACCTCTACTTCCTGCCTGGTTGCCCTGCCTATACTTCCTGCCTGGATACTGGCCAATCAGCATTTTATTAAAACAATACAAGTGACAGAGTACAAAACCATTGTCCCACAACAGTATTTTATTGAATATTTTTGCATTAATGTTTATGAAAGAGATTGGTCTGTAATTCTTTTTTGTTACATCTTTGTATGGTTTGGATATGAGGGTAACTGTAGACTTATAAAAAGAGCTTGATAATATTCCTTCTGTTTCTATTGTGTGAAACAATTTGAGGAGTATTGACATTAGCTTTTCCTTGGAATTCTTGTAGAATTTTGTGCTGAAACATCTGGCCCTGGGGTTTTTTGGTTGGAGACTTTTAATGACTGTTTCTATTTCCTTAGGTGTATTAGGTCTGTTTAAACCATTTATCTAGTCTTGATTTAATTTTGGAGTGTGGTACCTATTCAGAAAATCGTTTATTTCTTTTAGATTTTTTTAATTTTGTAGTGTATAGTTTTCTTGAAATATAACCTGATGATTCTCTGGATTTTCTCAGTATCCGTTATATCCCCCTTTTCACTTCTGACTTTGTTAATGTGGATATTCTCTCTCTCTGCCTTTTGGTTAGTTTGGATAAAGCTTTATCAATCTTTTTTATTTTCTTAAAGAACTAATTCTTTGCTTCACTGATTATCTGTATTGTTCTCTTTGTTTCTATTTTATTGATTTCAGCCCTGAGTTTGATTCTTTCTTTCCATCTACTCCTCTTGGATGAATTTGCTTCTTTTTGTTCTAGAGATTTAAGGTGTACTGTTAAGTTGCTGGTGTGAGATTTCACCAAATTCCTTATGTGGTCACTTAGTGCTATGAACTTTCCTCTTTGCACTGCTTCCATAGTGTCCCATAAGTTGGGGTATGTTGTGCATTCATTTTCATTGAAATCTATGAAGTCTTAACTTTATTTATTTATTTCTTCCTTGACCCAGTGGTAATTCCTATGAGAATTGCTCAGTTTTCATGAGTTTGCCAGCTCTCTATAGTTTGGGTTGCAGAATTCTAACTTTAATCCATGGTGATCTGATAATATACAAGGGTTTATTCCATTTTTTGTATCCTTTGAGATTTGCTGTGGGTGTTGCTCAACTTATGGTTGTGCCTGTTCCATTTTGACTCTTGGCATTGGCTGGGTATGGGCCCAATACTCCAGCACCATCCATTTTCAGGACTAGTTGATTGGGCAGGTTAGTTGTCACATAGCGGATTCTAACTCCCATGGCCATGGTCCTGCTCAGTTGTTTTTAGAAAGAAACAAGCACCATCCACTGATAATGCTTAGCTTTCTAGGAGCTGAAAAAAAAAAAAAGACGTGTTTGCAGAGTCCAGCCCAGCTGCCCCAACACAAATGCTGGAGGGTGATGGGGAGCTGAAAAGCAATGTGCTAATATTTGAGAGCCTGGTATCTGTGTTTGTTCCTTTTAATGGAAAGTTTCTCTGTTAAATACTATGTTTGCTTTTTAGCTGAAATGTCAGTTATAATTTATAAAATTAGGAAAGTTGCTATTATATTGAATTAAAAAATCATGACAAGAATTTTGCTCTCTATAATCAGTGAAAATGAGAGTATGATTATTTTCTTATTAATATGGTAAATATATTAATCCATATCTTGTTTACAAAACACTTCAGTTTCACTCCACTTCAAAAATATTATAAAATATGCTGAAATTTTTGTTAATAATATATCTTTACTTTTTTTCTACTAGTCTGTAGATTTTTCTTGTGGAATATTTGTTGGCGGTTCACATTATATTTGTTCAGAGGAGTGGAATTTGTTTTTGTTGTTGCTTTGTGTTTGGTTTTATCTGAATTGGAAATGTTTAGACAACTGTTGAAAGAAAATATGCTGCACTAAAGACTTGATAGGCTTCTCCTCTTGAGTTCTTACAGCTCATATTCTCAAACAGGGCATGCTCTTTGGAATAATGATCCTTGTTCAGCCTTGGGAGAGCCTTTTCCATTTTCCTACCTCTTTTAGTACCGTTTTGGGACATTCTATTTTTCTGGAAAATTATCTCCTTTACTTGCAGACTAGTTCCCTCAGTAATGAGAAAAATTTATTCTGCAATCAATTTTTCAAGTTTCTTTCCTACAGATACTTTCTGATCAATACTTCATAGTTCATAGAGTAACTACATCCTCTTCTTTACACGCTTTATTTAGTGGCCTGTTGTTTTACGGATTTATCAATAATTTTAGAATGCATGGATTCTATTTTGTCTGTTTTCTACTCAAAATTCAAGAGCTAGTTCCAGGACAGGCTCCAAAGCTACAGAGAAACCCTGTCTCGAAAAACCAAAAAAAAAAAAAAAAAAATTTTTATAAATGTTTTCTTCATTTTTATTCTTATTTAGAGCTTTTAATCTGGGTTTTTTCATTGTGATACTATAAGATTTGTGTATTGTTTTGAGATACTCTGAAGTTTCAGCTTGTGATTTATTTTTTGTTACTTTTTTAAAAAAATTATTTGTGTTATTTTAAACCTGAAAAATAGAAGACAAACAATATTAAATCTGTCTCTATTTTAAAAATTGTGTGTGTGTGTGAGAGAGAGAGAGACAGACAGAGAGAGAGAGAGAGAGAGAGAGAGAGAGAGAGAGAGAGAGAGAGAGAGAGAGAGAGAGAGAGAGAGAGAGAGAGTAAGGAGGGCCAGAAGAGGGTATCAGATTCCCTGAAACTGGGCTTACAGGTGGTCTTGAGGCATCTGAACGAAATTCTAGTTCTTTGTGAGGACTGTATGGATTCTTATCTGCTGAGCCATTTCACTAGTTCAAATTTATGTTCCTTATTTCAAGTAAGAAGTGTTTTTATAAAGGAATAGCTTAAGTGAGTGATTACCTAAGGTTAAACACACTCTCCAATACACTGTTGCAAATGTATTCGTATACAGTTACAAAAGTTTAAAGCATCTTTAACAAATTTAAATTAATTGTATAAAGTCTTTTCATACACATTTCTTCTTAGGCATTTTAATTTTCTTAAATAAATTTAATAAGCAATAAGTTATGAAATTGAAACCATAAAAATGCTTTGTAACCACTTTCCAAACATTAAACTAAAGACATTTGGTGAGGGGAAACCATAAAATTCCTGTTCAGGGGATGGCCTGTGGTTCTTTAATTTCCCTAATTTTTATAAATTTCTGTCTTTATACTTCAATCATCATCCCAATGCTAATATCATGCTGATTCATGAAACTTTACTCCTAGCTTAATATGGCGATTCTTCATTCCAACCATTTTCCTCTCAAAGCTTTTCAAGCCCAATGGTTGGAGTCACAACTGACATCTCAGTGCAACAAAATTGCATTGATACTGCCTGTGACTGAGACTTGTGTTCCAATCGCCTGGAAGGTGAGGCCCAATTTGGTGCTAGTCCTAGTGATAACTGCCTTGAAAACATGGCTAGTTTGGCTTGCTTGGTTTTTTTTTTGTTTGTTTGTTTTTATATTTGACTTTTATTAACTTGGAGCTGATATTTATTGTTATTGTTAAATCTGTTCTGAGATCATAATACAGTAATATTTTCCCTTTCCCTTTGCTCCCTCTAAACTTTCCTCTACATCTCCTATAGTAGCCACTTGTTGGGTCAACATCTGTTGGGGCCTAGCCAAACTGGTTCATACTTTCCACGGTAGGGGTGTGTGAATTAGAAATGCTGGCGGAAATAAACAGAGATACAAAAGAAATGCAGAGACATAGGATAGTACCAGAAGAGCAACTCAGTGAATCCTGAATCTGCCCATGTTTGTTTATTTCTTATGAACTTTAAATACCCCAATCCAAAAAAGGGTGAAGAAAACAAAAGACTTTTTTAAAAAATCATAATATAAGGAACAAAGTAATTACCATCTTAATACCCCAAATGCCAAGTAACCATACCACTAGGTCAAGATATCTTTGTTAGTAGCCACACCTTAAGCTATATCTTCTGTCAATAACTGTGAAGGAACAAGAATAGGCTTAAATTCTCTGAACTTTAGCCAAGTGGACCAGTTCCACACTCTCCAACATGCTCTTTTTATTTAATTGATGATACATCCATAGATACATGCACACACACACACACACACACACACACACACACACACCTACACACCTACTTCTCTTCAATGTTCTGCTTAATTTTATTGTTACTTACTTTTCTCGCTTTATCCTGTTTCCCACTCCTTCTCCATAGGAGTGCTGTTTTATTCATGCCAAAATGCTTATATGGTTATTCTACCTGGAAAATGAATCAGCAAACTCCACTTGGTTTGGTGTGACGTCAGCATGCTGTAAATAACAGAGGCTGATGTAGGCTGGTTAAACAGGAGTTTGTTGTAAGCATATCAGAGAGTTCACAGAATTGTCATTATTATGCTTGGGCACCAGACTTACTGGGGGATATTTAATTCTCTGTAAAAAGAACAATTTTTCTTCTTGGTGTTTTTGAAGGCCAGCAATGGACTTTGAGGTGTTTGAATTCTGTCTCTTTCATATGCTAGCTGTGATCTAGGGAAATTCTTTAACCGGGGCAGACTTCAGTTTCTTTCTTCATGGAAATCAGAATTTCAAAAACACCCACCTAAGTGAGTTACAAGGATTAAGTGTGTCATCGTGGGCAAATGACATAGAACTTTTCATGAATGTTATAAAGTGCTTTCAGGTGCTGGGTATTACTGTCCAACATACTTGCCTAAATTTCCCCTCTCTGGAGTGCTGGTTTCTTTCAAAAGAGCAATTGCCCTTAAAACATTTCCTCCTTAAAACTCTGAAAATAGCATGGAAGAATAGAACTACTTTTTGAAAAATGGCTAAAACTATCAAACTTCTGAATAAAATTATGTGGACTCCTTTGAACATAAGAAATTCAGAAAAGTTTAAATAAAGTGGGACCCTATCTTCCATAAATATTTAACAGTACTTTATATGTATATTATTGTGAAATAATATGTGTTATGAAAGAATATAACATTGTGAAATATATATACACAATTGGTGTGTATAAAATATTATTGTGAAACAATGTGTATATTATGAAATAATATAATATTGTGAAATATATACATATGCAATTGTTGCTTTCTGATATTTTAATTATATTTTAGATAATTATATAAACTATATAAAGCCCAACTTGTACTAGAAAAAATCTCTTTCTTGTGTGGGGTTTTTGTGTCTCAGATCATATTTGACTTAGAATAATTATTATAATACAAAATAAAAATATTAGACCAAATTAAAATAAGTACTTTCTCATTTAATAAACTAGAAAGACAATGTGAGTTATATGAATTAAAATACTTAAATTTGCATGAGTAGTAATTAGCAATTTTATCATCTCCTAAGTTGTCATTTTGAAGACATTCTTCTGAGTTCACTGCGTAATTATTTTCTTCCGTGTACCCACAAACTGTTACCATTTATAGGATGAGACAGTTACCTCACAGAATTTTCTAGCACTCATGCATGGTATGCTTTGGAACAGAAGTGAATGTGTGTCACCTGCCTGAGGTGACGCCGGAAGGTGGGCAAGCTGACTATAATTATTAAAGCTGGCATGCTCCCAGCTTCCTGTAGATGGCAGCCAGATGCTCTCTTCAATTGCGGAGATTCTGGGTCTGTTTCTAGGTGGAGTATACATCACTGGCCTTGCCAAGACGTAAAATTATTTTCTCCTTTTCACTGTCCAGACTTGCAGAGATGACTCAGCCTGTTAGATATGAAATCAGAACACCTCGTGATAGGTCACATCAAGGATGACGGAGCAATCTGACAGTGACATCTGTCTCCCCACTCATGCCAGGTTTGAGTCGAGGGATTTGGCTGGCAGAAGATATACAGTACTTCCCTCACTGCTCTGGGTTTGCCATCCTGCCCTCAGTGTTGACTGCATCTTCAGGGTGCCACGCAAAGTCCAAGAGGGTGACACCCCCCAGTCAGGAGCACCGTCCTTTGATGCCACTGACAGGCATGAACTGAACGTTCCTGCCAGGATCTAAAAACAAATCTTATAGGTTCATATACAGATGCCAGTTTCAGTTCAGCTTTTTGTTTATAAAACAAACAATTAAATGGGGCAAACTTGTTCGGTAAAAGATAAATATATTCAGAGCATCCTCTTGTCATGAGATCTTTGAGGGTCTCTGCTCTAAACAAGCATAATTTGGTCACCCATTGATTAAAAAATATAGCAATCTTTCTATACATAAGGGATAGTATTTGGAAAATTCCAGAGGTGAGTGTCAGACATCTTTGTGACCAGGCTAGGCTGAGACAAAGAAAAATTTAGAGGTTTTAATTAAATAATTTATATGAAGCTAGAGCAGGAAAAGGGCAGGGAGAATGTTATTGCAGAAACCTTACGTTAGTTTACTCTGTGTTCTGGTGCTTGGGTATGTATGTGGATACCGCAATTGTGCACTGCACACGGAGACCTGAGAATGATGTCAAGTGTCTATTGCACTCGTTTTCCACCTAATTTTTTTAGACAAGGGTTTTCACTGATCCCGGAGTTTGGTGATTCTTCTAAACTGCTTGACTATTGAGCCCCATGGATGCTGGGGTCTCCGCCTCCTTGGTACAAGGGTTCCAGACACACAGCGTTGTTCAATAATTTATGTGGGTGCTAGGGATCCAAATTCGGGTCCTTGGCTTACATGATAAGTACTTTACTTATTGAGCCATCTCTCAAGAGCTGTATTTCAGAAATCTCGGCAAGCGCTAAGAGAGTGGGAACGAGATGCGAATAGACTTAATGATATTTTCGGGAGGCAGAAGAGCAGGATTTATGAGAAGAGAGCAATGAGTATTGGTGAGTTTGAGGAAGATGGCATGGGAAGACGGCTAGTTTCTAAATAGGTAACGGGGTAAACGTGGCTCTGTTTCATTGGAACAGGAAACCTAGATGGAAGATCAAGGAAAATGGTGCATTTAACTCAGACCATTGAATTCAAGGTAGATCCGGGACATGGAACAGATACCAAGCAGGCACTGGCAAGCAAGAGTAGAAGGTCAAGAAGAAAGACAGCAGAAGTCCTCACTTGAAAATTCAGACCCACAGTGGACTTGTTGCATAAGGAAAGAAAAGCTCCCTGGAAAGGTACTCAGAGCAGGAAAGAGTTAAGGCAGGTTTGCCTGATGGATAATGAGTTTAATATCACAGGGAAATTTTTTCTTAGAGCGTGTGATCTATTTTTAGCCCATCCCCTTGCTAACCTGTCACAGTCTTTTACATTAAAAAGACAACATAAAAAGCATGATGCATATAAAAGAGTGACCTCGATAAAATCTCCATGGTTCCCCAAGATCAGACCATGAACAGTACTGGTGCCCATTCAGTCATCTGGACTGGAAAAAGACAGGTCCCTTGAGAAATGGTAGACATCATGAGACAGAAGCATTGAGCGTCAGTGGGTCTTAGCTCTGTATAGATGACCCTTGATAAACAGGGTTTCCAAAGGGAGCAGTAGTGGCAGCAGAGCTTTGCTAGATACAACTAGCCTTGGCTGGAAGCATCACCAGGAGATCAGTATGTGCTATAGGGTTACTAAGATAACTGGCTGAAGAAAGATGCATGCAAGTAGGGCATATGCAATTAATTTAAAGAGACAGCATGAATTGAACACGGTGATCAAAGGGTCAGATAGAGTTTATTTCATGATTAATTTTGTGACACTTTTTCTAGCAGTAGTCTGGAACAACCTGTCGGTTAGGGAACCTCCAGCTGGCGACAGATGGGGAAGGTGACTGAGCCCCACATTGGAGCACTGGACTGAGCTCCCAAGGTCCTGATGAGGAGCAGAAGGAGCGAGAACATTAGGGAGAAAGTCAGGAACGTGAGGGGTGCGTTCACTCATGGAGACGGTGGGACAGAACTAAAGGGAGATCACCAACTCCAGTTGGAATGGGACTGATGGATCATGCGACCAAACCCGTCTCTCTGAATGTGGCCAACAGCGGGAGCTGACTGAGAAGCAAAGGACAATGGCACTGGGCTCTGATTCTTCTGCATGGACGGGCTCTGTGGGAGCCTTCTCAGCTTGGTCGATCACCTTGCTGGACCTGGGGGGAGTTGGGAGGACCTTGGTCTTAGCATAGAGTGGGGAACCCTGATGGCTCCTTGGCCTTGAGAGGGAGGGAGGGGAAGTATGGGTGGAGGGGAGGGGAGGGAAGGGGGAGAAGGAGGGGAGGGAAGGGAGAGGAGGAGGGGACGGAGGGGGGGAGGAGGAGGGAAGGAGATGGAAATTTTTAAATATAAAAAAAATAAACCATGAGGAAAAAAAATAAACTCTTCTCTGTAGTAAAAAAAAAAATCTGTCTTGAATAATTGTTATGCACATTGAAAAAAAATCATATTTGTAACTTCCTTTTATAAACAAATTTTAATCTTACCTTTCTAAAAACTCAAACCAAATTATGTCTTAAATAATATAGATTCTAGTCCATTAATCCTCAACAAGTAGTTTTAAATGTAAAACAATTTTCTGCTCTTTTTAAAAGTTAAGTCAAACACACTTTAAAATGACGATTATGCATTTTGATATATCACAGATAACACTTATCTGAAACAAAGCTCTCCCCACCATGAATGGAAAGTAGTAGAATTGCCTGCCTCAGTTAGATTTTAATTTCATCTAATCATTAATTCATTTCTACAGTGTGTTTTGTAAAGCTAATTAATTAGGGCAATTGCTTCCGGTCTCATGTGCTGAACATTAAATGAGGTTGGAGAAGTGCTACAAAATTATGTTTTAAATTTGACAAGCAATATTTGGTGTTTAAAGCTTGTGGGGAGATATGAGAAGCTTTAAAACTCCCAGCCATCTGGTGCTATCGTTATGCTTTATAGCCAGGCTTTGAATCAGGGCTCTGCTATTTTGCAAGTTACTTTTACCACTTTGAGCTTTAGCATTCTCTTGGGTAAAATGAATCTGACATATATACCACTTGGAAAATGTTAAAATCAATGTGTTTTTATTCCTCTCTACTAATCATATTCCTTTAATGTCAGTTCTGGAAGGAAGAGATGATGACCCCGGGGGTAGTATTCTCTGATATATAATAAGGGGTAAGGTTTTTTGAACTAGAAACCAGAAAGGGCAAAGGACCCAGTTAATGAGAACAGCAATCAGGACTCCCTTCCTCCCCTCCTTCACCAACAAGATTCAATCATGAGGGCTATATTGAAAAGTAGCACCTATTCTTGAAAAGTAGGATTGAAGAGAGTGTAGGGAAAGACTTCAACAACATATCCCTGTTAGACTCTGGGAAGAAATTACCTTTTGAGGAACCCCAAAGAGCCAGTCACATTAGAATTAAGACAGTGTTGAGGATGAGATCTCAGAAATGAACACAGTGACAGAGAGTTCCAGCCCAATCCCAGGGCTCCACAGCACAGAGACAGGACTCCTGGTGAGCTCATAGAGATAGTCCAATAACGCTTTGTTGATTTTTAATCCCCAGACATGGTTTTCAAGGGCAGGTACCTCGAAGCACACCAGAGCCTTCTCAGCACATGTGCTCCCCCATCAGTGCTAGGAGGAATAACCCTTAGTCCTTGTGTAAATCCAGAGAAAACCTGGAAAGGAAAGAAATGTCAGAAAATATGAAAGAGGCTTATCTTCCAGAAAGAGAGGTGGTCATGCTAAATAATTTCATTCAGAGTAGAATCTCCAATAGTTGATGGACAGATTTGAGTATGGTGGCTTCAGTGGGCTAGAATGCTTAGAATGGAGAACTGAAGAGATAATGGTCTAAGTTTCAGTTAGCTGGGAAAAATAAGCTAAGAGATCTCTTATACAACATGGAGATTTTTTTAAAAATTTATTTTTATTGAGCTCTACAATTTTCTCTGCTCCTTTCCCTGCGTCTCCCCTCCCCTTCAACCCTCTCCCAAGGTCCCCATGCTCCTAATTTACTCAGGAGATCTTGTCTTTTTCTACTTCCCATGTAGATTAGATCTATGTATATCTCTCTTAGAGCCCTCATTGTTGTCTAGGTTCTCTGGGTAATTTTAATTAAAATATTGTATTCTTGAAAAAAAATGCCAAGAGTGGATATTATATCTGAAGACTCAGTTGAAAGCTGAAATAATCTGTGGGTATATAACAATAAAATATGACTACTACACACCTTATATTTATGCACAATACCATTTCATGATAAGTTAAAATTTACTTATTCCAAACTATAATTATAACAGTATTAACCTTGTAAGGTAGCACATTCAGAACTCAGCCATTATTTCAAATCTGTTAAACGTCCAGTGAAAACGCTGTCATTCACTTTTAGTTAAGAAATTGTTATTGCCCTTTCCGCGCTGCCCCGGGACGGGTCCATACAGCGTTGTTCTTGGTTCCCGACGTAACTTAAAAGGGAAACTTACACAATCTCCGGAGCCCTTGATGTCCTGCAGATGAAGGAGGAGGATGTCCTCAAATTCCTTAGGTGGCACCAACCTCGACTTTCAGATGGAGCAGTTCATCTACAAAAGGAAAAGCAATGGCATCTACATCATCAATCTGAAGAGGACCTGGGAGAAGCTGGCTATTGTTGCCATTGAGAACCCTGCTGATGTCAGCATCATCTCCTCCAGGAACCCTGGGCAGCGAGCGATGCTGAAGTTTGCTGCTGCCACTGGAGCCACTCCGATTGCTGGCCGTTTCACCCCAGGGACCTTCACTAACCAGATCCAGGCAGCCTTCAGGGAGCCACGGCTTCTAGTGGTGACTGATCCCAGGGCTGACCACCAGCCCCTCACAGAGGCGTCTCACGTGAACCTGCCCACCATTGCCCTGTATAACACAGACTCACCTCTGCGCTACGTGGGCATCACCATCCCATGCAACAACAAGGGAGCTCACTCAGTGGGCCTGATGTGGTGGATGCTGGCCCGGGAAGTACTCTGCAAGCGTGGCACTATGTCCCGTGAGCACCCATGGGAGGTTCAGTTCCCTACTGAAGACTGGAGTGCCCAGTCAGCCCCTGAGGATTGGTCAGCAGTTTCCACAGCGCAGGCCACGGAGTGGGTTGGAGCCACCGAGTGGTCCTGAGCTCCTCTGCAGACACCTGAGCAAAGGGAAAAATGGTGGAAGGAAAATAAAGTTCCTACAAGCTGAAAAAAAAAAAAAGAAAGAAAGAGTTATTGCATTTCTATTAGCATCGCAGGCCTTCTGCTAAGTGTATAGACACATGGCTGGTCAAGACACAGAAAAATATTCTGGCTTTCAATAGGTTTGTAATGCTGCAGCCTTTAGCCCAAGTGACTATCAGAGCAAATCAATACCTGTAGTTGTATTGACAAACAGGTATAGCAGTAAAGAAAAAAATACCATATGAAAAGATGGAAAGAGGAGAGATGCAAGGGTGGACAGAACCAACAATTATCCCAATCATTGTGGGGGACATTTTGTGCCTTGCCCAGCCAGTGCCCATGTATGACCTAATTCCGAGAAGGCATTTAATGGGGACAACTCTAAATGGCAACAGCATGGCTCACCGCCTTTTCGAGAGCTGACTCAATCAGCCCCAAGGAGGTTTGCTTTGCTGGTGAAACCACATATCGTGAGAGCTAAACAAACAAAGGCTTTTAATGCTGTTTTAATCCTGGTAAACACTAAAATCTACTACTAGCTTTTATCTTTCCTGTTATATATAACTCTAAACTTTCACATTTCAAAAGTTTTATACTTTATAGAATTATCCTCGGGTTTTTGTGTATGTGACTGTAACAACAGACAGGACGTTATTTTTCTAAATGACAACACAGTTCTTTCTTGCAGGTGTTATCACAGCCGTGAAGAATCTTACAGAACTATTAAAAGTGTATAATATTATATATTATGATATATATGTTACATATAATGTTACAATAGCACCTAGAGGTAAAATAACCAGGAATCATTATTAATTTGTATTTTAAGTCTAAATATTGTAAAAACGAAGCATAAAATAAGTATCCCAGTCCCACCAATTATGTCTAACAAAGTTTCACTTATTGAATTTAAAAATATAAAATATGTGTTGAGGCTTACACACCAGAATGCAGGTAAAGGGGTAGGGGCAAGCACATGATTTGAACAAAGAAATTTATCAGAAAAGTCTCAAATACATTCCTTTCCTAATACTAGCACTCAGTGGGTGGCAACAGTCCTCCATATTGGCTGTGACTGAGGGACTTGAAAAGCACTAGGTATCAGTTGAGTCTTAATGGTTTAGCTAAGAGACTCCTGTCTCGTGACAGGAAGGCTCAGGAAAATGATTTCCAGTCCAAATTCCATATAAGCTATACCACAGGGTGACAATAATGATTTAAGCCTGTGTCTACACTGCCACGAACTTTCAATCCTAGGAAGCAATGTGCCATTCTCATGCTCGCCTTCCTTACATAAACACATTAATCCTCTGTTTGATAGCTCTTTCTTCTGCCTAAAACGCCTCCACTTTCTATGCCTCATGTGAAAAGTGTCTATTCCTCCTTGCATTCCTCTCATGTATTTACTCTCTAAATTACGTTTCCATTCTTTCCTTACTCTAGTCTCTGTCAGCATCGTCCCCAAAACTCCATGAAGGCCTCCCTGTTCCACCTGTGGATGGCATTTCTAACTGAGGCTGAAACAATTTGAAGAAAACAATGCTTTAAATTTTCATAACTCTAATGCCTAGCTGAGCAGCACACAGGAAGGTCTCAATAACGCTTATTGCATTTACTTTTAATATATCCAGTGGGTCAAAACAGGTCACTCTGTATCAATTATAGGAATAGTTTCATGATTAAGTTCTTCCTGTACTCTGTGTTCTGGTAAGCTGTGTAAACATCACTTAAAGGGCTCCAGACAGCACACAATATTCTAGCTGGAGTACAAGATCAACAGAGGGCAAAAGCAAAAGGGGCATCTTCCAACAGACCACCATATGCCAACGTAGAAAGCAGCATGAAGGAAGAGAGAGACCCTAAAATTTTCTTAAGGAATTTACACTTGATTATGGGCACTGAAAATCCTTGAAAAGTTAAGTAGATTTTTAATTTATTGAAAATGAACAGTAGGGATTAAAGAGGGCTGGAGAGCATGTTTAGGAGCAGGGACAGTGTTTACTTTTTAAGTTTTTCTTGAGTATATTAAAAGCACCAAAAGGAAATAAACCCAACTAAGCCAAAGGGAGCATGGGGCCAGTGAGCTTTGCCTACTATTTGCAAGTATATTTTGTGACACTCACTCACTATTCAAAACAGAGAAATTTAAAATACAGAGGTGCTCATGTGAAATGTAGATCTCTAAAATCTCTTTAAATTTTGCAGAATGGATGCAGTAAAGACTGAGGGAGATGGAGTAAAACTGGCTCTATCTAGACTCAGCTGTGTCTCTACCCAAAATTCACTTCCCGAAATCTTGGGACACAGTCTTGGCTGGCATGGAGCTTACTATGTAGGCCAGGCTGTCCTCATGCCTGTCTCTGGCACCCAAGGGCTGGGATAAAAGTTGTGCGCCCCCACAGTCAGCCAGGAATAGGATCTTAACATCAAGTTCTGGGGGGAGTCAAGAGCAAGAGCAAGCCTTATTTTTTTAGGGGAGCCTATGGCGCTTCCCTGACCAACAATTTAAAGGGGGTAATCCCATACCTGATACTGGACTCTTTATATTGGATTCATATTTTATTTCATGTGTATGAATGTTTTGGCCTGTGTGGATGCATGTGTTTTACATGTGTGCCTGGTGCCAGGGAGGTCAGAGAAGGTCAGTACCCCTTGAATTGGAGTAGATGGTTGGGAGACACAATTGTAGTTTTGGGAACTTGAACGTCAATCTTCTGGAAAGAACAAATGTTCTTAATCACTGAGCCATCTCTTCTCTAGCAGTGTGTGTGTGTGTGTGTGTGTGTGTGTGTGTGTGTATGTGTGGCTGTGTGGGTGTGTATAAAACATATGGTGTTTGGGAGAAGTGTTATCTCCCAATATAGGGTAATTCCATGTAGAATATCTTTCTATGAAGCTTCTAAAATAGTAGCTTTACATGTAGCTCAGCTCTGAACTCTGTGAACTACAATAGTAGCACACAGGGCTAGATATCCACATTGGTACAGTAGTGGCAAGAACGCTATGGGGGATAACCATCCACTTTCTGACTAGATTTAAAACCCACTCCCAGAAGCCAGAACTCATGTTTACTACTGAGAACTAGGTCAAAAGCCCGTGGCTGGGAAAGTAATAAGCTTCAAGGGAGAAATTACTATTAACAATGTAGTAAATAGATGGAGTATCAAACTGCTCTCTTAGTTGCTGTTCTATTGCTATGAAGAGAAACCGTGACCAAAGAAACTTTTATAAACAAAAGCATTTGATAGGGTTATGCTTATAGTTTCAGAGGGTCAGTCCATTATCAACATGACGTGGAACATGGTGGCATGCAGGCAGGCATGGAGCTAGAAGAGTAGCTGAGAACTTTACATTGTGATGATCTACAGGCAGGAGAAAGAGAGAGAGAGAGAAAGAGAGAGAGAGAGAGAGAGAGAGAGAGAGAGAGAGACAGAGACAGAGACAGAGACAGAGACAGAGAGACTGAGCCTGGTATAAGATTTGAAATCTCAAAGCCCATCCTCACTGACAAACCTCTTCCAACAAGGACATACCTACTAATCCTTTAAAAACAATTTATCAATGGGGACTAAGAATTAAAACACATATGAACCTATTGGACCATTTTCATTCAAACCATACTTCTAAACATTGATCTTTACATCCTCCGATTTGCACATCTCTTAATCCTCATCAGAGAAATTATTTTTTTTTTTGCAGTGGACAGCAGTTAATCCAGAGGCTCACAATTGGTCAAAGTGTAGAGAATAAAATGGCTGTATAGAGCTCATTCCTCAGTGGAGTGTTTCTATTACCTCCTTCCCCAAGGTTCAAGGGACATCATAGAAAAATGCGGTAGAAAGACTATAAGAGACAGAGGTTGGGTCAGGCTGCTCTGAAGTGATGTCTTCTGGACGTGACAGGACCACAGCACGCATGAACTCATGGGAGCTGTGGTTGCCTACACAACATCTGCACCGTGTCAAGCTATTCAACATTCTGGTATAGATGGGGGAAGCCCTCAAATCCCCACCCATGGCTGAGGAGCTACAGGCAGTTGGTGACGGTAGGAGAAGGACAGTCAATTTCCTTCAGGGATGTGGCCCTTGGTAAGTTAACCGTGTCCCAGTGGATGGGCCTATATTCATGCACATATGAACAGCATTAATTAAACTCAGGTAATCAGGACTGCAGTAATTAGGCTCATGTTTTTTTTTTTTTGTTTTGTTTTTTTTTTTTTTTTTTGTGATGAAGAGGCCTTGGCAGAGCTGGTGAAGAATGGGAGTGGATAAGGTATGCATGTGAGGAATTCTCAAAGAATAAATAAAAATATTTTTTAAAAACATATATATTTCAAAACATCTCATTTTCATTAAATTTAAAATTCAAAAATTGGTTTAGGTGTATATGTTGTTTTCCAGAAGTCCTAATAACTTTTTAAAAATTAGCTTGTCTATTTTATACGTTTTTAATGCAATTCATACTGAAATAATGTCAAACTGAATACCTTAATTTCTGTAAGCAAGAAGATATTCTAATATTCTCATCTCCTCCTTACATTTTAGATTTTATTATAGACACATCCCTATTCAAGCACTAAGCTCCAAAAATTTTACTAAAGACATCTTACCTCATCATCTTGCTAAAGTATTTTAAAGGTAGACATAAAACAGATAATTTTCTCTGGAAGCAAGGTGATGAACACCCAGATGTGGTCTTGTCTTTACTCTAATTTCAGAATCCATTCTGTTTGTGAATAAATGACATCATAGACTTAATTCTTTTGTCGTCTTGATTCCTAGTCATCATCTCTATCCATGGATCCCATGCTGAAAAGGAGCCAGTGTGGATAAAATCTGCCAACACCTTAGGAAGAAGTATTGTGTAAATACAAGGTACTGTTTGTGTTGCCACACCTTAAATCACTTTCTACTTTCAAGGGGAAAAATAATATGAAAACAGCCCAACCCCAAAACCCTGCCTTTCAGGTTGTCTAACAGGTGACTCTGATTGTAAACTGGAAAGGGAATGACCTGGTTCTTTGCAGTACTAGGTTGTCTTAACTTTCAGTCACTAGCATTTAATCAGAATGGTGGTGGTGCACGCTTTAATCCCAGCACTTAGGAGACAGAGACAGGTGGGTCTCTGTGAGTTTGAGGCCAGCCTGGTCTACAGAGCAAGTTCTAGGACAGGTTCCAAAGCTGTCCTGATTAAAAAAAAATGAAAATAAAAATAAAACACCACTACCAACAAAAAATTGTGAATCTAACTTGCATATATTTAAAATACAATTTCTGAGCTTCTACTCACATGAATATAATACCTATGCCAAGCCCTCAAGGGAAGAATAATCTTCCCCCACCTCTCACGTTCATACGAAGTCCATCTGTACACTGTAGTTAAAAGACTGGATGTTTTTAATCCCCATTCATCCAAGAATCTGTGTGATCAGTGGAGTGTGCTCCCTGTTGGGATATCCCTGGCAGAATGGGACAGTAAAATGATTTTGAGCAAGGGTGCTGTCTGCCCAACAAGTGTGTGTATATGTGTCTTATGTGGTCATATGTATAGATTCCTATGGAGACGATAAGCGGCTGTAAGATCTCTTAGAACTGGAGTTAAAGGTGGCTATGAGCCCAACTTGGAGCTTTTGGAAGAACAGCAAGTGTTCTTAAATGCTGATCCATTTTTCCAACCCTGGGAATCATCATTTCTGTCAGTACCAGAAATTCTGTGTGACTGGTCATTTCACTGGTACTCCGGAAAGCAATAAAGTAATGATAAACACTAATCCAGTTAACCACTCACGTCATGAAATGAAGGATGGTTATGATGATCAGCCAAACTTTAAGTCAATGTGATACTTAAATAATAAAATAATAATATTTTTGCTCCATTCTGAAATTCTGCCTGGGCTTTGAAACACCTCCGGATAAAATGAGAAATAGCAAAAATAGACCATAGTCAAGGACAGACAACAGAATACCCACACTGAAAGGTTGACCCGGAGGCGGTACAACCTGTACTTGGGCAGACAGCGCCCTTTGAAGAGCTGGCATTTCCTCACTGTGGAGAGATCAAGCCCTTCATTTCATCTTATTTAGAAACCAGTTGAAATTGCCTATGTCTGTCCCACATATTTAAATGGAAAAAAACACAGAATTTACTTGTATAGCAAGGACCACAGAATGAAGCTTGATTTCTTGCAGAAAAAAAAAATACTTGTTATATCTTTGATTTCAAATGCGTGGTTTTCTGCTTTGAAAGTTCAAAAACTGCTGTGTCTCACAATCAGGGGATTCATTCACTAGATAGTATTTTTTGCTCTCCATTCAAGATAATATCTTAGAATCAGGAAATACAGTAATTTATGTTCAAATCAGTTTTCAGATGGCACAGATTATAAGAAAACAGAAAGTATAAGTTTAGGTTGTAATCAGAAGAAAATGGCTTGCAACTACTAGTTACTCTTTAAAAGAGTCAAGAAGATATGATAGGGCGTTTAGCATATAAATCAAGAGTCACATCTCAAAATACGAAGTAGCTGGCTAAAAATGAGTCCATTCACTACAATTTGACTCTTTCTAGTTGTAGATATTTAATAATAATAATCCCCATGTCAGATTATCTCTAACATCTCACCTTCTCCCAAAGGCAATATAGTCAATTACCTATTATCTTTAGGACACACACACACACACACACACACACATTGATTTTTCGACACAGGGTTTCTCTGTAGCTTTGGAGCCTATATTGGAACTCCCTCTGTAGACCAGACTGGCCTCGAACTCATAGAGATTTGTCTGTTTCTGCTTCCTGGAGTACTGGGATTAAAGGCGTGTGTCACCATTGCCCAGCTCATTGGATTTATTTTACTAGAGAAACCAATGCATGTTGATAGGCAATTTTTTTCCTTTTTCTTTTTTTAAATTTATTTTTAGTTAAAAATTTCCACCTCCTCCCCTCCTTCCATTTCCTTCCCACTCCCTGCATCTCTCTCCCCCTCCCTCCACTCCACTCCACTCCAAAGAGCAGTCAAGGTTCCCTGCCCTGTGGGAAGTCCAAGGTCCTCCTTCCTCCATCCAGGTCTAGGAAGGTTAGCATCCAAACAGACTAGGCTCCCATAAAGCCAGTACATGTAGTAGGATCAAAACCCAGTGCTATTGTCCTTGGCTTCTCAGTCAGCCCTCCTCATCAGCCACGTTCAGAGAGTCCAGATTGATTGCATGGTATATCAGTCCCAGTTTATCTGGCCTTGGTGAGCTCCAAGTAGATCAGCCCCACTGTCTCAGTGGGTGGGTGCACCCCTCGTGGTCTTGACTTCCTTGCTCATGTTCTCCCCCTTCTGCTCCTTATTTGGAGCTTGGGAGCTCAGTCCAGTGCTCCAATGTGGGTTTGTCTCTGTCTCTCGCTTCATCCATCGCCAGATGAAGGTTCTATGGTGATATGCAAGATATTCATCAGTATGGCTATAGGATAGGGCCATTTCAGGCTCCCTCTCCTCAGCTGCCCAAGGATATAGCTGGGGACATCTCCATGGACACCTGGGAATACTTCTAGAGTCAAAACTCTTGCCAACTCTAAAATGGCTCCCTTAATTAAGATATATACTTCCCTGCTCCCATATCCACCCTTCCTCCATCCTAACCATTCCATTCCTTCAACCTCTCCCCATCCTCCCCTTCTCATTTTTTTCTCCCCATCTCCCCTTACTCCCACTCCCCAGTTTCCAATTTTTGCCTGGCAATCTTGTCTCCTTTCAATATCCAGGAGGATAACTATAATTTTTTCTTTGGGTTCACCTTCTTATTTAGCTTCTCTAGGGTCACAAATTATAGGCTCAATGTCCTTGATTTATGGCTAGAATCCACTTATGAGTGCGTATATACCATATTCATCTTTTTGGGTCTGGGTTACCTCACTCAGGATAGTGTTTTCTATTTCCATCCATTTGCATGCAAAATTCAAGATGTCATTGTTTTTTACTGCTGAGTAGTACTCTAATGTGTACATATTTGATAAGCAAATTTTTATCTGTGTTTTCTTGCAGTTTTGATGTATTGGATAATATTCTCAGTGTAGAACAATGTGAAGAAAAACAGAAGAGAAAAAAAAGCTCTTTGAGGATAAGATGCTCATGAAAAATAGATCTTAAACACCACCACTGGAATGTCCACTTTGTTATTAAACAGTTGGTGAGAAATCCTTAAGAGTGTATGATTAGCTTATGTTTAATTAAAGAATCTGAAATTAAGCTTATGATTTCTAGTTGTATGATATTTTCAGAGAACCACATTCTAAAACTCTATAAAGACATCACTGGCACCCAAGTCTTGGCACACAAGAATGAAATCTGTGCTTTGTTTATTCCCCATGGGAGCCCTTACCCCTTGGGAGGAGTGAATGGGGGTGGGCTGAGGAGGTGGGAGGAGGGGTTGAGGGAGAACTGTGGTTGGAATGGAAAAAAAATTTAATAAAGAAAGGAAGGAAAAGAGAGACAGACACAGACAGACAGACAGACAGAAATAAAAAGAAAGAAAGAAAGAAAGAAAGAAAGAAAGAAAGAAAGAAAGAAAGAAAGAGAAAGATACCTGTGACTTTAAAAGGGCTCATAGACACTTTTAGCTCTATCCACTACAAAGGGATTCAAGCACAGAAAGGGAGCAGGCGGTAGATGCTGCAAAGGTAAGTGGATGCTGCGCCTGATACTGGACCACTTGGGTCTCCTCAGAAGAGCTGAAAACAGGGCAGTGCAGTGAATAGGCATGTACTTTAGAACAGCCTTCTGCCTTCATTTTGACTATAGAGAAGGCTGCCACTTTTACATTCTCTAAAAAATTGTGAACTTTTATTAATGTTTTGTGATGTTAATATGTGATTGCAGTTAGTATCAGAATAATTGACTTAATTACAATTTAAAAACACATCTTGGGCAAGAAAAATGACAATGAAGATGAAAATACATATTAAAAAAAACTAGGCTACAAACGAAAAACAACAAAATAATAAACTTGCTGCATTTGGCTCGAGCCAAAGCAAAGCAAAGAGGAAACCGAAATCACAATGTGTTTTAAAAATGTAGTGAAGATTTTTAAGGAGGCCAAAGCCTTTAAAGAGAATATTGTACTTCAGATGCTAAACAAATAATCAGAGCCTGATAGAATAAACCTGATATAACAGAATATTTTTTTTCCAGTTTATTTATTTTTTATTAAAAATTGCCATCTCCTCCCCTCCTCCTCCCCCTTCCCTCCCCTCCCCTCCACCCACACCCCCACTCCCTCCCTCTTGAGGCCAAACAGCCATCAGGGTTCTATACACTATGTTGAGACCAAGGTCCTCCCAACTCCCCCCAGGTCCAGGAAGGTGAGCAACCGAACTGACAAGGCTCACACAGAGCCCGTCCATGTCGTAGAGACCAAGCCCATCGCCGTTGCCCTTGGCTCCTCGGTCAGCCTCCACCATCAGCCACCCTCAGAGAGTCCGATTTGGTCGCATGTTCCATCAGTCCCATTCCAAGTGGACTTGGTGGTCTCCCATTAGTTCTGTCCTGCCGTCTCAGTGGGTGAACGCGTCCCTCATGGTTCTGACTTTCTCATGATCTCTCTCCATGTAGTGATGGGCTGTGGGTCGCCCTGCTCCCTCATGCTTAGCTTTACATGCAAAATAACAACACACAAATTGTATTCTTTTAAATACTGCCTGGCCCATTATTTTCTGCCTCTTACTCACATCTTGATTAACCCATATCTAATAATCTGTGTAGCACCACAAAGTGGTGCCTTACCGGGAAGTTTCTAGCGTATGTCCATCTTGGGCTGGAGCTTCATCGCGTCTGGCTTCTCTCTGAGGAGAGGCACAGTGGTCTGCCTAACTTAGGAGAGGCGTAGCATCTGACTGAGCCATCTACCTCACTTCCTTCTTCCTGTTCTGTCTACTCTGCCCACCTAAGGGCTGGCCAATCAAATGGGCCAGGCAGTTTCTTTATTAGCCAATGGGAGTCCTCCATCATTTCCCCTTTTTCTGTTTAAACAAAAAAGAAAGACTTTAACTTTAACATAGTAAAATTACATATAACAAAACAGTTATCAAGTAAGAATTACAGTTACAATATTTATATCTACTTTATCTTTTATCATAACTAAGGAAAACTATAACTATCTATCTATTCTTCAACTCCATCAAAGACTCCAGAAAAATATAATATTACCTAAGTAAACAAGAAATAAGCAACTTCCAAACTCTAGAAATGACAGAGACATCTCGCTGCCTGGACAGTCACCCAAAGTTCTTTTGTACTGTTGGGGCATCCATCTTCGGCCTTCAGGCCCATAGTATCCAACAGACATTTTCATGAAGCAGAGAATTTTCAAAGACAGTTCAGTCACTATCTGCTGTGTCCTTCAGAATGTCTCACAGACTCTTTCTTGAATGAGGAACCCCGAAAAACAATCTCACCTTTAGGCAAGTTCAGCAGTCCTCTCTCTGAGGGTTCTCTGTGTCCAGTTTATGCAACAGTCCAGGCAAGAGCAGTTTCTTGCCCAAATGGCTATCAAACTCCATAAGGAGCCACTTCGATGCCCATCTTCCTCTTGAAGTAGCTGGTGCTGCCAGGAGCAGATGTGTCTCATTGTCATGAAAAGTCCTAAGTTATTAAGACATTTAAAATGCCATATTCTGTAGTCTTTGAAAGATATGAAGAATGCCTATTTAACTTAAATATATCTCTATATATCTAGAAAATCTAACTAACATAACTATAAGCTTTACTGTTATCGACGATTATCCATTAACAACCTATATTTCCTAATTATACATTACATTTTTAAAAGAACTACACAATCACAATACCTTAATCAAGATCAGAAATACATATAACAAGATTGACCTTAATATCATTAACCAAGATTCACAACAATCCAACTTATTTATATCTATATCATCTCCCCCTTTAAATGGAAAAGAACATTTATAAACAATATTTGGGAATATGGGCACAGTTATTTCTCTCCAAACTGCTTCCTGCTGAATGGGGACGCTGTTAATTAGGTCTTTCATGGTGTAACCTGTGTGCCAGGTTCATCTCAGTCATCAGTTGGATGAAATAATTTTCTGAAGGTGTTCACAGCAACCTTTCAGGAGGGCGTGGTCTATCATACCATATTGGGATAGAAGCAATCCACAGAGTCTCATTTTCTGTAAAAACAAAAGAAGAATCTCTTTTCCAAAGTATCATATCCTTAGATCCAAATTCTGAAGTCAAGGTATTTTCAAGATATCTTTCTTGGATTAGTTCAGCAGCATTTACAAACAAATATCTTTTAGCAGCTGTTTCTCCTTCCTCAGCATTCAAACAATTCAAAGAGAGCATAATAGTATACAGTATCAAGATTCTCTGTATATTTTCCATCTTTGTGCAGCTTTGTTTTAACCTCTATTTCGTTTATTTTTACTTTTACTTTTTTGAGACAGGTTCTCTATATATCTTTGGCCTGGGATAACTCTTTAGACCAGGCTGTCCTTGAACTCTCAGAGATCCACTGACTCTGCTTCCCAAGTGCTGGTATTAAAGGTGTGTGTTACAACACCTTGAACTCACAGAGATCTGTCTGTCTCTGCCTCCCAGGCATTCGGATTAAAGGTGTGTGCTACCACACCTTGAAGTCACAGAGGTCAATCTCTGTCTCCCAAGTGTTGGGATTAAAGGTGTGTACCACCACAAAAAACTACTTCCTTCTTTTTAATTTTAAGAACTGTCACCTTTAGCCTGCATATATTTTCAACACATTGTAAACCATTTTGATGTTTTCTTCGACTTTGAATCTTTCTTTTACTGTATATCTATCTTTTTGTGACCACATGAGTCTTTAATTTACCAAACAATATCGGTAAGACTGAAGCCGTGGCTTTGACAGCTAGATCCAGCCCATTCCTTAGCTTTCCAGCCTCATGGCAGAGGTACCGGCTGTAGCCATGTTTATGGCCACAACTCTATGGCGTTTCATGGTCCCTGCCAGCAATCAAGCTGCAAAAGTATGTCCACAGACAACACTCAAGTCCTCTCTCTGTAGCCGGCCCTCCTGCCTCAAAGAGTCAGAGTTTGCACTGGCAGGACAGCCCAGAAAGCCGGCATTTTTAAACAGCATAGCTTTTTTTTTTTTTGGCTATGGCTGAAAACCGAAAAACACACGTTCAGACCCGAGAAATTGTTGCTACCAAGAAGCCATGCTTTACTCTATTCTTTCCCAAGCTTTCTCAAGCTTTCTGTGGATTCAGTTATCCACGTTGGGTGCCATTCTGTAGTGGAGGGGCTGCGGGCCAGCTTCCCGCCGCCAGGCTCCCAGCCACCAGCTAGCTTATGCCCTGAAATCACAACTCACAAATTGTATTCTTTTAAATACTGCCTGGCCCATTATTTTCTGCCTCTTACTCACATCTTGATTAACCCATATCTAATAATCTGTGTAGCACCACAAAGTGGTGCCTTACCGGGAAGTTTCTAGCGTATGTCCATCTTGGGCTGGAGCTTCATCGCGTCTGGCTTCTCTCTGAGGAGAGGCACAGTGGTCTGCCTAACTTAGGAGAGGCGTAGCATCTGACTGAGCCATCTACCTCACTTCCTTCTTCCTGTTCTGTCTACTCTGCCCACCTAAGGGCTGGCCAATCAAATGGGCCAGGCAGTTTCTTTATTAGCCAATGGGAGTCCTCCATCATCTCCATCTGCTCCTCATCAGAACTTTGGGAGCTCAGTCCGGTGCTCCAATGTGGGGCTCTGTCTCTATCTCCATCCATCGCCAGGTGAAGGTTAAGGCTCACAGTGAGCCCGTCCATGCTGTAGAGTTCACATTCATTGCCGTTGTCCTTGGTTTCTCAGTCCTCCTCCACCGTCAGCCAAGAACTCAAGACAGCCATCAAACCAAACACACTGATAGTGGGAGACTTCAACACTCCTCTTTCATCAATGGACAGGTCAATTCGACAGAAACCTAACAGAGAATTAAGAGACTTAATAGAGGTAATGAACCAAATGGACTTAACAGACATCTATAGAACGTTCCACCCAAACAGGAAAGAATATACCCTCTTCTCTGCGGCTCATGGAACCTTTTCGAAAATTGACCACATACTCGGTAACAAAGCAAACATCCACAGTTACAAAAACATATTAGTAACCACCTGCATCTTATTGGATCACCATGGATTAAAATTAGAATTCAACAACAATGCTACCCCCAGAAAGCCTACAAGCTCATGGAAACTGAACAGTCAACTACTGAACCACAGCTGGGTCAAGGAAGAAATAAAGAAAGAAATAACAGAATATTTTAAATGCATGCAGAGTCATTAAAAGTGGGTTACTCACAGCTCTGGTGGCTAACAAAGCTTCTTTTCTAACGAATTCTGAAGCTCCTCGCCCATTTTTCTTTTATCTCCCATCTTGATGTCGCTCATTCATCTCTTACCCTGCTGGGGTTTGGCTACTCCTGGTGAGAAAGAGAATGGGCAGCTCAATACTTGTGCTGGAGGGTGGGGAGAAAGGGCAAGTGTGCCCACCTGCAGGCCAGGGATGAGGCTTCGGGCATCAGTCCATGCTGTAATGGGTTCCCGGGATCCTACCCTGTGATTCACGGAATGACTCACGGGCAGCTGCTGGGTGTGACCTCTCTCCTCTGACGGCAAGAACGGCAAGTGAAGTATCTGTCGAGTGACTGAAGGGCCTCAGAGCCTAGGGTGGCAATGCCAGTTACCTGGTTCAGCTGAAGACTCCTCCTTCTTAGAGCATTGTTTCCAGTTGCTCCCAGAACTGATTTGAGCAGCTATCAGTTATTCTTTCCACTCACATGTTTCGATTCCTGGACACATGGCTCTCCTAAATTCTGCCCTATGACCATTCTCCTACTACGATGTTATAAAATCACGTCTGTGTTTGTTTGTGTTCATTAGAGCTATCATCATTGCCTGGAAATGCAACATGGCATACCAATGAGATGCCTACTAACTCATCCTGTCGGATAGAACTTTTTCATGCGAGTTAAATATTAAAGTTGATACGAAATGAATACACCGTGTCGTTAGTTTCCAAGCACTGTCAGATTTCGTATCAACGTTTAGATCTAGAGGGATTATTTCCTCGAACAGAGCTTGTTAGACATGAAAACAGGAAAGGCAGATTTCCAAAGATAGTGGTTGTCATTGCCCATACTAGCTCGGTGGGTGTAAGGTCTGAAGTCACCTGTCAGATCAAGAAGGGGAGAAAATAGTTCCCTTCGGCAGGTGTAATGGAAACCTATCAGCCTGGCAGAGCTTCATGGCAAAAAGCATTATGTCATCACACTAAGCTCCTCAGTTTTAGTTGCTTGTTATACTGGAATTTTATCTTTTAGTTTCTCAAAATTTTGCTCACTAAGAGAAAGTGCACCGGTCAGATTAGTGCTGATACCATGTTCAGTTCGTATTTCTGCTTTTAATTGGGAATTACCTTTCTGTCAGTCATTAGGTTGTTTAATGAACCCTAGTAGAGGTCCCTAAACATAACCAATTCCAAAACACTGACAATTTAAACTCTGAGTATTTCAGGTTAATAAATTGTCCTGAGGATCAACAATTTTGAGGAAGTAAATGACACTTACCTGGTGAGCTGCAGCAGCAGCCTTTATTACAGCACTGGAGCCCCGTCTCTTGTTTTACCTCTGAAACATTCACACGAACCTTAGAGAGGGGGTGAGTTCCACCATACACAATAGCCAAGTTGAGTCAGCCTAAGTGCCATTCAACAGGTGAGTGGGTAAGGAAATCTGATGGAGATGCAATGGAGCCATTAAAAAATAACAAAATTCTGCTCTTTGTAGTAAAATGAGTGGAACTGGAGAAAGTTTGATAAGCAAAATAAGCTAGTCACAGAAAAATGAGTGTCGCGTGTCCTCTTTCATCTGCAGAAACAAACGAACAAAGATAATCCTGAAAATGTTTCAAGGAATGGTCAAGGATGGAAAGGGTGAGGAAAGGAGTCACAGCAAAGAGACAGATGTGGGCAGCATATGCTGTGAGCATCCATGGAGACATCACCGTGAACGTCATCTGATTGTACAATTGCATATTAATGCTAACTTTAAAAATAAAGGCAACAGAAGTGTATGAGGGTACACATATTTTTTCCTCATTTGACTGTCAGGGAACTAGGTGTCAGAGCAGATAAATTTTCTAGGTAAGGAGTGAGAGGTACATGCTAAATGACAAATGAATTAACTTCTAAATAGAAGTTCTATATTGAAAACAGTGTCTTAAAGATGATTTCTCTGTTTATCCTTTCTCCAAGTACAATCTCAAAGCTACTATTATTTATCCTTTTTGAAAAGAATAAAAAAGTTTAATAAGAAAAGAAAATGACCATTTTTTATGGAGCAAAGTGGAAAAATGTTAAATGATAAGAATCCAGTTTTTATAAAATTAAACAATTTGATATACATCTAGAATAGTTTGCTTTATGTGCCTTTAAGAACAGTGAGTTAGCCAGCGGTCTCAACTATGTATTCTAATCAGGTTTACATGTTTCAAGAATGCTTTACTGTTATCTTACTTTTCTTCTTTAATTATTATTATTATTATTTATTATTATCATTACTATAATTATTGTATGCCTGTGTGTACACTTGCATAAATATGTGTGTGTGCATGTATACATGGTTATGTCTACAAAGGTAAAGAGTGATTAAGGAAGACACCTGGTGTCAGCCTCTGCTCTCTACATACATACCCCCCCGCCAGTATACATGCATTCACCTCTGCATACATGAACATGTGTACACATACATGCGCAGGCAAGCACGCACACACACACACACACACAATCCCAGACCCGATTAGTGATGAAAAGCTAACCAAACTCAGCTACAGGCATAAGCACTGCATCTGTGTTGCAAGAACATTACACATACAGTGCACGAGAGGGTGTGAAGCACACAGAACTGGAGCAGCTCATGAGTGCATGGAGAAGTACGGATAATGTTATAGGGTCTGCGTGCTCAAACATGTTTTCACTATGGCAGAGTCATTCTGAAACCTTGACTGTGACTGTGTGCATGACGGGGTCTTAAGTGATCCCCTCTCTTAGTGTTAGTTTGCTTCCAATGTCTCAGAGCTGGGAGAGGACAAAGTGACGTGGGTCAGTTAATAACCATAAGGCTGCAAATGACAGTATGTGCATTTTATAATTTAACTTCAGGGCCACGTTTGGATCTTAATCCTTGAAAGTGCATGGGTGACTAAACTTGTAGGTGCTCGTAATTTACTTTTGCTAAGGAACAGAGCTGGATGTGATGTTAGCCACCAGGAAATGCATTCTTGCTTTTCTTTCTTCGTCATTTAGACTCTTCAGGAGTCAATGTTTTCAAGGAATGATAACACAATTCCCAAGTCCATGGCCTTTTGTTGCTAGGAAACTAAGTCTGGATTTTTTTCTTGCTTGTATTTCCACCAAGGTCCTGAGAACTTATTTCCCTATTTTTCTTTCCCTCAGAGATTCCCATCTCACTCTAGATAACAGTTTGTGGATATTGTCTGTAGCAGGGTTCAGAGAGGTGAGGGCTGTTTTCTCTCTAGGAGGCTGCACATTCCCCTCACCCACAGATTTTAAATCCCATCTTCATGAAGCACAAGCTTAGGGCAGAGTCAACGGTGACTCATTTCAGCTCCTTTGACTCTTCCTCAAAGCTGGCCGTTTCATCAGGAAAAGAAATCAATTGTTCTAGTATACTCACTGTTGAGACATGGATGTAACATGTCCCATGTTTATATATTTGAACTCCCGGGCTCCATCTCACGCTGTTTAGAAACAATTTCCTTTCTTCTGTAACTTGTCCGTGGTTCTGACACATAATCCTCTGACTTAAAGGAACATGGATTTGTCCTTGTAACTGATTGTTGGTGTTCCAGGCCTGTCATCCCTGAGTATTACGAACTGCATTGCTAGAAACAGACAACCAAAGTTCAATTCTCAAAAAGTTCTATGGTTTGCAAGCCTGCCGCCACACTGTCAGGATCGAGCTATGAGAATCTTTTGCTGCACACCCTGTCCTCCCATTGCTTCCGGCATTTCATTGCGCTCTTCCAATTTTCACGTCCAATCACATCGCGCTCTCCCTACAGAGGAAAATTTCTGTCTCTTCTCATAAAAATGCTGGGCTAGAGTGCACCCTAATGACCTCATCTTAATTTTATTTGTCAAGGCCATATTTCCAGGAGATACATAAAATAATTATTGTGTGTGCAAGTTGAACCCATCTCGGTCTGCTGAGATGGCTCAGTAGTAAAGAACCTGCTGAGTAAGCCTGATGCCTAAACTGGATCTCCTGAGAACATGTACAGTTAGGGGGAAGGACCAGCTCCACAGAATTGCCCTTCTGACCTCCTCATATTTGCCATGGCATGAGTACCTACACATAGTTCTATTCATGACAGTCCTTGGGATAGAGAAATTTTAAAAGCACGGTGTAAGGAGGACAGTAGCTTCTTCAGTTTCTTAATTTTTCTGAAGTCAAAACTGCCAATCATTGTAAAGCAAACTGGTCTGAATACACGAGAGATAGCTGCAAAGGGCAGAGAATGCAATTATTGAGGGCTTTCTGGCTGAAGCTTGAGCCCCGGTGACAGGAAGACCAGTGGACTTGTAGTTTGGGTCAGATGGAGGAACTTTATGAAACGCCCAGGACTAAAGTGATCTTGGTTAAGTTAAAAGATGCTTGACGAAACCAGAGTGTATGGAGAAATTGTGCAGAGAGATCCCACAAGGTTGCTCATAGACAAGCATGGCAATTATAATTCAATATGTCTGTAATTATGTCAGGATTCCTGCACCAAGCTGTGATACCTATTGTCATGTCGACTACCTATGATGACGATTTCTGAGGTTATGTCATTTTTTTATTAAGAAACTATACATTTGCTATCTTGTTTGATTACTACAAAAATATACAAACTCCTTCATAAATGGTGTTAGTACTATTACATCTTGATTTACTTCATTAACTAGCTTTTAAAATAAAATAATGGTGTGTGTGTGTATGTGTGTGTGTGTGTGTGTGTGTATCAGGGGCACACACATGTGACACATGTATGTGGGTATCTGCAGATACCAGGAGGCAGGGTGAGATCTCATAGAAGTGGAGTTACAGGTGGTTGTGAGCTGACAAATACGAGTCCTAAGAACTGAACTCAGGTCCTGTGGAGTAGAATGAGTCTTTAAGCTCTGAGCCATTCTCCCAATCCCTTTGTTTTATCTATTTATTTATTTGAGGCAAGATATCAGGTTGGCCTCAAACGAACAATGTGGCAGAGGCCAACCTTCAATTTCAATTTTCCTACCTTCACTTGTCCAGTGCTGAGCTTACAGGCGTGGGCCATCATGCCTAGTTCATTTGGTACTTGGGATTGGATGCACGGCTACATGCATACCAGTCAAGACCTCTACCCAGTGAGATATATCCCCAACTCCCAAATCTCTTTTATTTCCTAGTTAATAATGTGAAGTCCTATTTACTTCTGATCAGGCATTTATTTTGTCAGGGATGTGTGGTACTCTTAAATCTTCAACTGACATGTTGCTGGTGTAATTAAAAGAAAGACTATTGGGCTGGAGAGATGGCTCAGCTGTTAAAGGCTAGGCTCACAACCAGAAATATAAAAGAAAAACTATTTTTTCTTCCATGTTACTTTTGAGAATTTGCCCTACTCTGGCCATGCTCACCCATCCTAGGACACTTCCTTTGTAGGTAGAAAATTTCCTTTTAGACTCAGTTAGCCTAGATGTCTTTTTAACAGCTTCCAAATTGGCATTTCTTAGCGCCTGTTTTCAGGCACGCCATCACAGCCTTCACATGAACATCAAAACGAGAAAGCCATTGAGCTCAGCAGTGCCTCCACCCAGGTCCTCTCCCTCCTCGTCCTCCATGTGGATCCACACTGAGGCATGCAAGTGCCCATGAGTATTTTAAAACACATCCTATACTTTATTCAGCCATAACAAGCTTCTCTGCCTCAAAAACCAAGGTTGTTTTGATTTGCCTGCTGTTAGGAATACAAAGGATTTGAGGTGGGAAGGGCTGGGGAGATAGCTCAGTTGGTAAAGCACTTGTCTTGTAATCATGAAGACCAGAGTTCAATCCCAAGAAGCCTACCTTAAAAACACAAATGCTGGGCCTGATGACATGTGCTTGTAATCCCAACATTAGGGAGGCAGAGACAGTCAGATGTTTGGAGCATGTGGGACAGCAAACCTAGCCTCCCTGGCAAGTTCCAGGATAGTGAGAGACCTTACTTAAAAGATAAGGTATATAGTAACTGGAGTTTGTCCTCTGCTTCCACATGCATATACACACATTTATGTATTCACACACATAAACACACACACATATACATCAGCTCCATCATGTTTATCGTATACATATGTGTATACATATACATACACAAGAGGGTTTGGAATGTATCATAAGAGGACTGGAAATCAAGTTCAAAACGCTCAGATGGTGGCTGCATTCTCAACCATGTGCCTCCTCTGGGCTATGTTCAGAGGAAGCACAGTTTTCTTATAGTTTTCCCCCAGCCCTGCATCCTGAGGCAGCCACTGGTCTTGAGAAGACTGTCAGAACTAGTTCAGTACCTCCACTTCAGGACCCTCAGCCCCATTTCTATCTCCCAAAGATGCCTAGAGAGCTCTCCCTGGTAGTGATTTATGAGGGAAAGCAGGTAGGCTTACTAAGTCAACTACCACCCAGGGCTAGAACCAGGACTATGAGTTAGTCCAGCCCAACATCCACCTCATCTGTGAACTGCTGGAGCACAAGGAGACCAACATACATATCCAAAGCTACAAGATGATGTAGGAGCCCCCTCTGTGTGCTGTGATTACCATTAAAGAATAAAGAAACTGCCTTGTTCTTTTGATGGGGCAGAACTTAGGTAGGTGGGGAAAACTGGGCTGAGTGCTGGGAGGAAAAAGGCAGAGTCAGAGAGAAGCCATGATCTGTGGCTGGAGATAGATGTGCTAAAACTTTGCTGATTGGTCACGACCTCGTGGTGATACACAGATTAATAGAAATGGTTTAAATTAAGATGTAAGAGTTAGCCAATAAGAAGATAGAACTAAAGGGCCAAGCAGTGACTTAATTAATACAGTTTCTGGGTGGTAATTTCCGGGCTAAGCTAGCCAGACAGCCGGGAAAAACAAGAGGCCTTCTCCTACAACAAGATCTCCATGATATAGGACAACAACAGGCTATTCAAGAGGAGCCCCAGTGAGAGCCTATTATTAATGATATGACAGAAGCCAGAGGCCTCCAGTCAGACCCATGACTCATAGCAGTGAAGCACTTGCAAGCAGAGATGAATGGACTAAAGGGTAAACTGTGTGACTCATAGGGCCACACTGCAACTTCCATGGCAAGATTCTTTTATTTTTTTTTCTTCTTTTTTTGTTTTGGTTGTTGTTGTTAGGTTTGGTTTGGGGTTTTACTTTGAAATTTTGTTTTGTTTGTTGGTGAGGAGGTTGCAAGGGCAGAGGGCAGAATCGAGGGGAGAGGGAGATGAGAGGGATCACAGCGCATGATGTGAAATACACAAAGAATCACTGAAAGTTAAAAGAACTTTTAAAAATAATATTTTGTTGTTATCTTTATCCCGGAGTTGTGCTAAGCACTCACATTTTGGTTTGTGCTCCTTTTCCAAAGGAGGGTGTGAGGAAACCATCCAGTTAACTGAGAGAAGCTATACTCAGCTCTATTGGACAAACTAGGAATATTGTATTATAAAAGATAGTTTGCTGAGAAGGGCAGGGCAGAGCAAATAGCTCTTTTGTCTATAATATACAGTTATAATTAGGGCCATGGACATCAGTCAGAGCCTGGTTACTATAGGGCCACTGACACAGACGTGATCCTCAGCAGTGATGTTGGTCCAAATGATCCCATGGCCCCAGGTGACAATTGTTAGTCACTTAAATCGGCATGGCCCCAGCAATGGCACAACCCTCAGATACCAATATTGTCTCAGGTTGCAGCCTCCACCCTGGGTATCCACACCGTCTTTGGTGGCAGCATGGGCCAACAGACATCAACACAGACCCCATATGGTAGGACCATAGGCTTAGGCATAGTTCTCAGTAGCAACCCAGGCCTGAATATCACAATGACCCCAGGTGGCAGTGCAGGTTTCTCAGATCAGTGGCCCAGGCTACAGGCATCTGCCCGGTCCTCAGTGGCACTGGAACCATAGATATCACCACAGGCTCCCTCACCTGCTTTGGGACCTCAGACCAAGAGTTGGTCTTTGGCAATAGCCCACATGCAGACATCACGTTGTACTCAGGTGACTAGTAGTCCATTCATGACAGCCTGTTCCTCACTGTACCTATGTCTTCAGATCCACCTCTCTTTCCAGACCAAAACACCATTCTGCCTCTCTCTCTCTCTCTCTCTCTCTCTCTCTCTCTCTCTCTCTCTCTCTCTCTCTCTCTCTCTTTCTCTCTCTCCTTCCCTCCCTCCCCCTCTCTCTCTTCCATTTCCCGACCCTGTACTCACTCACTGCAATGGTGCTTGGCCACCTGGCTCTAGAGGCTCCTGGTTGAGTCCTGCCCACTCAAGCCACAGGCAAGATGTGGAGCTGTTCTTCTTTTGCATGTGCACTAGAGAGATGGCTCAGTAGTTGAGAGCACTGGCTGCTCTTCCAGAGGATGCAGGTTCTATTCACAACACCCACATGGAAGCTCACAACTGTCTGTAACTCATGTATATGGTGTGTGGACTTATGCAGGCAAAACACCTATATATATATATGAAACAAAATCTTATCAGGTAGTCTAAAGCAATCAAGCTGTTCTTAACTATTAGGATTGGGAACTCAGGGGTTGGCTGTCCATTCATGTCTCCTCTCAGCCTCACTTCCCATCACACAAATATGTGTTTGCATAAAGGCAAAAAACAGACAGGACCAGTCATGTTGCTGCTCTGTAATTTGGGAACTTCTGGGTCCTTGGTGCCTCTGGCCTCTGACAAGAGGAAGAGTCCCTTAGATGAAAAAATACAACACTGTTCTGAGCCCCTTAACAGTTCACCTGCTAACTGGCTTCTCTTGTGATGGCAAGACTATATGTTCCATATGAGGGACTCAATCTGATGTCTGAGGATGCTGTGTCCTTGGAGTCATTACATGTACATTTTTTAATGTACTATTTATTAAACTTTACTCATTTCACAACGAATACTGTCCTAACATTTATGTAAACAAGACCTACAAGGCGTATGCATGTAACACATTGTCTTGCTTCCCTTTGCCACCTTTGTGGCATGGACTGATAATCAAAACCATTATTCAGATCTAACTAACTACAGAGGAGAGTGTGGATTGGCAACTTTAGGATGCCTCAACTGGAAGCCAACATCTAGCATGCCCAGGCAGAAAATTATCTACACATGTGCATTCTCACCATTTCAATTGAAGGAGCTAAAAGAAAATTAAGATCAGTGGAAAACCTACATTTATATACGTTCATGACATCTCTCTTACATTTTCATAAACCTGTATGAAGTACATAATTTAATTACAATTTCCCAGACCTTGAACAGGGCAGAAGTAATTTCCATTTTTCAGAGAAGAAAACTGGGTGTGAAGGCTCTATGACCTTTCCCACAGGTTCTATCCTAGTCAATAACATGTGGACTCTAAGCCTGGCACAGAGCGACTCCATGAACCACCACGAGCAGCCTCAGGGAGTTGTCAGAGAAACACCTGAGGGGCTGCCTGCAAATCTTAAACCAAAGCTTCCACAGGTTGATGGACAAGAGGCGCTGAACTAGAACAAAGGTTACTTGTTGTCCTTGGGATGAAGATTTCTTTTTCTGCGGTATGAGTAGGTCCTGCATTATATGTGGATGTGTCTGCAGCTGAGGTACTGGCTACAGGCGAGACTGAACGAGTCACAAATGAAAACGTATTTACTATCTGGACAGCTACAAAAGACCTGTGGATGAGCTCCAATGTTGTCCTGCTCTGCATGCAAGCGACAGCTTCCTTCTGGTTTCTCACTTCTGATCCACTATGGACTAGTGTTTCTAGTTACATACAATAAAAATGAATGATTATAAAATAAAGATACCAAAATAGAAGCCCCGAGTTGAGAACAGACACTAAATTCTGTTCAATGAACACTAAATTCTTCTATCAAATAGCTAAAGTGTTTGAGAGCAGCACTGGCTTCTGGGTATATCCAATGAACCAAGCTCAGGAAAAAAAAGCTTGCCTTCCTGCCTTTTCTGAAGCTACACCGGTTTTCTCTGGCTTGTTTAGAGATACAACACTGAATCAAATGTTTAGGAATCAAATGTTTCCATCAATCTTTGGAAAAGTGTGTCCTTGAAGGAGTTTAGCTGATGTTTTATTTACCACTTTCCCCTCTACCTGCCTTGTTATTTCAGAAATATATGCAGCCACCACTACTCCTTTGCATTAAGTGGTGCTTAGTGCAACTCATTCTTGAACTCTCGGTTTTAAATATAGCATCTATGCCCGTGCAACTAAAGAGACAGACACTCCCCACACCCCAAATATCACATCGCATCCAGGGAGAATTCACTAAATTCTGTCATCTAATCGACATGCAGAGCAAATATTAGACTCTAGAAAAGCAAAAGATAGAAGAATACACTTTCCAAGCTCCCCTAGAAAAATTACCTGCCGTCTGGGAAATGAAAAGCTTCCAACTCCTTTATTAACTGGTCTCACGTTGCTAGGCAACATGTTCTCAATAGCTTTTAGCCTGTATCCACAGCCAGGCTTTGAGGAGTCAGGTTTGTTTCATAAGTCCCCGAGAGTTCTCAACTCTGACTCCTTCTGGCTTCTCAGCCTTCTGTGCGGTTTCTGTGTGCTTGTTCCTGGGAGCTCTGATGAGATCTCTACCCTCCAACCCAATAGAGATATCTCCTTCAGGAATCAAAGGTCGGGGCGGTGGGGTGGTGCTTGAAACTTGACGTGACACCATTCCAGTGTTTGTAGGCAGGAAGATACACTGCAGCGTCTCAGACTGCACCATGGGTTGAAGGAATGCTTTTGCATGGAGCTGCTAGAATCTCAACGTGCACATGGAAGAGATGGCAAGTGCATATATAACTGGGAGAGAAAGCACAATGAATTAGACAGCCACCTCTACCAGTGCTCAACTGCTGTCTACTCTTTACCCCTCCAGGGAATGAACAGAACAATCGTTTTAGTGATTAGAATCCTGAAGACCAGAAAGTAGGAATGTTTAAATTATCTGTGCAGAACACACTACTGAGTAGGCAACTAAATAAAAGTTAAATATTAATAAACATCACTACAAGATAAAAGAGCAAAAACAAGATCGACTGCCAAGTAAAATTGTCATAATTATAGTCAGTGAATCTCAGCGACAATGTTCCATTCATCACCATATGCAGAAGTAAGAATGGTCCAGGGCCTTCCTCCAGCACATCACAGATTTCAGAATAAATTGGCACTCATGAGGAATCCAGGAGACAGAGTGAACAGAACCCATACAATTCTGTTGAAGGTGAAGGCGGGAACACAATGGAGAAACCCTTCCTGATTCTGGTACACTGCAGCCCCACATTCAATCTCAGTGCATGACAGCTTCTTCATTTTAGTTCTGTGGTGATTGAGTACCTAGTTAATTTAGGCACTATTGCTTTAAAACAAGGAAATCAGTCTGAGCATCTTGTCCAAGCCCGGGAGTGTTTATTTTTAAGTTTTGGCAGTGCTGAGATGAAACCCAGGGCTTTGCATATGTTCGGCAGGCATCCCACAACTGAGCTGCACCCCAGCTCAGCATAGCATATTTGGGAGGCAGGAACAGCCCTTGAACACCAATGTGCTTGATCCAGCCTCTTCTTCCCCATTGCCATGTACATCAGCTTAAAAAAGCAACAACTGATTTAGGCTTTGTGTCCTACAAGTTTCACTCTGCAGACACTTGGTTTGATTCATATCTAGGTCTGTAATGAGGCAATGTATCATAGGAAAATTGTGTGATGGTGGGGTGTTGCTCATCTCCAGGAAAGAGAGACAGAAAGACAATCCAAGAAAAAAATAATACCCTTTAGGAGTAAGTTGGAGGGAAGGGGAGGGGAGGGGAGGAAAAGGTAGGGAGGGGAGCAGAGAAAACTGTATAGCTCAATAAAAACAATAAAAAAATTACAGCCTGGAAGAAACAATAAGAGAGACCCTGCCTCAAAGAAGTGGAAGGAGAGAACCCATGCCTGTAAGTGTCTTCTGATATGCACATATGAATTGTGGTAGGCACATGACACCTTGTCTTAGCATTTCTATTGCTCTGAAGAGGTGCTATGACCATGGCAACTCTTATAAGGAAAACATTTAATTGAGGTGACAGCTTACTGTTTCAGAGGTTTAGTCCATTGCCATCATGGTGTGACAAGGTGGCAGACAGGCAGAGATGGTTCTGGAGAAGTAGCCAAGTGTCCTATATCTTAACTTGCAGGCAGCTGGAAGTGAACTGACTCATTAGGTGTGGCTTGAACATTTATAAGACCTCAAAGCCCACCCCACAGTGACACATTTCCTCCAATAATACTATACCTACTCCAACAAGGCCACACCTCCTAATAGTGCCATTCTCTTTAGGGGCCATTTTCTTTCACACCACTGTGCCCCTACCTACACTGAACATCTCATACACATATACACCCATGATACTAACAAATAGAATAAAAATCAATGTCTTTCTTTAGTGGTATTTTATGATCTAACAAAGCTTGCATGAAGATCAGAATGCAGAGTTAAGTCACTAGTTAGCCATAGAGGCCAGGTAGCGGTGATGCACACCTTTATTCCCAGAATTCAGGAGACAGAGGCAGTTGGGTCCCTCTGAGTTCAAGGTCACCCCGGGCTATGCGAGATTGAATCTTTCCAAAAGAGCAACAGTTTACACAAAGGCAATCCCAGCACTTGGGATCACTTGACTTTAATCCCAGCACTAAGGAGGTGGAGACGGGAGTGATATGCCTGGTCTAAGAGAGGAATATAAGGCAGGAGGAGACAAAAGCTCAGATGCAGTCTGAGGATTCTGAAAGACAGCATTCAGTCTAAGGATTCATAAAAACAGGATCATCCCCTCAGTCTGAGCATTGGTAGAGGTAAGAACTCTCTAGTGGGTGACTGCTCTGCTTCTCTGATCGTTCACCCTTGATATCTGACTCTGGATTTTTATTATTAAGAACAATTAAAATTAATGCTCCATCTTTCTAAAATGATATTGAGAGCAGTACAAGAAGTGAAAACAGTGATCCAATAATCTTCCTCTTAGCTTCAAGGAAACGTAAAGATGGAGACGGGAATAGGTGTGGAAGGAAGAGAAGGCAGGTGGACAGCAAATAGTCAGCATCTCTGAATCTTTCTATGGAGAGATTCTCGGGAGTTTCCCTGTACCTTTAAAGTGTTAAATGAGCTGGCAATATGGTTTCTGAGAACAGATTCAATCCACGGACTTTTCCAGTAGTACTAAATGTGTACAACAAAGGGCAATCTTTTTCAGTACATGAGCTAAACATTTATTCTTCTTCCCCCTCCCCTGTTTTATAATGAAATGAAGTATAAAAAGATAAAACAAAAACTAACACATTGGAACAGGACAAAACAAACGAATAAGAGGGAAAGAGCATGAGAGAAGGGCCTAGAAACAGAACCACTCATTCACACACTCGGGAATCCCCAAAACCTGACTGGGAGCCATAAAATACATGTAGAGGACATCTAGGGTAAAAAGAGAATGTGTGTGTGTGTGTGTGTGTGAGAGAGAGAGAGAGAGAGAGAGAGAGAGAGAAAGAGAGAGAGAGAGAGAGAGAGAGCAAACACAAATACATATATATGGATAAATAAAATAACAACATTAAAAAGGAAAAGGCCCCGTTGATATTATGAGATAAGGAACCTCCAAAGATGTTGCTGAGTTTTATTCTGTTGGCTATTTACTGCTGGGCTTGCAACCTACCCTTAAGAAAAGTTTGCTTCCCCAGGGAGACTTCCTTGGTGGAAGCAGAATTTTCGTTTGCAAGTGTTTATCAACTGAAGATTCTTCTGGGTTAATGATGGGGGCATGTGTCTGCTTCTCCCTCCAGCTCTAGGACCCCATCTGGTGCAGATTTTTGCAGCCCCTGTGTATCCTGTCTCAGTTTTTGTGAATTCATATGAGCTTCAGTTCCTGATGATTTGGAGAGTCTTGCTTTCCATCCCGTGTGACTCTTACACCTTTTCTGTTTTCTCTTCCACGGGGCTCTCTGAGCCCTGAGGGGGAAGGATTTGATAAAGATGTCCCATTTGGAACTGAGTGTTTCATGGTCTCTCTCTTTCCACACAATTTCTAACTGTGGGTCTCTGTATTTGTTGCTACCATATGCTGCAGAAGGAAAATTTTCTGATGATTGCCAAACAAGGCACAGATTTATGAATATAGAAGAATATCATTAAGAGTCATTTTATTTTTTTATTTTTAGAACAATAAGTAGTATTTGGTTTTTCCCTTGGTCCCTGGGCTACCTAGTCTCAGGTTCTTGGTCATCTTAGCAGTGTTAGGTATGGCTTTCATCTTGTAGAGTGGGTTTTGAGTCAAATCAGATATGGGTTGGTTACTTCCACAAGCTTTGTGTCACCATTGAGCTAGCATATATTGTAGGCAGGACATCATTGTATATCAAAGGATTTGTGGCTTGGCTGATATTTATGTTTCTCCTTTGGTAGCATGCAGAATACCTTCCTGTACCAAAGATACTATTATGTAGAGGTAAAGACTATATGTAGGTGCCAGCTTTACCTCTCCGTATTGAATGAGTTGTATAGGTGTTGTCTTCAGCAATAGCATAATAGAATCTTGCTGTTTGTTTGTGGAGAACAATCTATTGTCTTAGCAGCCCGGATTGTTTGGAGTTCCCTTGGGACCCCTTTGACCAAAAAATTAAGTAGATAAAACCTATTCCAGTATTGGAATCTTCATTTAAGAGATCTAGTGTGTTGAAGCTGTGTGTTTCCCCCAATAATTTAGAGATTTCTCTGAGATTACCTTCATACAGGTATTTAGGAAGTTTCTACTGTACTAGAATTCCATAGTAACCCTCAAATGAACCTTAATTTTAGCTGTCTCCCCCTGTATTTCCTCTTTCTTTCACCTCTTTCATCCTCCTTTCCACTTGAGCCTCCTATCCAGCCCTCCCATCTGCCTATGACTATTTATTCTATTTCCTTTTCCAAATGAGCCCCCTGGGTGACTTACTCTATGCCTTTCCTCTGTCGTTCTACAGACAGCATCTTGGTTATCATTGACTTGATAGATAATATCCACATATACATGGTTACTTGCCATATTGTTTTTCTGGGTCTGGAATACCTCACTCAAAATTAATTTTTTTCTAGGTCTATTCATTTACCTGCAAATTTCATGATTTAATTTTTTAAGTGCTGAGTAATATTTCATTGTGTAAATGTACCACAGTTTCTTTATTCGTTCTCCTATAGAGGGACATCTAAATTGTTCCCCATCTCTGGCTATTATAAATAACGTAGCAATGAACAAGGTTAAGCAATGGTCCCTGGGATGAAGTGCCCTTTGGGTATAAGCCCAAGAGTGGTATAGCTGGAACTTGAAGTAGATCTATCTATTCCAAGAGTCCACAGGAACCACCACATTGATTTCTACAGTGGTTGTACAAGTTTGTACTTACAACAGCAATGGATGAATATTCTCTTTATACTATATCCTTAGAAACATGACCTGTCACGTTTCATTGATCTTGTCCATTCTGGCAAACATAAGATAAAATCTCAAAGTAGTCTTAATTTCACTGATGAGTAAGGATGTTGAATTTTCCTTAAGTGGTTTTTAGACATTTGTGCTTTCTCCTTTGAGAATTTTGTTTAAACTTGTAACCCTTTTTTAATTGGGTTATTTTTTCCTGATATCTAATTTGCAAAGCTCTTTATATATTCTGGATATTAGCCCTTTATCAGATGAACAGTTGATAAAAATACTTTCTCTTTCTGTAGGCTTTCACTTTGTCTGATTGATGGTGTGCTTCACTATGCAGAAGTATCTTAGCTTTATAAAGACTCACCTGTTAGTTTATTTATTTATTTATTTATTTATTTATTTATTTTAATCTTACTGCCTGTTTTAAGAATGTTCTTTTCAAAAAAGCTTTTCTTGTCCCACTGAGTTCAAGGCTAGTCTCCATTTTCTCTTCTTTCAGCTGCAGTGTACATGGTTTATGTTGAGGTCTTCGATCAATTGAGGTCTTCAGTGAATTTAGTGCATGGTGATAAGTGTTGGGATTCTTCTACAGAAACCTCTCAAGTTTGGCCAACACCATTTGTTGAAGATGGTGTCCTTTAAACAGTGTGTATCTCTGGCATCTTTATCAAAACTTAAGTGTTCACTGATATGTGGATTTATGCATGGGTCTGCAATTCAATTTCATGGATCAACGTGTCTATTTTTGCCCCAATACCAAGCTATTTTTATTTTTATAACACGATAATAGAACTTGAAATTGGAGGTTGTGATACCTCTAGCAGTTCTTTCATTATTCAAGTTTATATTTTAGCTATTCTGAGATTTTTGGAATTCCATGTGGAAGCTGCAGGTTGTCCTTTTAAGGTCTGTGAAGAATTGTGCTAAAATTTTGGTGGGGATTGCATCGAATCTATAGATTGCTTTTGCTAGGATGGCCATTTTTACTGTTAATCCTATTGATCCATGAGCATGGGAGATCTTCCCATCTTCTGATATCATTTTCAGTTTCTTTATTTGAAGTTTTTATCATATGATTTTCATTTGCTAGTTTAGATTTTCTCTAAAATCTTTTATATTATTTGAGGCTAATGTGAAAAGTGTTATTTCCCTGATTTCTTTCTCAGCCCATTTATTATTTGTATATAGTAAAGCTACTGATTTTTGCGAATTAATTTTGTACCCAGATACTTTGCTGAATGCGTTTATGAGCTGTAGGACCTTCATTTGGAATTTTAGGGTAGCTTATACATACTATCATCTATCTTCAAATAAAAATACTTCTTCCTAATTGATATCCCCTTGATCTCCTTCAGCTGTCTTATTTCTCTAGCGAAGACTTCAAGGACTATATTAAAGAGGGATGGACAGAATAGATAGCCTTATCTCATTCCTGATTTTAATGGAATTGCTTTGCGTTTCTCTACATTTAATTTGATGTTGGCTATAGGCTCACTGTAAAGTGCTT
Organism: Arvicola amphibius; assembly: GCF_903992535.2. Taxonomy (NCBI): domain Eukaryota; kingdom Metazoa; phylum Chordata; class Mammalia; order Rodentia; family Cricetidae; genus Arvicola; species Arvicola amphibius. The sequence continues at coordinate 170,226,352 of NC_052048.2, forward strand.
TTATTATGTTTAGGTATGTCCTTTTTATTCCTATTCACTCCAAAACTGTTGTCTTGAAAGGGTGTTGGATTTTGTCAAAGTTTTTTTTTTTCAGAATCTAGTTAGATGATTATGTGTTTTTATTTTCTTTCAGTTTGTTTATATGATAGATTACATTGACTAATTTTTTTGTGTTGAATCATCCTTGCATCTCTGGGATGAAGCCCACTTGATCATGGTGGATGATTATTTTGATATATTCTTGGATTCTGTTTAAGAGTATTCTATTGAGTATTTTTACATCTATCTTCATAAGGGACACTGGTCTGTAATTCTCTTTCTTTGTAGGATCTTTATTGCTTTGGGTATCAGGATAACTGAGGCCGTCATGAAATGAATTGGGCAGTGTTCCTTTTCTTTCTATTTTGTGGAATAATTTGAGGAATATTGGCATTAACCCTTCTTGGAAATCTGGTAGAATTCTGCACTAAAAACCATCTGATACTGAACTTGTTTTGGTTGGGAGACAAAAAAAAAAGACCCCACACAATTCTTTATTGATTCTTTGAGGATTTCACATCATGTATCCAATGCTGCTCGCATTCCTGTTTCTCTATATCCATCCCTCCCCCGTAGCATATTTCTCCAAATTCTGTGAAGAATTGTGTTGGGATTTTGCTGGGGATTGCAGTGAATCTATAGATCACTTTTGTTAAAACTGCCATTTTTATTATGTTGATCCTACCTATCCAAGAGCATGGGAGATCTTTCCATTTTCTGGTCTCTTCTTCAATTTCTTTTTTCAAAGACTTGAAGTCCTTGTCAAATAGGTCTCACTTCTTTGATTCACAGGAGAGAGAGAAAAACAGTATCTCACCAGGATGTTCTTAGTCCCCTGGAAACAGGGCAGTGCATGAGAAGAAACCACAGGAAGAAGTCTGCTTCGGATCTGGGGATGGGCCTAGATGACTGGTAATAAAGCAGAGGAGGGAGAATGAAGACCTGAAGCTCACCTCACTGCTTCCTTGCAGGCTTTCCTGGTGGTTCCCCAGAGAATGCCTCCTCTGGACCTGGGAAAACAGGCAGAATAGGGAGGCAGTTTGGAGATGAGGATCTATGAGAACAGCTGGAGACTGGGGCAGAGAGGAGAAGGAGGCTGAAGCAGGTGGTCTGCCACAGAGAGTGGAGGGAGACTAGGGGATTGGATTTGGAAGAGAGGAGGCAGAGCAGAGAGCTGTGCGTTTAGCTTACCCACTTCCCTGACTGGGGTAGCCTGTGGGTTCCCAGGAAAAGCACATTGGAATTCAGGGCTGGGACATAGCAATGAATGGGGAGGGGGACTTGGAGGGGAGCAGCTATATGAGCCACTGGATGCGGGGGAAGTAGGGAGAGGGGAGGAAAGCTGCAGCAGATGTGCCACAGTGCTAGAGAAGAGGCTGTGTGATTTGATTTGGAAGAAAGGTGGAACTGAAGATCTGCCCTAGTGGTGTAGGAGGTCCTTCTGTATTTGTGTTACTTTTATTGGTTAATCAACAAAGAAACTGCTTGGCCTGATAGGGTAAAGCTTAGATAGGCAGAGAAGACAGAACTGTATTCTGGGAGGAAGAAAGCAGCACATAGAGCCGAGCCGCCATGAAGCTGCCAGGTCAGACATGCTGAATCTTCCCCAGTAAGCCACAACCTCATGGTGAACACAGGTTAGATATGGGTTAATAGAAATGGGTTAGATCAAGAAGAGAGAGTTGGCCAAGAAGAGGCTAGATATAATGGGCTAGGCAGTAATTTAATTAATACAATTTCTGTGTGGTTATTTCAGGGGTTAAGCTAGCCGGGCAGCCTGGACACAGCCCACTCCTTCTACTATACCCTAGCCTACCTGTTCTCCCTACCAGTGCTTGGCTGGTGTGTTCCCAGGGAATCTAAATATTTCTAACTAACCTATTGAAAAATATTTTTGCATTCATCTGTGGTAGTAGAATACTAATGAGAAAATGCTGACCTGTTTTCTATTAGCACAGAAGAGATAGCCACTGACAGCCTCTCAGAGAAAAGTCTTCTAAAAGCTAAGAATCTAAGAAGCAACAGTTTGCCTCATCAAAGGAGAGGCAAATGATCCCACGATGCACCATAATTGCTACTTTATGATGTGGGAGTATGTGACCACAGTGTACTACACAGATGGTGGGGTGAGTTTGGGAGCCAAGATCACTCAAAACCAAAGAGCAAGGTAACCTGTCAGAGACGAACTTACGTACAGGTGAAGAAATCACAGAAAATTAAGCAATCCAATAAAGCAATAACTAACTAGCAGCTTCTGCTAATGCCCTGCCCCTGTCACAGAACCTAAAGGACACCATTCACTCTAATTTGTCTCATCCTCTTAATATCTTTGCATCTACGTTCAAACACTTTTTATCTGTTTCACATCCATCCTTAAAGACCTTTCGTGTGTTCCTGCCATTTTTTTTTTACTGACTTCTTGTTTCTTATTTAGCTTCAGATGCTAACATTTGTGGAAGGCCCATCCTTTTTGGGTATAATTCATGCCATTCATGGTTTTAACTACTGTCCATCACTATGACTTCTATTCATGCTTCATTTTATGTTCACAAGTCTGTCTTTTCGATCTGTACCCTTCTCCTAAATCCTAGGCACAAACACTTGCTTCCTAACTACCATTTCTACCTCAGTGTTTCACAGGGAACCCAATTAAGCATATCAAAAATTGAATTTACATTCTCTTCTCTTGCTTTCTTTAAAATAAAAAGCAAGATAATCCAAAGTATCTAAATGAGTGCTCAAATAAAAATTATCAGCTGTCAGTTCTAAAAGGATCTCAGAATAATGCTCTTATTCTACCAGGGACTAGAAAGAGTATAAATCAAACCTAACTTTAGCAGAAAGGAGGAAACAGTGAAGGTGAGTGAATTATAAATTAGAGCAGATACAAAAATATAATAACAATCAGAAGCACATATGCAAAAGAATAAAACTAGATTCCTACCTCCTACCTTGTATAAAATTTAATTGAAACTGCATTATCACCAATCTACACATAAGAAATCAAACTTAAGACAGAAGAAAATGTGACTAAATTTTTGTGACCTTGGATTTGATAATGGATTCTTAGGTGTGACACCAAAAGTAAAAGCAACAAAAAAAAAAGTAGTAAGTTGGTGGGTGTTGCCTAAATTAAAAACTTTTGTGCATTCAATGGAATTATAAAGAAACTGAAAGGACACCCTTCAAATCACAAGAATGTATTTTTAAGTCATATCTAATAAGGGCCTAGTATCTAGGATATAATGACAGCTCTTATAATTTAACAAATGACTGATAGGACAGATCAACTGAACACTGGAGAAAGGACTTGAGAAAGTTTTCCAAAGAAACAAAATAGCTAAGAAAGCATACACAAAGTGGTTATCATAAGTCGTTAAGAAGCTCTAAATCAGGCCACCTATGGTTATATAACAAAACCCATCTCAAAAACAAAAGTCAAAACAAAACACAAGCTCACAATGAGTTAATTCCTCACACCAACCAACATGGCTGCAACAAAAAACGAAACCAAAAAGGGGGAGGAAGTGTTGGGAAGAATGCAGGGCACTGTGACCCTTGTGTTTTAATAGTGGGGATGCAAAAGGATACAGCAGCTGTGGAGGGTTGGCAGTTGCTCAGGATGTTACAGATAAAATTGCTTTAACTCAGCATTCCCAATGTCCTCCAATTGAAACCAGAGATCCAAACAGATGCTTATCCACACGTGTTCATAGAAACGCTATTCACATAACATATGTAGGAGAAGCCTAGTCTGTAATAAAGAGAAATGAAATTCTGACATGCTACTACATGAAGAAACCAGTATCGCAAGTGTATTAAGCCTGAAAGAAAGGCCACATACTGCATGACTCTATACAAAAATCTCCTGAATAGGTAAATCCTTAGCGAAAGCATATTAGTAATTACCAGGGAATGGGAGGGTACATGGGTATGGGTCTCCAATTGGGGTAATGAAGATAGATATGGTGGAACCAGATACAGGGGTGGTTGTGGATCATTGTAATTGTATTAAGTATCCTGAATGTGCTTTTAATGTGATTAATTTATTATGTGAACTTCAAGCCCAATTACAAAATCTTGGTCTATGGAACCAGGAAGATGATCAATCATTTCACTATTCCTTCCCAAACTCCTTTTAAAATTAATAACTCAGATATGGTGATAGCATTTGTAGTTATAATCCTGAAAATGCATGATCAGCAAAATTTTAAGTATTTTAACTGAATGTTTATATTTTCTTACTAAATACTTTTTAAATGAAATTGTAATTTTTGTAATTAACGAAATCCTGCATTTTATTTACACTAAACTTAAACCATATAAAGCCCAGAACCCAGTATTTATTTTTTATAAATACTTTTCATTGTTCTAAAATTACGTAAAAACCCTTTTCAATTAGCTGAATTGTATAACTGAATGATCTCAATTTTGTTTTGCACAAAAGTCTTTTTGGAAAAGAGCCATGAGTTTCTTTTTTTATTTTTTATTGAGCTCTACATTTTTCTCTGCTCCCCAGCCTGCCTCTCCCCTCCCACTTTCAACCCTCTCCCAAGGTTCCCATGATCCCAGTTTACTCAGGAGATCTTGTCTTTTTCTACTTCCCATGTATATTAGATCTATGTAAATCTCTCTTAGGGTCCTCATTGTTGTCTAAATTCTCTGGGATTGTGGTTTGCAGGCTGGTTTTCTTTGCTTTACGTTTAAAAACTTCCTATGAGTAAGTACATGTGATAATTGTCTTTCTGTGTCTGGGTTACCTCACTCAAAATGATGTTTTCTAGCTCCATCCATTTTCCTGCAAAATTCAAGATGTCATTTTTTTCTGCTGCGTAGTACTCCATTGTGTAAATGTACCACATTTTCCTTATCTATTCTTCAGTCAAGGGGCATTTAGGTTGTTTTCAGGTTCTGGCTATGACAAACAAAGCTGCTATGAACATAGCTGAGCACATGTCCTTGTAGCATGATTGAGCATCCTTTGGATATATACCCAAAAGTAGTATAACTGGGTCTTGAGGAAGGTTGTTTCCTAATTTTCTGAGAAATCGCCATACTGACATCCAAAGGGGTAGTACCAGCTTGCATTCCCACCAGCAATGCAGAAGTGTCCCCTTTTCCCCACAACCTCTCCAGCATAAGTTGTCATCAGTGTGTTTGATTTTGGCCATTCTTAGAGGTGTAAGATAGAATCTCAGAGTTGTTTTGATTTGCATTTCTCTGATGACTAAAGATGTTAAACATTCCCTTAAGTGTCTTTCAGCCATTTTAGATTCCTCTGTTGAGAGTTCTCTATTTAGGTCTGTAGTCCATTTTTTAAAATTGGATTCTGTGTTCTTTTGGTGGCCAATTTCTTGAGTTCTTTGTATATTTTGGAGATCAGGCCTCTGTCTGATGTGGTGTTAGTGAAGATCTTTTCCCATTCTGTAGGCTGTTGTTTTGTCTTGTTGACCTTGTCCTTTGCTTTACAGAAGCTTTTCAGTTTCAGAAGGTTCCATTTATTTATTGTTCCTCTCAGTGTCTGTGCTGCTGCGGTTTTATTTAGGAAGTGGTCTCCAGTGCCAGAGCCTAGTATTTATGTAACATATTTTCCATTTAAGTTTCAATTTCTTCGCATGCTAAAAAAAAAATTAGACAGAATCTCTTATTGTAGTCTAAGGTGATCTGAAACTCACTATAGAGCTCAGGCTGTCCTCACACTCATATCAATCCTCCTGCCTCAGCATACCAAGTGCTACATACTAAAGTTGGTGGTCTGAATGAGAGTGACCTCCAAAGGCTCATATATTTGTATGCTTGGACCCAGTTAATGACTTTTTGCAAGAATGAAAACATGTGGGCTTGTTGGAGGAAGTTCACCACAAGAGTGAACTTTGAGGTTTCAAAATCCTGTGCCAGGTCCTCTGTCACTCTCTCTGCCTGATGCCTATGGATCAGGATGTAAAGCTCTCTGCTGTTGCTCCAAGGTCATGCCTGTCTGGTTTCTATCATGATGATCACGGACTCCTTCTCTGTAGCTGTAAGCCAGCCCCATTTACATGCCTTCTATTTTTTAAGAATTCCCGTGTTTATGGTATCTCTTAACAGCAATTAAGCCCTGGCTTCTTTTATTCACCAGAGTAAAAAAAAAAGTAAAACAATTCAAAGAAAAATGCTTGAGCCAGTAAGTATTGAAATCACAATACAGTTGTATACGATTTTTCCTTTCCTAATTGAAGTTATAAAATGACTTGCAATAAGAACACATTTCATGGCAAATAAAATAAGTGTGGGACTGGTGTTTAGTATCTTGTTTAGACAGATTCAATGGAGATTTATATAACAAGTTCACTTTAAATATCAATTCTGTCAATATGTCCTATAAGGATGGTCAAGGAAAGAGGCACTAGAACCACAGACCAGCCTTCTAGAATCCTCCCATGTTTCTCATAGTCTATACACAGGTCAGTGTTCTTCTGCTTTCAGTGCAAGATATTTTTTATAGTTTAAATTGTTTACACTTCCAACAAAGAAAAGTTAGTGAAGTAGATAGAAACGACGTGCAGAAGCCAAAAAGAAATGAATCCTAATTTCTTAATTTAGTTTGGACTCCTCAGGCCAATTTGAGAATGACAAGACTCAGCTAATTCATCTGTGAATGAGAAACCTAAGACAGTGATCTGGTGGAAGAGGTAATAGAGGAAAAGGTGCATGGCCACCACAAGGTCTGTGAAAGCATAGATTTTACCCTGACTCCACTCTGACGATGCTGTGAAAAGCTAATATGTGCATCTCTCAGTTTTCACGTGGAGGAGTGAGGGAGCCGGGATACCCCGGACACCAGTTCCTTAACCATTCCCATCATCATGGTTGAGCACTGATTCCCAGCATTTCTCTCTCAGTGTATGGCACCTGAGTTTGTCTCAAAAGCAAGAGAACAGCATAGAGGTGATCAGAAGCCACAGGAAAGGGCAGAGTTTCCTGAAGAGGACCTCTGTGTAGGTCAACATGACATTATTGCAGGTTGCGCTCAGGATGCAGACTGTGCTGACGTGATCCGAGGAAGCTAGCTAACCAATGAGAACCCTGGGGCCTATGTTGTGGAAGGAGTAGGAGGAGGCATTGAGCAGAAAGTAAAGTCAAGCTTCCAAGATACAGTTGCGCTCTATCCAGACACAGAACGATGTCCTCTCAGGAAAGTCAAACATCTAGAACATCTTCACAAATTCGGTCAAATAGAAGACTCTCTATTCTATCACTCACAATAAGTTATAATCTATGTGCATATTGCTTTCTTACCACATGTGCTGAAGTACAAGAACTTCACATGCCAAAGCACAAAGCAGACAAAAAATAGTTTTTAACTTTTTTTTAATTACAACACTGCCTGGCCAATAGCTTAGGCTTCTTATTAACTAAATCTTATTTTATTTTTATTATATATATATATATATTAAAAATTTCCACCTCCTCCCCTCCTCCCACTTCCCTCCCCTCCCCTTACTCCCCCTTCCCCTCCCTCTCCATGCCAAAGAGCAGTTAGGGTTCCCTAACCTACGGGAAGTCCAATGTCTTCCCCACTCCCCCCAGGTCCATGAAGGTGAGCATCCAAACAGACAAGGCTCCCACAAAGCCCGTCCATGCATTAGAATCGAAACCCATTGCCATTGTCCTTGGGTTCTCAGTCAGCCTCCACCATCAGCTAAATTCAGAGAGTCCGGATTGATCACATGCTCCATCAGTCCCATTCCAACTGGCCTTGGTGATCTCCCATTAGATCAGTCCCACCGTCTCAGTGGGTGGATGCACCCTTTGTGGTCCTGACTTCTTTGCTCATGTTCTCCCTCCTTCTGCTCCTCATTTGGACCTTGGGAGCTCAATCCAGTGCTCCAATGTGGGTTTCTGTCTCTATCTCCATCCATCACCAGATGAAGTTTCTATGGTGATATGCAAGATATTCATCAGTGTGGCTATAGGACAAGGCCAGTTCAGGGACCCTCTCCTCTGCTGCCCAAGGAACAAACTGGGAACATCTCCTTGGACACCTGGGATCCCCTCTAGAGTCAAGTCTCTTGCCAACCCTAAAATGGCTCCCTTAATTAAGATATATACTTAAGATATATACTTCCCTGCTCCCACATCCACCCTTCCTCCATCCCAACCATCCCATTCCCTCAAGCTCTCCCCATCCTCCCCTTCTCCCTTCTCTCTCCCCATCTCCCCTTACACCCATCCCACCTCCATGCTCCCAACCCCTGCCCAGCAATCTTGTCTACTTCTAATATCCAGGAGGATAACTATATGTTTTTCTTTGGGTTCACCTTCTTATTTAGCTTCTCTAGGGCCATGAATTATAGGCTCAATGTCCTTTATTTATGGCTAGATTCCACTTATGAGTGAGTACATACCATATTCCTCTTTTTGGGTTTGGGTTACCTCACTCAGTAAAGTGTTTTCTATTTCCATCCATTTGCATGCAAAATTCAAGATGTCATTGTTTTTTTACCATTGAGTAGAACTCTAAAGTGTATATGTGCCATACCTTCTTTATCCATTCTTCTATTGCGGGGCACCTAGGTTGTTTTCAGGTTCTGGCTATTACAAATAGTGATGCTATCAACATAGTTGAACAAATGCTTTTGTAGTGCTGGAGAGATGCCACAGCCGTTAAAGGCTAGGCTCACAACTGAAAAAGAATTTTTAAATTTTTTGAAATAACCAAGGAGATGACTAAAGTTAAAATGGTTAAATATAATCTATGCTTTAAAAACATTCAACAAAAAAAATAAAAAAATAACAAAAAACATTCAACAACACAAGTCTCTTCTACCCTTCCCAGTGATTTCTAGGAGCACAGAAATATGGGTATGGTGCACGCACACACACACACACACACACACACACACACAGAGAGAGAGAGAGAGAGAGAGAGAGAGAGAGAGAGAGAGAGAGAGAGAGAGAGAGAGAGAGAGAGAGAGAGTTGTAGACTCAGGGATTGATATAAAATTATGTGCAAAACTCAGTCATGCTTCTTTCTAGTTCAGATTCTGGTATCCCTTCTGCCACCTCCAAAGAGTCAATAAGTCAAGGCTGGTACATTCTAAGTTCCCTACTCAAACAATTCCAGTATTTCAGCACTATAGTCATGAACCTCAGAGACAATGGGATGTTTAAAAGAGATGAAATTTCATAGAGAATGAAACAGAAAGAGACTATTTTATATCAATTATTTCCTTGTAACTCACTGTTAATTTCAGCTCAAAAGAAAAGACTTCAGGAACTAACTCTATTTCAACTTGAATACTTCCGGCAATATATGAACCAAATGGTCAACCCACTAAATTAAGAAAAACAAACAAACAAGACAATGAGCATGTTTCTAGTGGCTTAATGGAGCTTTTTTGCATCCTTGTTTATCTTCCTTATGCGAAAAACGGATGAAAGGGAGTGTGTGCAGTAGTCTTACTGAAATTAGAGACTGATTTCAGCAGTCTTATATAGAGTAAGCAATACGGAGGATGTTCTTCTAGCCAAACAACTCCTCTAATATTTTGTCATTTACTTTCTTCTAATTGACAATGTGTGTCTAGATAATGTGTTGTTAAATATAGGCCTTGATCCAAATTTCAGTTCTGAACAAATGTAAGCCAAGGAATTCTTTTCAACTAGTTGCTAAAAATGACTTCTGTGTGGTTTCAAAAAGTTTTCACATGCATTAACTTTTGATCCACCCAATAATCCTGTGTGGAAAGTAGAAGACTAACCATAATAATTATTTTTGAAGACTTTTTATGTAAGGCGATTTTAAAGCATGCATTTATGGTCACACAGACAGCAAGTGGATTGATGAAAAGGAAAATAAAGAATTTAAACCTTATTCTTTCTCAAATCTACCACTTCAATATTTTATTAAATTTTTTAACATAGCAAAATTACATGTAACAAAACAGTTATAAAGCAAGAATTTTAGTTAAAATATTTATATCTACTTTATTTTTTATTATAACTAAAGAAAACTAACTATAACTATCTATTTTTCAACTCCATCAAAGACTCTAGAAGGATATAATATTACCAAAGTAAACAGAAAGTGCATTGTTAGCAACTTCCAAGACTCTAGAATTGACAGAGACATCTCCCTGCCTGAACAGTCCCTCTGAATTCTTCTGTAACATTGGGGCATCTAATCTTCAGCCTACAGGCCCATTGTATCTGGCAGACTTTTCCATGAAGCAGAAAATTTCAAAGACAGTTTCTCCTATATTGGCAGTTTTTCAGTCACTTTCTTCTGTGTCTTGCAGAATGTCTGGCAGACTCTTTCATGAAGCAAGAACCTTGAAGGATCATCTCACCTTCTTTAGGCAACTTCAGCAGTCATTTTTCTGTGGGTCCTGCATGTCTATTTCAAACAGCATAACATCAAGCAGTCCAGGAAAGAGTAGTTTCTTGCCTAAATGGCTAGCATTTTAGTTTTCCCTACCTTGCTCTACTCTGCCCTATCACAGGCTAAGGAGGCTATTTTACTTATTAACTAATAAAAGCAACAATATACAGAAGGACTTTCCACCCCAGTAATCCACCAGGCAGTATCCATGGGTCAACTCTAGAACTTTGTAGCCAGGTAATAATTGGCCATTGGAGAAGCTGAGAAAGACTGGATTTCGTTCTTTCTTTTTTTTAAAGATGAAGTAATTCTGCTGAGAACACTAACAAAGGCTTTTAGTTACAGAGGTTAGCATCTTGCTGGGAAAGTCATTTTCTACTCAAATATCATTTCATAGCATCGTCATGGTGTTGAAATTTGATTGATTTTTAATGAAAGCTACAAACTACTTTAGTTCTCAGTAACTTTTGATTTGCCTCATTTTCTCTACATTTACTTAAGTCAAAAAGGGCTTGGTTTCCATAGTGTAGTGTTTATCATGTTCCCTAATGAAAGGGTATGAAGAGGAAATACTAGAAAACAAACCAAGAATTTTAATAGAAGAATTATAAAACCATAACCCTTTAAGTCAGAGTAGGGGGTAATATCAGTATGACTGGGAGCTTCAGGGAAGAGAAAGGAGCACAGAAAGAAACATTAATGTGGACAAGGCCAGTGTGAAGAGCATGTCCCCCAGCACTGCATCCCATGGAGAACTCCCCTTTGCAGAAGCACCCCTCATTCTTACACCATCGACCCACAGGAGCTGTAGGAAAGGCAAAAAATCTTTCTGCTCTATTCATTTCACATTGATCCTGTTTTTCTGCAATGAACTGATTCTTAGTGAACCTCTCAAAATGCACAGAAAAGCCAAAGTTTTCCTTTTCTTTCTCAAATTCCATCTCAAACATTTTAAAAAGCTTAGACAGTGTTTTACAGACTCACTTCATAGCTCCCAGCAGGCAGAGAAAAGTCCAGTGTGTAAGATAAACAGATACAACATGTTATTGTGCTATTATTCTAGACATCTGGCCATGTTCATAAGAAGTTGGACAGAATGAAGTTATGCGTATATGGCGTTTAAACTATAGAGTGTTGTTCACATCCTAATCATTCAAAAAAAACTACAGTGATTAATTGAAAACAATTTTTGATTTTGGGACAAAGGCATTTTGTATACAGCAAGTTGTCCAGTCCAAATGCCCAAAATGAAAGCTCTGGGGGAAAAGCGTATTTCAAGTCAACACCTTGCAAAAGTCCTTCATTTTGTGAACTGTTTAAGGTGGATCAATGAATCCTCAGTACCTAGAACACAATAAGTTTTCAATAAATATTTGTTGAACATCTAGCATACCAAAAGAGAGAAGGTGTATTGTATCTATCCAGAAATAGCAATACATCCTCAAATTTGACTGGAGTTATAGATTTAAAGATTTTGAAAACATCTTTCAAAAAATGAGAAATTTCTGTATTTTCATAAAAGATATTCAAAACATTTTAATGAATTATACAAAATATTGTGAGCTAACAATTTTAAACTGGAAATTTGTTTATTCTTATATAAGATAAAAGATCAAAGCTTCAGAAACTGCTAAGAAATTTAGTCCAAATACAGGAGGAGAAAAGGAGGGAGGGCACACAATATCTCCTGGGAAAGAGAAAATCCATTTTCTTCAATGTCACTGGATAAATCAATCACACTCTAGGGCAGGTCTCATACCCAGGAGTAGTTGACCATCACAAAATGTACTCCATGTTTTGTTAATTTGCTTAATCTTTTAATTTTTAAGATTATAATTTAATTAGAATAGTTCTCCCATCCTTTTTCTCCCTCCAAACCCTTCCTATGCCCTTCCTTCTTCTCCTACAAATTCATGGCCTTTAATTCATTAATTGTTGTTGCGTGCATACATACATACATATATATATATATATATATATATATATATATATATTCTGTCTGTGTGAGTGAGTGAGAGAGAGAGAGAAAAAGAAAGAAAGAGTGTGTGCTAGAGAGAGAATGAGAGAGAGAGAGAGAGAGAGAGAGAGAGAGAGAGAGAGAGAATGAGAAAGAGAGACTTTCTCTGTGTAGTCCTGGCTATCCTGGGACTCTCACTGCAAACCAGGCTGGTCTCAAACTCAGAGATCAACCTGCCTCTGCCTTCCAATGCTGGGATTAAAAACATGAGTCACCACTGCCTGCTTATATTATTAAATATAACCTATGAAGTCCATATAATATTACTTATATGCTTTCAGGATTGGCTGACATTGGACAGCCAATTGGTTTTCTGTGTGCTTTTTGTTTTGTTGTACTATTTTTTTGCCTTGGTTTTCTTATTAGTTTGTTTTATTTTTTTTTTGGAGGATTTGGGGGATTTGTTTTGTTTCCAAGAGAAAGAGTGAATGAAAATGTTAACTCCATTATTTCTTTGTTTCGTTTCTGTCTGGGAGACCTGTCTATTTGTGAGAGTCAGGTATTAACATCTCCCACTATCAACTTGTGAAGGTCAATACATGATTTAAGCTTTGGTAATGGTTCTTTTACAAATGTGGGTGCCCTTCCCTTGGGGGCATAGATGATACGAATTGAAATGTCATCTTTATGGATTTTTCCTTTGATGAGTATTAGCTATCCTTCCTCACCTCTTTTGGTTAATTTTGATTTGGAGTCTATTTTGTGAGATATTAGAATAGAATGACTACAGCAGCTTGTTTCTTGGAACCATTTGCTTACACTACACTGATGTTTAGGCATCTGGATTTGGTGTGACTATAGTTCTAGGTGCTGATGTTGGGTTTGTCTTTGTAGGGTGGGTGTTTTCTTCCTTGGTTTCTTGGTTTTTGTTTCCTTTCCAGTCTTCTGGGGCCTGGAGTTCTTTTCCCTGATGTAGAAGGAAGCGGCGGGGCTGTGTCCTGCCACCCGGCCGCCGGCTAGCTTTACACCCGAAATAATTACACGGAAACTGTATTCTTTTAAACACTGCCTGGCCCATTATCTGTAGCCTCTTATTGGTTAATTCTCACATCTTCCTTTAACCCATATTTAGTAATCCGTGTAGCACCACAAGGTGTGGCTTACCAGGAGAGATCTTAACCTGCGTCCATCTCAGAGAGGAGAATCATGGTGACTGCCTGAAGCGTCTCCCCACTCCTGCTACCCAGTATTCTGTTCTGTCTACTCCACCTACCTAATTTTCTGTCTCTTAAAGGGCCAAGGCAGTTTTCTTTATTAATTAACCAATGAAAGTAACATAGACAGATAACTCTCCTCCATCACCCTGATCTGGCTGGGGGTCCTCTGGGTTTTAGAATGCTGGCCTGACTTCTGGTGGGGTAGAATGCTTCTGCATGGGTTTCAGGGAGCTGCTCTGACCTCTAATGGGGTAGAAGATTTCCACAGGATATGAAGGCTTGGATATGGCAGTGAGGAGATGAGGGGTGGTTTGAGTTATGCTCAATGAGTGTGGGAAGGGTGGGGGCAGTTATACCTGTGTTTCAGGATACTAGTCTGGCCTCTGTTGGGATAGGAGGCTTCTGTCATAGTTGTGGGGCTTGGATATGGTCAAGACAAGGTTTTTTTTAGATCACAGGTAGGAGATTTCCAAATGAGGGACTTGGTGGGGAAATTTGGCATGGTTACAGGAGCAGAACATAAACATAACAAGTTAGTCATAATGACCTCCTGAAACAAAGGCACGATTGCAAAGTAATCATAAAAAAGATGGTCATAGAAATCTTTTGAAACAAAGGTAGGGTTGCAAGATGGTTATAATAACTTTAAAACAAGGACATGGTTGCCATTTCCTGGAACAGGCAGTGCAGAACCATTTGCAGTTAAGGTTACCGGTGGGTTTTAGCCTGTTCTTTGAGAAACAGGGGTTTAATCATAAACAGGAAGGAGCCTAGTCTGTCTTTTAAGCCTATGATGGAGGAAAGCTTCATCTCCAAGTTCCTCCCCTAACAACGGAAAAAAAATGTGGGCCAATTTGAGAAAATATGGAAATAGGGTCAGTAAGTGTGGCTGAAACACGGTATTTGTCCAGATATCAGTGTTCAGACTAGGGATCAGTATAAAAAGAGTTCTGTCAGCCTAGGGTCAGGGTAAAATAAGTCTATATCCTTAATGTAGGGCATGGCAAAATTTTGAATGTTAGATTTCTGAGACAGTTTAAAGAGAGAGGAGGTAGAAAACGAGAGGTGCCTGACCTTTGGCAGAGGGAGCCTTGTTTGTTGGCGCACGCAGGGAGGGGTGTACTCTCAGCCGTGGAGGGGGTTAAGGCTGCCTTTGTGAGAAGATGGCTGTGACCCTTTACAGGATTGAAAATGACTGCGACATGCAGCTTACAATCCCGCCACACAGTTCCTCTCCGCTGGAGTCGCCCAAGGTGAGACAGGCTGTCTCAGCAAGTAACTGAAAGAGATTGAGCAAGACAATCAGTAATCTTGCACAAATGCTGTTGTACAGGGAAGGCACTCCATCACTGGGAAGGGATGATAATGGGATCCAGTGGAGACGAGGTAAGTAAGAAGGAGCAGGAGTCGAAAAATGTGCGCATTCTCAGTGGTCATCAGATGCGATGGTAGCCTACCTAGACACACACAGGGGTAGACAATCAACAGGAATTAACGGCACTGAGGCAGTCTGCTTAGCAACTCTAATGTCCTTTAAATTTTAGTAAAGATTAATCAGACATTTGAAAAGACGAAGCATAGTGTTCAGTAGCCAGTGTGGTAAGAGAAGATGCATCGTCAAAGGGGCGCCAATGAGAATGAGCTGGGTATCAATGATGCAGTCCCCACAGGGAAAGCCCCTTGCCTCTTGACAGCGCCAGCCTGGGGAAAGGTTTCCTTAGAAGAGTCCTCGAGAAGACCTAATTCCTCCGCAGGAAAGAATGAAGTGAGGCGTTTGCTGTGACAGCTTCTGAGCTGTACATCATCATCAAGCTTCCGGTCTCCCCGTCTCTGTGATCTCCAGTGCTCCCCAGAATGCCCCCCCCAGAGCCCATAAATGGGCCAGAGAAAAGGGACACTTCAAATCCCGAGGGAATGTTATTATTCATAGGCTAGCTAATCGTCAGATGCTGGCATTAATTAAAACCTTGTTATTCTTTTGCGATTGGGAGTAATTGGAGTTCACAAGCATGATAGTATACTCCTATGGACTAGTCCACAGTCACGTTGTCTTTCTGGTAGCAGTGATTGCTGCTTCATTAACTCATCAAGCATATGAACCTTACAGGGCTCCATGGGGCAGTGCTGTCTCACAGCAGTCACTGAGGGATGAAGCAGCAGAGTTCTAGCAAATGAGTTTTCAAAACAAATATTTAAAAGAGACTGACATAGGAATAAACATTTCTCTTTCGTTAAAGAAGACTGAGAATATGAGGAGGTATTGTGTGTTTACTCTTATACCAGCCATTCTGCTAGATAGCAAGACCTCTGCATGTTCAGCAGTGCAAGTCCTATTTTTAAAAAGAGGAACGGAGTTCAAGACATGTTAGCTAGGTCATGTGTTCGGTAGTTCACAGCTAACAGGGTGCAGAAGTAAAGGGGTTATGACCCAGGTTTACTCGATGCCACACTACTGCTGCAGCTCTGCCTTGTGTGTGGTATATACTCTAGGCCTTGAGTCTCTGACTATGTTTGTGTTAATGACATCAATCACCGGTCAAGTAATAACTCTTACCTATTTATACTTTGGCCCGATTTCCTTAGCTTCCTGGATATCTATCAAGTCTCTAGTATTCTATCCTAAAATGAGAACTGATAATTTCTTTATTACATTTTATATTTCAAGCAGACCTGCTCAAACTGCCACCTCCTTTATCACACTCAGAGGCATATCCAAGTCATGATATTTAGCCTTCTGATGTTTAATGCATGACTATTCCAAGCCATACACATCTATCTATCAATCATCTATTTGTCTGTCTGTCTGTCTGTCTGTCTGTCTGCTTCTATCTACTTATCTATCTATTATCTACCTATCTATCATCTCTCTACCCCCACACAATCCTGAATGTGGGGAGTGCAGTTGAGTCTTTTACCACTCAGTGTGTAAAGCTCACAATAACAATAAAACCATCCCTAGACATCCAGGCTTCCAAAGTACTTAGGTAATGGTAAGTATATTCACATTGTGTGTGGATGACAAGGTTAAATGTTAATTCCATTAAAGAGTTTCAGTTCCCAAATCTTAAAATGAAGGTTGAATGCTCTGTAACTTGACAGAAAAATAATAGATTCTATAGCACAGTTGACTCACCATTCAATATCAGTGGATTAGTGTGAAAGAAATTCATCTGCTTTTATTGTAACTGTCAATCATTGAGATCATTCTAGTTTTTCTGTACTTAAATCATCTTTGTGATCGTCCTAGTTCTCTGGGTTTCAAACCTGAGTGACAGAATAATAATCCCAGAAACAATCTACAAATATTGTGGTACTAAAGGTCTGGCATAAGGCTCCAAGGCTGTGTTTGATCTGAAAACCTGCAATGACTCGTGTACTTCCTCCCAGGGTTTAGAGTAATGCCTCATGTAACCCATACATTTCCCCTTATTTTTCTATTACAAAAATTAATCAACAATTATTTTATGAACGTTTGCTCAAACCATAGGAAAACAATAATACAGTAAATAAAAGAACTCCTTCACAAAATCCACTTAGAGATGTGCCTCGGAGAGTCTGGTGGTCATGTCAGCAATGGACAGCAGCAGAGCATCAATGTTATTGGCAGAGACAATGATAAACAGGAAAAAACAAAAGCTTTCCATTCAGCCTTCCTCACATCTAGGCTTCCAAGGCTTCTGGGAGGTAGGAGGTGCTTATCACACTTCGGATGGGTCATTTCAAATAACCTAATCAGGAAAATCCTGACTGGCATGCAAGAGGCAAACTTAGTCTGAACAATTCCTGACAGTCATTCCCAAATATTTCTCTCTTGGATGATTCTAGACCTTGATGGTTGACACTCAGTATTGATCCCACAGAGTCCTACTGGGAATTTGTTCCCACTTCTTTGCCATCATGTTCATGTTTTTAGTGGGTTTTTTTTTCAATTTTTGGGCCCACTTTCCCTGATAAATGTAGCTCTAACCCCTCAACAAAGATGCTTGTTTTTCCAGGAGGTGAAGACCGCCACAGAAAACCACAACTGGTAAAAATACAGAGAATAACTGAAGCACAATTAATAAAAGCTAAGCATCAGAAGTTGAGGTACAACCTGAAGATACAAAAAGCAAAACAGCCAGACAATGGCTCTTACCTTGACTTCAGTCTGAAAATGGCAATCCTGCCTCCAGGAATCTCAGGAGACTGTGTCTGAGAGCTGCCTTCCCCCATTTTATATCCCTCTCTAGAACTGGGATTAAAGGTGTGCATTACCATCATTAAAGGCATGCACCATTCAGTTTCTATGGTAACTAGTGTGGCTACTGGGATTAAAGGTGTGTGTCATTATGGCTACCGAGATGAAAGGTCTCTGTTGCTATAATCTGGACTATAAGGCTAACCAGTAGGACTGTTTTATTTTCAGATTTTCAGGCAGTCTTTATTTATTAAAATACAGTTGAAATGCCACTACAAGTAACTAAATGTGGCTTGTCCAGCCCTAATATATCCATTTTGTATGTGTGTGTGTGTGTGTGTGTGTGTGTGTGTGTGTGTGTGTGTGTTTTAGAACACATATATGATTTCTGGATTGACCAGTAGGTATGGCTATCCAATCAAGTGGCTCATTCCTGAGGAAGACTAATACTGCTTCTCTTCACAGTTCTTAGTTGCCTATAGTTCTTTGTCTAGAGGTGGAACCCTGAGAAACTTCTTTCTTCCACATTAGCATGTCTATTGTTACAGTCATTATTTGAGTCTTTTTTTTTTTAAGGTCATCATATTGTGGCATCATAAATGTAGCTCCCCTGTCATTTTTATGAGTTATAATCTCACAGTGGACTTCCTGTTCCTATGGCCTCACATATTTTTCTGTGTTTCCTGATCTTTAGGCACAGGAGTTATGTTGTTGATGTGTCTACTGGAGGCGGGCTTCCCACAATCAGTTGTTTTCTCCATTTTGTTCAGTTTTGGTTTCAGTGAGGATCTGAAGCTACAGCAAAGAGAAGCTTCTTTCACGAGGATGAGAGTTACACCTAACTGTGGGTATGCAGACAAATATTTAGTGCAGTTAGCAGTTATTTAGATAAGAATTTTTATTGAAAATATTTATTTCACACAGTACATTCTGATCACTCTTTTCCCTCCTTCATTTCCCATATCCTCCCCACCCGCCCAACTCCATGCCTTCTTTCTCACTCTTTCTAAAACAAACAGGACACACACATACACCCACACACAAAAATAAAAAGAAAGCATGACACACATATGTATTTTTGAATGTATGCATGTATGTGTGTATATACACACATATACACCATAAAAACACAAAACTGTGAACCATAATAGATAAGCAAAGGACAAGTAATGCCTAAAATGGCCACAGAATTATGAGACAGAGTATCTCTAAAAACACCACTGGATTCATTTAGTGTTGGCCTTCTACTTCTTCTGCTTCTTTTAAGTGTGGTTTGCATACCCTATGGAATTCCCTTGAAGAAAATTAAATGTCCATTTTCAAGTGGTTGTAACTGGAAATCGATTCTGGGTTAGGAATTGGGGCTCCTGTCCACTTCCCATCTCAAAGCTGGAATTTCTTCTTACTTAGACCTGTGCAGGCTCGGTGTATCCCGCTACAGTCTCTGTTAGTTCCTATGTGGGTTAGTTCCCTTGTGGCTAGAAGGCCCTGTTGTCCATCCTAGTAGTTCTCACAGTCTTTCAGGCTTTTCTTCCACAAAGTTTCCTGAGCCTAAGTGGAAAGAATTGATGGAAACTTCAGATTTAGGACTTAGTGTTCTATGGATTCTCACTCTCTGCACACTGTCCAGTTGTGGGCCTGTGTTTGTTAGCATCTACAGCCGGAGGAAGCACCTCTGATGATGGTTGGCCAAGACACCATGAGGATAGCAGAATATTTTCAGGGTCATTTTATTGTCATGTTCCTTCATCAGAGCAGTAGGGTTTGCTTTTCCCATAGGTCCATGACCTGCCTTGTCTCAGTTTTTTGGCCACCTGAACAGCGTCAGGCATGGATTCGTCTCATGGAGTGGACCTTAAATCCAGTTAGATAGTGATTGGTTACTCCCCAAAATTTTGTGCCACTACTGCATTGGTGTGTCAGGGATCCAGGTCACCATTTCTTACATTTGTCCTCTGGTAGCATGAACACTAGTCAGAGGGGATAAAACCTCTAGTTAAGTACCAGTTCGATTTCTCCATGTTCACTGAGATAAATAGGTGTTGCCTTACGCAATAGGGACTTACCTGCAGCTTGTGGAGAGCAACCAATATTGCCTTGATAATGACTTTGGCTGCTGTGTGTTTTCACAGAGGCCACATTGGTCAACAACTGAATTAGATATAACCCATTCCCGGAGCTTGGTGCTAAGAGAGTCTAGTTGGGACTTCATCTCTCATTATTTTTTGATTCCATTTAGATTTCTTTCATGTGTGTTTTTATTTTAAGTAGGTTTCCATAGGACTTCTCAAATGGTTCTTAGTGCTAACTGTCCCTCCCTGTATTCTCTTCCTCTCCTCCTCTTACCTCCCCTCTTCTGTTTAATACTCCCAGTTCAAGTTTCTCCCCCATTTTTCCATAACTGTATATTCTATTTCTTTTACTTAGGAGTTTCTTCCTTCTGCATAGTCCCTTACTCTATATCTAACCTCTGTGCTTATATGAGCTTTCACTAACCCATCAGAGACTTGAAGGGCTCCACATGTAAGAAATATATACCATATTTGTCTGTATGGGTCTGGGATACCTGTCTCAAGATGATTCTTTTCGAGCTCTATCCATTTCCTTGTAAGTTTCATGATTTCAATTTTTAGCAGCAGAGCAACGTTCTGTGCAAGTGCACCACATTTTCATTATTCATTCATCTGTTGATGAACATCTAGGCTGTTTCTAGCCATTGTGAAGAGACCATAATGGACATAATTGAGCAAGTGTCCCTCTAGTAGGATGTCCTTTGGTCATATGTCCAAGGGTGATATAGCTGGTTCTTGAGGTAGATCTATTGTCATCTTCATGAGAAACTACTGCTACTTTCACAATGACTGTACACATCCTTGCCAGCATAAGCTGTCAGTTGTTCTATTAATCTTAGACATTCTGATAGGTATCAGATAAATTTTTTAATAATAGCTGCTCTCATTTAGAGTGTGTACTTTTTACCAGCTCTTTGAAAGAATTTTTTTATTATCAGAGACTATGTGTGGAACTTCTGTCATTGAGTATACGCGCGCGCACACACACACACACACACACACACACACACACACACCAGTCAATGCTGTGCATTTTGAAAAGATAATCAATCATGTAGTTCATGGTGAGACTGACTAGGATTCTCTTGTCTTTAATACCTTGAAATGCCTAGATTTTTGTAACATTCTTAGTACAAAGAACTCTCTCTTTCCTTCTTTCCAGCTTCTTATATCTTGTTCCCCTCCTCACCAGAGCATCAGACAAGCTCTACTTCCGGTGTATCACCTTTTCTCCGCTCCATATCCCTTTAAGAAAAGCAATCCATCTGTCTCTATGACAACTATACAGGAGATTGTTCCTGTGTCTTTTCTCTGCTATAAAGAATGAGAGAGAAGATTTACAAACCATACTCATACCTTGGAGAAAAAAAGGCTATGAGCCCCTTCAAAAGAAAAAAATGTGTGTGCACACATTGGAGTTACCTGCTCATGTGTATCAGTGGAGAAAGTACCCACCTTTTGTGATGGTTAATCATCATTATAACTTGATTTAGAACTACCTAGGGACACATCTCTGAGTATATCTGAAAGTGTATTTCTAGAGAGGTTTAACTAAGGAGATTAATTAACCTGGATGTGGGTGGTAGCATCCCCAGGATAATGGAATAAATATGAGAGAGGGAGGGAGACAGAAAGGCAGAGAGACACAGAGAGAGAGACTTTATACCAAGTAAGACATACCATTTATCACTTTCTACTTTCTAACTATAGACACAAAGTAATCAACACCTCATGCTCTCATGCTTCAGGCCCCATGCCTTCACTGCCATAAAAGACTGTATACACTAACCTGAGTCAAAATA
Source organism: Arvicola amphibius (assembly GCF_903992535.2). Lineage (NCBI taxonomy): Eukaryota > Metazoa > Chordata > Mammalia > Rodentia > Cricetidae > Arvicola > Arvicola amphibius. The sequence continues at coordinate 170,247,979 of NC_052048.2, forward strand.
AGACTTTTTGAAAATTAAGTTACTTCTCAACAAGTGTTTGATCATAGCACTTAGAAAATATATTCCTAGCAAGATTTTTCTTTTTTTTCTTTTTTCTTTTTTTAAAATATTTATTTATTTATTTGTTTATTTATTATTTATTTATTTGTTATGTATAAAATATTCTGTCTGTGTGTATGCCTGCAGGCCAGAAGAGGGCAGCAGACCCCATTACAGATGGTTGTGAGCTACCATGAGGTTGCTGGGAATTGAACTCAGGACCTTTGGAAAAGCAGGCAATGCTCTTAACCTCTGAGCCATTTCTCCAGCCCTCCTAGCAAGTTTTTTAAGATGTTGAAAGTGAACACAAGTGTGGCCTTCTTTTAAACAAAAAACAAAATTCTGTTGAAGAGTTCTTATCTATTGTATGCACATGTTCTTTACATTAAGTATGTGTTTTTCCTGCTATAATTAAAGAGTTCTGGTAGTGAAGAGATTTAACTTCCTTTCTAAATTTTATAGATTTTCATCACATACTTAAATATAGGCAAATGTAGATTGACTCTAGGTGAAAATAGAACAGATATTTGGATACAGAGACAAAAATGTCAGTAGTTACCATTTTCATTTACAGTCCTACCATAATGGCTCACTCATATTTGAGGGTAACTATTATCTCATTACAGATCTAGATATACTACAAGCTCATCTAGCAGAGAATCTGAGAGTGACATGGAGACCTCATTTTTCTTTGCAAGTCTGTCATGTAGAGCTGGAATGATGAAATAGTGATTAGTAAAAGGGGACTCCATTTGATGTTGGTGTTAAGCATTGCTTCAATGAGTTAATGGTTATGACAGTTATGAGGCAAGTATCTTTTCAAAGAAATGAATATTCATTTATACCAGATATTAAAATTTTTAAGTACTATTAAAACTAATTCTTTCTTTTCATCTCCTCAAAATAGCTGAAAATAATTTTGGAAAACATTTTCAAAGTGTGCTGCTTCTCATTAACACAAATTTTTAGCATGAATTAATAATTCACGAATGCTATCTATTTGGTGATATCACCAGCTCCTCATCAAGGAGGAGAAAAGGAACCTTCTGGCACTTTATATGGTAGTTTATTACTATTTGGTTACGGAATTTGCTTAGCTCCAACTGGCATTGGCATTTTCCTTTCTCTTAGTCACTCTTCAGAACTACATCTTCTCATTTTACCATCTCCCATCACTGGCACTTCATATAGTGCTTTCCAGGCTCTGGCTATTTAATACCTCTTTGTTAAACATATAGAGTGCATTAATCTGGTGTTAATCTGGGAACAGGAATAACATTGACTATATATTCATGCATTAGAAAATATTATAGTTGATGAGTTAAAGTGTGGCCTGGGGTTATCACTTCTTCAATGGCAGAAGGAGATCTCAGATTCCAAGCACAAGCTCTCTAACACTTAGCACACTATTCTTTTCCTAGAGTAGTGCTTTTGTGGGCTTCTTTGTTTTTATGGTACAGAGTCTGGAACTCAACCCTGGCAGTGTTAGACAAGTCTTGCATTTGACCATTGGGCTGTACCTCCAATATTTTAATAAATGTTTTCTGGAAAAATAAACAGCTTTCTCCAAATACAAATTTAAAATTTGCTTCTTGAATTTGACTTCTAAATATCCTGAGTTGAAGAGTCCAAAATAATTAGTGTCTTTTCTTACTGAGTATGGCATCTTTCAGGATATGTTGTACTCAATTGTTTTGATTTTTTCTTTTCCTTTGGTTGTCCTTTCACACAAACATCAGCTGCTGGCAATTTAAGTGTCTTAGACAATATTGTGTCAATAAATTTCGTTCCTAAAAAAAAGACCTGAATATCTATGGTGATGTCAATATTACAGTGACAGAATCAAATGGAGGAGCACTAGAAAGAGTTGACATTTGTTCCTACCTAATCTTCTTGGTTCTACATGAAGAACAGTTCATGGCTACAATATATTCCTGATATATCAGATTAATAGTGTTTTAAATATTTTAAATATATGTATGTGTATGTATTGTGCATGTATGTATGTGTGGGTAGGTGCCCAAAGGTCAGAAGAGGGTATCAGATCCCCTAATGATAAAGCTACAAGGAGCTGTGAGATGCCTGATGTGGGTGCTGAGAACTAAACTGCTGTCCTATAGAAGAGCAATAAAGACACTTAATCACTGAGTCATCATGCCAGGCCCAAGATTAATAGTTAAAATACCTTATATTTATATAAAATATAACAGAAGAGAAAGAACCTAATGCTTGGAAGCAAATAGAGGGTTGAATAAATCAGGACAGAATATGAGCTGATTTTGTCAGTCCCTATTTCCTTGGATACTATGCAAATTCCATGCAGCCCTCTTGCAATTACATGCCTTGCATACAAGTTTATGTATTTCACAGCTTGAGATTTTAATCTTATCCCCATGTTTTCTCTTCCCTCACTCATAGAACTTTGGCATGCATACTTTAAAACCCTGAATTTAGATCATATTTTCACCTTGAAATATTTATAATAATGGAGTTAAAGGTATATTTATTGTTCATTTTAGTCAGTTATTACAAGAATCACATGGCATATTTTTACAATTCATTGAGAAGAATTTAAAAGAATAACTGGGTTGGTGTGTTCCCTTGAGGTTTTCTACTCAGCACACTATATTCTTACTTTCTCAGTCATAGGTTTTCCTGTTTCCTCCAGTCATATTAGTCAGTACTCTAAGAACCAAACTAAATCTCACTTTGATATTTTGTTCTCTCTCCTTTTTCTAAATATTCTTTATACTTGCCTACTTACACTTGCTGTTTCAGCTGTCACAAGTATGCCAATTAATTCTCTACAACTGCAAATATTTATTGTTATCTTTGTTCAAGAGAATCATGGTCTCTTGTGGTCTCTAATACCTACAATATAAACAAGTCTTAAAACCAGCCAAATGCCCTCGTTTCCTGTCTGATAATCAGCATGTAGAACCCTCAGGTACTTTTCCAGCCCATGTCTGCCTGCATCCTCCCTGCCACGATGATAATAGACTGAGCCTCTGAAATGGTATTAGTTGAGCTAAATTGTTACAGAATCATTGCTTGAGTACCAAGTAGCTTAAACTAATTAAGGATGCATAATGGTCCCAGTCCACCAGAAGCCTATAGAGGAAATTTTTTTAAAATATTCTACCCCAACATCAGTCTGAAAAAGAAAAGAAAACAAAACAAACATAAAACAAATGCACACAAAACAAACCCTGAAATAATACAGGATCTTAAGGTGCTAAGAAAACTCAGATGGCAGTAGAAGGAAGTCAGGTACCATTAAGACCCTGATGAGGAAAGAATAATGAGAGATGTCACAGATGACTTGGATGCACCCAATCCCAGAATAAGCTAAAACAAAAGAGAAGCTAAATGGAGACACCAAATATGGAGTCAGTAGACTTTCAGATGAATTCCCATCTCAGAAGTCAAGATGAAAAGACCTACCAAATGGAGATGTTGATGAATATGAAAAAAGTCAAAAGTTCTGCTCATAAATCAAGTGGTAAAGTGGAAGAGACTCTAACACATGGACAAAAGAAAGGAACCATCTCCAGTTTCTCCATTTCTGGGGTGACTACACAGCTTCTGAAATGCAGAGTCGTCATTTATCTCTTTCCTAGTCAAGTTAAAACATTTGGTTCTGTATATTAAGGAAAAAAAATATAATTGTTAAAGCCCAGATATGAACAGGAAAGACATTTTCTTTTGCCATACACTTGAATAAAAGGCTCCAAAGAATTCAAGAAGCAGTTTAAAAAGCTGCTCACCAAAGGTACTTGTTTTGGCTCTAACAAGTCAACTAACAAACCAAGTAAGTCAAAATTTTCAAAGATATAACTAGAAAACTCAGTGCAGTGAGGTGTGGTGGAACATCATATCAAAGCCAAATTAATCACATTTGGAATGATGTTGGGACCCCAGGGCATATCAAAGACTGCTGTGGGAGCACATTCTGCTTCTTTAGCCAATAGCATTTAAGATACTGTGTTGTAGGCTCTCCTTCAGCCAATAGCCTTTAAGATACCAGCCCACTTGGGTGTGGTCTCTTATACTGTAAAAGCAGTAGCTCTGAAGCAAGGGCTGTTATCTTCTATGAACACAAGAAAAAATTGCTCCTGAAATGACCATGATGCCACACAGAAAGCAGAATGCTCAGTGTTTGCATGGGGACATTGCATGGTCACAAAAAGCTGGCTTGAAAGACACCAGAGACTATATCCATCACTGTAGATGCACAGGTAGAGTTGGCTGGACAGGAGTTTGTGTCTGTCTTTATCAACCAAGAGAAAGAGGTCAACTGAGAGATGTGGGACAGAAAGAGGAATCACTATTAAACATGCAGAGTTCCTTCGATGATGGATTTAGTTAAATCTAAAAGCATGGATGCCATCAGGTGTCTAGCTTCTGTTTCTTTTGCTGCTGTTGGCTTTTTCCTGATCATCTACTCAGGACTGGTTGCAGACTCCTTGCAACAGCTGATAGAAGATAAAGGGCCAGTGGATGCTTTGGCCAGAGCATTAGCTCACATTTCTGGTGCATCGAGCTTGAACCATGAGAGCTGATCACCTCTGATTAGGGGTTTGTAACAATGACTCTGGCATGCCCAGAAGAAAGACAGGATGCCAAATGTGCTTGGAAAGAACTTAACACAAAACTGATGACTAACCATACTTCTCAAATAGCCAGAATGTGCCTCTTGAAAGGAAATATGAGTATTTATTTTGATGTTCTTAAAATTGTCAGAAATATTACATGTTGTGTGATATGATTCAGATAAGATACTCTCATTGCCAACCAGTTACCTGAAACTGAAGAATATTGTGATAGAAACTCATCTTTTAATCCCAGACAGAGCAGGTTGGGTACACAGGTCAGTCTGGTGTCAATCTGGTGGCTGATCAAGTAGACAGAGTCAACAGGGATGTCGGTCAGGAAGTTAGCATGGTGGTAGAACACTAAGAGGGAACAATTTGATCAAGAAGTGCGAGTATAAATAGATTTTGACTGTCATTTGATAATTCATCTTCCAGTGTGAGCTTGCCTCTTTTTGCCTAATCTTGTATATTATCCACCAAAAAAATTAGGTTATCATAGTTGATATTTGTAACTTGCAAAAAAATTAGTTGTATTTTTAAAAACTATTTTACAAGAGTTGTTGTAAACAAATCTACTAATCTGGATAAAAATAAACAAAAAGCATATACCAAAATACCCCAACAACAACAACAACAAAACCAAATAAACAAAACACCAGCCAAATGTCCCTTAGTCTCTAACTCACACTCTTCAACTCTCTTTTGGCCCACCCGTCCCCACATACTACTGTTGGGACACTTTTTGCATTTGTACTTCTTCCAGGTCCCAGAAATGTCTCAAGAGTGTTGACCCTTCAGCTATTAGCTTCATCCCCAGCTGCTGAGCCAGCTGTTTTACGAGGCACATTCGCCGGGGCCATCTCTCCCAAGTGCCTTGTTCACTGAGCCATCTCCTAGAATCACTTTCTCCTTCCCATGCCATCTCACTTAAATTCTAGAGTCTGGTACTGAAGCCCTTCATCAGCAGGGTCCTGACTCTGTAAATTTTCTAACCAAATATCTCATTACTCTTCAGTATACCCCTGCTTTCTCTCACTCAAATGAGCCATCCACTCCCACATACCTCTCAATCACCATCTTTATGTGTTGTTTTTCCATAACCTTATATTCTCTTTCTCTCATTCATGCTTATTACTGGCCATGCTCATTACATCTATCTTTGGTCATATAATGAATGCAGCGCGGTATTTGTTCTGAAATGCGCAAGCTTCCCTTACTTCTCAAGTACCCTATTTACGGACCCTTGAGGATGGACGCTCACAAGCATTCAAAATTAACTGCACTGTATTGCTTGCAACACCACATCACTAACCAAACAAACTGCAAAGAAATGTAAACAAGTGAGTATAACTGCAAATGAAAGAAAGAACTCATGCAGCCAACAAAGAGTTTTTAGCATTTGCCACATGCCATGATCTATGCCAGCAGTTAGGAATGAAAGGAAGTCAAGTCAAAATATGTTCAGCTAAAACTGCTTTCTATCACATTTATTTTCTCATCCCCAGGCCAACACTGTAATATTTGGAGTTTGATTATCTTTGGGTTAAATATTGATGCTTTTACTGCTAGAGTTTAACAAACACTTATTGGGGAGCTTCTAAGAGTCAGGAAAGTTCCAAATGAGGGGAACTTTAAAATTGTACTGTGTCTTTTCAGTGGAAACACAAACATTTTACTTTATAATGTATTGATAAAGCATAGGAAACATTAAAAACCTTTCTGCATATTCAGTAATGTTGTCTGTCAAATTCAAAATATCATGCTTAGAGTGATGTTGAGAACCTAAATGTCATACACATTGTCCCCAAAGGCAGACTAAAACTTTACTTACTCCTTGTTTAGCATGAAGCCATATAAACACAAAAATTTGAAAATGAATTCAGCTGGTAGTATTTATATATTTGTGTGTGCGTGTGTATGCATATGTAACAATAATAAGTGTGTATGCATATGTAACAATAATAAGAACTAAAAAGTGGGCATTAATTTGAGGAGAAAATAGAAGTAGATGGAGAGAGGAAATGGAGGGAAGAGGTGATGTAATTCTATTTTCATTAAAATACAGTTTTGAAACTTCATCTATTCTCCCCACATGCATTGCTGGAAACAATGCTGAAGAAAATAACAGAGAGCAAGAACGCATTATTTCTTTTATACAATGATCTCTCTATATATAATAATAATAATTCCATTCAATTAACATAAAAAGAAATTATCTGTTAAATTTCTTCTTTAAAATTTTTATTACTTTTTATTGGTATGTGTGTGTGCTCATGTGTGTCTATGCATGCACACGTGCACTCACATGCATTGCCATACATGAGGAAGCCAGAGGACAGCTGGAGGGAGTTGGTTCTCTCCTTCCTTCTATTACATGTTCTCTAGAAAGAACTCATGCTGTCAGACTTGGCAGCAAGGACCTTTATCAGCTGAGCTAACTCATTGGCCTAAAGGTACTCTTCAAAATGAAAATATCATAATTCCTTGTTGCGACTTATGAAAAGTTAACTGTCCTGGTAAGCTACTGAATGTATATCTTTCTGGTGTCTTGGTAGATGACTGCTGGTTCTCTTACTCTGTTCCTTTCTTCAGCTGCCATGTGCTTTCTCAACAGCATTAAGTATAGACACCCAGAGATCTATGAACCAAGCACCCATCCCAAGGCTGCAGACACATGCTCAAGTGTTTGCATTAGAATGACAGCAACTGTTTCAGTCTTTGTAAAGTTCCATATTTGTTCTTTGTTAACAATATACACAGTGTGCAAATTCTTTTCCAGCTCTCAATAGAGGTAAAATATGTGTAAGACAAAGACTTACACAGTAAGAACGTATGTGAAGGATTGACAGATGTGGGCAAAGTTCGTTTCTTGTAAAAATGAGGACCTGAGTTTGACTCTCTAGAACACAAGTAAAGCCAGAGCTAGCAATCCACATCTATAATCCCTGGTCTACTGCATCCAGATGGGAGGCAGAGACAGAAGAAACCCTGAAAGACGGCAGGGCAACAAATATGGAGTATGTCGTAGGGAACGAACAACAAAAATAAGACACTGTCTCAAAACAAGGTAGAAGGTGAGTATTGACACCCAAGCTGGTCGTCTGAGTTCCAAATGCATACTACAGTATGCATGTGTGCCGTGGCAAGAACATACACACATTTATGCACACAAACATACATGCACATCATATGCACACATATATACATCATATACATGCAAAGGTACATTTTTCAAATCAGAAGGACCTATGTGCAATGAGAACTGTTAGAAGATCCTTGGTTGGAGAACCTGTTTCCATTAACAGCCTTGTCTCCGAAATTGATCTCTTAGCCTCAAACTCGAATACAGGCAATCATTGAGGATGTGTCATAAATTATTTATTCACGGGACATGTATGTATGAGTGTTCAGATGAGAGTCTACATATTGTGTGGAAATTGTGACCAAGCTACAGAATAAATTGGAGTGAATATTGTTATGACTTAACCTAACACAATTTTAAGAATTACTTTAAAGGAAAATTCAATGACAAACGTATGTATGACGGTGGGTAGTTGTATAGAACGAGCGGTCATATAGAAATCACCACATATATCTTGTAAGTTTTACAGGCCACTTGAGTTACTTAAGAACTACTAGGGAATCATACTTTCTGGTGGCAGCCTGGCTTTTCTCGCTCACCCACTGAAGAAGGACGCTTACAATAAATCGCATACTAGCTCAGAATTGAGAAATAGATGGTTATTTATTTAAGGGTAGATCTCGAACGGAGATCAGAAACCGAAATCCGAAACTGGAACAGAGAAGCTGGGAAAGAGGCCAGATATAGGCATGCTCTACATAGGCATATATAGTATAAAAGGCCACGCCCCAGTGGGCGGGTAACCACTGGTTGAAAGACTTCTTACAGCACCCCACAGCTCACAATGACCCCTGGGAATTCCAGGTGCTCAGCAGCCAGGTAAAGCACCTTGACTCTTCAATTTATAAAAAGCATGGCAAATTTGCCTTTCTACTGTCAACACAGACAAACAAGAAGCCCCTAGTATCCATCAGGCAGTTCCTTCTTTCCTAGCTTTCCCTTCTGTTTGAATTTCTGTACCATCAAGATCATCTTTATTGAGCACACCTGTGTTGAGGATGCAGCACATGACATCCATGAGATATTGAAGATGTCTAACCTAAGCTATCCCTGTGCCTCCTCTGAGCCATTGGACAGAAACAGTCAGCATAAGCTATACAGATTCCACCTACATGTGGATCCCTGGAGCTCATTGGCAGGCCATCCTAGCCTGATCATGAAGCAAGGCCCAGGCCAATGAGAGACCCCGTACCCAAAAGTATACCCTCCCCCTCCCCCACACACAAAGAGAAACAAAACAAAACAAAATGACCTTCCCTCTTTTATCTAGAGAACCATAGTGCATCCTGCCAAATACCCCAGCTTCACCTTACCTGGGTGGTGGTGGTGCACATCTTTAACCCCAGCACTCAGGAGGCAAACACAGGTGGATCTCTGTGAACTGGAGGTCAGCCTGGTCTACAAAGTGAGTTTTAAGGCTACACAGTAACGCCTTGTCTCTGAAAACAAACAACAAAGAACTCCCAACTATATTGTCTATTTTTTTAATATCTGTGATTTTACAGCTTCTAACCAAAGCTTGTGTTATAATCATAAATAACATACTCACATTATTCTTCAGGAAAGCTTGAATCCTTGGGGTGCTGCAAATACTAATCCAGGTTACTATTGAGGATGCTCTCTTGTGAATAATGAAAGTGATTTACTTTTCAGTGTGGCGTATCAAGCTTTAGGAATGATACTCAGGAATGATCAGGCAAGAGGATGACTCCTGGCCATCTCTTTGTAACTCTTGAAACATGTGACTATAGACAGCTTTATTTTTTTATTTATTTTATTTTTTTTTTTTGAGCCTGTCCTGGAGCTAGCTCTTGTAGACCAGGCTGGTCTCGAACTCACTGAGATCCGCCTGCCTCTGCCTCCCGAGTGCTGGGATTAAAGGCGTGCGCCACCATCGCCCGGCCTATAGACAGCTTTATTGACGCTCATTCATAAACTTGTGGATATTTTGGTTATGGTCTTTTAAAAAGGTGACTGAGTTGCTTCTCATCTAAATAAAATGTTAATTTGCTGCAATTTTTTTTACTAATTTGAAGAAAAAATTTTAATTCCAGGTATTATTGTTAGCTACTGAGTTGTGAGTGCTACAAAGAAACTGTCTTTCACTTGAAAATTCTCTTATGTAAAAATGTTGCTATTTGACAACTAAAACTTATGAAAAATATCCTCAAGGAAAATAATGACTATACTGGTAGATGCTTTCTTGCAAGTTTTCCAAGGCTAAGTCTTTTCTTGGCATCAATTATCAATAGATACATGGTAGCTGATGGCACATATTAACTATTAATAGATACATAGCAGCTGGTGGTACATATTATTAATAGATACATAGTAGCTTATGACATCCTTATGAGGATTATTATCTTTGGGTCACCTAATGAACAAACCCTCTAAAAAGAACTTCTCATTCTTGGCAAGGTGTATTGGAAATGTATAGTTAACGACTTCTAAACCTGTATTTTCCAGGATAACAGAACTATTAAAAAGTGATGAATGTGAGATTCTGCTTTATTGAGACAGGGAGGTTTGAAGGAATACTAATCAGTCTACTCTTTGACAAAATATTCTAATAGTTTTCCTTTGGGACTACAGCTGCTAGATAACTCTCTTAAGGGCTGGCATAAAAGGACTTTGTATTATTTTGAAACATAATAATGAGTTACTAGGGCTTCTTAATACTTATTATTTATCATCAACCAGAATCACCTTGTTAGAAACATTTATTTGTAAGCTTAGTGGAGCACCTCATTAGGAAGATTGGCTACCTATCCTGAATTATCATTGGATTCTTAATGAATCACAGCGTTTACTTGCTGCTTCTACCTTTACCCCTAATTTCGTGTTATTGTTTCTTTTACTTCACCATCATCAACTTCTTTCATACACTATTTGTTTTCTTTCCTATATTTTGTATTAATACAGGTTTCCATAAGTACATTTAAGGGCATTGATATCAATAATCATTTTCCAAGTCTACATAAAAACCAAAATAATATGTTTGCCATACCAATATGCACAGAAATAAGAAGGGCACAAGAATTCTCTTGGATGTGGAATAATAGAAATTTTGGCCATTGCTGGTAAGAGGATAGAATGATACAAACAACGTTGTCAGCGTTCACTTCAAATGTCTATTTGACTGGAGACTCCCTAAAGACACTGCTATAAATGTGTTGGAATGTACATTAGTAGATACTACATAAAATGCTGCAGTACAAAAGGATAAGTCATAACACAACAGTGTGGGTGAATCTACTAGAACTATTAAGTTTAAAAAGACAAACATTAATATATGTGTGATTCCATTTACAATAGATGAAGTTGATACACACGCACGCACGTGCTCACGCATGCACACACACACACACACACACACACACACACACACACACACACAAACCTACACAGATCCTGGGAGCTTGGGACACTGAAACACTGTGCTTCAAATATTACCTTTATTTGAACAGTGAACACTCTGGAGTGGTGTATATGTGTATGTGAATTGATTGACTTTCATAAAAAATTGTGCACTTTATTGTATGTGTTATAGTTCAACTTTCAAAGGGGAGAGGGATATAAAAGAATACTGGATGCTGTTGAATTTAAAGAATTAGTGTTTAGACTAAATGATCATTAGGGGCCTTTTACTATACAAAGTATTGATAGCCATTTAACATGGATATCCAATTAAACCGTTTAATAAATTATTACATTTCTATTTAAATTAGTCCTTGTGGGTGAAACAAGGTAAAGATACAGAAGCATAGGTTCCAAAGAGTGTAGTATGCTAACATTTTATGATATTTATTAAATAACCAAATATTTCAATGCTTATTTAAATGGCGTTTTCAAGAAGCCCCTAAAATCGAAGTTAATGACATCTTTCCTCTTTCTAATAAGAAAGCCCCATGGAAGTAGAGTCCTTAATAAGTAAACCCACATGATGAACATTAGTAAAGAGATGTCAATGAAAAGAGTCAAGTCCTAAAGTTCCATGTGTAGCCCAGTGAGAGGGCAGGTACTGTCGTTTCCCATTGTAGCTGTTCTTCATGTGGTTATTCTTCACTGTAAGCTGACAAGAGGTCCATCAGCACCTGGGGTGTGAGCATTCCAAATGCCCACCGCTATTTGAATTGTCATAAGAATATACAAAGTTTCCAAATGCGACAGCTTCAGTCTCCGTCATTTCAGGTTTTCCTATTCTGTAGCCGAACCATTCAGCCTCCCAGCAGCGTCTCTGCTGTATTCTACATGAGGTGGCAGTTACTCCTAGCACCTAGGAGATGATATATACAGAGAAACATACATATACAACCTCTAAAAGCTACTCTTGAACTTGTATGAGTTATCTGAGTGTTTAATCGGCATAATGATAATAATGATAATCGTGAGTTTGGATTGGTGTGCCCGTCAAGAGTGGATAATTCTGTTTCCAGAAGTCATGTGCTTTTAAGTAAAACCCCCAGCACCCAGGTTCAGTATGCCTCTATGAGTTAGTGACCAAAGAGGCTCCAGAGGTCTCCCAAAAAAATACGGACTAGTTTCATTGCTCTTAGTTGTCTACCAGAACTAGAGAAGAAGATGACATTTCTGGAGGCTCTACATAGCCTACAGAGAAATCCAGTTTTAGCTGTGCTGGAAACTCCCTCTTTGCTGACATTCCCAGAATGTTTTATGCGGGCTAGTGGAGGAGAGAAATGGCTAATTGTTTCAGCCAGGAATAGAACATGCTTACTGGAATTCTGATGTGCAAGGCAAGATGTCACTGTGTGGTAGGCACACAGCTCTACAGGGCACAGCCCATAATTCTGAGATTGAGTTGGAGGCCTGCTTCATGGCAGAGAATACACACCTTGTATTATAAATCTGTTCAAAGATTTATGGATGGGGAGGTTATGGATGCAAAGGGAAGTATACCATCATTGCTCCCCGAAAGTGATACGTTATTGGACTTCCTTCTAAATATTGATTTTTGTAACCCTAGGCTAGGGTGGCTTTCATCCTGGGTCACAGAAACTCCATTTTGCAGAAAGCTGTGGTTAATGTAGAACCTTTTATCTGGTTCAAGTGCTAAAATAAGTGGCTGTTGAGTACTCAATTCTAAACAGGACACCTATATCTCATTCTCCCTGCCCACCTGCATGGCCCAAGGAATATCATAGTAGAGAATACAGGAAGAATGTAAAAGAAGGATGTTAGTGGGAAATGCCATGAAATATTGCCATTCTGACATGATAACTTCTGCAACCATGAACACATAGCAGCTATGGATGCCTGCATAAGATTGGGAGCTTCAACCTCCCACCGTTGCTTAAAAATGTACTCATGAGACTCCATCCCTTCTCCCTTCCTAGACAATTAACAGCTACAGCAGAAAAGGATATCATTTCTGCCAGTTATATGAACAAATTGAGAAGAAAAAAGGGAAAGCAAGAGGAGCGTAATGGGGGAGAACATAATCACAATATTTATGTGTACAAGTGTGTATAAAACTGTCAAAATAAAAATAAATGACTCTTAAAAGAAAGTTCACACATCTTAATATTATTACTCAGACAGATGCAAGGGAGGAATTACGACTAGAACTTTATTCTACTTCTCAGACAAGGGAATGCAAATCAGATTGAGATAACAGATTTCTATCTCCAAGCCAAACACCTCACAGTATCATACAGTATAAGTTTGTTAGTTAATTTGGCAATATTATGTTTTTAACTCTTCTTCAAACTTTTGATTCAAACAAAAGACCCAAAGAGTTCTATAGGAATATCCACTTAGCAGTTCTTTCCTGTGAGAGGCATAGGCACCCTCAGAGGGCAGTATCAGAACTACAGGGGCTCAGCTGTGAGTGCACCTGCCCAATCTCATGAATTTCTTTGTGGCACTTTCTAGTCACTTCATGAATTTATGTACTGCACACAACGTGTAGGAAGATTCTTTTCCCGATGCTTTCAGTACTTAGTGAACTTCTGAAAGAAAGAACTGGTGGGTCAAAGCAGCCTCCTTTCCAGAGCATAATCTGACCAAAAAGCTTCTGTTGCCAATTCATTGTCAATCCCTGAGATTCGGGCAATGGTGCATTTTCATTATTAATTTAGCCACAAATGATTGTTGAATCCTATTATAATGTTTTGGTAGCATTGTTGAAATTGTCCAGTTCCAGACATTAAGGATATGGAATATCCTTATAATATATATATATATATATATAATTATATATAATATATAATATATATATTCCATATTATATCCTTATAATATGGAATGTCTTAAAGTAAAGCTAACACCAAAAAAGTTGTGTGTTTTTTTTTAAGATCTGTGAAGTGACACTCTAATAACATACCTTCTGAATTCTAGTCTGCATCTAACTTCTAATTTGTATACACTGCTTCAAAGTAACTTTTAACCAAAGATCCCCTCCTGTATTTCAGTCAAGACAAAAATTCTATTCCTAAATCCAAGGTGATAGGGAATTTCAGGCTCACTGCTATCCAGACTGCCACACATATTCTTTTTCTGTTTTTAAACTAGAGCCATTAGGGAAAGGGAATCTCAACTGAGTGAATGTTTCCATAAGATCGGCCTATAGCCAAGTCTCTGGAACAGATTCTTGGTTAATAATTTGTGTGAGAGGATCAATTAATATGGATGGTGACAACCCTAGGAAGGTGGTCTTGGGTTGTATAAGAAAGCAAGCTAAGCCGGGCTGTGGTGGCGCACGCCCAATCCCAGCACTTGGGAGGCAGAGGCGGGCGGATCTCTGTGAGTTCGAGGCCACCCTGGTCTACAAGAGCTAGTTCCAGGACAGGCTCTAAAAAAGCTGCAGAGAAACCCTGTCTCGAAAAAACAAAAAACAAAAAACAAAAAAAAAAAAAGAAGAAGAAAGAGAAAGAAAGAAAGAAAGAAAGCTAAACAAGTCGTGAAAAATGAACCAGTAAACAGGATTCCATTATGGCTTCTGCTCTAGTTCCTGCATTCATGTTACTGTCTTGAGTTCCTGCCCTGACTTCCTCAGTGATGGAGTGAGCCTGAGATGGATGCTGAACTAAACTTCTTCCTCCTCCCCAAGTTGCTTTTCATCATTGTTTTGATCACAATTGAAACCCTAACTAATACAGCATGATTCTACTAAAGTTTACCACAGTGCTTACTTATGGAGCATGGTTGAAGGGGTTGCCAGAAGGGACATTGGTGCCCCTAAAATAGCTATATTGGTAGCATGTACCCATCATGGATGGTAGTTCCTCCATGACCACGTAGATAAAATCTCCTTCCCTTAACTTTCCCACCCTATAACCTCTAGCCCCTCCCCGAGATCCAGTGTACAATTAGGGCAGAATTAAATAAAAATGTCTAGGAAGAGTGGCTAAATGTTCAATGATCTTCACACTCTCATTCTATGCAGGAATGTAATAACCCAAAAAGCCGATGTTAACTGACTTGTGCAAGCAAGTAACTGGCCTAGTGAAGATAGTGGCTGCTTTACCTATAGGACAACACTCTACAAAATGAGATAATAATACTATTATCTAGAAAACCAATGAGTATTATAGGAAAAAAATTAAATTTATCTTTTCCAGAAGCTGTTCTTGTTTATTTTTATTTAAATTTTTATACAATATATTTTGATCCTATTCTTTCCCCTCTCCCAACTTCTCCCAGATCTTCCCCCACCTCCCTACCCACTCAACTTCATGTTCTTTTACTCTTTCAGCAAAACACAAAACAAAACCAAAAATTCACAAAACTAAAAAAAGTTCCCAACAGACAATAAAAATAAAATTCAAAATATGAAAACAAAGCATATAGAATCCTAAAACAAAAAAAAAACAGAAAGCAAACAAACAAACAAACAAAAAAAACCACAGAGTTCATTTTGTGTTGGCCAACCACTCTTGGTCTTTCCCGAGAATGTGATTGATACATCCAATATTATTCCATTGACAAAAACTGATTTTCCCTTGCTTAGCAGGTATCAATTTGCTTTCTTATCTTCAGAACTCATTTTATTGCCATGTTTCTCTCCCCTCCTCTCTCTTTCTTTGAGACAGGATCTCTCTACAAAATTTTGTCTTTCCTGAATCTCCTGGATCTTCCTATGTAGACCAGGCTGGCCCTGAACTCATAAATATCTACCTGCCTCAGTCTCCAGAGTGATGGGATTAAAGGCACAGGCAACCATGACGTACATACTGTGTTTCTTTAGCAGAATAGTAGAAGTAGGTTTTCATCAGAGCCTGTGACTTATCTGTTCTCAGATTCTTAGTCACTTTAGCTGGGTCAGGTGTAGGTTATATCTAATGGAGTGACTCTCAGAAAAGAAAGTGGTTAGTTACTCCAATAACACTTGTGCCAATATTATACCGGTATATTTTTCAGGCAGGTCATTGGTTTTCATCTCAAGGTTTGCATTTGGGTGATATCATGGTATCATAGCACAGCACTTTCCTGTAATACTGAATACCAGTCTGTAGGGGTAAGCAGAATTGACTCTTGAATTCAGAAGAGTTTTCTGAGTTTTTAAGAATCTGTTAGAAGTGTCCGTACTTGGCCAACAGGGTCAGAGTACCTTTATTTTTCACTAAAAAGACTCTGAAATATTTTTAAAATATCTCTTTATTTTTAAATTTTTAAACACTTTATTAAACACTCAGTTCCTCTAGATAGCTCTGGTTTTATAAGAAATGTTGGAGTTTTGAGCCATGCTCAGGATCTTCCTATTTGCCCTTCACATCCAGTGTTTGGCCTTCAGTATTCCCATTAATTTATATAGATCTGGGGCTCTTTGCTGTGACTAAACCCTCTGAAGATGAATTGTCATTCTTTGTTGTATATAGGAAGCAAACATATAAAACTTCTAAGCACTTGATGCTACTCACTAACAAGATTGTTTCAAGATGAGAATTGCAAGACTCTGCTTTTGGTGCACAAAATTTGAAGCTATGTTAATAGATCTACTACTGCACACAATATTTCAGTTGTTTTCCTTTTAGAAGGCAGCTGTTACATCAGATCTTCCAAGAGCTGATGTAAGAATATCTTTACTATTTTGAAAGATGAGTTGCTATGTCTTATTTATACCTGCTACTAACCTGAAATCAAAATAATTTTGTTAGACAATTTA
The DNA here is from genome assembly GCF_903992535.2 of Arvicola amphibius. Lineage (NCBI taxonomy): Eukaryota > Metazoa > Chordata > Mammalia > Rodentia > Cricetidae > Arvicola > Arvicola amphibius. The sequence continues at coordinate 170,264,879 of NC_052048.2, forward strand.
AGCATAGATTTTAGAATCCAATCAAGGATAATTTAAGTTCTTTCTTTCCATTGGAATGTTTTATTTTTTTACTTTTTCTTGTCTTGCAACTGTGGCTACAATTTCAAACACTATCTTGAATAGAGTGGTGAGAATGGCCAATTTTGATGACATTTTCTAAAGGTTTTTATAGAGGACTGTTTAAAATAGTTGATCTCTTACTTGGAATAAAATTTTTCTAAAGGAGGCCAGTCAGTATACAAACCTTTTGAATTTACCATTTACAGGATTAATTCAGGAAAAGACTAAGGAGACCCTTTCCCCATCCTTTTCCCTATAACATCCCTTGTAGGCATACAGCACTAAAATAAAAGAGACAGATTCAGTGTCACAGAATAAGGTGGATTTTCAGCAAGAATGGCAAGTTTTCAAACTGTTTGGGCAAACAAGTGGTTCTATAAATGGGCTTATAATTTTCATAAGACAAAATAAAGTAAAAATGTGGGTACCAAAGGAAAATAAAAACTAAGAAATAGAGAGAGGCCTATGACTTTAACTTTCTAAGGGCCCTACAGGGATATGACATCACTTTTAGACTGAAAGTCTTAGATTTGCATTCAGGTGGCCTTGGCTGGATCTCATTGGATTCCCAGGATTCTCAAAGGTCAGTTCTCCACAAGTATCACCAAAATAGCAGGAATAAGACACAACTGAGGGTTTTTTCTAATGAGATTTGATATTTTTATTGTTATAACAAATTTCCTGAGACAGTCTAACCCTATAAAGAAAAGGTGTTTATTAGCTCATGCTTTAAGAGATTCCATGCATAGAATTGACATTGACTCAGCTTGGTGAGGGTCTTCCTGACTGTGAGAAAATGATCATATTGCCAACAGGAAGACTGAGACACAGGGATCAATAGATTCTAATGGGCACAGTCCCAGAATATCCCTTCTAGAATCCAACTCTTAAATGTACCCCATCACTGCTATTACCACCACACAGTTGACTGAGTCTCTAATACATGGATAATTAAAGAGCCCAACCTGAAACAAACCATAAACCATAGCATGAGAAAAGAGGGAACAGTACCTGTGCGGTTTTTAGTAACTTTTCAGTATGAGGGAAAAGAGGGCAGAACTGTGAGATTTAAGGGCTCCCTTGAAACTGTGGAAGGACTTTAATAAAACAGATTAGTTAGTAGACATAGCAAAGTATTCTAGATTTTGTTATGCGATCTAACATTCATTTTTTTTTTTTTGGAATGTTCCTGCAGTAAACAATGATGTTGTTTACAATTTTAGTCTTTCTGGGGAAGCATTTTCTAAAAGTCATATTGATAAAAACAAGTGGAGTATTAAAATTCTATTATCAAAGGGACATGAATAATAAAGCCACATTGGTGTAGGTGGTAAGAGGTGTGGGAATGAGAGTTTTATTTCTCACTTTGTCTTCCTCCCACAGATGAATCTGTTTCTTAGTGTCTCAAAGGGCTTTGAAGAATATGAGGGCATTGTGTTCATTGTTAACTGATAATGTTCATAGCAGCCTGCAGGGATAATGGTGTCTTGTCTACAATTCTGCAGCTGTTTTCTAGGTATCCTCCTTGAAATCTTATTCTTTTCCAGGTGACTTCATCACATTGTAACCACAATAAGATCTTAAAGTTAAAATTACATTTCAATATCTTTTCAGCTCTATTACATTAAAAGCCAAATCCTTGCTTAAGCCTGGAAAGTGAGCTGGTACAACTCTGGGACTGAGCTTGGAAGGGTGTGCAGTAGAGGATCCTCTACCCACCTCCACTACCATCCTTCTGCCCCCAATACGATGAACACAAAATTGGCAGTCTACAAGGGAATGTGTGAAATGGAGGCTATACTTCCCTTGGGGATTAAGTGCTCAAGAGGGCTAGAATCTACTGTTCACTGTCTGAAGACCTGTTGGTAGGATTGTCTTCCACTTTTCCGTTTGATTCATGCCTCCAGTGATAGAACCGGCTGCAGATGTGCACACTCCAGAGCTAAGAAGTGGTCCAGGGACAACTGTTGGCAGGCATGGCTGTAGTTATATAAGATGCCTGTATGTATGTACCATCTCTCAAATTAGAGCTTAGAGCTAGGAATGGAAAGAGAATAAACCAGATCAAAGGCCAACAACCAATGGGAAAAACTACAAATCAAGATTATTTGTTTCTAAATCCCCTTACAGATCTTCAAGCATTCTGACATAGACTTATTTCTATCAATTTCTCTATCAACGTCTTTCTCTTTAGTTCAGCCATTATCTTTCCTTTTTTCATAACAAAAACAACCTCTTGTCAAGCCCTAGCTTGTGTGGAGGAGGTAGAAAGATCCTTTATGTGCCGTAGTATATCAAGTACTGAGGTATGTGTCTTCAGGGTTATTTTTCAACCCCAGAGAAGTTTAGACTTGTGACAAGGATTCCAAAGTAGAGATCGTTCTTGTTTTCTTGTAACAATTGGCACATTGACCAGATCTCATCTGAACTGTGACTCATCCATTACTGACAAACAGGAACAGTTGCTCAGAAATCTTGGGCAAATAACTCAGAGGCTCATCCTTACCCATTGTGAATTAGTATCCTAAAGTGCAGTTGGCATAAATGCAAAACATTTTTAACAAAGTATCAGAGTAATTGCCTGTGAAGAGAACTCCCCTGAGCCAGACAAGTTTCAGAACATACTGATCGCATGGATTTTTCAGGATATCAGTAATTTCTCCTTCATGCACTCAGTTCTGAATGTACATTTCCCCCTTTATAAAGCAGGAAGGTCATCACATGACAGGAACCTACACAACACATTGCTTGTCTTTCTCCCTTCTAGCTCTGTGTTCCAGAAAAGCAGGTATATACATTTATCATTACTCTGTACCTGGCTCTTGTAAGTTGATTGTTTTGCCTGAAACAATAAAAAAAAAAGATAGACAAGGTCTTTGCTATCTCAGTCTACAATAGAAAGTACAACAAAATGAAAATATAACTTTTTTTTCCTGGAATCTGTGCTTGGTAGCCGTGAATTGGGAAAAGAGTAGTATGGTAATAACTTAGGCTAGGTTTTCGTGTGGTTGAGCAGCATAGGCTTTTCACCTATTCTCTTACTCCCATCACGGTTCTTCACATGGAGGACAAAAGCCAGAGCTCCAGCAGCCCCAGCAGGCTAGCCTTAGTTACCTCTCCATAGCATGGTACGAAAGAGACAAATAATGATGCAAAGCACCAAAGGGGTTTATTCAATCTGCCCTCTATCCAGAGTAGTGGTTCTCCACATTCCCAACACTGTGACCTTTAATACAGCTTCGCATGTTGTGGTGAACCCCAATCAGAAAATTATTTCAGTGTGGTGCTGGAGAGATAGCTCATGGATTAAAAGCACCAGCTGTTCTTCCAAAAGACCCAGCTTCAATTCCCAGCACCCACATGGCAGCTCATAACTGTCTGTATGTTCAATTCCAGGGGACCGGATACCCTCACACAATCATACACACAGGCAAAATATCAAATACATAAAAATAAATACATGCTACTTTGTAGCTAATTTTGCTCCTGTTGTGAATCATAATGTAAATATCTGATATGTAGGATATCTGATATGGGGCTCCCAAAGAGGTCATGACCCACAGGTTGAGAACCACTCATCTAACAGGATCTAGGAACCACAAATCCACTTTTAGGATACTGACATGAACTTTTAGGTTTAATTACAGGAAAATTGGGTCAAGAGAGACACAGTCTTGGGCATGCTGGTGTACTCTGCTCAATCGATGTTTCAATTCAGGGTCTGCAATGAATGTGGGCTGAGAAAGTTCTTATCATCGTCATCACTTGAGTTCAATCTGATCCTTAAATGCTTACATTCATGGGTAGTCTTGTTTGAGGGTGGTCTGGCTTACGTTCCTGGGTGTCCTTGTTTGAGGGTGGTCTGGCTTATGAGGTTTTGATCCTCTAGGAATCCAAGATGGTTTGAGAGGAAAAGTTAACGATAATAACTTATCTGTGCTTTCAGCCACAACAAAGGAGACAGACAGAAAATTAAGACAGAGATGACAACCTTTATGTTGATTTTGATTACTTTGTAGACCCAAAGGAAAAGGCAATGCTTTCTAGAAAAAGTAACTTAAAAGTGTAATGGTTTAGATAAAATGCTGCAGTTCCCAGAAGGGGGCAGCGGGCAGGGGGCTGCAGGTCATGAGGGACAGCTGGTCCCACCAACCAAGGCCTCTCAAGGTCCCAGGTGGATGGGATACCTCAGGGGGCCATCGTTGGGGCAGCCAGTCCCAAGAGGAGCAATGGCAGGTGGGAGACAGAGACAGATAGGCAAGCCATGCAGATTGAGTATTTATTTAGTGGGTTATGGAAGGAAGGGAAAAGGGGAGAGGAAGAGAGGAAGGGAGAGAGAGGTGAGAGAGAGAGAGAGAGAGAGAGAGAGAGAGAGAGAGAGAGAGAGAGAGAAGCATGGAGGTAGAGAGAAGGGGGAGAGGAAAAGAGAGGAGCCATGGCAGCAGACACCAGGGGCAGAACACACAGGCTGGAAGCTGGAAGCAGAAAGGAAGATCTGCTTGCCTCAGTGGAAGGAGGTGTGGGGCTTGCCTCTTAAAGGGACAGGATAGACCATTACAATAAATACCACTTTAAGCTCTGAATTTATGCTATGGGATTCTGAAAGGAAAATAATAAACTGTGTGACTACACTTGGAGATACCAAAGCTTTCCTATCAACAAAAATGTAATGAACATTCTTCTTCTTTGACTTTGTGATTGATTTATGAGCAGATGCCTTCCAAGCAGCTTCTGTTTACCAATATTTGATATATCCACACAAAACCAAATGTGTTTCTTTTTTTCTCTCTGGAGTATATTGCCATCCAGGTTAGCCTGAGTTTTTCATGCCTTCTGTGACTATCCTGTACTGACTCTCAGCCATGATGAGAATTTCCTCCGAGGATCATCTTTGCTATTGGAGCAGAGAGAATGAAAGCAGTGTTGGGGCATAGTTTCAGATGCTGTGACATTCTGCAGCAATACGAAGTTTAAGTCCAGCAGTGCCTATCATGACTTAATTAATCTGAACATTTTAAATTCAGAACATGTGTGAACGTTCTGAAACTTTCCTGAAGAAATTTGAGCGAAGATTGCTGTCGAGTATAGAGTCTAAACAGGTTTCCATTTCCTAAAGTCTCATGACAAATGGCCATGTTCTGATGCTGTTGGTTTTTCAATGTTTGCCTCAGGAACTATTTTGTTTCTGTCAAGAGTTTATTGTATGTTTCAGAAGTCTTAAACCACCTCCAGGTGGTCCAATATGGACTCTTAGGGAACCGGCACTCTATTGTTCAACAAATGTTCACGGCCTGGAGACACACTGTGATATTATAATTTAATGTGATCCCAAACACACTAACCACCACTAAATGAAGGAGAGGAATTCCTGCGCATTTCCAGGGAAACCCAGGAAAATGCAAATGAGTTTCACTTCCTCTTCCAGACAAATGATGTGAATATCCAATCGAAGTATACTTGGCATCAAAGCTAAAGGAAAATGTAGAGGAGGTCTTGAGCTGTGCGCATGCGTGCAGCCAACAGCCTGCCTTTATTAACTGCTAACCAGCGAATGAATTTATATTTCAGTCTCCCCAGGAAAAATCGCTCTATAAACCAGTTTATGATTTTCTTTCTCTGATCCTCCTTGCAGCTGCTGGTTACTGAAAACGATGATCTCAGAGTCGGCAGTCCCTGCCAGAGAGTTCGCACACAGAGAAACGCCTTTGTGAGGGAGGCCAGCCATAGAAACCTGCATAAGATTGGCCTTCTTTCCTTAATAGAACCACACGAACAAAGATGAGTTTGTTGCTGACTCGGAGCTCAAAGCTTTGTTTTGTAAAGCCCTCTGAATGTACTGCGCTCTGCCAGATGAGAAGGGCTTCTTCCATCCAATAGAAGGGGAGTGGGGTGGGGGGTGGGGGGAGACAGTAAGCGGAAATCGGGCAACAAATCCAAGTGCACACCCTTCGGGTGGAGATTTGTGAATAAAGTGGCCTGAAACTTTTTCTTTCTTCTTTTTGGTGAATACTGGTCACATTTCACAAACTGAATAAAAATGAAAGGAAAAGGAACTTTAATTAATGGGGTGCCTTTTGATTTGCAGAGCAAAACCGCCACAGCAGATGTACCAGCAAAGAGGATTAGATTGTCCCTTCTATGGGGCACTGAAATCCCTTTCTTTCCCCCAGTAGTAACCCCATTGAAGAGAGACTGTCTTTAGTGTCTAAGATTCAGTGTGGCAAAGAAACTGTTGTACTGAGGTACAATGGACCACTCTCACAAGACCAGACAGAAGATGTGAGCAGAGAGCTAATACCCCTTGAAATCTGAGCAGAACAGCTTCAATTTTACTATTTTCAAAAAGTGAAATTCAAAGAAAAAATTGGCCATACACCCAAAATTGGTAAAATGTACATTAAAAGTGTCTTAAAACATTCCCGAACAATGTTCCTCAATAGGAAAATTCAAATTGAATCAAGAAGGAATCTCAACTAATTGCCCATTGTTTTAATTTAATCACACCAGGGTGCTTTGGGTTTCAGAAGGGTGTTTATTTTGTTTCCAAGATTATTGTTCAGACAGTCATCTAAAAATATAGGCCTACTTCCAATCAAATAATAATTCTAGAATGTCAAATTTCATTGCTATCAGAGCCCAAGCCATTCAGATAGCAAGTCATACAGATAGCAAGTGCAGTCCTTAAGGGGGTGGGGGGGGGGTGGGGTAATAACGCATACTCTTCCTGTCCTTGCTTTGTTCATGAAGGACAAGGAAGACTGAAGAAGTGTGTTTGCCCTTGTGTCTAGTTCCTGGCTCTGTCTTTATTAAGGAGTTATGGGGGAAAGTTGTTAACATGGAATACTCCTCAGCTGGGGCCTGAGTCTATGGAAAATAGCCGTGGTTCTCTGTATAATCTAGATTGAAGGAAATCATGAATGCTGGCACAACCACAGACTCACCCATTCAAGGGAAGGGTGAGGTCAACACACTACGGAAGTGGGGGAAAATAATGCCCCCTCCCTCTTCTCATCCTTCCCCCTTCTGCTTCTTAGGGATGAGTTGCAGATCTGCCTGAGGCTAGGGACAAATGTTCACACAAATGATTTTCCTCCCTGCTTCTCTAACGGGAGAGTCAATCCGTTCTGTTCACTGTTACATTGTTTCGTTTTCCGACAAGATACCACCCGCAAACAGACACTGGAGCACGTGCATTGACTGGCACTGTCTGCATGAGCAGGCACACATGCATGAGCGCGTGCGCACACACACACACACATGCGCACACACACATGAGCCTAGGTTTCACCTTCTTGCTTTAACAGCAAACTGCATTTATTTCACCAGCTCTGACTCTTTGAGAGGAATGTACCATTATGTGAAAAGTATCTCATTGATGATTGTCTTAATGCATTTTGGTTTGTATTGTTTGTTTTTGTTTTTTTTTTCTTTTTTGTAATGCACACATGGTAGGTGCAATGTGGGGTACTTGAACTTTCAATTAGAGGCGACCTTGTTCCCGGGCCTTTACTCTGAGTTCCTCTGAGCTCATACTCCTTGTGATCTCCATGAACAGAATGTGAAGGAGACACACAGTATAGAAGACAGATGGAGCTCATTAGAGGGTAAAGTGGGCCATGCTCAAGGAGCGACAGTAGGCAGTGCCCAAAGAAGGCATGTGTCAATGTGTATTTTAGGTATCTTTTGTACGAAAGTCTAAAATTTCTAAAGTCTCTGGAACAGGCAGATTTCCCGAGGGGCAGGATTCTGTCCTGTCCAGGTGGCAGACAAGCCCATTATACTGTCTTATGGGATGAGGAAGTGGAATGTGTTATGGTAAAGTAAATGCTGTGGATCCCCAAGTGGCTACAAAGGGCAGGGGATCCCGAGACCAGGCCCTAGGTTTCTGAAGGAGGCTGGTCCTGGGGAAGGGATCCACGTGGCAGACGAGAGACAGAGACATGGATAGGCATGGCCTTGCAGAGTGATATTAGATAGTTATTTAGTAGGTTATGGAGGTGAAGGGGAGAAGAGCAGAGAGAGAGAGAGAAAGGGGGAGGAGTCATAGCAGCAGCTACCTCTCTGAGAGAGAGACAAAAAAGGGAGGGACTCAGACTGGAAGCTGAAGATCAGCTTGCCTCTTCAGAAGGGGGAAGGGAGTGGGTGTGGCTTGTCTCTTAAAGGGACAGGAAAAATCATTACAGAATGTATATATATCCTACTAGATTGATATATAAAATGTAGAGCTCTTAGAACTAGATTTAGATTGTTGTCAACCAGTGACCTTTGGAGAAGTTCAGTATGCTGGGCCTCTTTCCAGAGTAAGGGATATGACTCACCCAGCAATTATATAGAGTCTTGCAGTCCCGGTCATTGGATTTGTTTATTTATTAATTTCAGTCAGGGTCTTACTATATAGCTCTGGCTAGCCTGGGACTCTCTATATAGATCAGTTTGGTCTTAAACTCAGAGATTTGTGGAGGCACACAGGTGTGAATCTGTTCAACCTTAACTAAAGGTCAGAGAGCTTGAGGGTATTTTTACTCTTTCAAAGTTGTTGACAAGAGGCATAGAGACAAACAAGAAACCCTGACCTAGGGTGTGGTTACTTGGTGTTCTGGAGGTGGGTCCAATTCATCCTAACCAAAAGTCAGAGAATTCAAGCCTAATCCTGCTTCTTCATTTTAAAATAGGAGGTTTGACTTAGGGAGTGGCATGGGATAGTTGGTCTAGGGTATATTCACTGCATCTCCTACCCCAAACATCAAATGCTTTATTTAGAAAATAATGGCTTGATGTCTCAAGTATTGAAGCAAGTAACTGTTCTGGCTGTCCTTTCTGTCATGTTAAAAAAAGTCTTTTGCCTTCTTCCCCCCTTTTTGTATTGGAGCATATAAAAGCATATGGAAAATAAATGTGGGCAAATTCAGTATTCAGTTTTCACTGAGATGTCCTCCGGGTACTATCCTATGTCACTGTGTTTCTCTCTTATCTCTGTTCCTCCTGCCTAACATTTCTAATCCACACACTCCTACCCTGGAATATACAAACTTGTCGTGACTGGACCACAACAGAAGTCACCCCAACATGTGCTTACAACAGAGATTTTCCTACCTCTGCCTCCTGAGTCCTAGGATAAAAGGTGTGTGGAAAATTAAAAATGCTGCAGGATCCCCCGTAGCAGGGAATGGGAAGGGATAAGAGAGTGGGCATGGCTTGTCACTTAAAGAGACAGAACAGATCATTACAAAAGGTATATACCACCAAACCCATATCAATTTTTGGTTTTATAAGCTATTGATTAAAAGGAAGAGTCCAGCTCTATTTTGCTCCAAGACTGCTAATTCCCAACTAGCAAACTAACAATGTTATCTGTTTCTCCATTCTCCTAAAAGATTAAGCATCCTTCTCTTTCATTTGGATAGACAGGTACCTGGGGGGATGTTGTTGTTGTACTGGGTATGTATACAATACTAATTGTCTTTCCTTTGCCTTTATATGGATGTTTTTCAACCCGTGGGTCATGACTCCTTTGGGGTTGCATAGCAGATGTCCTGCATATCAGCTATTTACATTATGATTCATAACAGAAACAAAATTACAGTTATGAAGGAGCCACAAAAATAATTTCATAGTTGGGAGTCATAACAACATGAGGAACTGTATTAAAGGGCCACAGCTTTAGGAAGGTTGAGAATTACTGCCTTAGACTTATGATGTTCTCAGGATGGACCACTAAACCTACAGAGCAAGCCTAATAATAATCCTTCAACACATTTGTATATGGAATGTGCACATCCATGCAAGACAGGTAGAATCATTCACAACAGACCAAGAGTGACGCTTCAGGAGGTCTTTAAAAGAGAGTGTCATACTAGCTAATTTTTATATAAAATTCAGTCACATAACAATGGCCCAGACATTAGCCAACTTGTATTTCATATGACTGCATAATAAAATTTGAATGGTTTATAACATACTGCTGATCAAGTTGTCTTTATTGTAGTGAAACGGTTGCAGATGAAGAAAAGACTCTCTGTTGTGCAACATGTGGACATAAATTAGACAATGTATATACTGCTCCTCTTCCTTTCAGCTGAGCAGACTCACAAAGCAGCTGGGACTCTTCCTACAGTGTGTGATGCAGGGGTTGACCACCCTAAGCCCTCTCAACATGCTAAGTAGCCCAGGCCTGTTCCTCAAAGTTTCTAGGTTTTAACCCTACTAATTTCTCTGTTCAAAACCTTTCTAAATTCATGTGTGCATGTGCTCATATATGTGCATGCTCATGTGTGTACATTTACACATGTGTTCACGGGCCAGAAGAGAACAAGAGATACCATTTCTTGAGTATTGTCTTTTTGTTCGAGTCCAAGCCTCTCCTTGGCTGGGAACTTGCTGAGCTGGAGAGGCTGGCTGGTCAGAAAGTCCCAGGGATCTGCACGTTTCTGTTTCAAGCAGGAGGATTATTAGCATACACTGGAATGCCATGCTTTTTTTAAGTATGGGTTCTGAATTCAGTGTGCACCAAACTCAAGTTCTCTGTGCTTAACTGAGTTCTCTGCCCAGCCCTTTACAACTCTTCAAATTCTTTATTTTCCCAAAGCTTCTCATTGTTTCTGGAAGCATGTTTCAGAACCCTCAAACTGTCCTTTCTTCAGTTGAATACTTAAGGGGAAATTGCTGACTGTTCTGTGGGAGATGCTGTTTGGGGCAGGTAGGAATATCAAACAGAAAACATGAAATAATTTTTCTTGCATGTGCAGATAGATGCTCCAGGCAAAATGAATGGCCCATTCTAACAGAAATTCAGGAATAATTTCTGTGAGAGGGGAAAACAAGCATCTATTATCAGACTAAGGGACATTGGGATCAAGGCACAGAATTCATTGGTGGGTAGGTGGCATTGGAGAATGACAAAAGAGTCAGATTGGGAGGTAAAGAATGGTATCTGAGAGAAGGTGTGCTGGGCAAAATCACCCTCATTTACAGGCACCAGGCAACACCCTTTTTGCAATCTCAGGTTTCTGCAGAACGAGTAGCAGAAGGTTATATTCACCTGCATTTGGCTTTGCTGTGGGCCAATGAGTCTTCAGCTTTCTCTGCCAGTGAGTGACTGGAGTCGGTCTCAGTCCCATACAACAAGTGTGATCATGCTGTTGTTCTTGGGTGTCTTCATTCTTGTCAGTGTGGGAGCAGAGGTTCAGAAGCTGAGCCTGCTGAGAAATTCTAAACAAGCAACATAAAGATGAGCCGAGTATATAGGACGCTTAGGAAGGGTTATGTATAGCCGAAGCTTGGACACAGTGGGCAGAATTGTACCTGGCCAGGTCTCACAAAACTTGCTTTTGAATCCCCTTTTCCCAAGCAAGCATTAAGAAAGTATGGCTAAAGTTTATTTTCTACAATTTGCTCTTCTCTGATTTTTAAGGCAAGATTTATGTTTTAAAAATTATATGAGGGGCCGGGAGTCAGTGGTGAGGGGGAGGGAGTTCCTTTATCTCACTCAGCTTGCCACTGGCAAGCTGGGCCTTTGTCTGAGATACCTGCCCAGCAAGGAGCCATTAGCCTGAAACAGAAAACCCAGTGGAGGATTGTGCTGCAAGGCAGGTCTGAGGATTCTGGCAAGGGCGTGCTGGCTCCTTTAGATTGTGCTGCAAGGAATAGCTCCTGCTCCGGCTCTGAGGAGAGCCACCCAGATTCAGTCACAGCAAAGATTGGACCAAGACACCAAGTCTATCCTAGCTCCATTTGAAGAAAGAGATGGGCAGGCGCCAATGCAAGAACTCCTCCAACAACCCGAAAGGCAACATGACATCACCAGAATCCAGGCTTCCTGAAACAACAAGAATTGTTGTTACTCCAGAGGAAATAGAAGAAATCAACCTTAAACAGTACTTTATGAAAATAATAGAGGACCTTAAACAGGAAGTAAAAAACAGCCATAAAGAAATGGAGATGACAAACAAAAAGGTAGACGAAATAAATAAATCTCTCAAAGATACCCAAGAAAAAGCAATCAAACAGGTAAGGGAAACGGTACAAGACCTGAAAAATGAAATGGAGGTAATGAAGAAAACACAATCCGAGAGAAGACTGGAAATGGAAATTCTGAGTAAACGAACAGAAACTACAGAGACAAGTATTACCAACAGAATACAAGAGATGGAAGAAAGAATCTCAGACTCTGAAGATACTATAGAGGAAATAAACTCACAGATTAAAGAACAAATCAAATCTAACAAATTCTTAACACAAAACATCCAGGAAATCTGGGACACCATGAAAAGACCAAACATAAGAATAATTGGTGTAGAAGAAGGAGAAGAATTACAACTCAAAGGCCCAGAAAATATATTCAACAAAATTATAGAAGAAAATGTCCCCAACCTAAAGAAGGATATTCCTATGAAGGTACAAGAAGCCTACAGAACACCAAATAGACTGGATCAAAAGAAAGCATCCCCCTGCCATATAATAATCAAAACACAAAACATACAGAATAAAGAACAGATATTAAGAGCTGCAAAGGAAAAAGGTCAAGTAACATATAAAGGGAAACCTATCAGAATTACACCTGACTTCTCACTGGAAACCATGAAAGCCAGAAGAGCTTGGAGAGATGTGCTACAGACACTAAGGGAACATGGATGCAAGCCCAGACTACTATACCCAGCAAAGCTTGCATTCACCATCGATGGAGAAAACAAGATATTCCAGGACAAACACAGATTTAAACAATACGTAGCCACAAATCCAGCCTTGCAGAAAGTAGTAGAAGGAAAATCACAAACCAAGGAGTCCAACAAGGCCCACAATAACTCAGGCATCTAGCGACCCTTCACCAGCACAACTAGAAGAAGGGAACCACACAAACTCTACTACAAAAAAAATGACCGGAGTTAACAACCACTGGTCATTAATATCACTTAATATCAATGGACTCAATTCACCTATAAAAAGGCACAGGCTAAGAGATTGGATACGGAAACAGGATCCAACATTCTGCTGTTTACAAGAAACACACCTCAACCACAAAGACAGACACCTACTCAGAGTAAAGGGTTGGGAAAAGGTTTATCAAGCAAATGGACCTAAGAAACAAGCCGGTGTGGCCATACTAATTTCTAACAAAGTTGACATGTGAGAGCATGCCAAGGAGGACAGAAGACCCAGATGATCCTGAGTCTGGAGTCACTGGTAGTGAGCCACCCAGTGTGGGTGCTGGGACCTAACCCAGGTCCTCTGCACAGTACCACATGTCCCTAAACTGCTGAGGCATCTTTCCAGCCCTTTCTCTGTGTTTGCACACAGCTCCCTGTGCCTCCTCTCTGCAAGCCCTCAGCACTACTTTCTTTCCTCTTTGACCTGTTGAACTGCTTATGGTCCAGCTTAAATGATACAGCCTCTGTTTTGTCCTCCCTAAACCACAGGATTCTCTATGTGTCTTTACAAATTTAACTGCTTTCTAAGTGGCTTTAAGTAACCATTCCACTTTAAGAAAACTATAATTACTGGGAAGAATATATGGCGCATTCTTAGTGGAGTTTATGAAAAAATAGAGTTCAGACCTCCAATCAGGAGGAATCAGCCCTCCACACTGAAGGAAAGACAAGAAATGCTAAAAACTGCATGATAAAAATATACTTAGGTGAGTCAAGGTATAATTATATATGCATATGCATATGTCACTCTGCTTAAAAATAAACTCTTGGTGACCTCTCCTCTGTCATCCCTAATCTCATGCTAAGTGGGTTTCTGGTACATCGCCATCACAATGCACATTATTATGAGTGGACCCGCACTGCCTGGGTAGAAATGGGGCTGTGCTTCCTAAGTTTTTGTGCCCTCTGTATTTGATAGATTTTCTGAAATAGCTTGATTTATAAATGTGTTGGAATAAGTTCCTAGATTTTGTTAATTGGTTTTCACACCAGTTGCTGAAGGGGATAATGTCACTATTATACATATTTTACAGCAGGGGAACTAAGACTCATTCCTGAGTCACCTGTCCAAAAGCAAGGACTCTGGGTGGAAAGAACCGATCTTTCCACTGACTCCTTACATGGTATCTGGCACCAAAAAGCACAAGGAAGGGATTTGGGTCCACTCATCTTCCACAAGGATCCAGAGGGTGTCTCTCATAGGAATGGACTCCATTTAGTAGCCTACATTGAATAACTCTTCCTTTTCTAGATATCCGAGGAAAATAGAAATGAGGATAAATTACGCTTGCCTCTTAAAAGCTAGTGGATATTTTCTTTTCTTCTTCCCTGAGACTGAGCTGATGTCACTGTGTATATCTCACAGTGCAGAGGTTTTTATTTTTGTTATTGTTGTTGTTTTCTTCTCCTTCCCCAAGACTGGCCAGTGTGTATTTCTCACAGAGCAAGTTTTCAGGTCTGGAGATGATAAGAACTGCCCAGGGTTTTTCAAAGAGCTGCTTGAACCGCAGGGGTGTAATGGCAGCAGTGAGCTTTATGCTCATCACAACTACACACAATTTCAGGAACACGATTATAAAGATATTCTTTAGACTGTCTTGGAAACGGAATATCCATTTTTCTAGATGTTTCTATTTCTAATTGTGATGAGAACGACTATTGTTCAGCACCTTCTAAGTTCCAAGTGCTGTCCACACAAAGCCTTATTCAATTCTCATGACAAAAGTTACTTTTCATTCATCTGGCAGGTGCTGGTGCTCTCCTGGATGAACGGAGATGTGATTAATTATTGATCAGGTGACGAACCCTGCTAATGTGTCCGTTAGCTAATCTGTAACCCTACTGCTCGGAGAAATAAAAACCATTAATTTAGAAGATGTGTACCGCTCAAAAGTATTTGTGACCAGAATTTTAGATCAAGTGACTCTATGGACAACGTGTAAGTCGACTAGCCGTTTGAGGCCCTTCAGGTTGGTCTACTGCAGCTAACAACACATCTGTCTCTGTAGAACGAATGCCATTGCGAGTGTGCTGCAATAGCAGCCTGCTTCAGTAACCTTGGCAATGACGCAAGAGTGCCCTGCCCGTGCCCTCTCAGTGACTCATCAGGAAGTGCCATTTGGACTGTTTCAATTTGGGAAAGCAGCCAGTTCTCAGCCCGGTTCCCGAACACCCTTTGTCAGGCAGTACAGGTAAGATCGGGTTCAGAAAAACACTGGCCTCTTAACTGTTACGTAACTGGAGGGAACGGTTCTTTATATGCGGTGCTACAAAACTCAGTGGCTAGGAACAGCTGCGGATGGCGACACGGAAACTCAAGCAAGCTCCCTCTCAAGCCTCCTTTGACCCCATTTGCAGAAAAGAAAAAAAAAAAGAGTAATTCAAGTAAATGTGATGTCCGTGGCAAAATCTATAGAGAAGTCCTTGAGAGGTCAACAGTGGTTAGAGGAACCAGAGGGAAATGCACAGTCCCAAGGGTGGTGCCCGCAGTCACGAAGACAGCCAGTAGGAGGTGCTCCAGCGCGGCAGCACCTCCCCAAGCCCCCTCCACTTGCTTCCCTCGCTGCACCTGGACACAGCAAAGGCTTTGGTCCAGGTGAACTTTTTTGTGCATTCCTATCCCTATCCGCGCTACCCTGCATTGAAAACGTTTTCCACACAAGCTGGTTCCTGTGAACGCAGTCCATCTAGAGAGCTCCTGAATAGTGGAAAGAGGGCAACTTTATTTCTTCTCCTGGTGGGCAAAGGTGAGGCAGTCATGACAATGGCACACCTGTTTTGTCTGCCTAAGGCTAGTTCCAAGTAGACGCTTCCTATTGGAACTAAACGTTTGTCAGTGTCGCTGGTATTTTCCTCTTTAGTGGCTCAGCAATTATTCATTTAGCTCTAAGCCCTTGAACAAGTCTCTCCTTCCAGGCAGTGTTACCAAGCTCTGCTCTGATGTCATGGGATTTCTGTCCAGAGACACCTGTTCCGTGATGGAACCTTTTAGTTCAAGTTGCTGTGTGCTTTTTTTTTTTGTTCACACACGTGACATATGCAACTTTTAATAAATTAAAAGAAAAAGTCCCAAATATACAAGTGAAAAAAATTCCAAACAGTTGACACAGGCCTAACTAATAGCTACTTTATGTACAGCTGTATAAGTTCAAAAAAGCTATCCTATACGTATATACAAAAGTTTATACACAGGTCTGTACATAGGGTCTATACATTTTTTTCAGAACCCTTAGGTGTCACTTCTAGAAGACACCAACACTTCATTCACATATTTTATAAAAGAAAGACTTCAAGGATTGATAATATTGTGTCCCTTGTGTTTGGACCATGTAGGCTCCATTTGATTGGTTGACAACCTCATAATGTAGATCACGGTAGGTATGTGGGTCCCTTCACACAATGTGTTCCAATGTAAAAGCCCATAAATAAAGATGGGGAATGAGCATCATGGCCAGGATGCTACCATAGGTCCAGATGGGTAAGCTTGTCTGCCCTGCTCACTGTCTGTACTCCAGTTCATCTACACTGATGACTTTGGTGGGCATAGAAGGCAGAGGCTGCTGTAGCACATCTGAGCCAAACCATTTCGCAAGGTTTTTTAAATCAGGAAGTACTGTTTTCCCATCACCAGAGAAAACAGTTCCCTGTCATATGTAGGCTATTATTAAGACCAAACAAAGTTACAACCGTTAGAAAATCCCCCAGCAGGGGATCTTGGTGAGTTACCACTGAATAATTTTAGTAATAGGATTCCAGACCCAGGCTAGCAGGAAATCTCCACAGAGGAACCTGTGTTTGTCCCTGTAGACACAGAATTTACCGAGTCTCGACTTTGTGGCCTTGCTTCTCTGAAGTGTTTCGTTTACCAGTGTGGGGTGCAGAATTTGATCACCTTCTCAGAAATGTGTATCCATGCACGGTGCAAACTAGGGAGCAGGGCGGGTTCCTTGCCTTTCATAAAATGCTTCTTCCTACTGGTCGGTCAGCAATATTTAGCAAACCTGTAATTCCCTTTGGTCGTTTTTATTATTATGGCACAATTTCTTTTATTCCTAACTGGAAAACTGTGTGTACAAACGCACACACTATGGAACAAGAGATTCTGAGCTATGTAAACATTATGAAATACTTCAATAAAGATAGTGGACATGTTCATCACCTCATAGAGCTATGAGCTCTCCTTTGGGGGTGGGGACATTTAAGACCTACTTTCCTGAAAATGTCAAGTACACAATCAATCAATTATTATTAATCTAGTCACCGTGCAGTACAATAGACTGCCCTGATGTATCTATTCTAACAGAAGCATTACACCCTTTGCCAACATTACCCCCATCCCCCTTCCTTCCACCTCAGGTCCTCCACAACTCTCATGGGGTGTTTTGTTTCTTTAAGTTCAACATTTTGATTTCATATGCTGGTGAGATCATTTACTATCGATCCTTCTTCGTGTGTCCTGCTTCACTTACTATTAGGTCCTCTAGGTTATCCATGTGGTTATAAATAAGATAAATAAGAACTACTTCTTCTATAAGGCTGAAAAGGAGTTCATCCAATATGCATACCACATTTTAAATATTCATTTCTTTGTTGATGGACCTTAGATTTATTTCCTATCTTGCTTATTGTGGGTAATGCTACAATGAATATGGGAATTCGGACTATCATACTGATTGCATTCGTTTTAATATGCTATGGTGTGGATGTGTTCTCAACAAATTGTTAAAAATTGTCTTCCAGTAGTTACTCAGGCTGTGGCAGTTTCTTACAGCAGCATAAACAGACTAGTATATGAACATTCCAGTACTGTGGCTACTAGGTTATATGGAGTCCTATTTTTAATTTTTAAGACTTAGTTCATTTAATTTTTTTAATATAAAACCCCTTTGTGGTGGCCACAGCTGATCCAGGATCCTCTAAACAGAGACTTTATTGTGGGTTTATACAAGGTGGCCAATGAACTCCTGATAAGGAGACTTGTTGAACAGTCTCTTTCCAGAGGTTGGGGGGGGGGGGGTCGGTTCTCTGTAGGTCTTAGAGATGGCATCAAGGACGGACTTGGCAAATTTGCATGAAAAACAGCCATCAACAATAGCTTCCTGGGCACAGGTACAGCGACAATGTCAGTACCTCTTAGGGCAGGGATAAGGCACACTAGCACAGAGCTCCAGTGGCCTGTCACATTGCATGGGATGGTATGAAGCTTGACAATCTTATTTCCCCCGTAACCACTCTGCTTAGAGACAATGGAAAGCTTGGCAAGGTGATAGCCCCTTAGACAGCAGTGGCTACTTCCTTGGAGCAGTTAACTTGTCTACTGGAGATAAACATAACCAATATAGTGCCTGATAGTGGTGAAAATCTTAAACTTTGAACACTGGCATCCCAAGTCTGCCCCTGCACTGGCATGGTCCTTAGAACCTCATCTTTCAAGTGTGCTCCCAGGCAAAGTCAGTACTCTCGGAATCCCTGATGGGAAGAGAGAACAGGTAGATCTCCTTCAGGAAATTGATCGTTTTGTCCTTCAGCAGGCAGCCCAGAATGTTGACAGAGATCATTCATCTTCAGTTCTTCCTCCACGAGGCTCATGGCCCCTAAAATCGCTACTGAATCTCTACTGAGGTTTCTACCACCACCTCCCAAGCCCCGGGGTCCTTAGAAACCTCCTATACCACACTGGCTTCATCTGCCATTTGGAGTTTTCCCAAGGAAGAGGTATGGATTTTAATAATATTATACATATCGCATTATACATGATATATGCTATCAATTATTATATTATAATTAATTAGTATTATTATATATAATGTGTATTTTATTTATATTTTTTTCTCTTCAGTTTTTACCCTACATGTTCATTGAATATATATATGGCTTCCAGTTTAGCATTCTCGTAGAATCCCTGAGTGTGCCAATGAATAAATCTGTTTCTTGTGCCTTCTCTTCAATTCCTTTCCTTCTGTTTGTTTATTTTGTCCTGTTCTCATGCATTGTTTGATTTTGGGTTATCTTATAATTATCTTTTAGAGGACTGTGTTTGTTTGTTTGTTTGTTTTTGGTTTACGAGACAGGATTTCTTTATAGCTTTGGAGTCTGTCCTGGATCCTAGAACTAGTTCTTGTAGCAGACCAGGCTGGCCTCAAACTCACAGAGATCCACCTGCCTCTGCCTCCAGAGAGCTGGAATTAACGGTGTGAGCCACAACTTACCATTTTTCTTGTTGTTGTTGTTGTTTTGCCTGTTTGATTTTTAATGAGAGACAAAAAGGGATGAATCCAGATGGGAGGGGAGGTGGGAAAGAACTGGAAGGAGTAGAGGAATGGGAAACTGTGGAGTAGAGGGAGGGGAAACCATAATCAGAATATATTATGTGAGGGGGAAATCTATTTCAATAAAAGAGGAAAAAAGAAATATGTGGTATGCTAATATTTCCCTTTGCTCTGAAGAAGCTAAACTCACAACAAACACCTGCGTCTATTTTTATGTGTGTTGTTTATGCTTTAGGGAATCACATAAAATATCACTGCTTAAACAAACGCCAGAAGCTTCTTTGTTATGCTGTTTCCATGTGTATTAACTGTTCCAGTCCCAGGTTTCACTCTTCAATTCATTTCTTTTAATGATACAAGAGAATATCATCTTTTCCTTATGCACATAGATACTTAGTTCTTCAAGCACCAGTTATTAAGACTATCCTGCCTGCATTATATATTTGCAGCAACTTTACATATATGCATGAGGTTATTTCTGAACTCTGTTCTTTTGTGTTGTTCCTTTGGTTTTTTAAGACTTATTTTCATTTATTTGTATGTGCATGCATGGTGTGAGTCTGTGTGTGTGTGTGTGTGTGTGTGTGTGTATGTGTGCGTGTGTGTGTGTGTGTGTGTGTGTGTGTGTATTCATGTGTACAGGTATGAGTGAGGAGGCCAAAAGAGAGTGTCAGATTCTATGGAAGCTGAGTAGTAAGTGGTCGTGAAATGCCCGATGTGGGCACTAGGCTTAGGGTTTCTAATGTACAAAATCATGCCATCTGTAAACAGGCTTTTTGTTCTTGTTTTGTTTGCTTGTTTTTTTTTTTTTAAATTTTCTTCAATGACTCCTATTTCTTTTATTTGTCTGCTTTCCCTGGCTAGGAATGGAAGTCTCCAGACTTCAGTGGGCATCTCTACCTTGAACCTGATCATGGAGGAAAATCTTTCAAATTTTCCTGCTGAGATTTTATTAGGTTGAACTTGCCATATTTTATATTCATTATGTTGGGATATGCAACTTCTATCTGAAATGTATTGAGAGTTTTTATGTCATTAATAAATATGATATTTTTTGCATTTTTATTTCACCTGCTAAAATGATCATTTGCTGTTTTTCTTCATTCCATTATTGTGCAATTTCATGCTCGTTGGTTCTCATAAACTGTGCCTGATGATGATCAAGTATGTTGATGTAGCATTTCATTTTCTTATAGCATTCTTACCTCTCATTAATAGCAGGAGTAATTCTGGCTCTGTAAAATGAAATCTATAAGATTTTCTTTCTCGAGATCACCAACTCCAGTTGGAATGGGACTGATGGATCATGCGACCAAACCCGTCTCTCTGAATGTGGCCAACAGCGGGGGCTGACTGAGAAGCAAAGGACAATGGCTCTGGGCTCTGATTCTTCTGCATGGACGGGCTCTGTGGGAGCCTTCTCAGCTTGGTCGATCACCTTCCTGGACCTGGGGGGAGTTGGGAGGACCTTGGTCTTAGCATAGAGTGGGGAACCCTGATGGCTCCTTGGCCTTGAGAGGGAGGGAGGGGAGGTATGGGTGGAGGGGAGGGGAGGGAAGGGAGAGAAAGAGGGGAGGGAAGGGGGAGGAGGAGGGGAGGGAGGGGGGAGGAGGAGGGAAGGAGATGGAAATTTTTAAATATAAAAAAAATAAACCATGAGAAAAAAAAAGATTTTCTTTCTCTACAGTGTTCAGGAGAGTTTGAGAAAGGTTGGTATTAATTATTTAAATATAGATTCCACCAGTGCAACAAGTGTGATAGACCAGTGCACACCCACAAACAGAAGAAAATACTTAAAATCAATATCACCCTTCCAAACTTCAGGTAGCATTATCGTCAAAGGGTGAGAAGAATGTCTGAGCTGGATAAAAGGGTAGAATGCTGTGTTATGGTTTCCTCTTTACAGAAACATTCCTTTCTAGAGGGAGGAGGGAGGTTTATAATCCTGAAGAAGTAAAGGAAACTTCGAAGTCCCAGGCACCTCCTGAAATGAGTTAGAATCACAAGAGCCTCCCAATGGCTAATCAGGCAGTAAGCAGCTGCTAGTTGCTGCTAGTTGTACAGGGGGCTCAGGGATGCAGCTTCTGTGAATTGTTACCTACTGATGCTGTGGGACAATGGACTGTACCCTGTCACTTATATCTTAAATAAATGCTGATTGGACAGCAGCCAGGCAGAAAGTATAAGCAGGGTGATCAGACATGAAGGAGAGGCAGGGAAATGAGAATTCTGGGACCGCAATCTGCGGTCGTGACCCAGCCACAGAGGAAGCAAAATGTGACAGCCTTGCTGAAAAAGGTACCAAGCCACGTGGTTAACATGAACAAGAATAATGGGCTAATATAAGTTATAAGAGTTAATAAGAAGCCTGAACTAATGAGCCAATTAGTTTACAATTGATGTAGACCTCTGTGTGATTTCTATGGGACTGAATGACTGCAGGATCAGGCAGAACAGAAAACCTCAGACAACACACTGATGCTGAGATTAATTTTCAGTGACATAGCTGTTTTTGAGATGTCATGCTACCATAATTAACCTACTATCCTCCCATAAGCAACTCCACTTAACTCACTGGTTCACTAGGCTAGACTTGGGTAGAAATCATTTCTTTCATCTGTTGTCAGGTCCGTATCTGACGTAAACAGATATTTATAATGTCTCCTAAAGAAAGAAAATCACATAACAGCAGCTAAAATATATTTTGGACATATCCCAAAGCTTTGGAGTAAGTGTTTTTGTGCATATATGCATGTGTTCATGTTTGTGGAAGTGTGTGCACATAGCTCTGTGTGTGTGTGTGTGTGTGTGTGTGTGCGCGCGCGCACGCGCAAAAGTGCAGGGGCTAAAGGATGATGCCAGATATCATCCTCCATCACTCTACAGCTGTTAATTGAAATGTAGTTCCTCACTGAACCTAGCAATCACCAATCAGCTAGCCTCGCTGACACAGCGCTAGTGTTAAAGAGAGTATGATCCCACACCTGGCTTTTTATGAGGATTCTAGCGACCCAAACACAGGCCCTCTTGCTGTGCAGCAGATATTTCACTCACCAAGCTATCTTCCCAAGGCTACAAATGAGAAACTTCTTTGGCATTTTTTCAAAAAACTGTTCCTTTTAGTTTTGAGATTTTAATATAGTTGCATCATTTCTCCCTTTCCTTTTTTCCTCTTCCCCTTTTTAAAATAAGCAAATGGAATATTACCCACAGGGAAATGTCTGTGTATTAGGTCTCAAAAGCATTTCTACAACCTAGGTCTGTGAGGACCAATCCACTGTCAGGGCTAAGGAGAACATCCTGGAACTGGCGTGGTTCTGGCATTCTATCTACCCCAGGCAGAGTTGGTATCTTTCTCTCTACTATACCAACCAGACTTAGGCGAAGAGGGATAAAGACAATGTGAAATTGTCCTTCATAAACTCATCAATGTATCTTTTCTCATTAATGCACAATGACCACATGCTGTGATTTCTTACTCATATTCTTTAGCTTCCATAAAGATGTTTCCCTACAGTACACTTGAACGCACTGGCACAGGAGACCACTTCCTAGATATAAGCCCAGTGGCACAGACACTGAGAGAAACAATTAAAAAATGAAACTGAGAAGCTTCTGTAAAGTAAAGGAAATGGTCAACAAAGCAAAACAGAAGCTTACAGAATGGGATAAGATCTTCAACAAACCCACATAGGACAGAGAGCTGATCTCCAAAATATACAAAGAACTCAAGAAATTGGTCATCAAAAGAACAAATAATCCAATAAAAAACGAGGTACAGACCTAAAGGGAGAATTCTTAACATATGAGTCTAAAATGGCTGAAAGGAAATGCTCAACATCCTTAACCATCAGAGAAATGCGAATCAAAACCATTCTGAGATCCCATCTTACACCTGTAAGAATGGCCAAAATGAAAAACACTTATGAAAACTTATGCTGGAGAGGATGTGGGGTAAAGGGAATACTTCTGCATTGCTGGTGGAAATGCAAACTGGTACAGCCACTTTGGATATCAGTATGACAATTTCTCAGAAAATTAGGCAACGGCCTACATCAAGACCAAGCAACACCACTTTTGGGTATATTTCCAAATGATGCTCAATCTTACCACAAGAACATGTGCTCAACTATGTCAATAGCAGCATTATTTGTCATAGTCATAACTTGAAAACAATTTAAATGCCCCTTAACCGAACAATGGATAAGAAAATTGTGTTATATTTACACAATGGAGTACTACACAGCAGGAAAAATAATGACATCTTGAAATTTTGCAGGAAAATAGGCAAATAGATGGATCTAGAAAACAAATTGAGTGAGGTAACCCAGGCCCAAAAAGACAAATATAATATGCACTCACTCATAAGTGGCTTTTAGACATAAAGCAAAGAAAAACCATCCCTCAATTCACAATCCCAGAAAACCTAAACAATAAAGAGGACTCTAAGAGAGACATACATGGATCTAATCTACATGGAAAGTAGAAAATAGCTAGATCTCCTGAGCAAATTGGGAGCATGGGAATCCTGGGAGAAGGTTGAAGGGGAGAAAAAAGGAAAGTAGGGGAGCAGAAAAAATATATAGCTCAATAAAAATAATTTTAACAAAACAGAGCTTAATAATTTTAAAAAGATGATTTCCTAAGTGGAAGGTTGTTCAAGTTGTTTCTGTAAAGAAAGAATATTATAAAATTAATCTAATATTTCTAGCATATCCTCATTTTTGTATTCACAATTGATAAATATTGTAAAAAGTCCTTTAGATTTAAAAAGATAATTATATCTAATGCAAATTGAACAAGCTGAAAGCTCTATAGGAATTATTTTAGTTCTCTTAATCTCTCATTAGTTAGGCATGATTAAAATTTCTCTCATGAATACACTGAGGCTTAGTGAAGTTTATTAATAGCCTAAATTTACATAGCTATGAAGTAGGGTCACTAGTTTTTTAACCTAAGCAGTATGGTACCCATTTCAATTATTTGTGTTGTCATCTTTATCTGTCAAAAAGTCTCCTAATCAAATTCTGAAACTTTATAACATTAAAACAAAAGCATCTTACAAAAAAATTGTATCACCATCCCCAGAGTACTTTAAAGACCCTCAGAATTCTCTACAATAAAACTTGAAAATCACTGATCTGGCTACAATTCATATAACCATAAAGGTTAGGTATAGAGTGAGGGACTAAAGGGCAGGAAAGAATCTTCCTGGGAAGGATAAGTAAAACAGAAAACTAAATGGAAGTTGGGGAGGGATACTGGGATAGAAGGATCAACTGAGGAAGGGAAGGGAAGATGGAGTAAGGGAAGGAATATGGGGAGGGAGAGCTAACACTAAGGACCACTGAGGAGCTATATGGAATCATAACAGCTTACAAGCTTCTTAAAATATATACACAAATGAAAGAGATGTAAATGTGATATAGAAGGGTCATCTGTCTATGTGTTACTTTCATTGGTTAATAAAGAGACTGCCTTGGACTATTAATAGGGCAGAAAATTAGGTGGGTAGAGTAAACAGAACAGAATGCTGGGAAGAAGGCAATTAGGCAGTTGCCATGAACCTCTGGCCCAAGATGGAAGTAGGTTAGAATCTTCCCAGTAAGCCACCACCTCATGGTGCTACACACATTAATAGAAATGGGTTAATCAAGATGTGAGAGTTAGCCAGTAAGAGGCTAGAGCTAATGGGGCAGGCAGTGTTTAAATGAATACAATTTGTGTGTTGTTATTTCAGGTGTAAAGCTAGCCGTGCTGGAGCTGGGCTGGACAAAAAGCAGGCCTGCCCGCTGCTCCTACTACATAAGTGAAATCAGCAAATAACAGAAAGATAAAGTTCCAACTACACATTTACCACCAAAAGAAACATTTAGTGCTGGGAATGAGTTACATATACTGAGTCGTTGGCCAAAGGTGCCCCATGAAAGCCCCCAAACAACTCAGACTCTTGCCATGGCAATTGATTGCTCTTCATAAACTGATGGTCTGGCGCTATTGTTGAAGACAGTACCTGCATAACTCACTGAAGATGGAGAAGTCGGGCCAGTTCCGTAGAGCTTCTATCCCTATTGACTAGTGTTGACAGTACTGAAAGATACTCTGCATACTCTGCACGCTACCAGAGGAAAAGGGTAAGCACCAGTGAGCAACAGTTATTTCAGTCTACAATGGTGAATGGTGACCTGCCTGCAAGACAATAGTGACACAAAGCTTGTGGGAGTAACCAACCACTTTCTGATTTAAGGCCTGTGCAAAGCTCAAGGGGCTAACCTGAGATGAGCAGGCCATGGATCTAGCAGGAAGCCAAATACTATGTTCTGCTGAATGTGGCAATAAAATGGTATTTAAGAACATTTTGTTGTAGCAAGTCTTTCTCTGTACAATCAGCTACCAAATAATGACATGGAACATATTATTAATTATGAAAGCTTGGTCTATTGCTTAGGCTTATCCCCCTAGCTCTTATAACTTAAATAAACCCATTTATATTAATCCATGTTTTGACCTATGGTTTTTTAACCTCTCTTCTATCTTGTACCTCCTGCTTCCTCTCCATGTCCTCTGATGCCTCCCTGTGCTTAGGTTCATCTCCCCCTTCTTCTTTCTCTTTCTAGAAGTCCCTTCTAACCTTATCTGTCTATCTGGTGGCTATTTTGCTCTTTATTACACCAATCAGAAGGTGCCTTGACAAAGATACATCTTCACAGTGTACAAAAGATTATTTGATAACTTTTTTCTTTTTTATTGAGCTATACATTTTTCTCTGCTCTCCTCTCTTCTTCTTCCCTCCCCTTCAGCCCTCTCTTATGGTCACGTGATGTGGGATTTCCCTTTGTATGCTGCAATTACCATTAATGAATAAAGAAACTGCCTTGGCCTGTTTACAGGGCAGTCCTTAGGAAGGCAGAAAGGACTGGACTGAATGCTGGGGAAAAGAAGAGCAGAGTCAATGGGGAGATGTTATGGAGCTGCCACCACCAGAGACAGATGTACTGAAATTTGCTGGTAGGCCACGACCTCATGGTGATGCACAGATTAATGGAGATGAGTTAAATTAATATGTAGGACTTGGCCAATAAGAAGTTAGAGATAATGGGCCAAGCAGTGTTTTTTAATTAATATAGTTTCTGTGTGATTATTTCAGTTCTGGGTGGCCAGGATGAACAAGCAGCCATCCTGCAACACCCACGCTCTCAATTTACTTAGGAGATCTCATCTTTTTCTATTCCCCATGTAGATTAGATTTATGTATGTATCTCTTAGGATCCTCATTGTTGTCTAGGTTCTCTGGATTATAATTTGTAAGTTGGTTTTCTTTGCTTTGTGTCTAAAACCCACTTATGAGTGAGTACATATGATATTTCCCTTTCTGGGTCTGGGTTACCTCTCTCAATATGATGTTTTCCAGATCCATTCATTTGCCTGCATATTTCAAGATGTCATTCTTTTGTTCTGTGCTCAACTATGTTCATAACAGCATTGTCATAGCCAAAACCTAGAAACAATCTAAATGCCACAGCATTTTGTTATACTCATAGATCAGTGTCTTGCTCAGTCAATATCAGAAGGCTTCTTCCTGTAGTGGGTGAGAACAAATACAGAGGCCCACAGTGGAACCATGTACAGAGAATGAGAAACCATGAGACACTCAGTAGTAAATGGGTGTTTCCATCAAATCCCTCCATTCAGTGCTCAGGGAACTCTGTAGAATAGGAATCAGAATGACTGTAAGTGTTGGGGATGGGAGACACCAAGGAAACAAGGACTAGGACTGATACACATATGAATTCACAAAGACTGTGAACTGGTCCTTCACAGCTCTAAACCAGATGGGGTCCAAGTACAGAAAGGGGAAATGGACACGAGCCTCCATCCCTAAGCTCGATGCTATCTTGAAATGATAACTACTCCCAATGGGAAAATTAATTTTCACCAACAGAATCTCACCACAAACCACACTTTAGAACAGGCACTATGGCCAGAAGTAGTTGGCAAACACAAATCAAACTCAATTTTTGGAGAGCTTTTGTTTCATAATACTTTGTCTTGACTTTTATTCATTTACCTATTTTTACCTTACAAGTCTTTTGGATTGTTTTGGCCCATTTTGGTTTGCTTGTTTTTCTTTTATCTTTTCTTCTTCATCTTCTTCTTCCCCCTCTTCTTCTTTTTCTTCTTCTTTATAAATCATCATCATCATCATCATCATCATCATTATTATCATTTTAGATGTCTGTTGTTTTCTAATGGCAAAGAGAAACATAGAATATAGATTTGAGTTGGTGGGGATGTGGGAAGTATCTGGTGAAGTTGGAGAAGGGGATACCATAATCAGAATACATTGGATAAAAAAAAAACAAATTTTCAATAAAGAAAAAAGAACAAAAGAAAGTCACTGCTGGTTCTGTAGTATTGTTTATAAATTTAGAACTTATAGTTGTCTTGAGTCATTTTCATCCTCATTTTGATTTGTGTCCCGAAATCATTAACCCATGTATCTGACCACAGAGATCAGTTTCCCCAAATTACCTAGTATAGGGGTAAAAAGTTTTCAATATTTATAACATGCAACAGCATAGCACAAGATCCCCATATCTTCCCAATGAACATTGTCATATTTCAGTTCTACAGTGTGTTCCAGACAGAGTTCAGGTGTTCTTTCTCTTAATGAAATCCGCAACAAGCAACCTGGGAAGACAGAACTTAGAATTCAGTGGGTCCACTCAGTTTGGAAAGATGTGCAACCAGTGCTCCTGGCTTGGAACACACTACCTTAGCAGTTTTGCATTCAACTTCCCTTCTTTCTGTAGAAATAAAGAAGACATTATTAAAAGGCATTTTGGGTCAGATGAGATTTTACTATGCACTCCTCACAATTATTTTAAAAGTCCTGGAAGAGGCATGGGTCACCATTTGAACTGTTCTTTTCATAACTGCACTTTCTAATATAGAACAGCCTATATATCAATCTCCAGAAACTTTTAATGTTTGCTATCCACCATCACAACTCACTGATAGTCCTGATTTCCACCCTCAACAGCAAAAACACATTCAGCCATGACCTCTCCTGCTGTTTATGTAACTTACTGTCAAAAGTAAATGTTTGTATATATATTTAACATCTATTTACACTCTGTATGTATGTATATGTGTGTGTGTTGTGTGTATGTATGCATGCATGTATGTATACATGTGTTCTTTGTTCATATGTGTATTGTGTACTATATGTGTATGTGTTTTATGTATATATGAGTCATGTGTATGTTTGTGTGTTATGATCAAGATGAAAAAACAAGATAAACCTTATATTTTTGACACTCTTTTCCTAGAATGCGAATGTACAAGCTTGAAGGGGTCAGAACTGGTAAATGATGAGTCGTCTCTTCAAAAGAAGTAGTTAATAAATTTAAAACCATTTCTTAAATCCTCTGAAGACTGGTTTTAAATATGCACTTTTATAAACATTTGATAATACTTTATTTCTTGAAATAAATATAGTGAATTTTAATAAATGACTAACAATTTTAATCAGCGACTTTGTCAACCTTTTGTTAATATTTAAATCATTTATATTAGGTTATTCTCTTTATTTTCCTCATGTGATCATCTTATTCAAATTCCTGAGCATTGATTTCCTCATCTGAAAAATATGAACACTATTACCTGCCATCTTAATGTGTAGACTCCAATTAAGAAACACCACAACTTTCCAAGTATGTGAATGAGTCAGACAGGTATTAGTGTTTTATAGGGGCAGTAACTGTGAGCCTAAAAATGAACTTTTCTACTAGCACTAAATTTGGTGATGCATTAGGTGACATTGGTGATGTTGTATAAAAGCAGCTGCACACAGCCTCATCAGTATGAGAAACACCATCGAGACAGCTCTGGAGAACTTGACTTGACATTCATTCCTGGGCCGTCTCTGCACAAAATGGTTAGAGATTGCTCATCTCTCACCTGTGTCAAGGAGTCTAAATATTTGTGACTCACTCTGAACATTCAGTTTAATTACTTTAAACATGGTAACCACTGTATTTGTGCTACACTTTTTCTTGGTGTGTTATGTTGTTTTAAAGAATGTTTTTTTTTTAAAGAAAAAAATGACTTGGTCTCCAAAAGCTAAACCAAAAGTGAAAACTAGTGCACACCAGGATTTTATATCGATACTGCTGCACGATCATTGTTGCTTAGAAACACAATGACCCTTCTCATAAAGTGATGAAAACTATGTACATGTATCTGCAAATACATGCACATAGAAAACATTTTGCATTAGCTGTGTAAAATAATTTCTTGGGGTTTTTATAAAAACACTTAGAAAAAAATACCTTGTCAAAAATGCTAGGATCAATTTGGACATGTGGTGTGTGTGTGTGTGTGTGTGTGTGTGTGTGTGTGTGTGTCTGTATGTGTGTGTGTTGCATACACATGATTGTGTGTGTGTAGGTGTTCATGCACACACATACAGAAACCAAAGCCAATTTCAGGTGTCAGCCTTAATCATTCTCTCCCTTACCATCTAAGACAGGGTCTCTCACTAAAATGCAAACTCGCTGTTTTGGATAGGCTGACTGGC
Organism: Arvicola amphibius; assembly: GCF_903992535.2. NCBI lineage: Eukaryota > Metazoa > Chordata > Mammalia > Rodentia > Cricetidae > Arvicola > Arvicola amphibius. The sequence continues at coordinate 170,294,713 of NC_052048.2, forward strand.
CAGGGAGCTGTCAGGATTAACTGTCTCCATGCTTGGATTTCAGGCATACCCAGCTATATCTGGCTTTTTATGTGGGTACTGGGAACTCAAACTTGAGTCTTCATGCTTGCAGAAGAAGCACTCTTACCCTTTAAACCACCTCCCCGCACCCAAATGGTTTTTAAAAAGAGAAAGGGCATTGAAAAGAGAAATTAAATACTGTGATCTTTGTTTTACTGCTAGTTCCAACCAGTAAATTTCCATGGGAAAAGCAGAAATCAAGAAACTCGTTAGTAAAAAGGATACCATAACTAAGATGATTGGGACAGGAAGTTAGGGATTTTTCACACAAAAAGGTAGACAAAAATACATGTAAGAGTTCTCTTCCAATAAGAGAAGGCCATGCTAGTGTTGTCTTTCAAAATGAAAATACTTTGGAAAAACAGTGTCTCTCATAAAACTGCTAAAAGTGATATATCTTTGATTTCTCAAGAGCTATTTCTGATTACTGTCAATATTTAAAAACTCTCTTGGCCCAATAAAACAAAGGTTACATTAATATTACTTCTCCTCCTTTCAAAATTAATACAGTTCATGCATACAGCAAACATTCAGTTTCCAGTTTATTTTTCAAAATTTGTTTCTTGGGTCATATGTTTTGAATATGTTTTGCCCTTCACAAAAAGTTTAGAATTTAAGTCTCAGGAAAGAGTTTATTCTCCTACCTGAAACAAGACTACATACGAAACAATGTTTTGCAAGCAATGAGATCAGTGATCCGTGTGTGATGGGAAAACTTTTTGAGGGACTTGAGAGAAACTCTACAATGCCTTATAGTGAGAGAAATCCAGGAGGAAATTAGCAGACTTAGTTGAAAAGATAAAACTGAGATTCCGGAGAATCGAACACATCTAGAAGTTTCAGGACCATATCCCATGAAGGAGAGAGAACTTCCAACATAGAGAATGTCTCAGAATCTACAGACTTATCAGACTTCCCTTTAAATAGCCACCAGAACATTGCAAAAGCTATATGGCTCTAGGGAAGAAAAAATACTACCCCGTGATTAAAGGTAAAAAAGTCTGATACTCACATAAGCCAGGAATAGTGTCAATTCCCATCACCCAAAGTGGAAAGACTCAGAAATCAAGGAAGATTGGTAGAGCATCTATAAGCTTTGATACCTCACTAATGAGAAACAATTAGCCCAAATATGTACTTATTTTAATCTCCAGGAAATCTCAAAAGACATCTAGAAATGAGACAACTTCTCAGAAACACAACTCCATTCTATAACAAAGCTAACAAAATGAAGCTGACAGGGCCTAACATCTAATAAGAAATGTATTTCACACAAGAAAAAATAACAGAAAAATATGATTTACAAAGCAGCAATGCTGAGGGTCAGGGAAATAGTCTTCCCCAGGTAAGAACACAGCAAGGGGTTTCCAATACCAAATGGTCATCCTTGAAAACATACATATGAGTAACAGCATAGAGACTAAGCAGGCTATATTTAAGAACTCATATGTATATACATATATTCATGTAATATTGTTTTATAAAAGAAGAGGCCCTGAATTTGAAAAGGGAGTAAGGAGGGATATATGAGAGAGGTCTGGATGTATGAAAGAGGAAAGGGAAGGGGGGGATGATGTAATTATGTTATAATCTCAAAAAATATTTTAAAAAACACAAATAAATTAGTCAAGGGAAAAAACTCAGAACTTGACATACATTCCAATAATCAAATAGAGACTTTTAACAACTATAATTACATTTCATATGTTTAAAAAAGTTATATAAATAAGTGGAAAATAATAAAAAGCATAATCACGTTTCTAGTGGTCGAAATGCACTGGATGAAATAAACAACAAAGGGAAAGATGAGTACTTGGGGACATGGCAACAGGAACTTCAAAATAAACACACAGGAAAAAAAAGGATTCAATTAAAAAATAAACAAAGCTTTAATGAGTTGCAGGGCAATAACAAACAGCCAAATTCACAAGTGATTAAGAGCACCCAGGGAAAGGAAGGATGTCACTGAACAGTTTATAAAGAAATATTGTATGAAAATCTTCCAAATTTGATGAAAATTACAATAGCACAGTTTGAATAACTCCATGAGTTTTACACGGAGAGCCGTAGAACAAGGCAGATTGTAACTAAGTAACTCAAAACCAGGATATTAGAGTGGGTTGAAGGCGGGAGGAATGGAAGAAGGAAGAAAGAGATAGAGGGAGACAGAGGGAGAGAACTTAAAAACCCCCAAAGGACAGCAAAACACAATATCTGAGAACAGAGACCAGGATGTTGCTAACATCAAGACTGAAGTGGGATCATGGTGGAATGATATGTTTAACACACAGAAAAACAACTTAACCTAGAAAGTGTCTTCTAAAGATTAGAGTAATCAATATAATTAAAACATGAAGAAACTCACAAGACATGCCAGTAGAAAGATATCAAAGAGCAGGTTGTTGTGGTGCATGCCTGTAGGATTTGCTGATGGAGGCAGAGGCAGGAGGATCACTAGTTTGAGGCCATCCTGGGATACACATTAAGAGAGAGAGGGAGAGAAAGATGTCAAAGGAAAGCTTTCCGATGGAAGAAAGTGATATTCAAGCCACACTTTCTAAATGATGTGGGATCATAGGGAAAGCAAAGTCAAAATCAGCAAAAGAAGAATGTCTAGGGAATTCCTGCATACTTGGGAACTAACTTACTAACCCTCTAGATAATCCACATGTCAAACATAAGTTGAAAATAAAGTTAGACATTGTAAGCTAATTAAAATCAGAGAAAAACATCCCAAAATGTGTGGGCTGCCTCTAGTGAAGTATTTAAAGGAAAATATGCAGAATTAAGTCCTCATGTGAGGAAGGATCAGAGTTGTCAAACTGATGGCCTCAGCCTCCAATTTAAAACACTGGAAATTAAACAGAGCAAACAGGCAGATCAAAGGAAATTAAAAATACCAGTGTGGCGATCAATACAAGTCGGGAAAGAGAAACAGTAGAGAGCACCAATAAAACTGAAATTTGGTTCTTTGAAAAGCTATTAAAGCTGATAAAACTCTAATGAGATGTATTGGCAAAGACAGTGTGGACTGAAGTCATCAGCATTAAGAATGAGAGAAGTGGTTAACAATTCGTAGTCTAAAGATGTTATAAAGATAACGGAATATTGGAAGAAAATTATACAAATTATTTCAACAAACTGGACAAACATAGGAAAATAACTTGAGAGTCACAAACTAACAATATTTTGGCTTAGATCAAAGTTTATTTCACAAATGTATAGAGTACAATAGTGGTCGTTAAAGGCTGGTCAGGGAAGGAGGCAGGGCCCCTGAGGACTTGTGATATTCCCAAGTATTAGGATTACAGGTATATACCAGCATATCTGGTGATGAAAGAAATTTTATTTACATTTTGGCTTCTCTTTCAGAAAAGTACAAGCTCAATTTCAATGGTGATTTTCCCCAAACATTGGAGGAGATAAAAACATTTTACACAAACTCTTCCAGAAAATTGAAAAGGTGTGACTACTTCCCCATTCTGTGATGTAGTCTTATTCATAACACTAAGCCTAAACAGAACCTGGAAGGAAAGCTACAAACTAATAATCCTATGAGATTCTTCTCATCTAAGTGATGGCAAAGCACATATAGCAAACTATAAAAACAATGCATTATGCTCAAGTGCATTTTATCCCAGGAATGCAAGATTTGGTTTATAAATGCATAAGTGTGTGCATGTATGCATGATTATGTGTTCAGGGTGTGTGTGTGCATGCATGCATTATAATGCACATGTGTGCATATTTACATGCTTATATGTGTACATGCATGTGAAGGTCCAAAGTTGATGCTACATTTCTTCCTCCATAACTCTCTACTTCGAGGTATGTTCTCTCCTGAACCCCAAAGTTGCCAATTTCAACTAGTCTAGCTAGCTACCTTGTCCCAAGGATGCTATCTTTGTCTTCCTAATGCTATTACCAATGGCCACCATGTTGTCTAGCCTTTTTCCGGGTTCTGGGATTTTTAAACATCAAACTTTCATGGAAAGAAATGTATTCCCTGAGTCATCTCTCTGGTCCTACAAGATTGATTTAACATTTAAAGCATTTAAAGGCTATTAGTGTTATATCCCCAAATCATCAGCAAAGGAGGACAAACATGTAAGAATGTCTATTGAATAATAAATGAGCTAACCACATTTTTTTTACAAACTCACAATTCTTATCAAACTAGTGGTAGAAGAGAACTACTATACATTACTAGTGATGCTGTTGCCAGGGTAGCACACAGATCCCTTAGTGTCAAGACAAACTATGCCGACTGCTGCTTACTTAGGAAACATGGAGGCAGCACTGTTGAAAATCTGTAGCTTTTCCTTTGTTACACATTCCTTCAGCATCAGTTTTCTGTGGATTCAGTTATTCACGTTGGGCGCCATTCTGTAGTGAGGAGGTGAGCAGGCCTGCTTTTCATCCCGCCCAGATCCCACACAGCTAGCTTTACACCCAAAATAACAACACACAAATTGTATTATTTTAAACGTTGCCTGGCCCATTTAGTTCCAGCCTCTTATTGTCTAATTCTCACATCTTGATTAACCCATTTCTAATAATCTGTGTAGCACCACGAAGTGGTGTCTTACCGGGAAAGAGTCAGCATGTCTGACCTGCTGGCTGGCTTCATGGCGACTGTCTCAGAGAGGAGGCAGGGCAATTGCCCGAGGCATTTGCCTCATTCCCAGCATTCTGTTCTGTCTACTCCACCCACCTATGTTCTAACCTATCAGGCCAAGCAGTTTCTTTATTAATTAACCAATGAAACAGCAGATACATAGAAACACTGCTAATTGGCAGCTGTTACACACATTCTGGACATGTCTACAAAATTTGGCTACACTAAAATACATCTAATCACCATGACCCTAGAAAAGGCGTAAAGACAAGACACTATGGGATTTCTTCAGTCACAGTGGAGGAGGCTTCGATTTCAGACTGAGGATTGATGCTAGTATTAACCTTTAAGTATAAGAAGAGTGTTATAACAACATTATCCATATAATAAATCTTAAGAGTTTTAATACCTCAGAGACTAATATCCCTTAAAGGCTAGAGGCTTCATAAATTCTGCATCTATCCTCTGTTCTTCCTTCCATATCAGTGGTTCCTTCTGAAAGGTAATCATGGTAATAAATTTTGATTCATAATTACAGATATTTAAGAACTTAGAGCCTAAATACAGTTATGATGGCATGTGCCAATAATGAAGACTTACTGATTCATTCATTGAAAATATTATAAAAAATAATTATGCCAAGGGGGCTAAATCAAATAAAAAGAACTGATATTATTTTAATGATATATAAATATTAATATTTTATATTTATATTTTATATAAATAACAATTATATATAAAATATATAAATACTATTTATTTTTTATTTATATTTACATCTAATGTAATTCATAAAGACATTAAATAACTGATAATTATGTGGTGAATATCTGTGAAAATAGAAAGGGAGTAGAGAAATATTACTAAGGTTTATGAAAAAACTTTGAGAGTGATAATAATTATCTTTCTTTTTTTTCAAGACAGTGTTTCTCTGTGGCTTTGCAGCCTGTTCTGGAACTAGCTTTTGTAGACCAGGCTGGCCTCGAACTCACAGAGATCTGCCTGCCTCTGCCTCCCGAGTGCTGGGATTAAAGGCCTGCCACCACCATCTAGCTAATGTATCAATTATCTTAATAGCAATGAAGAATTTTCATGAATATACATTTATTAGAGCTTATAAAAATGTACCTTAATTTGAATGTGTTGGTACATGCCTCTAATCCCACTCATGAGGTTGAGCCAAGAGAATTGCTATGAGTTCAAGGCCAGCCTGGGCTAAATATTATCTGACTATCTAAAGCTACACAGTAAGATATTCCCATGGAGTTGTTAGAAAGGGAGGTTCCAGAATTCCCAACAACACAGGTTATTCTCATTGCTGTTCCTTACCTACCAGAGCTAGATAATAAGATCCGTTGATGAAGATATCACATACTTTGATTGCAGGATTTAGAGATGGCAATTTGAGTTGCTTTGCAGCATGCTGGGTGAGAATTGTCTTCAATGATTTTAGCCAAGTATGGACCTCAGGAGCTATGGTAACAACTTTTTGGGCAAGATATTACTGTTGCAACAGTGGTATGACTATTAAGGAAGTAACCGACTGCTGTGTGATTAGATTTGAAGCCCTTTCCATAGGAAGGAATTCATGCCTGACACTGTAAACTTGGTCAAGAGCCAGTGTCTAGGGAAGCCATAAGACCCTAAGAGGAAGGAAACTGCTGGTTTTTGTTTTGCTAAATGATCATGTTTTCAAACAACCATTTAAATACTTATGTATGAACTCATAGATTAGTGCTGTTGTCAGCCTTCAACAAGAAACTTCTTTTTACAGTGGTCAGTGGTTAATGAAGAGGCTCACCATTTGTCAACATGGTGAGAATAAATCAGTTTTGAGTACTAGAGCCTTAAGACAATCTCAGCCTCACTCCGTCCATACTGAGGGAAGGTCACTGATAAATGGAAGGAAAAAAATATAAGAGCCAGCAGTTGGGAAAGAGTGTTACGGAACAGTGTATGATAATTGTACTTATGAACTCTGTGTGGCCGTAGTTATCTGCCTAAGACTGTGCCTGGCAACATTTCAACACTCAAGGAGAGAGCTCATGAGGCTGTGCAACTCACTGAGGGACTATGGATAGTCAATGATTGCTGAGGATGGTGTCATTTTCTTCAGTGGTGTAGCTATTGATAAGTTACCACTGTTCCAGTAAATGACCCTATATTTGTGCTCATGCAAACAGCCCTAATTGAACTCAATGGGTTTCACTTGCACAAAAAAGTAAGGCACCAAAGTAGAAAGAAAGATTTTAGAGAAGAAGAGTCTTGATAAGAGAGGAAAGGAGGTGAAAGAAAGCAATAGGGAAGAAAATCACCAAAATTCATTATATACATGCATGATATTGTCATAAATACGTGAAAATTATGACACATATAATATGTCAGCTAAATTTTAAAAATCTGTTTAAAGTATCTCAGGTTACAAGGTGGAAACAATAGAATATTTTCTTCCTGCCATAGATGAAAAGCTTCATAGGATCTGTTAAACAGTTCTTATTAAACCTAATCATGGCTTTCTGTATCACAGAGTCCCCAGAGTAAGCCAAGGGAATATTTACATTGCACAACATGAGAAGAGATTTATAAAGTACTACATCGAATGATGCAAAATATATGCTAAAGTACTGAGGATAGCATCCCTGTGGCTAGAAGCTCCGGGAACACTCCAACACACTAAACTAGACTCGGAATGGGGCGGTTCCTAGAACTTGGGAGTGAAATGCTCTTTTTACTGGGATTCGTGAAGAATGGAATCCTTGGGAAAACAGCCCTATCTCCATGATCCTCCTCATCTCCAAATCCTCTACTGTTGCCTCCATTGGCCATCTCCAACCACCTTCAAGAAATATGGAGACATCCATTCATACAGCTGCTAAGTCTGAGAGCAATAGCATAAATAGATCCATCTGTAGGACAAACCAACCGTACACAGAATAACCCTCACTATTGTCATGCCCACTTTCTCCTATTCTGACCCTGGACCAAAGAATTCCAAATTATATTTAGCTAACACACAGCCAGTGACTATTTCAGACTTTAATTCACAATATGTGATGGCTAATGAGTCTTAGTTTCCTCTTTGATTGGATAATGTCTGTTAGTACATTCGGAACACTGTGGTGGAGGGTGTGAATTTGACAAGCTCATTCTACGCCAGAAGTTGACAGTCTATATAGCTTGAGAGCCAATCTGTCCCACCACCTGTTTTTGTTGATCCTGAAAGGTAAGAATTTTTTGAATAGTCAAAAAAGGAGAAAAGAAAAATAACATTTTGTGACATGAAAATTACATGAAATTCAAATTTTCTGTCTGTAAACCATGCTTTGTGGGAGCCAGGCATCCTCATCCGCATATATATGGTCCAGGGCTGCGCCTCCACTGTGGCAGAACAGAGTAGTTGTGCCACAAACCCACAGTCTCTACTCTCTGACAGTTTACAAAAAGAAATTTGCTGACCCAGATACGATGCTGGAGAAGCTAGATATTGGAAGACAGAATGACTTAGAACAAGACTCTGGGTTTACCATGACCTGGCTGAGTCATCCCAACATATTGGCCTATAAAGCCGAATTTTTAAAGGAAACAAATGAATAATAGTGTCTACAGTTCTCGTTGAGGCTTCAATCACAGACCGAGGTGGCTGGCACAGAGACTAACACACAGGAAGCTATTCCTGGAGCTAAATGAACAAAAGGAGGACATAGTATTAAACTATCTCAATCTTCCTTTCTCTTCATGTACCTTTTTCTTTCTTTGCCATTTACTACGTGTGTGTGTGTGTGTATGTATGTGTGTGTGTGTATGTGTGTGTGTGTGTGTGTGTGTGTGTGATTTTACATTGAATAATGAGAAGTAGGATCTACTTCTTATCCAAAGCCTACCCATTACCTACAGAGCAAGTTTTCATCACTTTTCAATATGTTCGAATAATTAGCCACTCATCTCTAAAAACCTTACAAATCACATGAGCATCAGAATAAGAATACACGAACCACAGGGAAACAGAATGTCTCTGTCTCTCCCCGCCCCCTTCAGCTCTCTAATGGCTCTAGCTTTCTTTTCTCACATGAACTCCCTCTCACCTAACGGGATTGCTTATTTTAGAAGAAAGAGTTTGAATTGTTCTAATACCCTCCCTTTATGGCCATCCACTCTTATTTTCGCCACCTAACTCCTAACACGTGCAATCCACAACACATCTGGAGCCATTCGGAGGAACTTGATGATTTCCACGTCTGTAATTTCCTGAACTACCACTTGCTATCCTCCTATTTCGTCCTTCCTTATTTATTTTAGGCCTCTTTCATTTTCCGTTTATCAAGCACAGAGCCTTCTTTTCTCAGTTCATTGGCACGAAGTGACTTCATCTGCATTCAGTGAACTTGAAATCATCCAGCTCTGGCCAGACCTGTCTTTAGAAAAATACATGATGAGATGCTAGCATGCTTTCTCTACAAGACCAACCATGGAGTTATAGCCAGTGGTTACAGAAGCAATTTCTAGGTCTGGAGTTTGATGGAGTTCAACTGGTAACATTCATTTTTCCTGATCACAACCAAAAATGAGAAAAGCTAGAGAGAAAAAAAGATGAAAATAAGTAAAAGAAAGGGGAAAGGAAAGAGAAAAATGCTACCAACAAGACATTGTAAAACATAGAATTTATGTTAAGTATTCAACCAAGCAAGTTTACGATACTGAATTTCTGATTTAGACGGACTCATCCAGTAGAGGAATTGTTGAAGGCATTGGGATGGGAAAGAACTCTCTCTGGGAACTGCTGAATCTTCTCACTGGGTGGAAACTCTTTACCTAAGGTTAGCCATGGAAATAACTAACTGTTATTATAGAAAAGACAACTATGTCGAGTAAACGTTTCAGTGTTAAAGAGGGCTGCATCGGAGTGAAGGGTGAGAATGGATTTTTTTATGTGTTATGATTTTGATTCGTTTTGTTTGTCTTGAGATAGATTCTTACTATGTAGCTGAGGCTCGTCTCAAACTTGTGATTTTCCTGCCTTTGATTCCCACTTATGAAAATTTTGAGCTACCGCACCTGACATGGTGATGGGAAGTTCTACCTAAGTGTGGAGAATGACAATTCAAACACTTACAGAATAAGCATGGAGTTGCCTAAGAAAGAGAAATAAGAATAGATGGAAAAGATTCATGCCACTTGGGTTAAGCTAGCATGGGGGTCAGCTGGCTACACAGTGGAGAGTGGGGCTTTAGAGAAGGACCAAAGAAGCCCAAAGTTTGGGGGAAAGCATGATTAGGAAAGACAAAGGGACAACAACTGTTTCCTATGTAATTCAAAAGGCAGACTTTACAGTTGCAGTCCCGTGAGAGAGTGCACCAAATAATCACTCCAATGCTCAGTTGAAGAGCGAGGCAACTAAACAGACCCATAAGGACAAGAAAGGCCTTGGGATGCGGGCATGTGACCACGGCTAAGCCAAATTAGTGGGACCTTCATGAAGAGTGTCAAGAAGACTAATGTTTTCATTGACAAAGAAAGATAGTGCTCAAAAATCAGATAACCATAAAATAACCTCAAGATAAACATGCATAGACAAGGTCTCAGAAATGAAGCAGTGTTCAAAGCTGAGAAGGAAAAGGCCACTGATTCTTCCTTTCTCTTACATAAGCCACAATTTGTCCATGACACAGTCTTCTGACTCCTCAAAAACTAAAAAGATTTTCAACATCAAACTATCACCCAACTAATTTTTTCTGTATAATATGCAGAAAGAAAACTGATTTTGAAATTAGGAAAAAGACTATGTAGGGTATAGAAATGTAAGGGTTAGTCTGTATCACCACCTTGACAAGACTCAGACTTATAACCATTTTTGCATATATTTATGATGTTATTACCTTAGGATTAACTGAGGAGAGAGGAAGCCCACTGTATGGAAGTGGTACATTCTACGGTCTGAGGCTCTGGAAGGAATAAAATGTGAAAAAGAAGAAATATAAAAGGTGTCAGTATTCTGCTTTCTCCTGTTTCCTGGTTCCCTGTGATTGCAGGGAATCTCCCGTATGTTTCCACTGACTGCAGGAGACTGAGGTACTTCTCGCATGCCTTCCCTGCCATCATGCACTGAGTGACTTGAAACTGTCAGGCAAAGTAAATCTTTCTCACGTCAAGTTCTTTCTGTGTGGCATTAGTATTACAGTGACAGAAAGCAATTAATAAAAGAGCTACACATCATAATCTACCACAGTGGAAAAAAATAGTTGAATAAATAAATAGAACAGTTAGTATAAATACATTTCATATGTAAATATGCCATTCCAATTATAACATAAGTAATTCCAAATTAGCTTATTCTGTGACTGAATTGCTAGAAAAATGTCAACTGATAGAAGGTTTCTTCATTTCAGTGAAGCATGTGAAAGATTCCTGAACTATGTCATTTTGGACAAAACAATGGGTGAGTTATTACAGCCTCCCAAATAGTAGATTCCAGCAAAGCCCAAATTTACACGTACATTGTCATATGAAAAAATAGTTATGATGTACTATTGAGCCACAGGCCAAAGGTTCACAAGGCAGTATCTCCCATAAGAACTACTTTTTTGAAAACAAAAATGCATACAGTAAGTTATCGCAGAATTACATGCATATATATGTGGGTACATTTTTAGGGACAGACTGATAATATACCACTCATTTGAGTTTTCCTCTGTATGCCAGAGGCAAAGGCAGATTGTAGTACAGATTTACTTGGCTTTGGTAATTCAGCATTCATGTCTTATTTTTAAAAAAACAAAAATGAGTAAATTCTTTGGGCAGTCACCCCAACCCTAACTCAAGGAGTTGGCAGGTGACCCTAGCTTGAACCATCAGTCTTTCTTTCCCCTAACAGAATAATTAGTGCAGAAATTGTCACAGGGCTAATCTGAGCATTGCCGTGATTCTCACTAGCCAGAGAAAAGCAGAAGGATGCTCAACTGACTTGCACAGCAGCCACCTTCCCATAGAATGACATGTTGCTTTCAAAAGTCGTACCAACAGAGAGGAAGTGACGCTCAGATGGGCATGAGGCATTTGGGTTCTGAAGCTGTCATTTGAGCCACTATCAAAAAGACTGCCTGGGATTGGCCCTGCTCATGTGCCTTCCCTAACTTATTTCTTTTCAATCTTACAAAAATAAAATTCTATTTATTTAAATAACTTGGGATGTTCACCATTCCAAGTACTTAGAGAAACGTAAATCCAAACAACAACATAGCAACAACATGTGTCTGGCTGGTTATTATCACAGTCCTATGATAGAACTACTGACAATGTGCACACGACTGGTAGGAATATACGTGGGTTCAGCAACTGTAAAAAACAACACAGAGGTCTCTGGTGTCAAATAATTACAATATCTGCTTCCCTTCTAAGTATATATGAAAAGAAAATTAAATCAACATATTGAAGACATAGATTGCTCATTGCTATAATACCCAGGATATGGGAATATCCATCACTAGACTTATGGGTAAGGAAAATCTGAAATGTAGTCCTTATGCATATGTGCACATTTGTGCGCACACACATATTCATGTAACTGGTTATTTCTTATCCCCATAAAAGAAAAATTCTGTTCTTTGCCACAACATAAAGGACATTTTTCTAAGTGAAGAAATTCAAAATCAGAAATATAAATATTATCTATTCTCATATACCGGATCTGCAATACCTGAATTCACTAATTTTATTCCCTTATCTGCATCAGAAAGTTTGAAAGCAGAAATGGAAATCACTGTCTGTTGTCGCCTCTATCTCTTCCCACAATATTCCCAAACGCGATTACAACTGTGTCCATTGTCCTACATTGCTCTGATTTTAATGAAGGAAACACATTGACCTGCCCATCAATGTTGAATACACCCACCTTCACTTGAATGACATCGCTGTTATAGGTCTTGACTCTGTCAGTTATAGACAGTTACTAAGCTTATGGTTTTTATTTACATCTCTTCATTATCATGGCTTCATCCAGAATTACAACTCTCTTTTTGAAACATTAAGTAATAAACTACATTATTCATCCTGGTTAGCTGTTCATTCATTGATTACAAGATAATGATTGTTATGGAATATTATTTTAACTAGACAAAGACATGTTACATTTGTTTATGCTGCATTTGTTTAATTATGTAAAGATATGCTGCATTTGTTTTACTTTGTCTGCCTAAGGCACTTGATTGCTCTAATAAAAAGTTGAATGGCCAATGGGCAGAAGAGGGATAGGTGGGACTGGTGGGGAGAGAAAATAAGTAGGAGGAGAAATCTAGGCAAAAGAGAAAGAAGGAGAAGGATGCAAACATGCCCAGGGCCAGAAATCAGGCAGCCAACAACGACACAAGAAACAGAGAAAGTAAAATATACAAAAGGAAAGAAAAGTAAAAAAAAAATCCCAAGGTAAAACATAGATGAAGGGAAATGGGTTAAGTTATAAGAGGCAGTGGGAAAAGCAGAAGATAAGGCCAAGCATTCATAACTAATAAGAAGTATCCATGTCATGATTTGGGAGCTGGTTGGTGGCCCAAAAGAAAAAGCCTGGTACAAATGATGGTGCACCTACCAGATAATGGAGATAAAGTAGTGATCTAGATACAATTATATCAGCTTACACGAATTGATTTTGCAGAGGAGACTATACTAATAGACAAATACTTTGTCATTTATTAATTAAAATGTTGATGAATATTAAAATACACATAGTGCTATATGTACTCTAGAAGGAAAAATACAAGATTATATTATTTTATTATGCAAATTATTTTCTGAAATGGAGGTTTATTCAGCCTGATTTACAAATATTTGCTTATTTATCTCACATTTGGGAAGTCATAATGGTGAGGCTTTGTGGTTTTCACCTGTGATGTTACTAGGAGACCCAATCTCATAGAAAACTCCCAGATCTTTGGTTCTTACATTCTCCCCACCCCATCTTCTGTAATATCTTCCCTGAACCTTAGGTGTGGGAGTGTTTTGTAGATTTATGCATTGGAACAGAGATCCACAATTCTGCCTTTTGATTGGTTGTGGTCATCTGTAGTAACATCTGTCTGTGGCAAAAAAGAAGTTTCCTCGACCAGAGGTGAAGATTACATTTACCCATGAATTTTAAAGAGAGCAAGTAGGAGTAGATGGGAGGATTTGGAGGAAGGAAAGTGAAGAAAGAAGCATTAAAATCAGATTAAATCTCAAAAATTAAGAAAAAAACAGCAAAATATATTTGGGTATTAGGAAATTAAAAAGGGACCATTCAGGGTTGGAGAGCATGAAGGAGCAATAGAGAGGTGACCACCAGGACACTACTGATCCAAAGGTTTGGAAAATAGGAAAATGGAGGGGCTCTAATTAGGGAGGGGAGGTGGGAAAATACATAAAAAAGATGGAGGAGAGTAAAATAACAATAAAGATGCCTGAAAAGGTAATCAGGAATCATTATTAACTATCTACGTACAAATACCCATAATATACACAAGCCAATGTATAAATAAACATATAGAGTTTGAATGAAAATTCCCCATCTGGACTGACATTTCTTTCTTGAAGAGCAAAATAATAATAATAAAAGCCTGGCAAGGGAAGCTATCTTTTGAGTTTCTCATCAGGATCATCCAAGAGACTTCCAAAATATTACAGACTATTGCTGTTTCCTTTGGTTGAAGGAAAGGTGGAGGGTAAGTCTCTATTGTTGAAGGCACCATGCACTTAGACACACGGCCCAGAGACTACTGAGCTGAAATTGACCCAAATGCCAAATGACTGAGCACTGACTTTCATGGTTCCAGAAGGTACCACACAAGCTTCCAAAGGAGGGAAGTTACCAATAGTCTTACCCACATATGATGCCTATGAAGCACAACAATGACCAGCTTGGCATCTGAAGGTCCAGTAGGGGCACACATATCTTTGTAGTAACCAACAGCTCTGTAAATGGACTTAAGGCCAGTCCAATAAGAGGGAAATCAAGTTTGGTACTGAAAACCTAGCTAACTCTCTAGTGCTAGAGAAGTCATGGATCTTGGAGAAGAACCTAAAATTACCACTCTACTATACCAGCATAACCCCTAACTACATTTTAAATGTGTGTCTTTCCACTTACAGATAAATGTAGTTCTCACTCCTCATCAAGACACTTCTCTTTGCAACCAATGGAGACTATTACAGAAAACCACAACCAATCAGAGTACAGGGTTGTCAAGCCTAGTTCTGATCGACACATCCACAACCCACTCTTTCTTGCACCCAAGGCTCAGGAATTGTTGCAGAAAGGATGACAGAAAGATTGTACGAGTCAGAGGAATGGGAAGTTTGCTTGAGATTGTATCAGAAGCTTTACCCAAGAAGTCTAACCAACAATGGCTTCCTAAACATAAGCTGACAAGGACAACAGACTTGCTAATGTGGATGTCAGGGGAGGCTAATGAGGCCTCAATCCTATAGGAAGAATTACAGGCAATTAAGGAATGCTGACAGCAGGCGAAATAGAATTTCACAGGGAAGAGCACACCAATTGATTATCCAAATGGTCAGTCCTGAAAACACAGACAGACAAATAATGTTATTTAGTCTGAGCATGTCATATTTATGTATTTAGGACTACACAAACTCACACACATGCTAGAATGATTAATAAAATAAGGGTCATGAATTTGAAAGAGAAAAAGGCAGGGTTGTGGGATAGTTAGGAAGGAGAAAATGGACGGTAGAAAATAATATAATCTTAAAAGTTAAAAAAATATGCTTTTGGTTGTATAGTAGAAGTAAATTTCCAAGATTCATAGACTGTTTAGGCTATCATAAGTAAAAACAATGACATCTGTCACATGAACTAGGACAGTAATTTCCACTCCTGCCCAGCCATAACCAAGGGGTTCACGGCAAACCCAAGCAAATGCATCACCTTTCTATTCCTTGATAATTTATTCTAGAATAGCTTTTTCCTTTTTTATATTTTTATTAATTCCTTGAGAACGACACACAATGTATTTTGATCATATCCACCTTTGGCTTTTCCCCTTAACCCCTCCTGCTTTTAGCAGTCATTGTGAGCAACTGAGCATGGCCACTAATGTCCAAAAAAGAAGAGGAAAGGCAGAAAAAAGCAAGCGATTCAGTACAAGCCTGATGCCAGCTGTGAGGGGGGAAAGCCCTTTCTGACGCGAGCTAGGAGGCACAAAAGGACATTATTCCCACAGGAGCTCTGACTTGAAATGTTTGAATGGGCTGGCCACCAGTCTCAGCCGGCAGCCTACTATGCATGCACGCATAGGCATGGGAACTCTTCAGATATTCTAGTTCTTTCCAGAACTGAAACCGTTACTTGTCTTTCCACATTAATTGAACGTGAGGTTACTTTCTCATATTTGTTCTCTCCCACTGAATTTATCCTTCAAGCCACGAGAGTATAAAATTATATTCTATTCTCTCAGACAAGAACTTTCCTTTTTCAAATAGAATATGTCATGCAAATGTTTGGCTTCTGTGATTACCAGCACATGAGAAATGGGAATAATGAGTTAGAGGTAATTAATGGCCATATACATGGGCACAGGAAAGCTGGTATCCCAGCCATTTTTACAAGGTGATGTGTGGATGGACAAGGGCCATTAGCACAGAAGATAGCCTTCCAGGGAGAGACTGCCTCACTGAGAGTGAGATTACCTCACATGACACCAGGCACAGAGGCTTCTAGGGAAAGCTAGTTATTGTATGGCCTTGAACTGAAAAGAAATGCAGCAACCTAATAAAAAGCATTGTTGCTATGTCATATAATTAAACACTGCTTGCACATTCAACAGGGATAGTTAGGGCATGTGAGGCACATAAGAAATCTCCCACAGCGAACCAGGAGTTTTGACCCTTACAAGGGGACCAGGAGAAAGTGAAAAAAATTAAAATATGCTTTCCCATGTATTTGCTCCCTTTACAAGAGGAAAAGAAGAATGTCTGTGGTGAGTGCTTTGGCGGCATTGTTGAAAAACGGTTCCTCCTTGCATGAAGGTTACCTCTGTGGGGCTGCCAAGGTCAGTGCCCAGGCAGTTATTGGCCAAATAAATGCCAGTGGCAGTTCTCAGCTGAGGCAGCGTGGATGCAAGCTGCACTCTCCCCTCCTCCTGGAGCTCCCTTCTTTGCTCCTTTGTGCCAGAGCTGTCACTTTTCCCATGCCGGGCCCTCCCTTCTCATTGGTGAGAGTCTCCCCTTATATAGGAGCTGAATGTTCTGTTGTTTGCCAGGAAGCTGAACGTGCTGAATGCTGATTTGGGGAAGTTGCACAAGGAAGGCAAGCAACAATCTCCAGCTGATCTACTTTAAAAGTGACCGTACAAAGCACCAGGTAATCAACCTGACCCATGGTATACATATGCCTTCTTGACATGGGTAATAGTGCATAGCCTCTACATGATATATGTGATATAGTTATGTGTGTGGAAACAATTTTGTATAGATATGTATATGCATATATTAATATGCACATATATTGATATGCATAAATGCATAGGATATATTAACTATTCCAAGAGTATATATATATGTATATATATATATTATATGCACACACATAAAGACACACACATCACACACAGATTTTCCCTTAATATATAAACATGCACATATATGAATATGCTTTAGCTTCCATTTTTGTTGATATTTCAAAAGTCCTTATCTCAGGACTTATTTTCTCTCATTTTGAAAGAATAACATGAAAACCAAGCACAGATGAACTGCTCCATTTCCTTGATCTCTTCTGTAGTAGGCTCACACGCCTGACGTCCTCTCTAGGACCTGATACAGAGGACATGTGTACTCAATTTCTACTTTGACATACAAGATGATAGGAACCGTTTGAAAGCATATTAAGTGTTCATCAAGACCTTTGCTTTGTACACAAGGTAGCTCTATAGTCAGATATTAATATTCCCCTCAGTTTTCTTTCAGAAGTCAAATTTTAAGAAGTCAAATTGACCTTCTGTGCATAAATACACGATGAAATTCAAAATTTAGGTAATAACTTGTAGCAAAAATGGCCCTTTATTATCCTTAATAAAAATTCTCCATCTAACATTGTGCTAATATATAAATTATGTCTTAATTCCTTCCTCACTGATGCCACAGACCTTCTTAGTGATTCATCAACAAAATAATCACTAAAGCTGTTTTATCTATTATGTGCTTTTACACTTTGACAGTTCCAAAAAGCTCAAAGTTGACTTCATAAAAAGGATGGCTCCTTGGCCTGGAGAGGGAGGGAGTGGGGGTATGGGTGGAGGGAAGGAGGGGAGGAGATGGAAATTTTTAATTAAAAATAATAAAATTTAAAAAAAAGAAAAAATGTATTTGTTGAAAAAGTAAAACAAAACGAACAAACAAAAAACAAGCTGATAATAAACTGAAAATTGAAACTTGGACAAGTTTTGAGAGCTAAAACCACCACGTGAGTAATGTGATCACTCAGTTAACATTGTTCATATGTTCTTATTTATTTTTCAACCGATTTCACTAATGAAATCATTTAGAGGTCATGAACATTTTCAGTCTGGTATGAAGTTGTAGGACTCAGAATCTGCACTGGAAATACAGACTCAGTGTAAGTCTGTCTGTTCACTTCAGCCCAGATAGCCAAACAACTCAGCGCCACTTGGCACTTGGCTAGCAACTTTGGCAGAGATTTTTAAGACTGAATGGAGATGAATTCCCAATGTTTAGTTGGGAGCTTTTTCCAGAAAGAGAATGGAACGCAAGAAAAAATAACCACTGCATAAGGAAATTTAGTACTATAAGCTTCTCCCTGTCAGGAGGAAACTACAGGAAATTGGTTTTTAGCAGACATGTGATTATGTCGTTTGACTTAACTGAAAGCCTAGGAGGGGTGTCAATCAAAATACCTCAATGTAAATTTAGCAGATGACTTTTCTATGAATAAAGATTGTTTGTGTTGGGTACATTAGGAGTTCTGCAAATGTTTCAAGATGGCTAAGTTCATTTTCTCAATTTTCTTTGGTCTCGATATAAATGTCCATTTTTAATAGATCTAAGTTGAAAATTACATTGACATTTGGTGGCATTTGATTCTTATGTCATGGATTGTAACTGTTATTGAGGGATAAAATACCCCTGGGTGTGGCGGCACACACTTTTAATCACAGCACTTGTAAGTCAGAAGTAAGGGGATCCCTGAGTTCAAGGTCAGCCTGGTCTACTAAAGACTGATTAGATGAATGTTTATACTTGCCTTATATGCAAGTAAAATGTAGCCAATGATCAGCTTAGCTCAGATCTGAAAGATGTACGCAGTGCTTTTTCCACTCACCAGTTCCAGGCCTAGACTGTAGCATAGCTTTATAGTAGGAGTTGCTGTAGTCATCCTACAGATAAGAACACTGAAGCCAGAGGTGTCAATTAATCTGCCTGGATCCATAGAGCTTGCAAGAGAGAAGGCCTGTCTCTGCCTCTCAAGGACCTCCTACTTTTATCATGTAGCTGCACACCCTCTCAGCGCATGAATTATGTACACCCGAGCCAGATGGCACATATGGTCTGAATTTGCAAAACATTTCATCTATGTGGGGAAAAGTGTGAACAGGAAGAGGAGGACATGATTCACCTTTCGCTATAAACATGTTGATTGCGGTAGATGTGCCCTTTCCCCCAAATATAGAACAAGAGCTTTGATGGAAATACTTAGTTCAGATAAACATGGCTTTTTAACCTACTAGCAAGCTTAAGAATGAAGGGAACATAGCAAAGTTCCAAAGTACGGATTTACCAATAAGAGATTCACTTTTAAAAAAATCCTCACTCTTATGAAAGATTTGGAAAATATGCACTTTCCTCTAAAAGACTTCTAAAATATTTACATTTCAGCTACAAAGTCTAATGAGATAATTTCATGTAAATGTGCTTTTGTTTTTCCTCTGACAGTTCCTACCAAAATTGACCGTGAAATGCAAGCAATTTTCCATTCAGGGAGGGAGTCCTCCCCACTGTGTGTTTGGGGCTAACAAAGAGAAGTAGTTTCAGGCCGACACTCCATTGGAAATGTTTTGATGATCATTTCAAAAAATCATTTGCTCTTTGGCGAGCAACTATACCTATATAATAAAGTAACAGCTGGTCAGTGCATGGCACAATAAAATCACACATTCTGCCACCAGCTAACAGATTGTAATTTAGGTACTAAACTAAGATACTTTGCATTTACTAATTTTTCAATGCCAGGAGAACAAACATCACATTTTTTTTGGTAATGATTATAGCAAATGTTCTTTCAAATCAAATAAGATTAAGATTGACATGTAGTTCAATATAGCCACATGATGGTCAAATTAAATCTCAAGTTCCTTCTGAATTCTAAATTGCTTTCAGTACTTCCGTGGAAGTTGTCACCATCCTCCACCTACTCCTTCTTCGGTGTCTATAATATACAAACCGAGTCGTCACATAATGTTAATTGCCTATACTCTGGAAGAATTAATACAAGAACCACTCTAAACCACCCAATACAAATACATACTAATTCAGTAGAGACTAAAACAAATATGGAAAACCCAACTCACAGGGAAAGACTTAAATTGTGTTAAATATATAAAGCAGAGTATCAGCTCACACACCCCATAACATTAAACACTTAGTTTCTTGACCAAGAGGCCTGTTGATTTCTAGAGCTTTCTACACATACATTTTTATAATCTAGCATCTAAAATACATCAAGCCACTAGTGCATTAAAATTTAACCTACTCTGTCATTCTCTGATTTTGGCTTTGGCTTTCTTTCTTTTCTTTTTTTTTCCTTATTTTAGGGTGTTTGCTCCAGAAACCTGACCAAACCTGACTAAGGGTTGGATGAAGTGTCCTGGCTGTCCAGTTCTGTGGAAACAAAAAAAACAA
Source organism: Arvicola amphibius (assembly GCF_903992535.2). NCBI lineage: Eukaryota > Metazoa > Chordata > Mammalia > Rodentia > Cricetidae > Arvicola > Arvicola amphibius. The sequence goes on from NC_052048.2 coordinate 170,315,288, forward strand.
GCTTGGTATTCAGTACTGCTCATTACCTTCTCTGCTATGCCTTTACTATTCAGTACAGCTCATTACCTTCTCTGCTATGCCTTTACCCTTTATTGATAACAGTGACTTATTAAAGACCTGTGTTTGCTTAAGGATTGGACTTTAGATACGCCTACTTCAGAATTCAGGGCAATTCTGGGTAGAGTATGTGCATGCATTGGTAAGAAAAGGCAAATGGAGGCTCCGTTCACATGAGTAGCAAAGGCAAGGATAAAGTACCACAGGGAAGACTCCCATCCTGTCTGTAACTCCCCCGGAAGTTGAAAATGGACTTGGAGGACTTGTGTTTCCTGTTCTGTAGTCTGTCTTTCTGTGTGTTCACCGTTTTTATCAAGTTATGTCATCTAGTAACTAAGGGAAACTAACCTAGAGGTGGAGGAGAGTTGTCCTTTGGCTTTGAGAACAAGACGTTTCAGACCAGGGTCTAGAAAGTTCAGTTGCTTTTGGCTTGTGGTGCAATAGCATACCACAGTAGTAAGCAAAATCTCTTCACTTGACAGCAGCCAGGAAGCAAAGACTGGGCAGGAAGAGATGAAGCGGCAGACGTTTCTTCAAAGGCACTTGACCTAACTTCCTTCCTCAAGTCACTACCTCCTTGAGACTCAGCATCCCTGTAGCACAGTGGGTTGAGAACCAAGCCTTCATTACTGGGCCTTTAAGGAATATTTCTCTAAACCATAGAACAAATCATTGGTCTCAAGGGTTACAGGTTCATTTCTCTGTGGCAGGAAGGAAATTTAGGAAGAAGGCTTTAATCTGTGATGTGAAGTGCAGTTATTGCTTGCTATTTTGTCTATTCACATTTTCACTATGATAATGGTCTTCTTTTACATGGAAAAAATGCTTTTAGTTAGTTCCAAAATGTGTGTTCTGGGGTCTAATATTCAGGGGAAATGCCTAAGTTTTCTATTATTAAAACATTTCCTATAGATTTTAGGGAATGCTGATGGTTACATTTTAATAAATGTTTAAATATCAAATTTACTTACATTTTGTCAAATGTAAGTTATGGATTAAAACTTTCATTTAGTTTAAGTGATCCTCCAGCTGTCCCAACATCTTTTGAACAGTAAATCATCTTTTAAATAAAACATTTGAGATTTTATATTTATTGTATAGCAAGTTTTCATTGAAATTATGTTATCCCTAGAACTTTCCAGCTTCCTGCAATTGCTGGAACAAGTTATTCGTTAGTACCATGTTTATAAGTTATTTTAGCTTTTGATTATTTATTTCTTGTTTTATTTTATTGGTATTAGTGTTTTACCTGCATGTACATAAGTGTACCATGTGCATGCCTAGTCCCCAAGAGGCGAGAAGGCATCAGATCCCCTGTTCTAGACTCAGGGGGCCATCATGTGTGTGTATGGGGGAGGAAAGAACCCTGGTTTTCTGTAAGAGCAATAAATGTTCTTAACTCTTAAACCATAATACTTTCAGCCCCAACCTATTTTTATTTGTAAGTATGTATATAGATAACTTTTCCTAATTAATAACTTTTTTTTCTCATTTTTTTATTAAAAACTTCCATCTCTTCCCCTTCTCCTCCCCCTTCCCTCCCCTCCCTTCCACCCATACCCCCACTCCCTCCCTCTCCAAGACAAAGAGCCATCAGGGTTCCCTTCACTATGTTAAGTCCAAGGTCCTCCCAGCTCCCCCTAAGTCCAGAAAGGTGAGCAACCAAACTGACAAGGCTCACAGTGAGCCCGTCCATGCTGTAGAGTTCAAGCTCATTGCCATTGTCCTGGGTTTCTCAGTCCTCCTCCACCGTCAGCCACATTCAGAGAGTCCGGTTTGGTCCCCTGTTCCATCAGTCCCATTCCAACTGGACTTGGTGGTCTCCCGTTAGATCTGTCCCACCGTCTCAATGGGTAAACGCACTCCTCACGGTCCTGACTTCCTTGCTCATGATCTCCATCTTTTTGCTCCTCATCAGGACCTTGGGATCTCAGTCCGGTGCTCCTATGTGGGGCTCTGTCATTTTCTCCATCTAACGCCAGGTGAAGGTTCTATGGTGATATGCAAGATATTCATGAGTATGACAATAGGATCTGGACATTTCTGGCACCCTCTCCTCAGCTGCCCAAGGAACTAGCTGGGGGCGTCTTCCTGGACACCTGCGAACCCCTCTAGAGTCAAGTCTCTGCCAACCCTAGAATGACTCTCTTAACTAAGATATATAATTCCTTGTTCCCATATCCACCCTTCCTATATCCCAACCATCCTATTCCCCCAAGCTCTTCCCATCCTCCACTTCACACTTTTCTCTCCCCATCCCCCCATCCCCCTATCACACCCCACCCCCATGTTCCCATTTTTTGTCCGGCAATCTTGTCTACTTCCAGTATCCAGGAGGATAACTATATGTTTTTCTTTGGATTCACCTTCTTATATAGCTTCTCTAGGATTTTTTTTTTTACGAATTATAGGCTCGATGTCCTTTAATTATGGCTAGAAACCAATTATGAGTGAGTACATCCCATGTTCATCTTTTTGGGCCTGGGTTACCTCACTCAGGATGGTGTTTTCTATTTCCATCCATTTGCCTGCAAAATTCAAGATGTCATTGTTTTTTACCGCCGAGTAGTACTCTAATATGTATATATTCCACACTTTCTTCATCCATTCTTCCACTGAAGGGCATCATTCAATCTGTTCTCTAAGCCATTCGAGTTTATTCTGAATATTATTTTCATTTTTGGAAATACCTCGACTGTGTTCAAATTCCTGCTTTATTTTATAATGCCTTGGTCTTTCCACCTCTTTGTTTTGTTTCTGTCATTTTTTACCACTTTATTTCATTTTAAGAAAATGTTATTGAGCATTTGTTTATATATATATAAATCCACAAATAGTAAGATTCTCCTGAAATATTTCTGCATTTCCAGTATAGCACATTCTACCTTTCAATTATTTAAGAAAACAAGAGAGGGTGAATTCAGTATTAACTGAGGAATTGTCACTGCTACTAGAGGAATAAAAGCTATTATTATTTAGAGTTGTGATAAGATTTGTATTAGAAAATTGAACTTCTTTATAACGATGCTTTATTTATTCATCAGTCCAATACCAAAAATAACTTTCACCTGTATTTCTTGGCCAATTTTTCAAGGTGGGACCATTAGCAGGCTGGCTAGTCTTGTGCCAACTTGACACAGCTGAAGTCATCTGATGGGAGGGAACCTGAACTGAGAAACAACCTCCATAAGAGCTGGATATAGGCGAATTTGTAGGACATGTCTTTAATTGGTGATAGGGAAGTATGCAGCCCATTGTAGGCATGCTACTCACAGGCTGTTGTGTGAAAGCAGGCTGAGCAAACCATAAGGAGCAAGCCAGTAAGTAGCACTCCTTTGTGGCCTCTATATCATCTCCTGCCTCCAGGTTGCTACCCCATAATGTGGAATGTCCTGTACATGGCGAATATGCTTTGGCCTATAACAGGATAGAATGTAGTCAAGTGGGAAAGCTGACTGAATACAGGGAGAAATGAGGCAGAAAGGACAGGAATGCCAGCGGCCACGGGAGAAGCAAGATGTGTGGTAACAAGCCATGAGCCCCATGGTAAAATACAGAATAAAAATGGGTTAATTCAAGTTGTAAAAGCTAGTTAATAATAAGCCTGAGCTAAAATATAAAACAGTTTATAATTGATATTAAGCCTCAGAGTGATTATTTGGGACTGATGGGCGGAAGAGAAACCTCCAGATACAACTCTTTTTGAGTTCCTGCCCTGACTGCCACTGATGACAAACTGTCATATAGAAGAGCGACTGAAATAAGCCATTTCCTCCCCCAAGCTGCTTTTATTCATAGTGTCTCATCATAAAATAACTAAGAATAAGAAATACTAACTAAGACCTTGAGTTATTGAATTTTCATTGACCACACTGGAAGCTGTGCAGTTGTAATTTGTTCCTGTAATGACTTTATCTTTGCTCTAGTGTTTCTGATACTCATTTTCCGAGGATACACTGCTTCAGATATTAAGTGCAGCCCGAAATACCTTAGGAGAGAGGAAGTCTTTTGCTTTATCCATGTTTTCATATGATAATATAGAAAGTGTTTCTTCATTCAAATCATAAATAGTTACTTATTTCACCTTGAATTTAAAAAAAAATTTAAGTCTCCATGACCAAGAAACTATAAAAACTTTTAGTTTCTAAATCCTTGAGGTTTCAAATTGCTTGTCCATTCAAGCTTCAGTTTCTGCTCCACTTCCAAGACTTGTTGAATGAGTTCCATTATATTTGTATTGGTGCCCCTGGTAATTAAATATAGGGTTGTATTTATCACTTCATCCCTAATTGATGTGAGCTGCTTAAAATCCACATCACCCTTTTAATTTGCCTTCCCATTAGTTCTCTTGAGGAACAATCTTTTATTTTACCCGTCCCAGGATTGTCTTTTAGTAATCAATGGCATCGCCTTCCTACAAGAACAGTTAAGTTCAAATTCCTGTGTCCATCAAGTCTGTTTCATGAGAGATCAGTGCTGCAGATTTGTGTTGCCCTGTAATGTAACCATCAGTCATGTGTGGACCTGTAAAATCAAAGTTAAACACCAATGAGTTCAACTCAAGCTTTGTTGTTCAGATATGCTGAAGTCATTTTAAGTATTTAAAAGCAGTGTTGGTGGTGGTTACCATATGGGACCTGCAGATATTTTCATAACGATTGGGATCTTATTGGAAAGGGCTGCTGCGGACAATAATGAACTTATTATACTGGAGACCTCCAGCATAACTCTCACAGGGCAAATTTTAGCAAAGGACCCTACACAAAAGTTCTCTGCCTGAGTATCACAATCAGGTTGTCTTCTATTTATACAAATGACCTCTTCAATTTCATTAACTCTAAGTAGAAAAGCCACAATGCAGCATGGAACCTGTGCCTCTCATCCCACTGCATTTCCATAACAAAATCAGACCCCACAGTGCACAGAATCAAATGGGACCACCCAAAATCTTAGCAGTGGTCCTCTATAAATCAACACTGAGCTACAGAGAATTTGAAAGGGGCCTGTCCCTCTGCCTATTGGAAGTCCAATTACAGTCATCAGATGTTCGGTAGTCATTCAAAATAAAACTATGGAAAACCTTTTACAAAACTGTACTCATGGTTCTGTTCATATTCCAGGGTCTCTGGAACATTTTCCTTTGGTTGTTCTTCAGTACTGACTAATGTCTTGTTAACAACTCTGTCTCTATAAACAAGTTCAAAATAAAAAAAAATGTCTTTGCAAGGTCAATGGACAAATGTATCTCAAAATCTTTCAAACCTGGAATATCATTTTTAAGTTCTCTGCTTGGTGTCATCAATTTTAATAATTTCTGTTTGGCCTGGATCTTTTTGGGGAGTAGCCATCACCTGCTTTTCTGGAGTATGGGAAGGATTCAGCTATAACATGAGTTTAATATCTACTTCCAATGTTATAACCCAACATTTTCAAGTATGAACATTCTTTCTTTCTCTGTGTGTATTGCATTAGCACATTCTTTATAAGCCGTTTCATACTGTGCTACCCCAATAGTGCCAATTCCAAATAGGAAAATAGGACTTTCTTGATCTCAGTAGTACTTGCCTCATTCTCGAGTCACACACACACACACACACACACACACACACACACGCATGCATGCACGCATGCACACACACACAGAGACATGCATGCACACACTCACCATTTCTTCTCATCTATCTACAGACTCACAAGCTACATCGCTTTTCTGTACTCTACATTACAGTGAAAACTTTAAGAGTCTTATATTTATACGATGATAACAAAATATTTTGAATACAAATTTTGTGTTCAGAAGCATAAAACTTGTCTAATTAGGCTAAACTGAAGTGTAATAACTTAATTTCTGATTTGATGCTATGTTTTGCATGATGACATAGAAGGTAAAAAAATTTAAATGACAATGATTTCCCAATCCACACAGAAGAATTGCCACATTCAGTGTGTTCTCCTGTTTCTCTCACAATCAAAGCGAATCAATATGATGCCATAACAGTCAGAAATCTTAGCGTGTGCTTCCAGTAACGGATGCCTCATTTTGTTCATCTCACTTGTAATTCTGCATAATTAAAACTGAGATAATAACAAATCCAAAAATAAATGAGTAACTTAACTTCGGGAACAGTTGGCATGGAAATAATACAATTTCTCTTGACATCAATTATTACATTAGTTCATCACATAGTTTAAAAATAAAGCATGACATGATAAACCCTTTATATTAACTGATATTTAAAATCTCATTATAGTTTTCCAAATAGGGAGTTAAATAAATTGAAAGGATACTGTCTGCTATTTAAAGATGAAACAGCCAATTTTCAAGAGACATATTATGAAAAAAATACACATGTCAATGATCTAAATCAAGGCGTGTAGTGCATTGCACTGAAAATGTCCCAAATAAATATTTTAAAAAAAACAGCTACTCTATAAAAATATAACTTTACCATAGGGGGTCTCCCACTATTATTTGTGTTAACTATAGTGACCTATAGCAGCTGTCCTTGTTAGGGTTTCTATTGTTGTGAAGAGGCACCATGTCCACAGCAACTCTTATGAAGAAAAACATTTAACTAGGGCTGGCTTACAGCTCAGAGGTTTAGTCCATTATCATCATGGAGGGAAGCAAGGCAGAAAGCAGGTAGGCATGGTGCAGGAGAAGTTCCATGAATTCTACACCTGGATTGGCAGGTATCAGGAAGAGAGGGTGACCCTGGTCTGGTCTAAGCATTTGAAAGCTTAAAGTCCACTCTTGGTGATATACTTTCTCCAATAAGGCCACGCCTACTCCAAAAAAGCCATATCTTCTAATAGTGCCACTCACTATGAGCCTATTGGGGTCATTTTCATTCAAACCATCACAGCAATCAAAATTTTTAATCATATCACCATTTTCTCTGTACATGTACAAACCACACATATTTCTTGTTTTGTAAGGATAATATATGCTAAAATATGGATTTATATTAGTTTATGATATTGCCGAAGATATATCCAAAAACATTATATATCTTTTGGGAGTGAGGATAAGTCCTATGTCTTTTCATACTTGTACATATAATACTTGTATTGTATAGTATTATTTTATGTTACAGTAATATTAAGCTTAAATAGTACCTGACTTCAACTTATTTAGAATTGGCTAAAGACATTATTTGAAACACAATCAGTATTGTGAAATTTAGATTAAAATCATTTTAACATTTATGCACCTTGTTCACCTATATTGTAGATCTCTGTCATTGTACTTTGGCACTCACCTGTCCTGAAGAGCAGATTGGAAAATTTCAGTATGTTAGCTAGAATACGAAAGAGTCAATGATTCACAAAAATGACAAATAGGGCATGATATCACTAAAGGTATAATAATCAGTAGTGTTTAATTGGATTTAGTGCCCACTTAAGATGAAGGAAATCAAGCCTAGTACTAGAAATGTAGTCAACTCTTGGCCAGTGAGGTCATAGATTTTAGAAAAGGATCTACAACTGCCACTAAACCAAAGTAATTCCTAACTGCATTGTAAATATTTATCCTTATACTCACAGAAGGAAGTATCTCACCCCTCACCCCTCATCAAAGTAGCTTTTTGTTGTTGTTGCTGGTTTGTCGTATTTTTTTTTTTTTTTTTGCCCCAGAGACAATTATGAAAAACAACCAAAACAACAACAACTGGTCAAAATACAAAGAATAAGTGACTTTGGGGAGCTCAGTCCCAGCTGATACAGCCACAACACCAGCCCTACATCTAAGGCTCAGAGAACATCAAAGAAGAGGAGGTAGAAAGATTGCACAAGCCGGAAGAACTTTGTTGTGAAATTGTGTCATCTAGGTATGACAGAAAAACTATTCCCATAAAATCTCAATGATATGGAAGACTAAATAAGACCTAAGCAATATCAATACTACTTGACATCCCAGTGTGGGTAGGCGAAATCTCACAGGGCCCTACTCCCAGATGAAGAACTATTGGCAATTGCTGGGAAGAAACCAACTGCAGAGAACAGGGAGAAATAGTCCTGTCCAGGAATAAGTTCCCTAATTGGTTAATCCAGTACTAAATGGCAAGCCCTAAAAAATAGACAGATAAGTAGCACAAAACAGTCTCAGCAGGTTGTATTTATGTATTTATTCATATAAATATGTGACAATAATAATTAAAAAAAGAGGTCCTGAGTTTGAGAGAGATAGGAGGGGCTGGAAGGGATGTAAGTTGTTAGAGTGAGGAGAGACAGAATGATGTGATTATATTTTAATCAAAAGTAAAATAAAAATTAAAAAAGTAGATAGTAAAAACTGGGTGGCATTGCCTGCGGGGAACTCTTGCCTCATAAAATATGTGAAAGTGTTAGCCTTGCTCCACCATGTTGCCTGGGAATTGAGTATGCTTTCAGACGGAGAGGAGATCGCATGCTTTTTAAATACCTGTGCGTTTTTAAATGGATAAGTATATTTTATTGGATTTGTATTATCATTTGAAATGCTGAAAGATTTATTTCCCCTTTTTACCCCTTATTCATATTTCTATTTATAATAAAGTAAAAGTTAATGTTATATCTGAAATATAATCTGTTTTTTTTTTTTCTTAAAAAGTAAAAGACTGTGGATCTTAGTAAAAAAACTCTAAGAGGGGCCAAGGGCAAAACATGATGAGAATATATCATGTGAAGAAATTTTAATTAAAAAATCCTCAGTTCCATAATAAATAGAAAGTGAATTTTAGCTGCCTCCAACAACCACTCACTCCTTTTAAAAATACATATTGAACAAAAACTTATGAACATCTCCCTACTGTGTTTACAAAGAACAAAAATGTGAAAGGCACAGCTGTCCATATGGTGCTTCATCTATAGTTCAGCTGGCTAGTCCTGATCAATATTCATGAAATGGAGCCATTGGGGTAAGGACAGACATCACTCACAATTCTTGCTACATATTCCTCCCACCTTCATGGTGTCCACTGCAATGTACAGAACACATGGATGATGAGTCCTTTCATCTGAGCTGACAGTGACTGTATGAACACTTCTGAGATTCACAGGCCTTGCTTTCTTGTTTGCTTTTGGTTCTACATCTTCATCCCAATGGTTAATTTGGGCTGGAGATTATACGAATGAGTCTATAATTGTCCCTACATGTGTTTCCATTGTTAACTATTACCTTAGATATTTCTCATGCTAAGTAATTTTATGAAAAAAGACTTAAAATGACTCAACAAGAATCTTTTTTTCTTTTTTTTCTTTTTTTCTCATTTTTTTATTAAAGATTTCCATCTCCTCCCCTCCTCGTCCCCCTTCCCTCCCCTCCCTTCCACCCATACCCCCACTCCCTCCCTCTCCAAGACAAAGAGCCATCAGGGTTCCCTTCACTATGTTAAGTCCAAGGTCCTCCCAACTCCCCCTAAGTCCAGGAAGGTGAGCAACCAAACTGACAAGGCTCACAGTGAGCCCGTCCATGCTGTAGAGTTCATGCTCATCGCCGTTGTCCTTGGTTTCTCAGTCCTCCTCCACCTTTGCTGGAGAGGTTGTGGAGTAAGGAGTACACTCATCCATTGCTGGTGGGAATGCAAACTTGTGCAACTGCTTTGGAAAGCAGTGTGGAGGTTTCTCAGAAAATTTGGGATCAACCTACCCCAGGACCCAGCAATCCCACTGTTGGGAATTTACCCAAGAGATGCCCAATCATATTACAAAAGCATTTGTTCAACTATGTTTATAGCAGCATTATTTGTAATAGCCAGAACCTGGAAACAACCTAGATGCCCTTCAGTGGAAGAATGGATGAAGAAAGTGTGGAATGTATACATATTAGAGTACTACTCGGTGGTAAAAAACAATGACATCTTGAATTTTGCAGGCAAATGGATGGAAATAGAAAACACCATCCTGAGTGAGGTAACCCAGGCCCAAAAAGATGAACATGGGATGTACTCACTCATAATTGGTTTCTAGCCATAAATAAAGGACATCGAGCCTATAATTCGAAAAAAAAAAATCCTAGAGAAGCTAAATAAGAAGGTGAATCCAAAGAAAAACATATAGTTATCCTCCTGGATATTGGAAGTAGACAAGATTGCCAGACAAAAAATGGGAACATGGGGGTGGGGTGTGATGGGGGGATGGGGGGATGGGGAGAGAAAAGTGTGAAGTGGTGGATGGGAAGAGCTTGGGGGAATAGGATGGTTGGGATATAGGAAGGGTGGATATGGGAACAAGGAATTATATATCTTAATTAAGGGAGTCATTCTAGGGTTGGCAGAGACTTGACTCTAGAGGGGTTCGCAGGTATCCAGGAAGACGCCCCCAGCTAGCTCCTTGGGCAGCTGAGGAGAGGGTGCCAGAAATGTCCAGATCCTATTGCCATACTCATGAATATCTTGCATATCACCATAGAACCTTCACCTGGCGTTGGATGGAGAAAATGACAGAGCCCCACATAGGAGCACCGGACTGAGCTCCCAATGTCCTGATGAGGAGCAAAAGGGGGGAGATCATGAGCAAGGAAGTCAAACCGTGAGGGGTGCGTTCACCCATTGAGACAGTGGGACAGATCTAACGGGAGACCACCAAGTCCAGTTGGAATGGGACTGATGGAACAGGGGACCAAACCGGACTCTCAACAAGAATCTTTATATGAATAAAGAAAAAGAATATTTTCGGGGGATTTAAAACCCATTGAAATACAGAAGTGCTCTTTAGGTGGATTCTGATGTTTGTCTTTTCTAGTGAGAGCGCTCCTAGTCTTCAGACACTTTTGACTGAGGCACGGGATCTTAGGAGCACACACAGCCAACCCCACCCTTAAGCTGTGCTCCCAATGGTTGGGTAGGAGGCACAGCACATTCCTGGGCTTTTTCTTCCTTGCTGGCTGGCCCGACAGGTGGTTTAGTCACTTTGATATAAGTTCATGTCTCATTTGGGAAAAGGGAAACCTCAATCAAGACATGCCCCACCACGTTGGCCTATGGATGTTTTTTTGATTCAGGAATGAAATTGGAATGCCAAGTCTACTAGGAGTGGTACCAACCCTGAGCTGGTCATCCTAGGTGCTATAACAAAGCAAACTTTGCAAACCATGAGAAACAAACAGTAAGCACAATTTCCTCATGGATTCTGCTTCAGTACTTACATCCAGCCTCCTGCCTTGACCTCCCTCAGTAATGGACTATTGCCTAGAATCATAAGCTGAAATAAACTCGTTCTCCCCAAGTTGCTTTTGGTTATGTTGTTTTACGGGAGCAGTAGAACCCAAAGACAATGGCCAAGCTATACAAATCCCTATTGTTTTAAATTACTGTGCCAAAATCTACTGAAAAATTTGACATTCAATGGTTGAATGTAAATTTTGCTTTTATTTTTTATTTTACATTAAAAGCTTATATTTTAGTGACAGTGTCTTTCCTTCTTAAGATTTACATATAAGCCAGGTTGAAATTCCATTCTCCAACTTCAGAGGGAGGAGAGATCCCCAAATCTCCACCTCTTCGATTAATATCATCCTATAGGAAGATATCTTAATTTAGAAACCTTTGGAGAAAATTAGAACAGAAACAATTGCTCCCTAGTTTCAAAAGATAATTTAAATTTCTACAGTTTGTATCTATATCCAGTTGTCTGCTCTCCACATACAAATGACATTTTTCAGACATCTTCTCACAACAAAACCCCATAAAACCCAGCATAAAATATTTCTTAAAGCACAGCATGGCCTTCAGCTTATAATCTTATTTCGATTCATTTACCACAAGGAGAAAAATACTTTTAAAGATATCTTTATGCATGTGGATCTCTACTGGAATATTATTTATAGTAGAGTAAAACTTGGAAACATGATTTGTAATTCTGAAAATGTGTATATACTCTAGAAAAGGGTGGAAAGGGGGGGATAGTAAAATATACCACAATGTTTCATTTTCCTTGTTAATCAGTGCTTTGTTGGTTTTACCACTATCTTCGTGGCAATTTTAGTTTATAAACTGTTTTTATAATGAAGAGAAATGGATGGAATAAAAGCATACACCTTATCTTGCTTTTGTTTAAAAAGGAATTAGCCACAATAAATACCGGGACGACTGAACAGAGAGCAGCCTTGCAAGGGCAAAAGAGCTGTCCTGGAAAGTGGTACTAATACCTGTGGTGGGCTTTTTAGCTTTCAGGGTGATGGGATGTACCAACCTTATCCCAACTGCACATTGCCACAGCATCATACTATATACCACAAACTCAGGGAACTTCCAAATGACAAAAAGTACCCAGGTTCTCTCAAATTCTAAACCAGACAGAAGTCCTTAAGTAAAAATAATAGCTATAGGTAGGCATCAAATTACATAAAACTCTGGTTTAAATATGATCATACATATACAGACACAGGAGTATGTTTTCATGAGTATCCACAGACTAAAGGCAAAAAGAAATATGTCAAATATAATATTTATTATCAAAGGATATTATCATCTACAGGTGACTTTTATAATTTTTTAATGCTTATTATCTTTTAAATAGAAAAATATTGTTTTTAATTCTAACCTGAAGAGTACATTTTAAAAGTATAATTTAATCAAGGATTACAAGATCGAATCAGTACATTTTATTTACAAAGAACAGAACTTTTATATCTAGCTTACTTTTTATGGGGGGAGGGGATGATATGCAGTGCCTGCCTCAAGACATAGCTGTCCTGCTGGAAACTGTGTGATGTCTTGTAGCTGCTCATTACTGAACAATGTTTCTCTAGGGTAAGGAATGAAGCCACTGGTTACTGAATACTTGATAAAATACCCTGTAAGACTGTGTCATCCACTCCTCTATAGAAAGCAATACACGCTCATATTACTGGCTTCTGATGACATGTCAAAATTTATAAAAGATACAAACATTCAGTGCCAAAAAATTATTAGTCTTCATTCTACCAGTGAACCAACTCAAAATTAGGGAAGTGACCCTAATGACTAGCAAATAACAGAGTCAAAGTCTAACTAGGTCTCTGCATGTCAAAGCCCACATAATGAAGCTGTGGCTGTAACATCCTAGCAGCTGCCCTTGAAGGAAAAAGATGAATTGATACCACTCTGCACCCTGTGTTCATTCCTCCATTATCTTCAGTGTGAATGGCTCAATTACAGGTGAAGGCAGTAGCGCTTCTCAGTAGGTTTCTTCCCTGACTGGCTGGCCACAAAATTTAGATAGACATCATCACCTCAAAGACTGACATTTCACCTTGTCAAATGACCACCTAATATAACTGAAAATATCCATAGTGGTACAGCAGAGCTTCACGGTATCTTATGTTGCTATGGTCTTATTAGATTTTAGAAATTAAATGTTATCCAACTTTAAGTTCTGTATAAAATGATAATATAAATATTGATGGTAGACATGTGTGAGACATGATTGGCAGGAAACCTCTCTTCTGCCAGCATCATACCCTCTGAGAGACTAGCAGTGGTGATGAAAATCAACTCTCAGTGCTAAATAAAAGCAGAGTTCTCGGTGTTACTTGTTTCTAATCATGTATGTGTGACGGTGTGCATGTGTTCATGCTCACGTGTGGCTTATATGTATTCATGCACAAGCGAGAGGATAATGCTATGTGTCTTCCTCTGTTGCCACCATGTTAAGGTGACCAGAACAGTGAGTTTCTGGGATTCACCTGCCTCTGGCCCTCAGTGCTGGGGTGGCCCTCTGTACTGATGGTCATAGCTTGCTTTTAAGCTGGTGCTTGGGATTGGGGATTTTAATTCAGTTCCGCTTGGTTGTATAGTACTCTTAGCTACTGAATCATTTCCCTAGCTTAGAGTTGTTTTAGGTAATCACATCACCGAGGAAAATCTAACAGTGTATAAGTTAGAAGATAGGAAAACAGCAGTAAGCCCTCATGCAAAACTTAATAGAACAAAAAGTCTTTTTTTCTGTCATATAGAAAAATATAGTTGTATTTGAACTTATTTCAGAAAGATGAAAGAAATGAAGGCTAGGAATGAAATGTTCATGACTGTGAATGTCGTTCTAACACACAATTCAAATAGGATGAGGGCATTAGAAAATGAAGGGGTGTTACAGGCTTGCATATCATTAACAGGTAAATTTGTCTGTTTATAATATTTATAATGTATGTGTGTGATGTCAAGTTGTTAGAACTAGTTGTTTTCTGTTTTATATAATAATGACCAACAAACAAGATATGTTAAACAACCATTTTCAGATGGAATTCAAAGCCCGTTTCACAGGAGAAAACACATGCCAGGTACTACAAATCTGGCCCATGGTTGGGAAATTCACAAGTCCCAGGGCTGAACTTACCACTATTACTCTGAATATTACATGAATATATTAAACTATCCTCTAGATATCTATCCTTATACTCATACATTAACGCAGCTATCCTAAGCAGGAAGTTTCTTTGTGCAGTGGACTTACAACTTATCAAAGTACATCGAATGTGTGCCAGGTGAATGTTCAGCCACAAATAAGACATCTTTCTCACACACATCCCAAAGCTCAGTGACCATTGTGGAAGAGGGTGGCAAGATTGTAAGAGTCAAAGGTCGGGGAAGACAGGAGCAAACCAGTGTCTTCTGAATACAACAGAACTGCTGTATTCATGAACTTATATGAACTGTATCTACCTGCATTAGATCTGCACAAAATCAGCACAATCAGCATTCTATCTTGGAAAGATGGGTGTTCACAAATCCCTATGCTTGAGAGCTACCGACTCTTGATGGCATCTGGAGGGAGAGACAAGTTTCCTCAAGGGTGTGGTTCCTGCTGGGTTGACTCTTCTCAAGCAGATGACTCCACACTCATGCGTATAAAAAAAAAAAAACACAAGTTGGACTTGGTAGGTAGTTAAAATAAATAAACACATAAAGTTGGGAGGGGTGGGAAAGGATGGGATGGATCTAAAATGAATTAGGAAGAAGTAGTGGGAGGTGAATGTAACCGCAGTGTATTAAATAAAATTAATGGATAATAAAACATCATATTAAAAACTAGTTGTTTAAAACCATTGAACACATAAAGATTAAGAAGGGAAAGCTGAAATTCTTCTAACCATAATAACTGTGCTTTATGTGATTGATGGTCTAATACATTGTTCTGCAAGTTCCAATTGAATACCTCCATTCTTTATCACATGGCACCACATGCTAGGAAATATACCAAGCAGTGTGTTCACCAGAAGAGCTATGCCCTCTTAAATCTGAATAATTAGAACCTTAAGACATGCACCCATTTCCAAGAGGAAAACAAAATAAATCTGTTTCTTAATTTACAGTTGGGAACAGGGATACAGGTAATGAAAAGGCAAAGGCTTAGGAGTCGGACAGACAAGGTGGCGATTCTCAGTTCTTTGCTTCCTCGGAGCAACTTTCCAGTACAGCATACAGTAGGGCAAGGGATAGAATTTTCCTTGTTATAGCAGGCTTGTAGCTAAAGGTCAATGATCAAAATTAAATGTTTCATTCTAAAGAGGTCTCCTCACACCTCTTTGCAATATTGAATGGAACTTTTAAAATTGCTTTATTGTATTGTGTTTGTGTGGAGGGAAGAGCGCTACTGGCAGGAGTGGACTCTCTCCACCACATGGATCTGGAGGTTGGACTCTATTCTTTGGTTGGGGTGGCAGGTACTTTTACCTCCTAAGCCACCATTAGTTCCTGCATCAGCCCTTCCTAAGTGTCCATAGAAACAGTTCTAGAATTGCCAATTGAGGAAACGCAGTTGATATTCAGTTCTTTAGAGTAAAACGTGTGTTCTTAAAAAGCTTTCTTTCTCTGCTCATGTCTTTCCTTTTCAAAGAAGTGACCAGTACAGAGAACAGGATTCTAATTCACTCATCCATTAGAGCATGTTTGCTATCTCAGTTAAAGGCACTGAACATGGTAGATTGAACATAACACACATGCACTCCTTAGAGAATCCTTAGAGATCCTGAGTTAGCCTGATCCTAACTGGTATCAGAGAAAGCCAATGAGCAGCTTGGTTGGTGGGGCAGAGCCTGGAAAGTGCTGTGGTTGCTTGAGGAACCAAGTGTTTTTGGAAGTATGGGAAAACAGGAGTTTTTAAAGCAACAGCTTATTGGTAAAGCTAAGAACCCAATTTTTAAATGGCATAAGGATATGAATAGATAAATCTTCAAAGAAAATATGCAAATGGAAAAAGCATATGAAAAAGATAGCCAGTATCATTAAACACAGAAAAAATAAAAATCAAAATTCCTTAACTTTTGTACTTTAAAACTTTGGGAGCTGGGGAGGACAGCTCAGGATGTGGGTACATGCCTAGCAAGCACAAGACTGTGGGTTTAATCACCAGCATAAAAAATTAATAGTATACAAAGAACGAAATGCAATATGGCATCCACCCAACATAGTGTGGGTGAAACTTGAAACATTATATTAAGTGATGTAAGTTGGTCACTGACAAATACTACCCAATTCCATCAATATGAAGTTTCTAGGACAATTAAATGAAATTGTGGTTGTGGGGATAAAATTCGTCATTTTGTCATAATGGAAGGAAAACAAGTAAGTTCCAGTATCTGTAATTCACCTTATGGCTAAAATCTACTATATCTTTTTTGTAAACTTAAAACTACAGTAGGGGAGAGCTCATGTTAAGTGTTCTAACCATGTGAAATAAAATTAAAATGGAAGACACAACAGATGGGTTCAAGCCTGTTTAAGAAGAAGCTAGACCTCTATTGATATAAATTTAATGATATAAATTTAATGAAGCTAAACCTCTAGATATTTTCCCCAAATTCTGCCAGATGACTACTTATTCCCCAACCCAGCTGAGAGGAAAAGTCTCACCCCATTAGAACAGTAATATATACACTTCACTCGTGCACGTAGAATAGGACACTATTTTTAAAGTCCATGGAGAACAGAGGAGCTCTTAAGAGTTAGAATTCTGGTAAGAAGATCCTAATAGGAGTGTGGCAACACAGTTGAGAAAAGCTGTCTTGGGTTTTACTGCTGGGAAGAGACACCATGACCATGGCAACTCCTGTAAAGGAAAACATTTCATTGGGGCTGGTTTATAGCTTCAGGGGGTTAGTCCATTATGGTCATGACAGGAGGCATGCAAGCAGACATGGTGCTGGAGAAGGAGCTGAGAGTTCTACACCTTGATCCTTAGGCAGCAGGAAGAAAATTGAGGAATACTTCTTTCAACAATGCCACAACTATTCCAACAAAGGCCACACCTCCCAATAGTACAGCTTCCCATGGACCTATGTGGGCCATTTTTATCCAAACCATAACAAAAGTCTTCCAGAAAACAAGAGAAAAAAAATGGATAAGAAAAAAAGAAAAACAAATCAGAAGATCACAGCAGCCCAATATTCAGAGACTCAGAATACAGTGGAAATGGAAATGAAAAACAAGAAACCATCAAAGAAATATTTAAAAGTATTTTACAGACTAAAAAGGCACAGACGAGAAGATTTCAGTGAAAGAAAGGAGGAAGAGAGAGAAGAAAGAGAGAGGGGTATTAGGAACTCCACTGGCTCTTCCAAGTCTCACTGACAGACTTGACAACCACAACAGCTCGTGAATGAAAGGTAATTTTCCAATTCTAAAATCAAGGCCAACCCCAAACAATCCAACACCAAGGCAGTGACACTTTCTATTCTGGCTTTGGTTTGAGGCTCTCGTGATAAGAGCTTTCCATCCTCCCATCATAGTCTCCCAGCTCCAGGGCTGTACCACTGTGCTGGGCTTAGACATGTTAGGAATAGAGAAAGTAATCAAACATTGAAGCGGGAAGAAGAGATGCTGTCCCTTGTAGCGGCGTTAGGAGACAATTCATATCTTTGTCTTTTTTAGCTGTGGGCGCCCTTACTTCACATCACATGACCAATCTGACTCATTCTTCTAAATCCCTCTGTCACCTTTAAGATACTTATGATTATACAAGCCCACTCAAATAACCAGGACAATTTACATAATTTCAGGATTTCAGGACACCTGGTCAGCAAACCTTAATTCCTCTTCAACCTTAACGTTTGCCAGATCACAGGACATATTAACAGCCTGGAAAGATGGGAGTGAGGAAATCTTTGATGGGGTCACATTTTTTTTTCTCTCAAGAATATGTGATTTGTATATATGTGATGAGCAAGCTGAAGGTGGTAACACACTCGTCACCTTGCTAGGAGTTAGGAGTTTAGCCAAGAGGGATTCCCATGGGGCAGCTAGAAGCTAATGTACCACTGTGTCTCTGTGCAGACCAATTGGTGCTCCATGTACCTCAGACTTGCAGAATGTGCACCTTCGTCCATCACTCAAGGGTTAGGCTTGAGTACCACAAAGGCACAGCCAGCCAGAGAAGTGGCAAGAATGACGACGACATCATCTCAGACCTCTGTGGTCTATTCCCACCACAGAGGAGTTAGGGTTCTTAATAGACTAAGAAATTCAATTAAGATTAATGGCTCATACCCTAGGTATTTGTTTCTACTGTAAAGATTAGAGAGGGCAGTGTTGGTATAGGGGAACAATCCATGTCATATTGTAGGAGTAGACTTATTAGATTAAAATCTACTGAATACTAATACTTGGAAAATTTGCTGGCTGACCAGGTGCAATATAGAATGAGCATAGGCATGCACAGTCAAGGATTCTTAGCAGAAAAGCTTATCTCCCTTGAATTTTTACCACTGTGTGCACATATTCCATATTCTTCAATACCTGTCACAAGCACATAAAAATTGTTGAATTCCAATTCAGTTCATTTTTTTTCTTTTTCTTTTTTATTGAAAATAGATTTTCTTCATACAATATATTCGGCTTATGGTTTCCCCTTGCCCAACTCCCCAGAGATCCTCCCCATCTCTCCACATATCCAAATCCACAACCTTTCTTGCTCTCTCATTAGGAGACTAATGGAAATATTTTTAAAAGAATAAAATAAGATAAAATAAAAATAAACCAGAACAGGACAAAACAAACAGAAAAACAAAGAGCCAAAGAAAAACCACAAGAAACACATATAGACGTAGAGACACATACCTTAGCACACACAGAAATCCCCTTCAAGTGCAAAATCAGAGGCCATGATATATGAAAAATACCTGTGGGGTAAGGAAGAGGGAGGGAGGGAATGAGGGAGGTATGGAGGAGGGTAGGATGAAGGAAGGGAAGGAGGGAGAAAGAAAGGAAGGAGGGAAAAAGAGGAAGGAAGAAAACAAATGCCTAGACAAATAAATCATTATGTGACAAGAAACAAAAACAAAGTATCATTGAGTTCATTTTGTGCTGGCCGTCTACCCCTGGGCATGAGGCCTGGCCTTAAGAGTGGTTTGTATACCAAGTGTGACCCTATTAGAGAAAACTAATTTTTCTTTTGTGAGTGGTTATCAACCAGGCATAGTTTCTGGGTTGGAGATGTGGACTCGTGTTCACTTTCTCTCTCAACCCTGGGACGCCGTCAGGTCCAGCGTGTGCAGCAGACCTTGTGTATACTGCCACGGTCTCTGTGAGTTCATATGCGCATTGGTCTTGCTGTAATTCAGACACCTTGTTTCCTTGGTGCTCCCCATCCCCTCTAGCTCTGACAATCTTTTTGCTTCCTCTTCCAAAGGGTTCCGCCGGCTGTGATGGGAGAGAATTAATGGAGACATCCCACTCAGGATAGAGTGTTACAAAGTCTTTCTCTCTGCACATTGTCCAGCTGCGAGTCTGTATTCCTTCTCATCTGCTGCAGGAGGAAGCTTTTCTAATGATGTCTGAGCAAGACCCTGGTCTGGGAGAATAGTAGAATAGGGTACGTAGTCATTTTGTTGCTGTATTCCTTTAGCAGAACGGGAGTATTTGGCTTTCTTTTATGTCCTTGGACTATCTGGTCTCAGGGTTTTGACCACCGAGCAGTGTCAGGCATGGGTTCCATCTCATGGAGTGGGCCTTAGTTCCAATCAGACAGTGGCTGGCTGTGCCCACAAGCTTCACCCTGCCCTTGCCCTAGTGCGTCTTGCATGCCGGTCACCGTTATAAATGGAAGGGTTTGCAGCTGGGTTGCTGTTTACCTCTCTCCCTTGGGAGCATGTAGAATACCATCTGCTATCAATTCCATTGTAAATCTAGCCTAGATTACATGTAATCGAGTTACAACAAAGAAAAGCATGCCTGTGAGCAGAGTTGAAGAACTGAACTGTTTTTCAGGCTTTTCGGACACTGTTTCTTTTTAAATCTATGGTCTGTTGGTGGAAAGAAGAAAACGCGACCCAAATTTAAAATGGTAAAATTATTTCATATCAGAAGCAGTGGCTGTTGTAAATACAAGCAGATGAAAGTCCACGACATCATAATTTTAAAGCACATACACCCATTCGACATTTTTCTTTCCACAGACAGTTAAAGGAAGAAAGAGTCAGAAGAGACTTGTTCTCACAGTCTGTAATATTGCTGCCCTCTCCCTCCACTGTGATATTACTCCTTCTCTCTCCTCAGCCTCCTGCAGACACGCTCAGAAAGGGAGCAACAGCTCCGAGACCAGTGGACGACAGGGGTTAATCTTTCCTGTACTGTTGCATCTCTGACATGAAGATCTCAGAATAACTTTTAGCATGAAAACCCCGAGGAATGACAGTAAAATAACCAAATCATTACACAACCATAATACAGTATTCAGTGGTGATTCCAGGTTTGTTTGTGTTCTTTTATTTTCCTTTCTCATTCCCCTGCTCCATCCCTTTCTCCCTCCGTTCACCCACCCCAAGAGTGGATTACTTTACCACCGCTCATATTTGTTTTTCTTTTCCTTATAGACATGCTGTGAAGGTGGAGGTGGTATATATAGATATCTCCTGTCTGTGTAGAGAAAATTAGGTTGTCAGTGCGAGGCTGGCCAGCTCTCTCTTTCCCAGAAACTGTGAAAACACATGCTGAAAAGAAGCTATCCCAATACTTATAGCTCGGCAGACTGCTGACCAACCGCCTGCCAGGCAGCTAGCTACCCTAGAGAACCAGTCAATTAAATCCACTACAGGCATCGAGTGAAGAAGAAATTGACGTAAATCCAATTTTCCCTATCATTGCAACAGAACCTAGCCCACCCTGATGGATGTGTGCATTATCTCATATTGCCTTTTGTCATTTTAACTTGCCTTCATTTGGAGGCGTCCTTCCATGCTGTTAAAGACGCTTGGTTAAGCTTCCAATTATAATTTTCAAGTTGACCTGTCTGTAAGCTACCTAGGCATAAGTACTAGGAAGAACCAGTTTCACAGGAAGATAAACTAGCATGAAATGTTAAACCAGGTTGTGTGGCGGGTACTCCCTAGATGCTATTGGCAGACCTAGGTACTGGGTAGGAAAGATGATTTCCCTGCTGGCTACCTATGACAAGATGACTTCCTCTGGCTGACCAGTTATAACAAGATGATACTGTGCAGTCATAGGAATTGAGGGTTGAGTACCAATGTGACCATCACATCTTTGTGTCTAGCAATGCCAAACTCTTGAGTATTGGGGAACACCTGTAAAGTGGGGAAGTGATGCCCCATGTGTAGCATTTGGAAGATACAAAAGTTAGTATGTGAAATACAGTGTGTAGTAGACATTAAAGAAGAAATGCCACTTTTGGTATGAGCTGCTTCTTTGCAAGGGCTCAGAAATGTTCAGAAGGGGTTTAATGACCATGCACACTTGGGAGGTGAAAGCAAGCAGGGAAATCAGAGTTGCTTGGTTCTGCTATTACCATCAGATTCTTTAAAATCTTATCTTAGCATGGGACATTTTACAGTTTTGTTTCATACAGGTTTTGCAAGTTGTTTTTCCTATCTTTTGCCATTCCCGTGTCTTGTGGATATCATATTTATGTATTTTATTTCTATTATTGGTTTTTTACTTATTCTTTTAACATAGTCATGTTGTTCAATTCATTCTTTATAGTTTGTTTATAGCATCATTAATATTTAATGCATTGCTTATCTTTTCAAAAGATTTAATATTTATTTTATGTGTACAAGTGTTTTTGCTCTCCATGAATGTCTATGCACTTTGTCCAAGTAGTAGTCAGAAGATAATGTCAAATCCCCTAGAATTTACAGAGTTATAAGCTGCCATGTGAATGTTGGGAATTGAACCCAGGTCCTCTTTGAAAACAAGTGCTCCTAACCACTGAGCCATTTCTTTGCCCTATTTTTCCTATTTTAAAGTAAAAATCCTAAAAGCCCTTTTCTTACAGTCTTTTTTTTGTACACTGATTATGTCACATTTTAATTTTTTTTTTGTTTTTGTTTTTTTTTTTTTCGAGACAGGGTTTCTCTGTGGCTTTTTTGGAGCCTGTCCTGGAACTAGCTCTTGTAGACCAGGCTGGTCTCGAACTCACAGAGATCCACCTGCCTCTGCCTCCCGAGTGCTGGGATTAAAGGCGTGCGCCACCACCGCCCGGCACATTTTAATTTTTTATATCTTTGTTTTTAGCCCCTTGTTATTTATCAAAACATGACTCTCTCTGGAGTAATTTTTATTTCATAGTGGGAGACTTCCCAAGATTTGTTCAACTAATTTGACAGAGAGAATTGATCATGTAGGGGCTGGTCTTTAGTTATAATACCCGTAGGGACTGGAGAGATGCCTCTGTCATTGATACACCGGATGCTCTTGCAGACAATTAAGATTTGGTCCCTAACATCCACAAAAGGTGATTTACAATAGTCTCTAACTCCAGTACCAGGGGATCTGATGCTCTTCCCTGTCTTCTGTAGGCATTCACATACAAATGAGCATATAACCCATATAAAACATAAATTTAAAAATTTTTGAGAGAGAATTTTTGGGATCTTTTGGTTTGAAAAGTTAAGGGCTATGTCTTCATTGGAAGAGGAGATTCTGAAACCAAATCCTAACTAGTAATCAGTAGTCTTATTTAGTGCTAAATTGTAGTATAATTAAAACATTCTCTGATTTTTAGCTCTTCCCAGACAGAAATACGTTTTTTCTTCCATCGTGTATAGAATCTCTATTACTAGCTAGTACTGAAAAGGAAATCAATAGAACAAACTGTAAGGCTGGATAATGTTTGGCTAGACACTAAGGAGGCAGTCATCAAATTGAATACTCTTCCTGTAAAGCTACAAAAGTCATATCAATACTGAACATCATGTTCCAGCTTCCTGTCTGCAGTGTGATTCCCTCACAGCCTTCCTGTGGTTTGGGTAAACTTTAGAGCCACACAATCTGCTATGCAGCGAAGTCATACAGAAAAAACACTCGCTCGTAATTGAGTCAGAAGAGGAATAGTCCTCCAAAGCTGGACCCTTTAAAGTCACTTGGGTGTTAATGATAGATTCCTTTGTTTGCTTCCAGCCCAGTGTCAGCCATGAAGCAGAGCTTTGCTCAAGGCCTGCGCTATCCCGTAATTCCCAGGAGCAGTGGCGCCTCGGCCCTAGTCCCTTATATTTTGGATTCCTTCAGGGATTATGTTACAAAATGCCTCCAGTTGAATAACCAAGTAGAAACACAAGCTGGAAATTCCTCTCAGGACAATAATCGTCTTATTTGGGCAGAAAGCATATCTGAATTTTTTGAATGATGTTTATTTCTCATATCACACACCATTTATATTACTCATATTTGACTCATATTTGACACTTAGAAAAGTTGGGCCAACTTTTCTAAGTGTACTATGTCTTGGGAAGCAAAGGAGGACAAATTTGAAGCATAAAAGGCACCAGGCTAAAGTTTAAGAAGGAATTTCTTAGTGCTGGACCCCACAGATGTGTGCAAATAAGAAATATAGACAAGTACATGACTTATGGCATATCATTTGCCTCTGTTTTCTAGTGACGTTGGGAAGGTGGCAATGGTTCCCACTTCAAAGGTCTCCTGTGAGGATTACAAACTCATTAACTCAGTGCTCATCAAATATTTCTCTTGTGATTGAAGGATATAAATCAGAAGGTTGGTGTGCTGAGAGCCTTGCTTTATGCCAGCATCTCAATAGGTCATTTCCTATTTCTTATGGGAGTGATAAGCGAGTTCTCCAGAGCAGTAGACTTCCTCAGCTTCTCTTTTTATTTCGGGAACAGGAGAAGCTAGCTAGAAATAACATAGTAGCAGTAGATACTTAAGGAAAATGGTTAGAGACAATGCCAGGGTTTTTACAGAGTCCCAGAAATAGAAATGCTTCTGAATGCTTAAAAAACGTGAGTTTTTAAACCAAAAAGTACATAAACCTGCTAAAAATATAAATAAATAATGTTCAGATATTTGTACTTGGATCTTCAAAGAAATTAAGAAAGCCCCAGATTTGATTGGGCCCCTGTGTGCAAAGAGGAGGCATATCATCTTACCTTAAATGTGGATTAGGCCCGCTCGTGCAAGTTATAATTTAAAGAACTGTAAACTTGAAACTAAGTTACAAGCCAAGACAAATAGATTATGAAGATTATGAACTGTTTGTCTACTATCCTCATCAAGGAAAGCAAGGAAACCAAGAGACAAGAAACGTTCATAGTCTAGGGGTTCAATTAGTGTGCAGAAAGTAACAGAAACGTCTAAAATACTGACTTGAACTTAATCATAATCAGACAAGAGAAGAGGCAAGCAATGCTGGATTGAAAGCTTTCCTTCTTGGGCAGATGAGTGCATGTATTTGAGTGTTTACTGAACACTGAGCATAAGTCAGGCCAACTGATTATATAAAAATGATGCGAACAGCAGAATACAGTTGAGGAGTGATTTGTCAACCTGGTGACTGATGAGGAAGAGATAATGGGGAAGAGGGCAGATGACTTTCAAGGTCCTGTAGCCTTGAGAAAATAAGATAATCAGCTTCATGTGCACAGCACATTCAAATACATTAGGAAGTCATGTTTTTACATTTTGTGGTGGTTTGAATAAGAGTGCCCCCCCCATAGGCTCATACATTTGAATACTTGGTCACCAAAGAGTGGTATTTTTGAAAGGATTAGAAGGATTAAGAGGCTTGGCCTTGTTAGAGTAGATGTGGCCTTGTTAGAGAAAATGTGTCACTGGGGGTGGGCTTTGATGTTTCAAAATCCCATCCTAGACCTAGGCTCTCTCTCTCCCTGCTTACAGCAGAATGTAATTCTCGGCTACTGCTCCAGCACCTGTTTGTACACTGCTATGCTCCCTACCATGATAACGGATTAAACCTCTGAAACTGTAAGCAAGCCCCTGATTAAATGCTTTCTTTTGTAAGAGTTGCTTTGGCCAGGGTGTCTCTTAACAGCAACAGAACAGTGGCTAAGACACCTTTCAAGGTCACTGTAAATGACATGAAGGCAGAGACCCAATTTCAGGGGTTTGAGGAGCATCAGAAAATAAAAAAGTAGACAAAATAATTGCGGTCTGGTATTATAAGAAAATTGTGAAAGAAGTTTAAGGGGTAAAATATTGTAATAATTTGTTGAGAAAAATAAATAGGCATAGGAGTGGAAAAGGATTGAAAGTTCCCTGACCCTACCATAGTCAGACGGTTTAGATAAAGAGGAACCAGAATTTAGTGGAAGCAGAAGGACCTCACTGTAGACTTGAAGGAAAACACAAGTTCTTCCCCTAAATGTATGGAAACTATTTGCCTTGAATCTCTAAGTCAAATAAATGGGTGGCAGTTGTAAAGTAATAACATTTTGGTTAGTATACCAGCTAAATAATAGTTTTAACGCAACAAAAAGCATTGTGGATAGCCAGATAAGGTTATCACATGTTTGTAAGCCCAGAACCCGAGAAGCTAAAGTGGGATCTAACAAGCTGAACTATCTCAAGAACAAAATATACAAACTCACATATGGACATATATAGTGGGTCATTTATAGTACTTGTAAGTTATGTTTAATTAAAATTTGGTTATGCTTTTGGATAGCTATTTATGAGGAATACTTAAAGAAGAATACTTTATCCAAATCTTATGATTATGTGCTTATTCCCAAAACGTATTTTATACTTTCTTTCTATTTTCAGATACCTTGGACATTTTTCTAAGGCTTATATGGCAAGCAATGTTTAAGTTAAACTGGTGGGAAGAATATGGTTGCTCCATCATCTCCACAGGTCACCTGGAATGAGCAGAAGAGAGCAAGATGTAAAGATGGTCACTAGCTTACAGCCAACACTGCAGAGGAACTGTTCCTTCTCTCTAAATATACAATTGATAAAATAATCACCCCATTACAACCAACAATTAATACAGCACACCAAAGGCTAACTTGAGCCTTGCCAAAAACATTTCTACTATAAGTAAAATAATTGATATGTTTTTGATAATATGTCATCTTTGGAAACATTGACTGGTACAGATTCCTATTTACTCATGTGTAGTTCACACTCGATGCTGACTTTAGGAATTTGCACTGAAACTGAGCATGAGCTAAAGTATACAAAAAGAATAATGGCAGAGCACTGGAAATAGTCAGCCAGAAACAAGGTGAATGGGGAGTGGGGGTAGAGAGTTAGAGCTGAGAATAAATATGTCACAAATACAGCATGGCTTATTATTCTTAGAAAGCACAATATGGCTCTTAGTGACCACCAATTCTTCTCTTAAGTGATCATAAATTAGGCTTTTAGTTCAATATTCTACAGTGGACAAGAAGGGACAAAAGCAAAATTTCTCGAAAAAGAGTTGATGTCGCAATTTCCATGACTTGTGGGTTTTTCACATGGAGGTTTTACATATAGATGTAGAAGAAAATAGGCAGGAAGAATAAGAAATGCAAAATTATTTGGAAAACCTGGATACTGTGTACACAGGAACTCATTTTACTTTTTCCATTCTTTCAGTCACGTGCAATTACAAAATTTCAGTTGGAACGATGATTAAGAACTACTATCTACCCATTAACATAAGTCAACATCTAGAGCGTTGGCACCACCAAGTTCTGGTAAGCATACAGAATAACCAGAACTATAATTCATTGCTAATGAAAACAGAAGGCCATTTTTAGAAGACAATTTGGCAGATTCTTATAAAACCAAACACACTATTAGGTGATCCAGCAACTAACCATTCTCCACGGCATTTTCTCAGATGGGTTGAAAGTTTATATCCACACAAAAGCCTGCATCCAGATGCTTACTTGTCTGCATGAAGAGAAACCACGATGCTCTTCAGTGGGTAAATGGACAAATGAACTTTAGCACATATAGACAATATAATATTATTCAGTACTAGAAGGAAATGGGCTACCAAGCTATGAAGACTGGAAATAAACTTAAGAAAAACTGTTAATAGAAAGAAGACAACCTGATACTGTATTATCAATATCTGCATCTCCCCACATATGTGTGTCCATATATGTGTGTGTGTGTATACATATATGTGTGTGTGTGTCTATCATCTTTCCACCTATCTATGAATAAATCCATTGCACATAGTTAAAGTTTTACCAAAATCTATAGCATGTACAACTCTTATAGTAAGCCTAATATAAGCTACATATTTGAAATAATAATGATATGCTTGCACAAATCCATTACCCGTGGCACATGTACCACTGCAATGGTGATAATGGTAGGTTGTGCAGCTCTGGGTGTAAGAAATGTGTGTGAACTCTGAACTTTATACTCAATTGCTCAATCTAAACTTAAACTGTTTCAAAAAATAAAATCTAGTGAAAAAAATTAAAATAATTTTCTACAGAAGATTGATCAAATAAATGAAACTTTAGCTTGTAATAAAGAAAGGCTCTGAAAGCGTCTTAATACCTTTAATTTTAAAAAACATGCAAAGAATGGGCACATCCATCAATACGACATCATAACAGACCGAATACTTGAGAGGCCTGTTGTTCCCTGTAAATTTATGTGCTGAACCCAATCCTTAAGTGGGGATTTTGGAGGTGGGATCTTTGGGAGGTGGTTACATCATGAGGATGGATCCTTCCCAAATGGGATGAGTGACCTTACCGATGAGGTTCTGGAGAGTGCCCCTGCCCCTTGGTATGCTAGGTTTCATCAAGAAGTCAGATATTAATTGGGCCTCACCAGTCCTCACCACAGCTTCCAAAAGTGTGGGAAATAGATTTCTGTTGATGGCATGTCAGGTATAGTTTCTTACTATAGCAGTCAACCCTAACAGATAAAGTATAGGATCTATGCTATAATGACTTTTAGTATAAGAGAAAAACTAGAAATAAAGTAACTTTCAACAATAAATACATTTGAAAATTTATGATTATTTTTCTGTAAATCTTTTTGTTTGCTTGTTTTATCTGGACAGGTTTTTCTCTATGTAACTGCTCTGGCTGTCCTGGAACTTGCTCTGTAGACCAGGCTAGCCTTGAACTCACAGAGATCTGCCTGCCTCTGCCTCCCAAATACTGGAATTAAAGAGGTACACCACCATCACCTGACATTTTTGCCACACAAACTTTTTTGCCAGGTCAAACTATAAAATTGAGTTATCTGAATCCCCTAGGATGCCAAATGTCCCTGATAAGGAAGGAAGGATTCCTGCCATTCGTGTTCACTGGTGCAATGTTATCTCTGAATTACATACTTGGAATCCCATAAGTTTAAACTGAATTATTTATTCTGAAACAGGACATGATACTAAAATAGTAAATATGTAACATGTTAGGTTTTCCTCTAAAGCATGATTCTGTCTTCTTCAGATGAACCCAGGGCTAATTACCTCTTACCTTAGAGCTCCAAGGGAGACCCTGAAAGGACTTGGGCAATTTCCTACATTCCCAAGGCCCATGAGATGCAAAGATGCAAAGGCCAGGTGCGTCAGAGGGAACAGAAAGCAATTATTAGGACAAATTCAAACAAAATATCTGACTACACTGCAAGAAGTAAAATTAGTCTTCAGATGGGAACAAAATTTGTAAAGTTCAAAATTTAAGATAAATCTATTCTCACAATGCAAAATTAATTCATAGTTCTTATAGAATGAGAATTGTGTCTGAGAGACATCTGAAGTACAAAGACATTCTTTCTTCTAAAGAAGTGACTATTACCTTTGTTACAGTCAACACTTGATTCAATTTCCTGGCTTTTCTGTAGTCCAGGTTTCCGTGGAAATAATTTGCAGAGTAAAGAAACTTATGAAAACATGGCTATTTCATAATTGCAAATGACCAACCTGAACATCCAACAACTATAAGACATATCAAGGCAGAGTTTTTTAAATCTAGTAGAGAAAATGCAAAGTGTTTTCTTAAATTTGGATTTCAGACGATCTCTAAAAACTATAAACATATGACAAGTATTCAATGAGAGTATCCTAATGATCATTTTGAGGTGAAAAATACTTCATCATACTAAAACACCTCATTAAATTTAGTACATTGTAGTGCGTTATAAAATTATTCATTATTTTATATTTGAATTCAACTGGGTCTCATCTACTTTATCTACTAATTGTGTGCAAGGATGTTTTCTAGTTGTGATTATTTTCTTCTTTTAGACAATCAGTCTGTGATAGGGATGGTGACAGTCCCTCTTAAGCAATGCCTAATATGTAATGGACAGAAAGCTGGAGTATGTCTAGTGACCAAGTGATTCACTCAGAAGTCGTTTCCCCCTTTGAAAACTCCAAGTGTTGAAGTATTTGGTAGTCTTCAATTGAGTAATCATTATCTCCCTCCAGAAATCCTTCTTAATTGGGTAGAATCAGATGACCAGATCCCTTCTTTTGTCTCAACATTCAGTGGTGGATAATACGTGCTGAGAGTGAAGGTCAAGATGGATGTAATTTACTAAGGCTTTACACAAAGGTATTCTGTCTCTATTTCTGATGTATGTATGCTTGTGCATAGAGATTACATATAGTTGTACATGCATATACTAGCACATATTCAGATTCTAAATGAAGGCGTGTGATTTGTGATTTTTTTACACGTGTGTATGTGTGTGTATTTCTAATAAGAGTACTTTTATGTGGCCCTGGCTGCCCAGGAGCCCCCTATGTAGACCAGGCTGGCCTCAAACTCACAGAGATCTGCCTGCCTCTGCCTTCTGGGTGCTAATAATAAAGGCATGTGCCACCCTGCCCAGCCTGATGGCATGTGATTGTATCGGTTTAGGATCAACTCACAAAGGTTGATGCACATTCTCGAGATGACACTTGTCAGAGCCTATGAAAAGTTCTGCAGCAGACTCCTCCTGGTGCTTTTGGTTACTTGATGTCTTCTATTCTCCCACAGCTTGACTCTTCCAATGGCTTACTTTCTAAGAACTTCACCCTCCCTCCATAGAACTCCCAAAATCACTTCTACTGCTTCTCCAGGTCAACTTTTCATTGCGTTACATTGGAGAATTAGTCGATACCCTGTTTCCCTGCAAACCTCAGTATTGAATGATCCCTCTTTATGATGGCTTTGGTGCCTTCCCAGAATAGTGGCAATATTCTGAACTATGAGAATGAAGTTATCAGGGGTCATAGATTCACCTATTAGCTCTTTTAGAGAAACTTTAGTTTCTATCTTGGTTATGTTTTGTGAATCAGCTCTAATAATGACTACTAAATAAAGTGTCTTTCTGATAGGGCCAACTAATGAAGAGCTAACATAATCATTGTTATCGATAGACTATTCTCCCAGGCTAGTGGAAAAGCCTTGATAATTGAGATTTCCTGTATTGCCACAAGTTCTCCTGTGTAAACTCAGCTGTTGCTTCTCTCCCTCCTCCCTCCTCCCTCCTCCCTCCTCCTTCCTTCTCCTCCATCTTCTCTCCTCCTTCTCCTCCTCTTCTTCTTCACATGTTTATTTACAGGGGTGGTGCATGCCACAGCCTTTGAGTAGAAAACAGAGGACAGCCTATGGAAGTCACTTCTCTCCATCCGGTGTGGGACTAGAAGATCAAAGTCTGCTCATCGGGCTTGGTTGGCTAGAGTCTTTATCCACTGAGCCATCTCGCCTGTCTAGCTTCTTCTAAGCAACCGAATGTTTTTTGGTTGTTCCCTAGGTGTTTAGATCTTGTGAGATGGCTTAGCATTTCAGGTGCAAGCTTCTTCACAAGGAAATCTATGCTTGTCATAGTACGAGCATTCTCAGTCTCCAGGAAATCAAAGTGCTTTCAAAGGACATGTGACTTCAGTGTTTTTCAGTTTGGTCTCCTCCCCTCCCCCGCCTTGATAATCAGATTTTCCAATTCTCCTTTCTGCATAAATGCACATCTTTAGGTAAATGTCCCCGTCTACGCCAGTCCATATTCAATAAGCCTTCTCCCCCACCGAACCCTGGGCACATTTCTAATGAATACACACACCTGTGTTATGGTAGCAAAAAGGGCTAGAAAAATTTTTCCCCTATGGAAACTCTCAGTCCTCATTAGAATCTCTGTGGCATTCTTGTTTCTATGCATGGGAAGATTAGGGTCAAGGATCAAATTCTTAGACTGATATGTGCTCCAAAACAAGCACGCTAGCATCAAGATCTGCCCTGTCGTGACTACAGTGCATTCTCCATTCACAAATCGATAGCAAGATGCATCATTAGCCCTGTACATTGAGCCTGTGTTCTGAAGCGGTGGGAATTCTGTGAGAACTGGTAGTGGCAGCTGAAACAGACCTCGGAACTCCAATTTGTATGCATTAAGCGTCCGTTGAATTTTATAAAGCTACAGCACTGGCTTTGAGACAATAACAGAACACAAGAGTACATGCTGTACAGATCCCTACATCAAACTGAGTACCAGGGATAATTCCAGAACTTGGTTTTCTGTGCCTTTGGATGTGACTCCTGAAAGGTTCCAAATGGATTCTCTTATCAGGGCAAAATGTATCAATCATATATATATATATATATATATATATATATATATATATGAAAATCTCACGAAGATTCAGGACGGCGTATTTAGACTGTTGGCTGACATCACCACCAGCTAACTCATTTCATGTGGACTTCAACTTGAGTCAACAAACATTTCAGGAATATCTATTAAAAATCCCCACTCCACCCCTAAGCTGGGAGTTCAGGTTATAGCACTCACTCTCTTACACCAAAAACAAACACCTCCATAGAAACAGCTCGTGAGGAGAGAATGATATGCCCATCTCCGAGGAAGCACCGGGTATGTATTAGATATCTATTGTGTAGCCTTTAATCATGCAATTAAAAAAATCTTCCTGCCGGAGGACCCTATGCAAAGAGACGACACTTGGGAAGTTAGATCCGCCGAGACCACAGCAGTGTTGCGAGTTCCCCCACAGCTGTGCACAACTCGGCAGAGTAATTGGGGTCTAGGGAAGGGTCAGCCCGGACCTAATGGTCACAACAGGAATGGAGATGATTGGAGTTAACTGCCCTAGTGGTAATGGGGGGCTGGAACTACTTTACTTACTTGGAAAATGCAAAGGAAGGGGGAGGAGAACGCAGTTTACCCAGGCTCCTTTACCCCTTTCTGATAGGACCCACTTGGCAACGGCAGAGACGACAAAAACCAAACGAAAGACTTTCCCAGGGGTGAAGCCCAAAGGTCAGTCCCAAGCTGTGCCGGACAATGAGGACCCAGCCTCCTCTTGTATCTTCCTAGGGGGATGAGGGAGTTTTAATGAAACGGGTTTCCCCCACCCCACTAAGCCCCAGCGGGTTCCACTCCACCTCCAGCCCCGGGCGGAGGAGGGGCGCCGGGCAGGGACAGGCTGGGATCGGCCACGCCCCTCTCCTGCTGCTGCGCGACCCCGGCCCCCGCCCGCGCTCCTGCGCCCCCGCCCCTGCCCCAGCGCGCCGCGCGTGCCCAGCCCCGAGCGCGTTCCCGCACTCCCGCGCCGCTGGCTGCGAGCGCTCAGATCCTGGCCGCTGCCGCAGCCCTTTCAGGCAGGGGACAGCGTCCGGCCCTAAGTCCGGCGCCTGGTCCGGGCTCGGTTCCCGCGCCCACGCGCGTCTAGCCCCTCATTCGCCTCTCTATCCCTCCAATCTCTCTCTCTCTCTCTCTCTCTCTCTCTCTCTCTCTCTCTCTCTCTCTCTCTCTCTCTCTCTCTCTCTCTCTCTCATCACATGTCCACCTAGACCCTGGCCAGTCATCGCCGTCCCCTGCCTCAGTGTCCCCACCCTCCGCATCCTAAGTTGCACCCCGGCGGCCGGCGAGGGGTCGCGGACCAGGCTGGAGATGCGAATCCTGCAGCGCTTCCTCGTTTGCATCCTGCTACTCTGCGTGTGTCGCCTAGGTAAGTGATAGGACCTCCGCCGGGCGGCCGAGCGGGGCTCAGTCCCTGGGACACGGGTGGGGGAGGTTTTCAGAATAGTCGGCAGCACCCTGGAAGTCACCCTGGCCTGGTCTCCTAGATGTCACCGGCGAGGACTGCACCCCCACCCCCTCAACCGCGAGGCCGCCACCTGCCGGGTTCCCATACTGAGGCTCGCGTGGTCAGGACACCTGGACCCCCGAGTCGGCCAAGTCAGGGTACCCTCTTGCGCGCCCTCTCTTCTCCGCGTTGCAAACTGTGGGAACAGCCTTGTAGACCTATATACGAGGATGAGTCGGTGACTGGAAATACAATCCAGCGGTGGCGAGGGGCTGCGACCGAAACGTTCATTTTTATGCTGCCAGTACTGTGGACCTGAACAGAAAGTACACGTGTCTGTCTTGAATTACACGCACTCGCCTGAAAGATACTGAGCTGAACAAGCGCCGACCTGACTTCTTGGTGATTCTAGTACTTTCAATTTAGTCACGTTCAAGTCCAGGCAGCCATTTACAAAAAAAAAAAAAAGTTTCAGTCAAATCCCTAGGAGCATTCCGCCCCAGCTTCCAGAGCTTCTGGTGATGTGTTTACCGCAGACCCAGCTCTTTCTCAAAGACCTCCGTACCATAAACGTGTTAAATGGACCTTGTGCTCTGCGACCAACTGTTTGAATTAAGTGTGTGTGTGTGTGTGTGTGTGTGTGTGTGTGTGTGTGTTTCTAATTTTCTTACTGAAAGCAGGCTTCATGGTGATTAAAAGACTATTTGGAGCCATTAACCTAAAATTTAGGATATATGCCTCGTTTTGTGATTTTAACTGTTTAGCTCCCCATCAGTCCCATAACCCTACTTTTAACTTCTTCGATTGTTTATAATAAATGATATATTCGGCGTGCATTTCCAGCCAGTGGGTGGTGCTGCTTTTGGAGTCCTGGCCTTTGTAAACAGAAGTCGCTTCTAGTTCCGATGGGATTTGTGTCGCCACTATAATGATGGCTGCCTGTTACCTCATTCTCTTTATTCTGCACCTCAATTCAGTCCCTAAGACTTGATGAAGGTGTTCAGAACTGGTGTGCTGGATGCCTTGCACACCGCTCACATGGAAGAGAGCAGGACCCCGCTCCCAGTCCCTTGCCTCCGCCAGACTGCAGGCTTGCAGTTGAGTGCCAGTCTGGAAGATTCCCAGCATTGGAAGAACTCTTCCAATCCACACCTGTTGAATTTGCATTTCCGCATTCCACTCACAGGCCTTTTAGCAACAAAGCCAGGTCCCCTTGATACTTAAATTATTGTTTAAGGAGATCTTGCAGTATTAGGGATGCAAATTACAGCGTTCCTCTGCACTTCAGCAAAACAGATGCCCAAGACTACATTAAGAATGGTTTTAATTAAGAAAAACAACATCAATTGCCACACAGTTCATCTGTTTAAAGTGTAAGGTTTGGGGGTATTTTGCAGCATCTGACCCCAGAGCATGTCATGAGCCCTCTTTGCTCATTAACTGACATTCCCATCCCACCCATCAGCATTCTGTGTCTATCGACCGGCTTGCTCTGGACATTTAATCCGAACAGAATCATGAAACATGCAGCCTCTCATGCCTGGCCTCATTCACTCACCAGAAGGTTTTCAAGGTTTACCTATGTCATAAGGAGTAGCAGCACTCAGTGGTTTTTATAACTGAGCTGGATCCCATTATATGCAGATCACACATTTACAAAGTTGATATTTATTTTTTTCCTCCATAAGGCATTACCTGTAGCCTGCTTAGGGTTGTATAGATTTTGGTTTAATGGCCACATGCATTTAAAGACATAAAGCATAAGGGGGAAGACCTGAATGCATTGTTCAAGACAGTTAGAGGCTCATGCTTAGGCATCAAGTCTAAACCTATCCATTGTAACTGAAATACGAGTTTTTCCCTCTCTCTCTCTCTCTCTCTCTCTCTCTCTCTCTCTCTCTCTCTCTCTACCTCCCTCCCTCCCTCTCTCTCTCCTTCCCTCCCTCTTTCTTTCTCTCTCTCTTTTCCTTCTTTCCGTCTTTCCTTCTACCCTTCCTCCCTTCCTTTTTCTTTTCTTTCTAGTGACCACTATTATGAGATGACTATTTTTATCCCTCACCATTTTAAAGCAGCCTTTTGCGTTGCTACGAATAAGCTGACCTGGGGACACCAGTCAAAGGGATGGATATATTGACCTTTCAGGTGGCATGATGTGGAAAACTGAGGCACATTATCTACACATGGAAAATTCAGCCTCCCCTTTAATGCCCGTCCATGTATACCTCAGTGTTGGGGAATCTTCAGTTTTTGGAGCCATCCAGGTACTGTAAATGCCACCATAAACTGTGCTCAATAAAAGGTTTGAGTACTGACTGAGGGTGTGATGCATGCTGGCAATTCCCCGATAGTTAGACCACTATTCATACCATTATCCAGGAGAATTCACTAAAGTACTCACTGTTTACAGTTAAGAACATCTCTGTGATCAGGGCAGTATCACTGTCTGTGCCCTGATGGTTTGAACCATGCTATTTAACTTTCCCAAAAGAAGGTAGGACTGTGAGTCCTGGAGGAAACGCGGGGGGGGGGGGAGGGCTTGAAGAGCCATTAAAAAAATCACTTCTTTTCATTCATGAGACCTTAGGGTCTTAGAATTAAGCAAGTCACAGAGCTGCAAGGGACAACAAATCCTCATGTTTGCTCACTCTTGTTAAATAGGTAATGGATGAAATTCTGAACTTCCTAGTCATGTCTCACTGCTGTGGGGGCCACGTTAAAGATGGGTCATACCTAAGGCCCCTGCAGCAATTATGACTACAGTGGTTCTGGATATGGAACCAGGGGCACCTTCAGTGTTGACTCTCAGTTTGTCTTCTACAGCAAGTCATGAAATAAATGTAAAATTTTCTTCTTCCAAATAATAACTAGTTACCATTCAGGAAATTTATTACTTTTGATTAGCTTGATAACATTTTCCTGTACTTAGAATCTCCCCCCCACCCTCCCATCCCACTGCCACTATAAGATCAGGGCTGCTCTCAAGAGAGAAGTTTGAGGAAGAAATTACCTTATCAGTGAATTATTTCTACACTAGAAATGAAGGATCTCACTTAACATTGTATATTGTGAGAATTTTGCTTCTGGGAAACAATTGTCTTCTGGAAGCGTGATCTTTTTCCCCCGCTCCTGACACTTCAGGGAGGTCGGAGTGGGTCTGTCCTGGGAGCTCAATTTGAGTACCTGTTTGCTAATGTCTGTCTCAGACTGTGTCTGGAAATGGCTCCATCAGCCAAGACCACACCACCTAAAGGAATTGGATGGTGGTGATGAGTTTTGTTCTTTAGATCCACTTGCTACGACTCGAGCGTCCTTCTGGTACCATTCCCATGAATGTCTACCCATCTTCTTATTTCCTTCTCTCCCATCTGATATAAATTACGGACGAGATAACATAGACACAGAGAAGTCAAATGACTTTCCTGGCATCACACAGTCTTTGTTTGTTCCAAACCAGACACTTCCTTTTTTGTGGTTTGTTCTATTTTTGTCTCTTTTGTTTATTTGTTTTGTTTTAGACAGGCTGGCCCTAAAATCTCTGTGTAGCCAAGGATGGCCTTGAACTCCTGATCTTCCTGCCACCACTTTCTAAGATCTGAATAGGAGACCTGGACCACCACATCTTGATGATTTCTTCTGTGTTCACTTCAAGAATGTATTTTCCAGTTGAGAACTTCCATTGTCCGGGGATGGGATGTAGCATGTCAGTTGGGTTTGCTTTCTCACAGATGCCCTGGGTGACTTTTCTTATACATTCCCCTGTTGCATTTATTTCCCTTTTAAAAAGTAAAATGCAAGGTCCTCCCAGCTCCCCCTAAGTCCAGGAAGATGAGCAACCAAACTGACAAGGTTCACAGTGAGCCCGTCCATGCTGTAGAGTTCATGCTCATCGCCGTTGTCCTTGGTTTCTCAGTCCTCCTCCACCGTCAGCCACATTCAGAGAGTCCGGTGTGGTCCCCTGTTCCATCAGTCCCATTCCAACTGGACTTGGTGGTCTCCCGTTAACATAGTGAAGGGAACCCTGATGGCTCTTTGGCTTGGAGAGGGGCGGAGTGGGGGTATGGGTGGAAGGGAGGGGAGGGAAGGAGGAGGAGGAGAGGAGGAGATGGAAATTTTTAATAAAAAAATGAGAAAAAAACAAAACAAAACAAAAAAATAGTTTACATTTTTAGACTAATAAATTGATTTGTATATTTTTTCTGGTAAACCAGCCTTCCCTCATTATAGAATAAATATAGAATACACTAAAAAAAAAAGTAAAATGCAGCCTGTCATATTTAGGCAACCTCAATGTAATCTTGAATATTGTGGCAAATTCATACTGTCCCGTGATGAAAATAGCCCCACCTAGACTAATGTTTCCCTTCTTTTGCTGTTGTCTGCTGCATATAAAGAACCCAGCAGGGTCTTGACGCCTGTGCCCTCCACCCACACGTTCTGATTCAACCCCACACCAAAGACCTTTAAATCTCATTTTTAAGCCATTCATAATGGTTTATGCCTATAATCCTAGCACTTGAGAGGCTGAGGCTGGAGGTTTCTGTGAGTTCATGACCAACTGGGACTCCATAGTGAACCTCAGACCAACAGCCTCTTCTACAGTGTAAAATCTGTCTCAAAAACAACAAGAGCCAATAAATAAATCAATACCACCCCCCAAGAACTGCATCCTAACTTTTATGATTCTTACTCCATTGACAGCCAGTTGAGAGTAACTGTCTTTTCCAACAGTCTGTGAATGTGTTAAATGTGTTCGTTCTCAAATATTTTAAAATGCTTCCACTCAGTCTGTAATGCTAATGGCGAGAGCCAATTTAAGTAAGATACATATATGCATGTATCTGAAGTCATTAGAATTATCTAGAGTGTTAATACATGGCTTCTGTAATGGGAACCGATTCTTATCTATATCTGCAATTCTTCCGATACATGTATTATACGCATTAGGCGTTAAAGGGAAATATTTTATGCTATTGCACATTCCTAAAAAATAATTCAGTTTTTAAATTATGCTGCTTAGTACTATGGCCACTAGGCATATGTGACTGATTCATAGTCTATCAAAGTGAAATCACTTACTTCCTTTGCTCACACTGACCATAACGACTGAAGTTCATCATAGCCTAGTCATCTCTGTGTATGACTACAATGTAGGGCAATTTCGGCGCATTCCCATCACTCAGGAAATCTACTGATTGGGAGCTGAGGGTGCAGATGGCAAAGTGCCTACCTTGTAAGCTTGAGGACAGGGATTCGGAGCCCACAGTGAAGCCACGTGTGATAGTTTCTGACTGAAGTTCCAGTGGTGAAGAATGAACAACACTGGTATGTCTGTGGAGCCTACCGTCCTAACAGTCCCGCCTACTAGACAAAGCTCTAGGCCAATGGGAGTCTCTGTCTCACCCCAAAATGGGTCACACCTGAGGAATGACACCTGAGGTTATCCTGTGACAGCACCATATGTGCATGCACATGTGCATGTGTGTACCTGTGCACACATATAAAGAAAATTCACCAAACACTGTTTTGTGACAATAATAAAAAAATTATAGATAGTAATAATGAAAGTTAAAAAGCAATTGTTAAAATTATTTGAACTGCTGATGCATGGTGGTTATTTCTGGACTGTGTTCTGCCAACTTACCAAGATTCTGAGACATGATGGTGGTTATGTGTAATGGGTAAAGAAGGGTTAACAATCTCTTTGTGGCCTTTATAAGCTCAAATCTACATCTGGTGATTTATGTGTGAGTGATCTGTCTCATACTATGTTTTCCTAATCTGTTTTTACCATATACTGTATTTTCGGGCAGGACATCTGTCTTCCTCACTAGACCAGCTCTTCAAGGGCAAAGACTGTATTGTAGTCTTCATTAGCTTCAAGACCTGGTGTCTTCAGGACATGCCTATTAAGTCCTTAAATGTTCAAGGCCTTAGGGTTAGCTCTCTATTATTGAGATCTACCATTTTCTGTTGGTCTTTGTTTGCTTCTGTTTCTCGGTCAAGACTTAGGTCAGCATTACCTTGGCCTGTTCACCATTAATGCCTGTTCGGGCACCAGACCCTTGTTTTCAGTGATTTTCTCAGATATACTTCTGAGGATCACCTAGATCCACACACTGTATTATATATGCATAGAAAGCAAAGTGCCCATGCTTAATATTGCATGGACGGTTGCCATGGTAGCCATAAGTGAGCATTTAACTGTTGATGAGTTGATGTGCGTGAACCAGGTTATGTCCCAGAGTTCAGGGTGAATTTGCTTCTCTGCGTGTATGCTGTTTATGTGTTAGAGATGAGAGGACAATGGGATGTGGTCAGTAATACGAAACAAAAGATCTTCTCCACAAAGACTCTGCTTCCCATTAGTCCAAAGCCATGGGATTGGATAAAGTTAGTCAGAATGACCATGAGAGGTTGGTGGCCCAAGAGAGTTCTAAAAATAAAATAACAACCAGAGTAAGGAAGATGGGGAGTTCTGTGGCATCTCACAATACACATTTCTTAGATTCTTCTATTATTTTATTAATCATAGAGATGAAGTGCAGGGCAAAGTTTATTCCTACACATAGCATGTCTGCAGTATTTTTTTTTTAATGGAACTGAATTCAAATGGGTGGGGATTAGGACAGGTGAGATATTGCCAGCTGTGAAGAGGTGAAGAACAGAAGTTAAGACATTTGCTCTTTTATTATGATCATCTTCCACAAGTTCTTCTCGATATTCTCCTCCTTCCCTTTTTACGTTTTTGATGTTATTTCCTCTTTTATCATTACTTCCTTTGAGCACTGATTTAAGTAATCAAGCAAATTTGGCACATTTCCACCCCATCTTGATGACAAGCTGGATAGGGATGAAACTGATAGTATTTGATGCTATTAGTCAACGTATTTTTACTTTGCTAACAATTCAGAAAGCGTGGTGGTTAGCATAATTTTAAGAGGATGGGTTAACAGATGCTTCTGCTGAAAATTCCCATGGTGAAAATAGGTTCGATTGTCTTTTATTTCTTCTGATATTTGCTCACAGATACTGAAGTAAACTCAATCATTCAGGGTCTTGGTTGATGTGAACTTGCTGGTCTGATTCATTAAGTGTGAGTCTTTTCGTGTGATTGTCCATAAGGCACAAATTTTATAAATTTCTTTGGAAATA
Source organism: Arvicola amphibius (assembly GCF_903992535.2). Lineage (NCBI taxonomy): Eukaryota > Metazoa > Chordata > Mammalia > Rodentia > Cricetidae > Arvicola > Arvicola amphibius. The sequence continues at coordinate 170,355,662 of NC_052048.2, forward strand.
CATTCTTCATATTTTTGGAAAGAATACTTTATTCATGAGTTGGAAAGAAGGAGGTTGGATTAAAGTATTTATGAGTAACAAGGCTACAGGTAGCTTCTCACTCACAGAGAATCATTCCATCTGTCTCTCTCTCTGTCTTCCTCTAAGCAAGGGTCTTACTACTAGACCTTTCTCAAACTAACTAACTCGGTATAGGAATACGTGGAAAAATGACACTTTAAAAAAGTGACCTTTTAAAGCAGATATCATGGCTCCTAAATCCCGACCACATCCTTTGAAATGCTGGACAGATAGAAATAACCTTCCTGAGGTGCTCATGGTTTTCAATCACATCATCAGCTGATTAAAACTGATTTTTATAACAATTGTCATCCACATTCATCTACAAGTTTTCTTGAGGAGATCATGTAAAGGTGTCACTTGTGACACAGAGTTGTACAAAGTTAAGAGCTGCTCACAGAAGCCATCAGCATGGCCTTGAGGATCACATAGGCTGTCGCCCTCAGGTTTGTTTCTCTGCAAATGTGATCATGAGTTTCCAATCCTGGCCACACTTTAGGCATGGCCAGTGTTATTGTGTGCTTCCCCCACAAATTCCATGTCGAACCCCTATCAGGATGCTAGGACTTAGAAATGAGACTTCTAAAGGGTAAATAGGTCATGAAGTTCAAGCTGTTATAAAAGAAATTAATGCCTCAGGAAAACAAGACAAGAGCTGTGTCTTTTCCCATCCCATAAAAACCCAGCAAGGAGCCAGCCATTTGAAAGCCTCAGAGAACTTGCATCAGAATCAAATCTCTTGACCCCTTGATATTGGACTTTCTAGCCTCAAAACCTGTAAGAAACAAGTGCCTGTTGTTTTAGCCACTCGGTCTAAAGATTTTGCTGTGGTTCTCGGGGCTAGCCAATGCACACAAATAAGGTCTAGCTAAGGATGGTGTAGTGTCTGAGTGCTGTGATGAAGAGTGGATGTTTTCCTTTTTTTTTTTCCTCATTTTTTTTTTAACAGTTTATATTTTTTATATAAAATATATAAACAAAAGACCAAAAAAAAGCCCAAACAAAGCAATAAGAAACAAGAAGTCTACAAGAACATCACTGAGTTTGTTGTGTGTTGTCAGCTACTCCTGGACATGGGACTTAACCCGGAGTGTGGTTAATTTGTACCCAGTGTGGCTCCATTGGAGAAAACTATCAAATGCAGGTAGCTTTTTGGTTAGGAGTAGAAGCCAGTATCCTCCTCCCCCCCCCCCCCCGCCCCCGCCCCTGGTTCAGAGATCCTGGCTGGCTGGAACCGGTGCAGGCACAGTCTCTGTGAGTTCATAAGTGCGTCTGTCCTGCTGTGTCTGGAGGACATTCTCCTTAGAGTGGCCCATCCTCTCTGGTTCTTACACTCTTCCCACCTTCTCATCTACAGAGATCCCTGATCCCTGAGGGGAGGGGTTCGATGAAGATGCCCCTTTCAGGACTGAGTTCTAAAATCCCCCAGTCTCTGCACATCGTCCAGTGTTGGGGCGCTGTGATAATAGCATCTACTAGAAGAAGAAGCTCTCTGATGATGGCTGAGCACTAAACACAATAGGATGAGCTCTTGTTGCATCTGTTTTCTGGACAATGACATCATTGCATCCTTTATGGCTGAAGAACACTCCGTGGCAAACAGGGACCACATTTCCTCCGTCCATTCATCTTTTTTTTTTTTTTTTCTTCCCTTTTCTTTATTATCATCTCCTTTTTTTTTTTTTTCATGGTTTATTTTTTTTATATTTAAAAATTTCCATCTCCTTCCCTCCTCCTCCCCCCTCCCTCCCCTCCTTCTCCCCTTTCTCTCCCCTCCTTCTCCCCCTTCCCTCCCCTCCGAAGATACTATAGAAGAAATAAACTCACAGATTAAAGAACTAAACAAATCTAACAAATTCTTAACACAAAACATTCAGGAAATCTGGGACACCATGAAAAGACCAAACCTAAGAATAATTGGGGTAGAAGAAGGAGAAGAATTACAACTCAAAGGCCCAGAAAACATATTCAACAAAATTATAGAAGAAAACTTCCCCAACCTAAAGAAGGATGTTCCTCATTTTTTTTTAAAGATTTCCATCTCCTTCCCTCCTCCTCCCCCTTCCCTCCCCTCCCTTCCACCCATACCCCCACTCCACCCCTCTCCAAGACAAAGAGCCATCAGGGTTCCCTTCACTATGTTAAGTCCAAGGTCCCCCCAGCTCCCCCTAAGTCCAGGAAGGTGAGCAACCAAACTGACAAGGCTCACAGTGAGCCCGTCCATGCTGTAGAGTTCATGCTCATTGCCGTTGTCCTTGGTTTCTCAGTCCTCCTCCACCGTCAGCCACATTCAGAGAGTCCGGTTTGGTCCCCTGTTCCATCAGTCCCATTCCAACTGGACTTGGTGGTCTCCCGTTAGATCTGTCCCATCGTCTCAATGGGTAAACGCACTCCTCACGGTCCTGACTTCCTTGCTCATGATCTCCCTCCTTTTGCTCCTCATCAGGACCTTGGGAGCTCAGTCCGGTGCTCCTATGTGGGGCTCTGTCATTTTCTCCATCCAATGCCAGGTGAAGGTTCTATGGTGATATGCAAGATATTCATGAGTATGGCAATAGTATCTGTACATTTCTGGCACCCTCTCCTCAGCTGCCCAAGGACCTAGCTGGGGGCGTCTTCCTGGACTCCTGGGAACCTTAAAACACTTCAGGTGACTGGAGGACACAGTCAGGGCTTGAAAACCGCAGATCTAGGCCAACCTCATGATGCTGCTAATCTTAGTTCATTTTCCTTCAGGTGGCGACACTGGCAGGCTGTGTGCCTTGCTAAAACAAAGCCAGTTCCGTGGGACAAAGGCCTTGGAAAATGGCCCGTCCTTTTTTTCCCTTTCTTAAGGTAGCTTCAGTTTCAGAGTAATCCTAGAAGAGGGGCATAGACTACAGTTACTGACCTCAGAGTCTGCGTGCATGTCAGACTTCAGCAGGGCAAGAGTCTTGGGGCTGTTCCAAAGATTCAAGTCTATCAGCAGCTGGGAAGACAAACGAACCAGCTTCAGAGATAAGAGTCTCAAGTACCGTTTGTCCAGACACAAGCATTTATTATCTTTCCATTTGCCAATGATGCATATTCTGGTGGTACCTAATCTTGTTTTCTTATGAAAATTTCAGTAGAACTAGTTAGTGTTTTCTATTAGTTAATAAAAGATTTTGCTATGTTTGCCATCTATTTTATGCTATCTCTAAGCTAAAAATTTATCAATGTATAAATTATGGATGATAAAATTTATAAAGAAAATATCAATTATTTATATGTCCTGGCTCTTTGGGTTTTACTGTGTTTGAAAAGCCTTAATAACACATACTTAAAAGCTAATGATGGACTTTTCTGGGTTGTCAGCTTACCTCTTCAGTACACTAATGCTCAGTAATGATAACCTAAGCACAAATTGATGCTGTAGATCTTGATTGAGATTCTTCTTTGAGATAAATATTTCTATAGAGAGGATATATACCTACTGGTTAATTAAAACCTCCCAATATATAAGTAGCTCCCTAGCACTGAAAACTTTGCAGATAGATTGGGTGGGGATATATGTAGCTTTAATCCATATTTGGGAAGACAGCTATTTTTAGACCATTCAAGGAGAATGGATAGGAAGACTTGAATGGTCAATATAGGAGCAAAAGGCATAAGGGCCAGCAAAGACATCCACAGAAGCATAGAAGAGAGTCAGAGTTTGGTATTTGGAGAGGGGGAATGAGTAGGGTGGATGTATAGTAATAAAAATGCTCAAATAGTAGGGAAGATTGCCATTAGCTGCTTGAACTGATGGAAACTTTGCAACTGACAGAGGATGACTATGAGGTTTCGAGTAGCAAAATTGCTTGAGAAAATTTATAGTTTTAAAATTTAGACTCTAACTTTTTTTTACTATAACTGCTGTATTTGTATGCACATATAATAGGGAGATAGATGATAGATAGATAGAGGATAGATAGATAGATAGATAGATAGATAGATAGATAGATAGATAGATAGATAGATAGATAGATGTGTGTGAGGGAGATAGCAAGAGTGAGAGAAAGAGGGGCTTTATTTGTTTCTGGGTATGCTTGCCTTTGTGGACATGTGTGGAAGCTAGAAGTTGATGTGAGCATGTTTTCTTCAATTACTTTTCCATCTTGTGTTTTGAGAGACCGGGTTTCTCACTGAATCTAGAGTTTACCATTTTGGTTATACTGGTTGATCATCAAATCCCAGAGACCCCACCTGCCTCCATCTCTCGGTGCTGGGGTTATATGTGTACATCCCACACATCTGGCTTTTATGTAGATTTGGGGGTTCTAAAAATCAGATCCTGATGCTCATGCTGCAGGCACCCTATTGACCCATTTCTCCAGCCCAGGTCTATAGACTATGGGACAACACAGGTATCAGAGGAAGGTAACGGGGACAGAGTAAGACAGGGCATCAAGCTGTTTCAGTGCTGTTACTGTGGAAATTTGCTGGATGATTCCAAGTGTGCGAGCGTGATAGCACCATACTATCCTCATGCATGACTTTAAATCTTAGCAAGCACTTTCAGATACATCGTTTCATGTGATTTTAGTAGAATCGGAGTATTTGATAGGATATGATTCCATTATGCGAGGTCATTCTCAAGGGAGTGTCCAACCTGAGAAGGTGAAGATGTAACAAGGAACTTAAGAGTGTTGGAGAAATATCCAAGAAGGGAAAGTATAGGCAGCAAACATGTACAGTTCTAAAAGGGCTGATGACTTGGAAACAGAGGGAAAGAAAGTGCGGGTGGCAGCGTGAGCTTTCTTATTGATTGACAAATAAGACTAAGCCTGTTAAAATGAGCCCCAGGCATTGAAGGGAGCCATTCCTCCAAACTGATGAACTCGGTGAGTTGGGCAGCAAGCAGAGCAAGTGGTGCTGCTTATGGAGAAGCTTGACGAAAACAAATGTCTTTTGAAGGGTGAAAGGACCTGAGCAGATTGGTAGCATCGGGTTCACCTGCAGCGCCCACCTCGACACGGTTCACTTGCATTGACTTCGGAACGCCCACGCGGTGTGTTTCCTTTTCACAGGGAGCGCACACACTCCTGTAGCTGCAGCCAGCAGGCTATGGGTACCAAAGCTTTCTTAATTATCCGTGAGCTCATCTGAACTGAAGTATATCATAGTCATCTCTCATAAACTAGTGTCTCTGGAAATTGCTCACAATGGGGGCTTCCCATGAAAAATATTGTACCAGGAAACAACTGAAGCAATAATGTTCCATGATTTTGGTTTATTTTTGAGAGGGAGATGAGAGGAGAGAGGGACAGTAAGGAAAGGAGGGAGAGGAGGAGGGAGGGAAGGAGGGAGAGAGAAAGAGAGAGAGCATGAGCACCACCCCAGCTCCTTACTGCCTGTATGGGTTTTTACTTGCCATGGTAGCATTCTTGCCAACCACTCTCTTTAAGATTTAGGGATTTTTTTTGTTGTTGTTGTTATTTCCTGCTGGGTGATCCAGTCTGACTGGTCCACAAGCTTCTAGGAAGTCTCTTGTTCTTATCTGGCTGTGAGAGCTCTAGGAATAGAGATGTGTTATTTGTGTTATCATGTATTAACATGCCTAGCCTTTTCATAGACCCTGGGAATTCGAACTCGAGTCTTCATACTTGCACATCGAGGTTGATGTGTTGTGAATTAATGAACAAAAGATTTTATTACTTACTATTTGTTTCTTTAAGATAAATTTATGATATACAAAGTAGTGAACTGAGAAATCATGTAGCTTAGGAAAGGAAGAAAGTAGCTACAAAATCAAAATATATGTCTATTTTTCCATATGTAATGGAAATATAAGCACAATTTTCTGTATGTGATTAAAAATACAGTATATTGTACTATATAGAATTTGATAGCAAGGTTAAAGTATATTAAAAATGGTTGACTGTATATAAAATACATTTGCTGTGGTCAGTTTTTGTTTGATGACTTCTGTAATAGGAAAGTAGCACATAATATTAATATATACACAGGCTAGTATATTATAAATTTATAGTTACATAGAAATATATACTCATGCATAAATTAATGAGAATTTATAAATACATTTATATGAATAGGCACAAACATACATATGTATGTTTCTTGTTGCTAAAAGTGGAAATACCTTTCTTAAGTATTAAAACAGTATCTCTTTTGTGAAAACTAGAGTAATTCTAGCACACTTGTTGATTTTTAAAAAAAATTATCTTTATCATTTTTATTTATGTTTGCACGTGTATCTGTGTGAAATTATTCCTCTTACATTGTGGGCTATATTCCATGCCTATGGAAGCCAGAGGGTAGTGTCCAGTTTCCTGGACCTAGTTCGAGCTGTAGGCAGTTGCGAGCTGCCTGTGGTGGATCCTCTGAGGGAGCAGCAAGCATTCTCAATGGCTGAACCGTCTCTCCAGCCCTAGCTTTGACATTTCTGAGTCTGACTTTCTTGCTGGACCCAAGAAGAAGAAAGACAAGAAAGACGCCCACTGCTCCCTGTGACCTGAGCCAGTGCCATGCTCTCCGCAGGAGCCGGGCCCAGTTGGATAAGTGACACTCTGCTCAGCAGGTGCTTCCCGGAGTTACTATGTGCTCAGCACTACACTTGGGCTTGAATTGACATTTTCCATCCTTGAGGGGGCTAAATCTCGTTACAGATACAGAATACAACCTGGCGCAAAAGGAGAGAAAATAAAAACGTGAAAACACTTTCGAAAAGTCACATGAGTGGGAGCAGCCCTTCTTTCTCCCTTTTGAATGGGACAGTTTATTGTTTCATTCCATAAGCATAAGCTTCTGTGTGTCCTCTGTTCTTTCTGTGGCAGGCTGATCTTGATGGACTGGAGACCAGGCTGGCCTACATAGCAAGTTCCAGGCCAGCCAAGGCTGTATGTAGATGAAGACCTTGCCTCTTAATTTTTTTTTCATACTGTAGATTGTTTACTCAAATTCTCTGAAATGCGTTTAGTTCTCAGTATTCCTCCCATCACACTCAAAATTATCACGTAGCTAGGGAAACATCCAAACAAAGCGGACAAGTTAAAACCCTCTCCTTGACATTCAGTTCACCGGTGCTAGGAACAGGTCACATGGTTTGTCCAATTAGACCTGTTCTATCACGTTGACAGAGGGAGCTGCCATTCGATCACAAAGGCCAACTCTGCGTGCTATAATGTTAAAGGGTCAGCCAGGAAGGCTCGAATTTTAGGCTTTTCTAGAAAATTCTGAAGATGGATAGTAATGTCTGCTGAATGGATTTCTTGAAGAGTGAAAACACATTTAATTGGACATGAGTGGCTAGGGCAAGCTGCCCCGAAATCCTATAAGACAGCACAATCTGGACTCCGTCTATTCTACCAGCAAGTGCCCAGAGATGCCTCTGACTTGACAGTGATCCCAGCTTATTTTCTTGCTAAACTTTCCGCACTTTCTGACTGTTCAGTATTCTTGGCAGAATTAATCAAAACACAAAACGCTTGCATGCTCCTCAGTAGATTCTAGATTTTCTACAAACCTCTCTCCCGCTGGCAAGATGCCTGTAAGACAGCCTTCTGGTTCAGCTTTTGGAAGGAGCTTGTTGCAATATTTAAAAGTTAAAATCCTGCAGGGCAGTGGTGGTGCATGCCTTTAATACTAGCACTTGGGAGGCAAAGGCAGGTAATCTCTGTGGGTTCGAGGCCAGACTGATCTACAGAGTGAGTTCCTGGACAGACAGAGCTACACAGAGAAACGCTGTCTCAAAAAACTCAAACCAACAACAACAGTAACAACCAAATCCCTGCAGCACTTGTAAATTGGAAGGTGGGGGCCTTTTGCTTTCATGAATTTTGAAATTCAATGGAATTTAGGCTAGTAAAGAGGAATAATCAAATAGCCTTTCTTCTGTAGTCATTGCTGTTAAGTCATTTTTCCATGACGCGGATTAGGTCTTCTGCTGTGCAAATCTGCCTCTCTGCAGTAAGTGATCACTTACAAATACATGCGGATTGTTGGATTTTGCATGGGAGTCTTTTGGATGAAAGCTCTCAGACTGCTGGAGATCTGTTTGGGTGATTGCACTGCTTGCAAACAACAAACAGAAAACAGGTTATCAAGGAAAGACTGGCACAGACATTTTGTGAGGAAGTAATTGTGCTTCCCTATTGCCCCCTACGAGGCTGAACTATGCACTTTCAATAAGAAAATATTAACATGCACATGTAAACTTAGAATTTGTGGACTAGAGTTGAAATCTCCATTAATTATTCCTCACAGGATTCTGTATGAACTCAATAACTAGAAATGATATGGTTTTGCACATATTATGTATGTCTTTTTTCATCCACCTGTAAATCCTAGAAATACACAATAATTAACCAAAGCATGGAAGGAAAGGTTCTCTGCTGGAAATATATCCCACACCAAGCCATAGTCATGAAAATTGGCACAAATCTGCCTGCTCTGAGCCTAGGAACTGCACACCATCCAGTGAACATCATTAGGTTCTAGACATAAATAATTGTTTTTCCAAGACTGACATTAAAGACTTTTTTTTCGTTTTGAGTTTGTGGCAATGGATGTGGGGCTACTTGCCGGGACTCGTGTCCTAAGAGGACTCTGTGCTTTCACAGTATTGTTGCTGTAACTCTAAGAGGGAAATCTTTTGCAATCAGCCTCAGAAGTGAAACATAGTGAGTGAGGTTTGCCAGAGTTTCCAACCACAGAAGCCTTTGAGGAAACAGGGGTAAGCTTCTTGTGTTTACACTTGCCATCGCTGGAAAGAACACACAGGTTCTTGCACCTTCTGATGTCCTGTGATGCACTTCTGGGGCATCCAAGGTGCTTTAAAAGCTGAACTCAGATTACTTATCTGGTATTTCTTCAATCCTCATATGCTGCTCTTTCCCCTTGACTCTAGATTTTTGTCATTTAGTGGTGGCTTTTGGCCTCTTGAATCCCTAGTTGCGTCCTCTCTGTAACCTTCAACATCACTGTGTCCTCAGGCCAGTGCCTTCCTCAGGACCCAGCATTCATCCTGCCTTCCAGTTGCTCCAAGGTTTGTTTTTTATTGAGGAAACAAATATCAAGATTTACATCCACTGGGCTATAAGGCCGTCTTCCCTATGTAGTAGGCACTCAGTACATTCTGCAGTCTTTATGAGTGAAGTTCCCTCCAAACCATTTGTAATGAAGACGGAAACACTAGTATGATCTAGCTAATGATGGTCCCTCTACATCAACTCATCCAGGGCCCTCTTCGGCAGTCTAAAAAACTTGGGATCCCAGTTCCAGTGCTGGGAATTGGAATTCATGTCACCCTCAAATTTACTCAATTCCTCTCATTTTTCAAAAGGTAAACTAAAAGTGGTCAACCCAATCACATACTGATTTTCACAGGTCCAAGTGTCTATATAGGTTTTGAACCGAATTGGCACACAATCACCGACAACTTCCTAAGGGCTTTTGCTCTTGGCGTTCAGACTTTTAAGAAAATTAAGTGACTAGAATAGAGTACAATAGTGAATGCAGAAGGGAGGAAAGATGTCTGTGGCCAGAGACATGAAAGAAAGAGCACTATAAGTTTCTTTATTCTACGCAGCGGTGGGAGAATCTACTTTTTGGCCTGCACAGCGGATACACCATTTCTTTGGGTAAGTTTCCCCTACGTTTCCTGTCAAGCCTGGGTTTTAATGAAACAAAACGATACCGGATCCCTCTCACTAACACTTCTTCATCCCCCCAACACCCTAGTCAGCGCCAGCCAAGAGCGTTTCTCTCAGCCTCTTTTATCCCCTTTTTTCCCAAGAACAAGATCAGATATGTGAGATCCTGTTTGATTCAAGCTTGGAGAAAGTGCTGTGTGTCTCACCCCCATGGGTTACCTGCAGCTGCCAATAGTGGTATTTTCCGCCCTGTGTTTTGGGTCTGTACTTTAAATCCTTCAAGCAACAGAAAAAACTTATAGAGCAAAATTTTTTTTCCATGGAACAGAGGGCTAGGCTGTTGACATTTCAAAGTCTTTAAGAAGTGAGAATAGCACAGCTGTGTCCAGCTCCATTTGGAGGCCCTCAGAGACATTTTAAAACCACACACATTGTGTCGACTCAGTTCCTTCTCTCGGAGCTGTTGGCATCGCTTCTCTAGTCTAGTTAGAGAGGTCTCGATGACCGCAAATAGAAGTCCACCAAGATGCTGCAAATGTCTAATAGAATACTAGAGAAGTTAGTGTTCTGTTCAGAAAAGTGACGTAGTAGTTATGACGCTAATAGACAAGTGGAAAATATTCTAACACAAATAAACACACTGAGGAAAAAAAGCCATTATTTTTAACTAGACATGAATTGAACTGACAATGAATTGCAAGAGATTTAAGAACTTTAAATATAGGTTTTAATGTGTTTAAATGCAATCATGATGATCTTAAGGAATATAAATGAAGAGAAAGCAACACATCTGAGGAAAATAATTGCTGTTCTCAGATGTAAACCTCCAAATCGGATTGCCTGATACAACAGTGATGCTCGATAGAATGCTAACTAGGCAATTAAAAGTGTAGAAGCCATCATTTCATTAAATACCAAAATCAGCAGTATTTATGCTAATAAAGAATTGGCAAATATCTATAAGCAATGATTAAGGCTCCTGTGGAACTCCAAGTGGCGAAACTAGGCTTTAAGACACAATGACATAGGGAATTAATTCAATTCTTCAAGTTTTGAAATAATGAGCACAGGGATGAAATTGGTAGGGTTAACACTAGTTTTTAAGGAATAAATGTTTCATTCTGCTTTTGGAAATAAAGTTCCACTTAAATATTCAGTATAAGGGTGCTTATAGAAAATTTGCCATTTTAGCCACAGCCCTTCAGAGGCCATAAGAATATTAGTTATAAAATTGCAAACAGTCTGTTTCGAGAAACATTTGATAGTGAATGATGTTCTCATCAAAAGGAGAAGTAGATATTCAGTGGTGGAGAATATAGCAAGGTTGACTTGAATTACTGTGAGGGGACCCTACCATCCTGGAGCAAAATGAACCGAATGCTCACAGAGGAGAAGCAGCTCTCTAAGAGCAGGATTCTTTTGTCTGCACATCATGTCCATTTGTAATCAATGCATGGATGCTTCCTCTCAGGTTACTATCTTAGTATTTTGTAGAAGGAGCGGCGGGCTGCGTCCCACCACCCGGCTAGCTTTACACCCTAAATAATTATATGGAAACTGTATTCATTTAAACACTGTCTGGCCCATTAGTTTCAGTCTCTTATTGGCTAACTCTCACATCTTGCTTAACCCATTTCTATTAATGTGTATAGCACCACGAGGTGGTAGCTTACCAGGAGAGATCTTAACCTACGTCTGTCTCGGAAAGGAGAGGCATGGTGACTGCCTGAGGCATCTGCCTCACTCTGCTTTCTTTCTCCCACAGTTCTGTTCTGTCTACTCTGCCTACCTAATTTTCTGTCCTATTAAAGGGTCAAGGCAGTTTCTTTATTAACCAATGAAAGTAACACATAGACAGATGACCCTCCTCCATCAGTATTTGATAATGCTAATGACTGTACTTTTTAAACATACTGACCTATCCTCATTAAAGCAAGTATTTCCTTTTTGGCTGGGGAGATGTTTCTGTAGATAAAGCGTGTGCCATGCAAGCAAAAGGACAGGAGTGTGGACCCTAAAAGCCCACGTAAAGCCAGATGTGCTGGTATGCATCTGCAATCACTGCATTCCTACAGAGCGATGGGAGGGTATAGAAATGAAAACCCCTAGAATCTCCCAATCCAGTGTTTACAACAAACACATGTGAATATGCACACACACACACACACACACACACACACACAAATAAAAATGAAGCCGAGTGATATTCTCTTAGCCTCTGCCACATTTCTGGCCTTTCATATATGGCTGACCTCCTAGAATTTTCCACAGTTAACATCCGTATTTTCTCTCCTGCCACTTGTTTGAGTCTGCAATAAACAAGAATATGTTCCCATCATTGCAGAAACTTCCCTTGACCTATCTCTGCAGTGCCCTTGAATTTGTTATATGTAGTGGGCAGAATTCTCCGTCAACACTTAGCTGAGCCATGGTTTGTAGTTTGTAATTGTGATTCTGGAGATGTTTGTTGCCTCGACGTCCAGAATGTCTCACGGGCCCACTTTCCTGCTACCTCATTGCCATCTTTCAACCCATTGATTCCTTCTTATAGCTTCAATTCTAGCATTAGAGCCCCCTAAAAATCATGCCTTGAGTGAAGCCGCATAAACAAATGACAAACAGAATTAACCAGGCTAGCTTAAAACAAAATATTCAGCTTTAATAAAAGGAGGAAAAGGGGAAAACTTACAAAGCCAGAGTCCCAGCGAAGAGCAGGAAACAAAGAGAGCGAAAACAAATGTACACGGATGTTTTTAAAGGTATTTGCCCCCCCCAAAGGGGACACGCCCCTCAAACAAGGGGATTGGTTAGCTCCCCCATCACTTGAGCTGTGCTAATGTTAGGATCCTAACTGACCCCTCACGACTTGCATGTTGAAGTTTCATCCCCAGTATATGCACTGTTGGGAAGAGATAGAACGTTGATGGCGTGAGGTGTAATGGAAGGAATTAAGGTCACTGTTGATATTTAGACTATCACCCCTTGCTCTTCCTTTCTTTTCTTTCCCTTTGTCATGGGAAAAGCAATGTGGTCTGCCATATTTTTCACTTCCTAGCTACAGGACCAGAGCAATGGAGCCAGTTACCATGTCCTGAAACCTTTCTAATTATGGGTCAAAATATACCTCTCTCTTTTTTAGGATGATTGCCTCCGTTACAGTATTGAAAAGGTGCTAATATAGGCTGCTTCTGTCTACACACACACCTGACTGCCTGACTGCCTCATTCCTACATTTTGTGCATTGGTGTCTCCAGGATTTATACCTGTAAGCCAGAACTCTTACCTGAACACCATACAAACAAATCTAACCACCCATTTCAGTATTCAGTGGACTTCAGTGTGATCTGCTGACCATTCTGGCTCAAGCTAAGAGCCTTGGGGCCAACAGCAATTCTTTCACTGCCTGTATTAACCTGTCGACAAATGTGGGTGCATCTTCTGAACAGTCTTCCCCCCATTATTCCTCACTTACTTTCTCAGACTAGCTTCCCAGCTAGTTTCCTTGCCTTCCTTTGCCCATCATCCGGGGTAAGCTTGTTGAGCTGTCAGGTCATGTCACCCTCGATTTCCCATGTCCCTCAGACTTGCCATTGTCTCTACAGTTCTCACCAAGCTCACAGTGGTTCAACCTCTCATTCCTTCTTCAGGTGCTCTTATGCAAATGATTGGCGATCTGCTGTTTAGATTTAAAATAAAATGGAAAATTGTATCATGCCAGCGAAGATCATCATTTTTATTTGTTTTATTAATGAGGTTTAGAATGCAGTTTGATTGCATTTGAGGAAATCTCAACTGTATGGTTCAGACAAGAAAATTCCCTATCTTTCTGTTTACTCTGTGAATCCATACAGATTGGCTATGTTCCTGCAGTCAGTGGAACCCACCCTGAGGAATGTGAAGGCAGGAGAACTGGCCATGCCCCTTGCTTATTGCCGCAAGGGATGAACTGGTCAGGGTAATGCTGAAAAGCCCACCCCGGTGGCAAAGACAGGTGAGAGCAGCACCAAGGGCTGTAGGGTCTCCACTATACAGGGTAGCAACAGGCTTGAGGCCCCTGGTCTCTGCTACACCATCAATGCTGGGCCTTCAGTGGAACTCTTTCTGGACATCCCATTGCCACCCTGTGTTGTGGAGATCCTGCAGCCCTGGGTGCAGGGTCGGTTCTCCCATACCTGCACCTTCAGGGCCAGCTCTACTGTGCTGTCCAGGCGTGATGTAGGGGACACTCTCCAGAGTCCACAGCTGACAAGGGGACAGGGACTGTTCTCCCTCTCTTATGATCTTCAGGCCCAGCTCCTCCACCTGCCTGGGTGTTGATAGAATGAGTGTGGGGGTGTGGGGGTGAGGGAAAGTATAATTCTGCAGATTGCTTTCCTGCCAAACAAGATGGTATTTTTATGTTCATTGAGAAAAATGTAAAGGGGTAGGTAGTACAAATGCGAATGCTGAGAGAGTATTTTAGTACTTCATATGTTGTAGAAGCTTAACATAGACAGAGTTTTATTGTATTCTGGTGCTTTTTTTTTAACAGATCTTCTAGGATTCCATATCTTGATCTCAAAAATAAAGCTTTCTTTGTCTTAAAGGTTAATTCAAAAGCCTTTGAGATAACTCATATTGATCTAGGACTCTTGGGTCCTCAACCTTGCTCATGCTATGACCCTCTAATATAGCTCCTCATGTGTGGTGACCCTCAACCATAGAGTTATTTTCATTGCTACATCAAAAATATAATTTTCTACTGTCTTGAATCAAAATGCAAATATCTATGTTTTCTAGCGGTCTTAGGTGACCGCTCTGAAAGGGTCATTCTATCCCCCCCCCCCAAAGAGGTCACAACCCACAGGTTGAGATCCGCTGCCTAAAATGCTGATATATAAAGTTGATGGCAGCCTACAGTCTTTGCACCAGACTAGGAAAACAATTTTCAAAGAATTCAAAATGCCAGATCCTTCCTATTGCCAGGTAAATCACAAAGAAAGCTTGTCTTAGCATCTTTCTGTCCTCCCTGATGCGTTCCTTCCCATCTTCCCTAGACACACACTGCTCCAGGTGCACGAAGAAGGGCAGCACCACCATTGTCTGCACTTTGGGTGCTAGTCACTAGACGATCTCTGCTCTCTAACAGAAGTCCACTGTTCTGCTTTTTTTCTTAATCAAACCTGTCTTTTCCTTTGACTACTTAGTTGTAGATTTCTCTAATGAGCATCAGATCAATATAATTTATAATAAATTTTTTGAGTAGCCACAACTAATGACACATACATTTGAAGAGTGTTTTAAATCAATAATTATTTGATTGCTATAAAATAGGTTTTTAAAAATGGTTTATGTCAAAAACATGCAACGTAAGATACCTTCTCAAAATTCTGATTCTATAATATAGTATAATTCACTACAAGCATGCTGTACAGGTGATGTTCGTGACGTTTTTTCATCTCAAATTTCAGTTTCTACCCAAAGCCCTAGAAACCACCACTCTATTCTCTACATCTGAGAGTTTGAGTATGATACTGAGCCATTTTCGCCATAGCCAAGAGATGGAAGCAGGCTAAGTGTTCACAGATGATGAATGAACAGAGAAACTACCACACGCGCATGCAGTGGAATTTCACTCAGACGTTAAAATAGGACAGTTTAACATATGTTGCAGCACTGACAAATCTTAAGAACATGATATGCAGTCAAATGAGGCCAGTTACAGAAAGATAAATATTTCCTAATTCTGCAATATAGAGTAGATATTTCTTCTGAGCGAAACAGGCTTTGTGGCATGAGACATTTTCTACTTCTTACTTATGACCTCTGTGCATTTTCTTCCCACTAGCAATATGCTTGAATCTTTAAGTTGACAGGGATTCATTTCATAATAATGGGTATTTTCTATATGAATAGAGAAGCCAGCTTGGTTCATATTATCACGTTAGCAATGATCTCTTGAGATATTCATTTAATATTGTATTTTCATGTGATATTGATAATATTGTAATGGACATTATTGCTGTTTTATATTATCCATGCTTTAGTTTCTGTTAATTCACAACTAAGAAGTAGAAGAATTTAAATTTGTTCTTAATTTGTTCTTTCCCAAGTCCTTTGCTTTTAGTCCCTATCACCTTCAGTGATGATGAGATCTACAGAAAATCGTGGGAGGAATTAGGATTTGAAATTGGTTTGACATGGTTCATTTTAGCATATACATTTCTAAGAACTGATCTCTATAGTAGAAAATGTATTTTTTTCCCTAAAAAAACAGAATCTCGAGTTTCTCAAGTTGACATTTGGTCCTTAGGCTGTGCTGTATGGTGCTTTCAGATGTGAGTGTGTGTGTGTGTGTGTGTGTGTGTGTGTGTGTGTGTGCATGTGCACAAGCACGCAAGAGCTTCTGTTTGTCCATGGTGAGCTTAGGAGTGTGGGTGTTCAGGACTGTGGGTGTCCAGGATGAGCTCAGTAGTGTGGGTGTTCAGGACTGTGGGTGTCCATGGTGAGCTTAGGAGTGTGGGTGGTCAGGACTGTGAGTGTTCAGGACTGTGGGTGTCCATGGTGAACTCAGGAGTGCGGATGTCCCCATTGAGATCAGGGTGTGGGTGTTCAGAACTGTGGGTGCCTGTCCTTGTGCATCCCTCTGTACATCCTTTTTCCTGCAGTTCTAGTGCACAGTGTTGGCTGCTTGGCTTGTGTGTAGCCTCTCGGCCCCTGTTTGTCTTAACAACCATCACTCACTAAGATGTCATGGTCTTAGTTGTCCTGCTCATCACAGGTCTATGCTCAGCCGCTTTCTCTGTCTCTTTCCCATGGCAACATAGAATCAATGTCCACTGCTTCCTGGGAAAAAGTGTTAGTGATCAAGAATTGCTAAGTGATTGTCTGGTCAGAATAAAGAAGGATGTGATAGCATACAAGGCCGATTTTTTTTTACTTACGACTTTATTACTCATTTAGTCATTCAACTAGAGGTTTTAAGCTCCTGCTATTTCCCCTGAAAGCTTATATATTAAAACAGTCCCATTAAATCTGTTTTTTAATATTAAGGAAAAAAACCTTTGCCTAGGAAAGTAACATCTTGTCAGATGTAGCATATACTGCTTTGGTGACACATTTAAGTGCTATAGTACCAGAAAACGATACTACCAGTATCTAAAGAAGTATGAACTTCAACAGAATGGTAAATCACAGAACCCTGTGGCATGTCAAAGAACATATGTTGCTCTTATAAATCTCATTCTGCCCACAAAATCCTGTTGTTGTGTTGTTTTACTTTTTGGGAGGCCTGCCACCCAGCCTCCAAATAAATCACACACGAGGCTTATTCTTTGTTATGAGTGCCCAGCCTCAGCTTGACTTGTTTCTTGCCATCTCTTCTTAGCTTAAATTATCTCACCTACCTTTGGTCTCCGGGCTTTTTCCTTTTCTTCTGTATATCTTGCTTTCATTCTTACTCTGTGGCTGGCTGCCTGGCTGGCTGGGTGGATGACTGGCTGGGTGGATGACTGGGTGGCTGGCCCTTGACATCCCCTTGCTCTCTCATTGCTTGCTCCCTCTCTACCCAGATGTCTTCTCCTGTTTATTTTCTCTGCCTGCTAGCCCCTCCCATCCTTTCTTCTGCTTTGCTATTGGCCATTCAGCGCTTCATCAGACGGCCAGGCCAGGTGTTTTAGACAGGCAATGAATCACAGCTTCACAGACTTAAACAAAGGCAGCATAAACAAAAGGAACATACCTTAAAATCATGTTCCACAACAAAATCCTCCTCAGGAAGACTTCCTTTAACCATGGAGAAGGGGCTGCTGGGTTTCTCATAGTTTATTCAAGTGGCCTCTAGAACTCAACAGAAGTGGGACATATTTTTACTCAGTCTCAAAGTTCTGTCTCACCATTTTGAGAAGGTAGTTCTGTTGTTTGAGGAATTTCCGAGAAACTTTTTTATCTGCTGTTCTTGGTAGCTCTGGTAGAAATAAGTAGATATCTCTGCTGCAGTCAAACCATATTTTCTAGAACAGAAGAGGAAGAAGTTTGCTTTCAACCCTAACTTTAAAAAATCCTGTTGTCTTCCATGCTAGCATAGTTCTAAATTCCCTTACAATGCTGCAATTGCTTCAGGTTGGTGGGGGAATGAATTTGAATATGTTCTTTTGAAGGAACTGAGAGATCCGCCCAAGTAATCCTGCTGGGTGCTTTGCTAATCTATGGTATAACAGGATGGGAACATCTCTAAGAACAAATAATGTCTGTTACAAAGTGAAGTTTTCCTACTCCACAATCTATCGCAATGTCCAGGAGAAATTTCAGCAAGTGTTTGATGCTAATTACCCTTAAACAAGTGAACAATGGAGAGCATATAAGAAGTGAATTAGGGGAGCTGGGGAGATGATTCAGATTGGAAAGGTCTTGCCCTGCAAGCATGAGGTCCTGGGTGCAGATTCTCAGCCTCTATATAAGAAGCCAGGTACATCACCTTGCCCTGCAATCCCATTAGCAGAGAGAGGGGATTCTAGAGGTTTGCTAGTCAGTTAGTCTAGCTCTAGGTTTAGTGAGAGAACTTGTCTCCAAGCTAAAGTAGAAAATGAATGAGGAAACCGTACAACATTACCCTCATAACTCCATATGCATGTGTACATACACACACACGCCCATACCTACAAACACATGTGCACACATACAAGCATATACACCAGACACAAGTAAAATAATAAATTAAGTAGGGCATGGAAAAAGAGTAGCTAATAGAATATACAAGGAATTTTCGAGCGATGATGATACAGAACTCAGAAAGTTGAAGATTGACCATCTAGTCGGTAGATTGACCTTCATAAAACCACAACTCATAATTTAAGCTTTTCTAGATGGCGCTATTCCAACACTGCTTTGTTTTCTCTTTCATCTTACCACTCAAGCTCCTAGATGGCAACATTTTCATTGTTATTCCCTTTGTTTTAAAGGCCTCAGCATTAGTGGCCTTCACTGAACTGAAACAAGAGGAATAGAATCATCTCATGCTCCCTCTTGGCCAATCCTAGCAGACATTGACATTTGCATTCAAGTTCACACTGATTGCATTTACGTTCAGGTATGACTCTACCCTCTAATACCTGGGGGTGTATTCCTGTGTGGGCTATAGAGCTCCAAATACATGTTCTGCATCTTTCTTGCTTTAGTATCTAGTATAGGCAGTATTTTGTGTGCAAAGCTGATTACATGTAAGGTGAATTCATCTGACTGTGAGTTTGTGTGTTCTTCTGTTATTGGAAGTTTTGTTATTACTGCGAAAGTTTCTAAAAGCTTAGATTTCATTTGAACAGAATGCCAATTTAGTGTCTCTCCCCCTCTGTCTCATTTTCCTTCTGTCTATCCTTTCCTGCCTTCTCCTCCTTCATCCTCCTTTTCCCTCCAGGAGAATATTAGGATTCTGGAGCACCGTGAAATCAGAACATAAGGAGACTGAGTAGCTGTGGACTTGGGACAAAAGAGGGCCTTTCTGCTAGACCTGGGGAAGGACCCTGTTTAGTTGGAGAATTCTGAACCAGGGCTGTGAAGGCATTGGCAGGTGGTTCTTGTCTGGCCCCTTGAGACACCATGAAACGGAGGGTAGGGATTAAAGATGTTTTTAATGGCCTTTTAGAGACCACATTTGGAGCCAAGAGGAGTTAAAGTATAAGCTAAGTCTGGCAATATCATCTGTTTTGGGGAATTAGTTCTTCAATCATTTAACCATTATGATTTCAGTGGATGAACAGCGGGAACTGAATTGCTTTGAAACAAATCTCAGGTCATGTTCCGAAGCCTATTCCAGCCCGGTCGGTAACTACTATCACGACTGAGCAGAGGTGAGATGGTCAGTTAGTAGAGCAGAACAGGACACATGAGCAGTCATTGAAACCTGAGAGACAGGTGTCAAGATCATATTGATTCTCAGGGTGGAGAGGTCAAGTTTGAAAGTTAGAAGAAAATATGAAACATGACTGGGATAAAGACAGAGCGAGCTGAAACCAAATATCAGAGATGCAGGGTTACCAGTGTGTACAAGGTCACATCCCCGGTGAAGCAGAAACCAACACCACTCAGGCAAGGCCCCTCACTTGGAACAGGGACAGACTGCTTGTGTGTGACCCTTTTCTCTTTGTCTGAAGACAGCTGCTCCTCTTCTGTGGAATCGCATTGTTTCAGTGTATCTCTTCATTGGATCAGATAGTGTGGGTGGCTTCCTTTCTACTTGATAGCCATTGTTTGTGCATGTCTCTTCTTGCTCCATGTGGAGTTCTCTGTGGCACACGGTAGTTCACTACATAGGAACCATGTAGAATTGTAGAACTTGAGAGCTCCTATAGATCATTTGGATGCCTCTTGGTGCCTGAATTTGACCTGGCATTGGCCTGAGATGGGCAGAGGGGGATAAGAACATGCCTGGGGCCAGAGCATGTGACTTTATAGGTACTGTTAGTAGTGTTTGGGATACAACAAAGAAATGAAATCCCTGCACTCGAGAGTCACCCGAAAGGTATAATGTGTGCTGTTTCTTGTACATGCTGTACTTGCCAGTCCCTGCTAAGTATTTTGCACTTATCTAGTAATTTAGCTCTGAAAGCTTTGCAAGATGTGTTATATGCATTTGATAAAAGAGATCCAAGCATAGAGAAGTTACATAACTTGCTCAAAATGATGGTAACAGTTGCAGTTACCTCACAAGAAGCAGCTTAAGGGAGGAAGAGTTGATTCTGATCTATGGATAAGGGGGGGGGCATAGTCCAACATGGTGGAGGAGGATAGAGGTTGGAGCCAGACACAGCTGGTTCCGTCTAAGGGAAGCAGATAGGTCCAGTCCAGATTCAGTACAGGCTTACTTCCTGTAGTAAGGCCCTCTACCTCCTAAAAGTTCCACAACCTCTAATATAGGGCCATCACTTGGAAACTAAGAGTTTAAACAAGCCTGAGGAGTTGGTTCTCTTTCAAGCCCTGATAGTGGTATGGGTGGTAAGTCCAAGAGTTGAAGCAATGTTTTATAATGCTCACAGAAGTCATAGGCCCTAAAAAAGAAAGCCCAACTACTATTTCTCTACTAAATGAACTTAATATTAAACTGATTTCTAGTTACTTTTTATACCAGTTCAGAGACCTGCAGTGTGAAGTGTGTGTGTGTGTGTGTGTGTGTGTGTGTGTGTGTGTGCGTGCGTGTGCGCGTGATTTGAATACTAGAAGAAAATCATGCAAGCCTTTCAGGTTAGCATTTTTAAAGTCTTGAATTTACTTTCTTATTTTGTATTCATTTAGTCCTCTTCAGCTAGGACTTAGAGAATACCACACCATATCCTATCTCTCTTCATGTGCTCCTTTCATCTTCAATAGGTCACAATCATTACCATAAAATTATTTTGTGTTTGAGAGTTGCATTCCCCTTTATAGCACCAGGCAGCTTAACCTTTTGTTCCCTTTCTCATGAAGCAGCAAATGCACTTTAATTTCCTAATAAAATTTTCAGGCTCCCGCAATCAAGATATTAAATTGATTTCATCCAGTATGAATTGGAATAATAGTTTTTATTGTTTCTTAAAATTTAATAATAGTTTTAGTAATTTCTAGAATTTTTATTTAATTTCTGAAAATAAGGAGAATGTGGCCTTGGGTAGGAACCATGGTATTGCCTGTTACTACTACATTACCAAATATAAATACTGCTTAGTTGTGTGTCTATAAAGATGATGAGCAAGCAATCTATCATATTTTAGTGTTTATGTAGTTCTAAGAGTTATAGATACCATTTTAGCTTTACTATGATAGACTAAAAATAATTCCATTTTTTGCTACCCTTGCAAGTTGTTCAAGTTAAAAATCTTTTACGTGAGCTATAATTATGTAGATTTATGTCTGTGTAATCACCTTTAAAGCTCGCTGACTGATCTCAGCCTTAGGATATCTTCTTTATGTTGATTACCCAGAGGAACTATAGGTAATTTCTCTGAGTAAAGAGATATTGAGAAAGACTTTTTCTCTTGATTTGGCATTTCTGCTCTCAGTCCTGGGGTGAATAGAACAGCGCCTCAGTGTTGCACGTTTCACAGAGTGGCTCAACAATATTTAGAACAATAGCATGAAGCGTTAACCAAGAGAACAGTTCGGGCACCAACCAATTTTTACCCATTAACCCCCACTCCATTCCAGCATTTGTGGGGAAAGTTCTGGACAGGCAGTCACCAGGGCCAGATTCCTTCATCATGTTACAAGGATGGATACTTTATCTCATGTCCAGACCACAGCCTACACCAAAGCCAAATAGATAATGGGATTAAAGCAGGAGACTCATTCAAAAAGATTGGGTATTCTGCAAGAAATGGTAATTGACATCTTTAATCTAAAATCATTGTGCACAGTGATTCATGTGTTTATATCTTCACACACACATAGGCACATGCACACACACAGAAATGGAGCCATCTGGGCTATCATTCCGAGAGGGAAAAGAAAATGATCTGTGATATGAATTCAGATAATTAAAGGCTGTTTTGCAAATCCACATCTGCTCACCATGAAAAAGCTACAAGTAAACTTAAAAGCATATTTGAGATGATACACCTGATCATGTCATCACCTTGTTGAACACCTTTCCTAGACAACTGACATGATTTATAAGAGATAATTGTCTATAGTTTTTATAGATCCATTTCTATCATTTACTTCCACTATACAAAAGGCTAAAGACCTTGCCAACTTCAACTGAGGCTTTTTTTTTCCTCATGGTTTATTTTTTTTTATATATTTAAAAATTTCCATCTCCTTCCCTCCTCCTCCCCCCTCCCTCCGCTCCTCCTCCCCCTTCCCTCCCCTCCTTCTCCCCCTTCCCTCCCCTTCCCTCCACCCATACCTCCCCTCCCTCCCTCTCAAGGCCAAGGAGCCATCAGGGTTCCCCACTCTATGCTAAGACCAATGTCCTCCCAACTCCCCCCAGGTCCAGGAAGGTGATTGACCAAGCTGAGAAGGCTCCCACAGAGCCCGTCCATGCAGAAGAATCAGAGCCCAGCGCCATTGTCCTTTGCTTCTCAGTCAGCCCCCGCTGTTGGCCACATTCAGAGAGACGGGTTTGGTCGCATGATCCATCAGTCCCATTCCAACTGGAGTTGGTGATCTCCCTTTAGTTCTGTCCCACCGTCTCCATGAGTGAACGCACCCCTCACATTCCTGACTTTCTCCCTCATGTTCTCACTGAGGCTTTTTGTATATGTGGTGGTTTCTAAAATCCCTGTGTAATGTTTCAGGGTAGATTTTTCCTAGACAACCAGGAAACTTATATTTATTAATGGGTCAATGACAACAGGGTTTAAAGAACTCTGCCCCCATTTTAAGGGATCATCCCAAAAGTTCAAAGTCTATGGTTGACTCAAGATTGTTTCAGAGATGAAAGATCATGTCAGTAATATTTCCTGCCTGATAAACCTCTCATATTTAGAATGTGAATTTCACATTTGGAAAAGCACATACTAGTCACTTTCCAATGTCCAAAATGGTTGCTTTATTTTTTTCATATTATATAACAGGCTCTTATAATAAAATTATATAGATTGTTCTAGAGGAAAAATGGAAACTATTAAATTTTGCCCTTTTGTTCAGCTATAGAAATCTGATATGATTCAATAACCAATGTCATCATAATTCAAATTCAGATTCATGGTTTATGAAGAATGAAAACTAAGTTGAAGATTGCTTGGTACTGAAGCATTTTTTTCAAGTAATGTTTGAAAACATTTCAGGTAATTGAGGTCAGTTTCAGGGAGGCAGTCTGATTTAGACAGGAAAGGACAGAGGTTTCTGACCACACCTATCATGCATGTTAAGAGCGTACCCTGACTTGACATCTCTGTTCATTTGCTTGCTGCGTCTGGCTTTGCTGATATTAATGAAAAGATCCTGTTTTCAAGTCATTCACAATATTTTAAAAGTGACTTTAATGATTTTGGAAGATAAACTTGGGTTCTATTTAGTATTTTTATGGTATAATAAACTGTTAGATCTTTAAGGCCATTACTTGATAAGGCAAACTCTATGCTATGTATGCAGGGAGATGTCTCAGTTTTTATTGTATAATGTAGATAGTGAAACTGAAAACATGAGAAGTCTCTGTGTGAATGATTTTTTGTAACTAAATATCTCATTATCTAAGTAAATGCTTTTTGCAGAGTTCAGTTCCATCAATAATTATACCACTAATACATGCTAACGAATAACCTTATATAATCTAAATTATGCTTTTACTTATAATTATCAAATTAACAAAAGACTAGAGTTGTATCAGTGGCTATTATTTTGAATGGTAACAATTTTAAACTAACTGGAATATGCCTTAAAATTCATCTTAGTTTTACTGAACTATGCATTATAACAAACAACTTGAATAAGTTAAAAACAAATTAAGTATGGAAGCTAATTTGAAGACATTTAACTCACTTTGTCGTGTCTGGATGAACATTAGGAGCAGGAATTTTGTGAATAGAAGCCACAGTCTCAAGTTGCTTTATGCCTTTGTATCCATGTGCTGAATGCTTTTTATGATTTCTTAGTGATATCCAAGGTCATGCATTAAAGAGTTGTCTAAGCATCTAATCTTTCACATAGATTATTTAATTATAGGAATAGAAGAATATTTTAAATGACTAGAAAATGTCTTAATATATTATAGATTATGTCTTTGTATGTCAAAATCTGCGGAAAGATTCAAGGTTAAAAAAATCTCAAAATATAATTTAGTATATTTTAGCTATCTAATTTATCATATATATGCCTACTTAAGCATTTCACAAACCATTGTGATTTTTTAAAATAAAATTCACAAAGGTTATTTGAATGTCATGTTTTCCAAATCCCAAAAGTAAATATGAATAAATATGATAAATAAAATTTGTAAACACTAATAAAATGTTGTGATTATTTCCTTTCAGGTGTGTAATTTAATGTGATTCTTAATTCTTCCAATCACTTTTTAAGTACTCTTTTTCAAATGAATATAAACTCAACTACCATTTGGAGGCTCTGTGTTCTTGATTGAAGCTGATTTATCTGCAAATATAACCATTCAACTGTAAAGTGATCACCATATTTAAGACATTCCATCTTTGTGTTCCGGTCAGGAAGAAGTTCTATAACAGTAGTGCTCCTCATCTTTTGAAATAAATATGAGGTCCTTATGGGTGAGGATTAGGAAAGTGCAATTCTAAAACAAATAGGATATTAAAAGCAAAAACAAAAATAGCCATGGGTATCTGAAGAATCATTACGGAGCTGTACTCCATGTTTATAGGGCATGGAGCGGGCACATTGAGGATCTGGTTCTGAGATGTTGCTGACTGTTCTGTGCATTCGGTAATTTTGCACATGCCATCTTTCAGCTGACTCATCTGCTCTTCTTCTGCCTTCACATTGAGCTTTTAACTGGTCCTTCACCCCCTGCCTTTCAGATCCATGCATAGAACAGCTTAAGAATGAGCAATGGGACTAAATGAGCACACAGGAATATACTGAAGGTCTGAGGAAAATCCAGGGGCCTTTACTCTCCACTTCTGCATCCTAGTCCCAGAATACCAAACCCCAGACATTCAACAGATGGAGACTGGGAGCCCACTATGAACAATTCATTTTATGTTGCCATTATCCCAAGGGGAGTTGACAAATACCATTCAATCACACCCAAACTGTGTTCATTTGATGTTTTACTATTAAATAGTCAGATGGCTAAATCTAACTCACCTATATATTATTTCAAATCGTTTTCATTTTGTGTGATATCTATAGTTTTGAACTGCATGGAACTAAACTTTGGGCTAACTAAAAGTTCCATGCTGTCACACAGTTTAACACTGACAGCCTAACAACCTATTAATTTGTGTTATAACCAGACAGTTAAATAAAACAAGCTATTTACTTTATGAATTGTAATGATGAATAAATAGATGCTGTGATTTTGCTTCATATCAATAAAAATGTTTCTACGTTGAGTACATTTAAAATATCTCTTCATACCTAAATGATGATAAACACCTTAAGCAGATATGTACAGTGGCCAGCCCAGTGTCTGGCACACTTTTCTTTCCTTGTCCTTTTTATTGTCCTTCCCTTTGCCTAGATGAATGGCAAAGATTGTAAAAAGGTATGATTCTAAGTGTCCAGACTTTCTAGGACATTTTCTAGAGTGTCAAGTGTAAGTTTCAAAATGAAAGGAAAAAGTTACCAAGGAACAAATTCCATTAACTAGTTCTTTGTAAGTATATTCAACTTTTCCCCTCTTACAACTGTTTTTATCTCTCCCTCATGGCTGTAAATTTCAAGACACAGAATTGCTCATATAAATCACAGAGAAAAGATTATTAGGAGTCTTTTTATATTCTGTGCTTATATGAAATGCTTTGTGTTTAAATAAGGTATTTGGTACTTCAATAAGATTTTCAGTACTGTAGGCACCTAAACAACTATAAGGCCAGTCATAGCATTTATCTAAACAGCTAACCTGCACAGGAAGAACATAAGGGAGAAGTAATTGAAGTTCTCTTCATGACCTGTTAATCAAAAAGTAAAGCTGTTTCTGCAAAGGGAGATGGGAATTATATTTGAAATGGAAACTTATGGGGAGGGATTTTCTACTGGTCTGAGCATTGAGATTTTTTTTTTCATTCTAAGGTATTAATGTATAATTGAAGGTTTCAATAATTGAACAGAAGGAAGTACTGGCTAAGCTCAAGAAAACTTGGTAAATCCCAAGGGGAGTTTGAAATAAGTTTCATGTTTTTATGGCTAGCGGCAACCATTTTCAATGCAAATGATAGTAAGACAGGTTTACTTTTCGAAACCAATAAAGGATCTTCGTGTGCTGCTCTCTTTAGCAGTAGCTGATATTGGGGACATAAACGAAGAGATGCTTATTAAGTTGGAAGTGCATTTTCATCCCTTGCCATTCATTCTGTATTCAATAACCCCTCTTATTCCTTTTCCTATTAGCCACTAAACACATTCTTTGCCTGTTAAGGTTGATAGATTTGCTGGCTTTCACTGGTAAAATGATTCCCCAGACCAAAAAACAAAAAGAAGGTTAGATGTCACAGGAAGATGACAGGTGACATTAGTAGCAGAGTGTTTGGAAATGTTCATGTCTAGTGCATTTTGTAAAGGGGGGACAATGGAAAGGAATTTTTAGGGTAACTGGGCTTGATTGTGTTATAGGGTCCAAGGAGATGGGTGAAGAGAGAGATTGAGGCTCAAATAATCCTAGAAGAGGTGAGAAGCTAGAGTGTGAATATTGTCTCCAGAAATATAGAGGCAAAGTAGTCACTGAGTGAGAAGCGAAATTAGGTGAGAGATCTCAAAGAGGCGGGAGCTTGCAAGTGCCTGAACAATGGCTACACTCTTCTCTGTGACAACAACAGAAATCAACAGAATGAAAGATTTAGATCCATCACTCTTCTCTCTAGGAGCAGAGAGGATGGACTCGTATGTGGCAGAAAACATTTCTCTGAGATAAATCAACCCTAAATCCATGTTTATTCATTGAATTGGTAGTTTGTAAACATCTACCAAGCACAAAGCTAAGTACCTGATTAGGTACAGGGAACAGAGAGGCATATTTTGAATTCTCGAGGAGTTCAGAACTAAACACACTAAATAAATAATAAAAAACTGTGTTAGACAAGTTATGATTCAGTTCATGAGTCAAAGACTTGTCGTTAAAAGTGCCACAGGAAGATTAGGGTTGGGGTGTATGGGGTGAGGCTTAGAAGGAAGAAAGTCAAGATAGTCAGTCAGAGGATGTTTGAGTCAGGGCCCTGAGGCAGAACAGAGTTTGAGGGCAGCAAGGTGTTCCACCCAGTGTTCCGCGGTACTCTGTCGGGTTATCACTTTACCAGTGCATGCCCAGCTATTATAGACTGCCTGGGGACACTAGGTAATTAGAATTTTCTGACTAGGCTGGAATCTGAAATAGTTTAAGAACCCTGAAAACTGACCCATGAAAGTTTTCCTATGTAAGATCAATAAGGCACATAAGTAGATGTTTGGAAAGTTTTTTTAAAAATTGTTATTTCTCTGAATATCTTTATTTATCTAGCAAATTTGAACTTGGTAAGATTATGCTATATTTAATCTGCACTAATTTAATGAGTACTATGAGTGGTCACACAGATGGTCGGAATGACCAAAGACCTTGGGATGGGTTTCCCCGGATATTGCCATAGATACCTCACCTCGGCAAGGAAGGTGGAAATGTTCTGTCCTTGTTTATTGATGTCAGTATAATTGGGTAACATTGAGTGACATTTCAAGAATTCAACCCAAAGATTCTAGGCTTGTTGACAATAATTAAAACATTCCAGAAATCATTTATAATGTTCAGACTTGCTGGGAAAAACTGGAATCAAGGCTTGGAATTACACTCATCCACACTGTCAGAGTGATGTTTTAATTGCATCCTTACCCTCTTTCCTTCTGAACATGGTATCCCTTTAAGAGAAGCACAGACTTGGAGTTTCCCTTTGGGCTGCTCCATCTCAAGAGTTCTTATACCTTTACTACTGCTTTAAATCACACCATGTGTTTCTGGTCGCTTGGTACTTTCTGGAGTTTCTCATGGTCCTCATTGTCTGTGTGCATGGCAAGTGTTTCTTCCCTTCTCTGACTTTCCCATGGTAATTTATAATACAAAGGTGGATATTGTCTGAGGGCCCAAGAATGTTTTAAACGCAGAGAGCGCCACTGCTTTTTCTTCTCATCCCCAAGTACAACCTCGTGGAGATGCAGGGAGTGAAAGACATCCGAGTGTGTCCATGGCAATCGCTGGCTGTGTGCAGGAAGTTACTGTGGCATTAAACCCTGAAAAGGATTGATTGTTTCTGTGAAAAATCCTCAAGACATGCCTTGAATTCAAAGAGTCAAGTTCATTAAAATCATAAATCATCTGCTGAGTCAGTCCCTGTCTTCCCCTCCCTCTCTCCTTCCGTCCCTTCTTCCCCTCCTTCCTCCTCTGAAATAACTTTAGCAGTCAGTGTTATTTTAAAGAACAAAACTTCTAAATTTTTATTAAAAGAAGAAATTGATGAAATAATTTGCGTCACTAGAACTAAACCCTTTCGTGCTCTTCTGTCCTGAAAAGCTTCTATTGGACACTTGCTACTTCTCTCCATCCATGGAACCGAATGGTAACTTCCATTTACTTCCTAGTGCAACAGGACCGTGCTGGCTATACGTATGAAAACACTCCTCGGGTTTACTTATTATTTCACAAAGCACTGCCAATTGGACTTGGGGTTATAGGCAGTGTCTGTGAAAATCTGACGAAATGGCATTAATCCTTGTTGTATATCCATGAAAGAAGGGAATGTCTGTCTCCCAGATGAGCAAAGCCCACCAGTACCCCTGATTACACCATACTGCTTTCCTTTGGGATTACAGCCATTTTAAGAGACGAGAAAGCTGTTCATGTGATAATATCACCAGTGGTTTCCCCTGGCATGGACCGCCAGCCCCAGGCACTAGCCAACCTTGTCGCTTTATCACCACGGAATGTCCAAAGTCACTATGTAGCCAAAAAGGTCTCCTAATAAATGCCAAATGACTTCTGTTCCTTGCTCATAGACCAGAGAGGCTTCTGGGAATTCAACCTTACTAGGAATCAAGTACTTAAGTATTAGACACAAGGCATTTCAGTCAGTTGAAGATGTATAGTATCGTTTAAAATGGAAAAAGCCAGCAGTGTCTGTGTGAACTGTTTCTGAGGATGTAAAGGTGGCATAAAATACACCATGGTCAAGCCTCTCTTCAAGGAGGAGACGGCGGCAGGGACACCCATGTTTTAGGCAAGTAGGCGACACAGTGAGATCCCATTGCATGCTGATAGTTCATGATCTCCTTAAGTACCAAATATTTACTTTGAGACTTCATTGCCAAAGTTGAGTCCGTGTGTATTGTGCCTGACGTGGTATATCATCAACCAAATGCTTTCCGTCAAAGCAATTTTGCCTTAGTGAGATTAATGTCAGAAGTATAAACTGCAGGAAAGTATGCCTGTTTAGTCATTTAAAACTATATGAGGGCCAGAGAGAGGTCTCGGAGGGTAAAGGTGGTTGCCGCTAAGTCCAGCTCCTAGCATTTGATCTCCAGAACCCACCGGCAGAAGGAGAGAAGAGACTCCTGAAAGTTGTCTTCTGACTTCCACTCACGTGCCTTGGCACAGGCACCCCGCCCCTCCCGGACTCACACACAAACACATGAGTGCTAAAGATTTTTTTTTTAAGCCCTGAACAGAATCCTCATTCCGTTTCAATATCTTGCGTCTTCATGGTATATCATATACAACATTGAAGGCCTAAGTCCTTTCAGGAAAACACTTTCCTTTTCTTAACTCTGCCACGAGCTGCGCTTCTTCTTTATTGTCACCCTGCAGGAATATGTTAATTACCTTGAGGTGTCCCGGTGGCCTAATAACTTCAGGGCTAGGTGCCAGCAGTGTCCTGGTTGCAATCCAGGTCCCCAACACTGCGTTCGCTTGTTCCGTCTCTTGACGTGCTCACAAATGAAACGGTAAACCTGGAGAGAGAACGTGTGTGCGCCAACCAAGTTAGCTAGTCCAAGAAAAATAATCCCTAACCCCTAGCCAGCCATTTGTGATTGTGTGCAGATGTAACTAGCGAGATGTAGCCTCCCAGGCTGTTCATTACCCGCGGAACGGGAGCGCTTTATGCATATTGTTCCTATAAGCGCAATAATCCTGCGATATCTAGGCCACCTAGTGAGCGTTTCTGAGCATCTGCCACTGCGGGGAGCATCCGCGTTTCAGCCAAAATTTATGAACAGCTGTTGCAATAGTGAGCCAATAAGAGCCAGTGCTGCTGTTAGTCAAGCACCGACCACAAGCTTTGAAGAAGAATGTCACAATCGGAGGTCGAAATGAATAATTTTTCCTAAGGCCAACTTTGCTGGACTCAGGGAAGGAGGACTGTAAGGACACCGAGATCCAGAAAGAAGGAGGAAGTAGTGTGCCTGGCTGGCATAAAGTTATGGGGTAGAGAAAGTCTAAGTAGTACCGAGCAGAGGCATAGGACACAAATAACACCAGCCTGGTGGTCCAGAAGGCCATCAGTAGGATTTGCTCAGCTTCTGGTGCTTCGTGCTCTACGTTGGACAGAAATAAAGGATGAGTAAGAACTGGCACCGAAACACCTTTCCGTACTAAAAAAGCAATCAATTTTTTTTTTTTTATCAGAACACCAATGACTAATGTAGGTTGGCACTCGATAGCAGTTGAAAGCAACTGACTAAAGATGTAATTAAAACGTCTTCACATGTAAACTAACAGTGTTATTAATCACACAAGTTTTAAAAGATTACCCTTGGTGAAAGTCATTGTAAACTGTAAAAAGTGTGCAGTTTTAACAAACAGTGGTCCTGAGCTATCTTTAACCTCTTCTAATACAAGGCAAAACTTGGTGTTCTAAAAGTCTTACTGTTAAAGTTGTATTTATTTTGAAAACTGGGTGTGGGATAGCATACTGCTCATCCCAGCCCATGGTAGACTGAGGCAAGAGAGTCAGTACTGGGGACTGCCTTGTGCTACAGGACACTGGCTCAAAAGAGAAAAGAAAAGAAATCACTTACTTTGTCTAGTTATAGTAATCCAGAACCCTCTGGGCTGAGAATCTGGTAACAATAATGAAGCGAACGGTTCTGCGGCTGAGCCAGTGTGGACCATGCGTATTTTATCAGTGTCAAAGCTTTTTGTTTTACCTTAGTATTGAGAAAAATCCAAAAACATAAAGCAAAATTTAGAAAATGATATATGTGATATGAACATTTTTTTTAACAAGGAGCTCAAGGTGACATGCTCTGTCCCTTAACTCCCCGAGTAAAGGAGCGCTGTGTTGTCCTCTCCTACATTCGTGGAAATAACAGCAAGGGACATGGCTTTGTCCAGGTCATCGCTCAAAGCCCTACCTAAGAATGGAGTGATGAGACACAAATATTTCCATATGTATGTAATCAAAACTGGGCAAGCCTGCCATGTTGGCCTTGATCTCTTTTTGAAATATATTGACTGGTTTAAGTAGGTTTAATGAGCAATAACATGTAAGCTATTCAGTTTGTAAAAGATATTGGCAAGTAAAAAAGTCAAATCATTAAAAACCTATTGAAAAGGCAACAAGAAATTAATTATTTTTAAATAATATTTTTTTTCAAGACCAGTGAAAACAATCTAAATGGCATTAATGATAAAAATGGATTTCCAGTCCGTACCCTGGAGAGGAGTCAAGAAAACCTCTCTGTTTTGCCCAGATTTAACTGTGATGAATCTCTCAACATAGTGGCAGCAGCTTTAAAGGACAATCCACACCTGTTTCAGAATAGGTTAGCACATAAAGTTGCCAGATTCTCCTACTCATAGGGTAGACTTCGGGGTTTTAATTTTTTCTGTTAAGAAATTTATAAGAACTAAGATATAGATGCAAACGTGGCAGCCACAAGGGTTTCAAGGGTCCTGCATAGTGGAAGACACTCTCAGTCTGACCAGAGTGTCATGGGGACAGTCTGGCAATTAGCTGTGGTTCTTGGTAGTCTAAGTGCCAAAGCTGCCTATTGAGGCTCGGGTGTGTTTCCTTAGCTTAACTTTAACCTGCTCTTCATGTTGCATCTGTGCATGCAGTTGGCTGTGAATAAAGACAAGCTTTTATTGTTAAACCCCAAACAAGAAGTTAAAATGATTTTCAATGCTCTGCAAGCAGTCTTTAGAATAGGTATTCATCTTTCATTTGTCTGATTGTAGGTTCCAACATTGTTTCAAAGTGTAAATGCACTAAATTAAAAAGAAATTGATACAGTCTCATCAAATATATGCAAGTCATAAGAGCACATGAAATGAAAATCCTAATTGCTGGTTATGACTTCTGCCCTCTATAGTTGCCACAGTATGAGAATTTTGAAAATATAATCTTAATGGCTTCATATTCTTACATAATATGAACATTACATAATTTAAATGCCCCTATTTTGCACATTAGCATATTTTCCAGTGGCTATCTCTTAATTGCCGTGCCATCAATATCTTGGCATATAATGCTGTGTTCTCTCTCCAGTTAGTTTTTTTAAAATCTATGATCATAATGTCTAAAGAACAGACTACCAAAGGTTTATTATCATGTGCCTGCTCACTAAATGCACACTCTCTCAGTTGTATTTCTTTGTGTGTGCACATGTACACTTGTAGACAGATACACAGGTGGACGTCTATACACATGCACACCGAGTCCAGAGGACAGTGTTGGGTACTTCCCCTTGGGTGCTCTCCAGCATCTTTTAGGCTGGACCTCACACCAGTCCAGGACGCTCCAGGTAGGCTAGGCCAGCAGGGCAGTGAGCCCTGGAGATCCAACTGTCTTCACCCTCTCAGGACTGGGATTGCAAGTGCCCCGTCCCAACTGATGCTATTTAAAGACATGAGCTCTGGAGAGGAAACATGTCTTTATGTTCTTACCAGGCAAGCACGTTACCAACTGAGCTCACATCCCAGCATCAGTTCTTAGTAGAGCTACTGCAGCTATACTTTCTTTCCTCTGTTCATATTTTACTCTTATTGGAGTCTAGAAATTTATGCTTTGAATATAAGAGTTATAAAAATTAACATCTATATACATCAAACTGCCTTCTAAATATGTATTTTTGTGATGCTGCTCATAGCATTCCCAACATTAGTTAGAGGAATATCTTTTTTGCAGGGGGATGATGCTTTTTGTGGAGATTGATATTGTGCTGAGAGTCAGTGACTAATGAATGCTAAGTCCTAAGTAGACCACCTTTGTTATCCTTGTTAAGGGACCATCATTTTTGAAGGCACAGAAATAATGTAAGAGCCAGTGGGACAAAGGGCCGGAGTGTGGTGGAATGCTGTCCACCAGGCATGGTGTGGTTTCTGGACTCAAGAACTCACCATCACTCTGCTTACCTGTTCAAGACTGAGCCTGTCAAGGTGACACATATCTATCCCCTTAGCAAAAACAGTAGGAGCTTCATTCACTATGGCTTATGACCTTCTTAGCAATGAGCTTTTGATTCAGTTTATTCTATAGGGTGTACATTTCCTTCTGTGGAGTGTGCCTCGAATCTAGTCAGAGGGCAGTTGGCATCCTTAATGACAGTCATGCCACTATTGCACTAATGGGCCACCTTGACTGGCAGGTCAGAGTCCAGAGCTTAGGAAGATTCCTGATCACCTTTCTCCTCCATCAGCCTCTACAGAACCTTCTAGCACCATGAAAACAAACAGTCAGTCATAGCTTGATTTCTCTAGGCATTTTATTGGTATTTTGTGCTTTTTATAAGTGCCATTATATTCTGTGGCTGCTCATATTAGTGTGCAAGTTCTTTGGGAAAATCTAAGCAATCCATCATAGAAGGCACAGCAGATGTTCTTCTACTGTGGATTTCAGTGGAAACAGGAGAACAACAGAGTGCCTGGCAGCAGTCTCATTTGTATTACTAAATAGTGTTGCACTATTACTGTAGAGATGATTTAACCAGACACAACAGCACAGTGATAGATAATACAAATAGTACATTTAGTAATTTATAGTCTGTTTCCTAGCCACTCTTCATGAATGTTTCCTTACATGTATGACTCTTCCTACTTTTTATACTTTCAGCTCACCCTATTTGTACATTTGCACATGTGGTTATTTTTATCTCTAGTCTTCTTATTACTGTGTCATGAAAAATTAGATTTTTCTTTTATGGCAGAACAAATTCACTGTTAATTATGGGTGTAAAATAGACAGCTATGATTGTGTGATAACAATGAATTGTCAATCTCATCAATTTTTGTGAAAAGTGGTATTAAGCTACAAACTTTATTTTATACATTAACTTATTCTAGGCAGGCATAATGGAACTTGTCTATCATTTAAGTCCATCAGATATGATTTTCAAACTTAAATAAACTTTTAAAGCATTTTACTATTATTATTTATTATTAATCGTTTTAAATTATGTGTGTATGTGTAGGTTTGTTCATGTAAGTGTGGTCCCACAGAGGTCAGATGATGGAGTCAGATCCCCTGGAGCTGCAGGTAGATCTGACCATCTCTCCACCCCCAGACTTTAAATATCAATATCCAAAGGTACAAAGAATGCTTTAAATATATTCCTGTAATGCTGTAGAAGCATATTTATTACTTTGGGATTAGATTAGTGATTTGTTAGTTTGTGAAAAATACGCTTTATCAACTGAGTAAAAGATTTAATTAAATTTATGTAAAATTCAAACTAAATATATATGAATATATAACACTTTTTAAACATATGCATGCCCCCCATTCCAAGACTTAAAGATCATCATGGAAGATGTAGAACAATTATGAAAGCCAGAGGTAGTGGTTGATTGCAACAAAACAGTGTTCTTTGGACATGGCGGGGGCCATTGCACACATCAGCTCACAGCACTGGGACTGCATGTACAAGATAAGCCAGGTAAAATCTTGGCATGCATGGGGGTGGGTTGTCATGAAGTTCCAGCACCAGCTGAGGAGTGATTGGAAACTCATTGCCGATGGGGGAGGAATAGTCGTGTCTCTTCATGGTTGTGGCCCTTGAGCAGCCCATGATCCAGAAGATGAGTCTAAACCCATGCATTTACAGGCAGGGATAGGTGGATTCAGTGGGATTAACATAAAGAGCATGTGAATTTGGGAGGGAAAGTGTGTATTGAGGGATGGAGAAGAATTAGAAGGGAGGAAATAGGGGATGGACTTGATCATTATATGCATATATGAAATTTTCAAACAACAAATAAATAAAATGGATGCGTAAGATCATAAACTATAATTGTCTATAAAAAGATTTTAAAAACTATTTTGCATGTCTATATTTTATAACTCATCTAAAACAAGCATGTATGAGTACCGATGTGATAAAGATTATTATGAGCGTGTCTTTAAATTTTAAAAAATCTTCAGCTTTAGAAATATAGATGCATCACTGAAGGTTAAAAGTGTGTGTTTAAGTATAGGAAAATACACTACATACTCTCCAAGGAACGTCTGTGACCATTCTGAGCTGTCATTGGACACTCTGAACAGAGTGGGTAAACACCCTGGCTGGGGAAGCACTGTTAGTTCTCTGTGTCTACTGAACAATAACATTTCACGGCTCACCTCTGCCTCTTCCTCAGCCCTAGGAGACACACAGACTTCATTGGATGTATCACTCCTGAAATTAACATTTGAAAAAATGACTCTCTTTGTTCCTTCACATTATTCTTCATGACTAATCTTTCCATATCTTTCGTTAATTTTATCATTTGAGTTTTTTTCCCAGAGTTCTTCAAGCATCTGCTTTTTAAAAATCTCTTTAAGCTTACTATCTAGAAACAGGTTACTTGAACTTAAAACTTATTTTTAATCTAGGCTTCCTCATCATTAATAATACAAACTAATGTTCCTTCCTGTTTGGCACTGAATCTTTCTTAACTTCTGAGACTATCGAGTCTAATTTTGCTTTGAAGCCCCTGCAGATGGGAGGAAACCCAGTGACATGCTCCCTCTAACACTGGAGGCCAGCTGAAAGGGAACAGCTGGAGTCAGGCCTAGTAATGTACACACTTTACAAAGAGACATGGCTCTAGAGACTTGGGTTACAGTAACAGTAAGAAAATGTTTGGGTGCTTGCTATATCCTAAGGAAGCTATATTATCTGGCTGACTATAATCAGTCAGGTCATACCCACAAATGTCTTTGCATCTGTACTTTATGAAAAGCGAAAAGGACAGGCTACATAGCCATTAGAAATGAATGACAAGAAAATGAGCAGAGAAAATCCACCATTGATCGGTTGCCCTTAAGCAGAGAATTGTGTTGGTGTGACTTGCATTGAAATGATGCTGGAAACTCTTTACGCACAGGCGAATTTAATTTTACATGCAAAGTTTGCATTAGTTGGCTGCTGACATTTGATCACTCGGATAATGAATTGAAGTTTCTTGTAAGGAAGAGAAAGACAATCCCAACAGGGAATTCTGGGTACACATTTTGGCCTGAAGATGAACTGATCTCTGTGGTCTGGGTGTTGGTGGGCGGTGCTTTAGTTGGTGGCACTATTTTGGGAGGTTTTGGAAATACTAGAAGGTGAGATCTGACTGGAAAAAGTAGGTCACCATCCGTGGTCCTTCAGCGTAGAGTCTCCTTGACTCTGTTGGTCTCTCTGTTTCCTGTCTGCGATGAGGGGAGTTCACTTCCCTCCACAGTCTCCCTCAGTTATGATGTTCTTCCCAAGTCACGGGGCCAAGAAACTGTAGACTGAATGTTTTGACGCCAGGAGGTAAAAAAGAATCTGCCCCCTCTTACGGTATCTTTGCTAGGTATTTGGACATAGCTCTATAAATGTTGTGGCTACCACACAGAGAGGCTTTACTCTTGTGTGGTATCATCATAGACATTCCTTCATAACAAGTGGAATCTCTGCCGAAACACTCATTTCAGATTTTTACGTTATTGTGTTTTCATAACAGGTTATCATGACATCTGTCACTGTCAGTCTTTTTAAAAATTATTGCTGCGTAGTATCTGCATGTCAAAACATTTAGTGGATAATTGCTCTGATGATACTAGACTGTCTCCAGGCTTCTGGCCCGTTGTTCAAGCTGTTACAAGTCACCTAACTTTCTTTATGGACATACTCCCAAACCTGTTCACTTCAGATAAAATATTTATCTTGTTGCTCCATAATCTTTTTTTGATATACTCCAAAGAGTACTCAGACAGGTAGCAGAGCCAACAACAGCTCAGGAGACTACATCCTTTCCATCAAAACCAGAAGTCCTAGGAAGGAAAGGAAGTAAGCTGAAAATTAAAGGTAGGGAGATTGACTCGACTCTTATAATGAATGTCCCTAAGTCGCTAATGATCTGCAGGGTGATGTGAGAGTTTGGCTGACCCTACAAGTTTTGGAAAGCTCTATCTTTTGCCACTCCTGACTATCAGCCCCTTTCTTCTCTTGGAACACACACTTTCTCTCTTCATGACTTTTCTTGTGAGTCTTTCCCAAGAGCTTCCAAAAGTCATCCTTTTCTTTGGCTCCTTCCCCACCTTCCTGGGTTCTCATCACCAACTGACTTCTTTCCTCCCTCTGCTGAAGAGTGTGGGCATGTCTTTAAAGGTTTCCAGGTGTAGAAGAAGTATTATCTACTTTGGCAAATTCATCTTCAGAAATTCTGCAGTTGTGTTTTTCCTGGTCTCTATTCCTGAGAATAACTGTTTCTCCTTTCCCTCTTCCATATTCTGGACTTTGTATGACATTAAATATGTACATATCTTTGTATGCAAAGTCAAAACACTGTTCCTACAGACAGTAGCAGGACTCAGATGACAATGTGTTGATCAGGATGTAACAGAGAGGTCAGTTAGGGTAAACTCGCAATCAGAAGTGATTTTCTTTTATAATTAAAATATTTATGATATTTTAGTTGAAAATAAACACCTCATTTTTATTTGGAAAGAGGGGATTTTAAACATGAGAAAAATAGTAATGGAGGTTATCAAAGAAAGTAAAACTCTACATGAGTATAAAGAGAAATAAATATATAATTGTGAGTATGTTTATATGTATATTCCTATTTATTTTTATACAGGTTGTTTGAAAGATTTTTTTTTTTACAATTTTTTGGCCTGTGGGGAGTACATGCTTTCCCTGGCCCATGTTCAGAAGTCAGAGAAAAGCATGTAGGGATTTCTTTCCTTCCACTGTGTGAGTTTCCAGGACTGAATTCAGATTATCATTCTTGGCAGAAAGTACCTTTATCCTCTGAGCCCCTTATATTGATTTTTAAGGCAAGAGCAAGATGAAATGGGTTGAAAATGAATGTTTAAAGTTATCTGAGAGAGAAAAACCCAAAAATGAAATAAAAATGGGGCTGGGGATTTAGCTCAGTGGTAGAGAGAGTGCTTGCCTAACAATCTCAAGGCCCTGGGTCTAGTTCTCACCTGGGAGGCTGGGGGAGAGGGCGGATAACAAAAGTTAGCTGAAAGAATAAAGGCTGAATCTCTCTCAAGTTTTAAGTAGTTTCAAACATTACTTCATAGAAGAAAATTTTTTTCGTAACAAATTTCAGAGTAGCCTTTTAAAAGACTCACTCAGATGATATTCATTTCCATATACTCGTGTACAGTTCCTTAGAATTTCTTTCCTACTGTATCATTACACAACAGACCTGAACAGAATTAGTTAGGGCTGAAACATTTTCTCAACTGAAGGTCCCCTCTTCGGATGACTCAAGCTTGTGTAAAGTTGAGATAAAACTAGTCTGTACATAGACTTAGGTGTTTGAAATGTAAAGAAATAAAAATCTAAAAGCGACAGAAACTAAGATCTACAAAAAATAGGACACCACTCTACAGTTTATAATTTCAGTGAATGGCGAATGTTTAAGCACTTAGATAAATTGCACTTTATGTGGGATTTCCTGGCCGTCGGGGCATACAATGCTAGGAAAAAAGTGAGCCCAGTCCTTTTCTCCTTGCTCATTGGAGCTATCACATCCCATCTATCCGACCTCTGAGTGCGGTTCTCAAAGTGGGGTACTCTCTCACGCCCAAGGTCTGTGCGATTAGCATATGAATGTGTAACGGGATTGTTTGAAGTAACAATTAAGGGAACAATACATAAAGGAGCTGAAGAGAGCTACCAACACCTGGGAATCTTGTATTGAACAGGCTTTCCTAATGTATGTAATTAGAAACCAAGGACAAAATGCTCATTGTGTGGTAATAAAGCCCTATAAGGAAAGCCAACAAGTGGCTCATGTTTTGCTGTCATTCTTTGTGGTGAATGTTAAAGCAATGGTTTGTCGTTACACTTACTTCAAAGGAACCCTGGTTAAGTACAGTTTTAGCATCGTATCTGATCTTGGAAAATCATCCAAAAGCTTCTTCTATATGATAAAAATACCTAACAGCGAAAAATGATACATTTAAGATGCATAAAAGATTAGAGAATGATTCCTGCAAGGTGGGTGCAGAGTTTGAGGAGAAACATCCTGCTGATTGTCCGGACAAACCACATGTCCAGTTAATCCTCTGTAACGGATTTCTTTTCAGTTGTGCCATCAGACCTCCAGCCTGCTACATGGTTTTGCTTTGGTTTACTTCTCTTTAAGGTATACAAGAATCCTGCTCAGGGAACAGCACCTTACCAAAGACATGAAGAGCTTTTTACTCCTGGGGCAGGATCAGTGATTGGGGGAGCAGGGAATGAGGGTATTAGTGCTTCCGTTTTTATCAATGACCGTATGTACAAATTAGTCCTCTGGTATAATTGCCTCAGAGTGAAACAGAACATTTTCCCGTAAATTGTTAAAGTTCAAGTTGTAGATATTCCGTTATCCTCATCATTTAAATTAATCTACATAACTATCATCTTAAGAGAACTGTATTTGAACAGTTAACAGTGAGCCTAATCTCACCATCAAGCAGTGAAACAAATGCACGTGTAACTGTTCAAAGCACTGTTATTCCATAATATGCCCCAAGGGGAAACTACTGGAGAGCCCATTGGATGATGAATGGGTAAATTAAATAGGGCATGTCTGCTTTCAAAACAGAGTTTTCAGGAGACAAATTAGGCTGTTGCCGTAGAAGAGAAAAGCCAGAGCCAATGGGACCTCAGCTCCTGTGAAGTATGGTTCTCTAAGGGCTGCAATGAGCTGGTGGGAAGGACCTGAATGACATCTGGGGGAAGGCAATAGTCACGTGTGCTTGTTAATAGATGTTATCCAAAAGAAAAATAAACTCAGGTTCTCGCCACGTGCAGAAAGTTTTCACTGAGCCTGTGAGACAAAGATACTATTACCCTTGATGCCTGCACTCCTCCGGCCTGGTGCCCAGTACTCGAGAAGCAAATTGCCATATTGGATGCTAAATATTTCTTCATCTTAACGGAAGAGAAAGATATTAGAGTTCCAGCATTTCTGCAGTAAAATGGAAGTCTAAGAAAAGGGAAATGAGCACCAGGAAATAACTGATCAGTATTTAATCAACCCCAGAGGAAGTTGATCCTGACTTGGTAACCATATAGTGCAATACTCCTTGGTGGTTAACATGAAAATGGATGAAGTTTTGGTGAGTGTGTACCATGAAGGAGCCTTGAAAACATTACATAAAATGAATGAGGTCGATCACAAAATTATTCATTGTGCAATTGTGCTTATACAAAACATGAGCCATGTTCAAATATATAAAGAGTAGGTAATGAATAAAAAATAATTTTCCACATTAATGAGAAAAAGATCAACATATAACATGTACGTATGTGTTAATACTCACAGGAGAGTGGTGAGAACTCCATTTTTGAATGAACATTGTTCCTCAAGTTCGTTAGTAAACTGTCTACAGTCTTTTCTGAATAAACAGTTCTGTCAGCTGCATTGGTTGGGTCCCAGACACAGCTTGCAAAGGTTTCTTGAACCCACCCTGAAGCTGAAATAGAGCAGTGACAGTCCTGTGGGTAGGGAGTAAGGGTCTGTGGTATAAGGACTGTGAACCCTGATCCCTAGGCACATTTTGAATTACACAGAATGAAGCTCCGGGCTTCCACCCACCTTTTTCCTGTATGAATTGTCCCACATTCTCCCTAGAGCATCTCTCCTTGGGCCACAAGGCATCTGCCATTTTCATAATGGTGGAAGCTTTCCACAGTCTTATCTGCACCAGGTACTTTCACTCCTCCAGGGATGAATTCACTTACAATGAAGGGAGATGATGTGGGATGTCCTTCTGTATCTGTGTTGTTTTTATTGGCTAATAAGTAAAGCTGTTTTGGTCAGTGACTTAGCAGAATATAACCAGGCTGGAAGAGATAAACAGAGAGAGTAGGCAGAGTCAGGGAGATGCCACATAGCTGCTGAAGGAGAAGGACACGCCAGAACCTTACCCAGTAGGCCACAATCTTGTGCTAGTACAGATTAATAGAAATGGGTTAATTTAAGATATAAGACTTAGTCAGAAATTTGCCTAAGCTATTAGCCAAATGGTATTGTAATTAATATAGTTTCTATGTGATTACTTGAGTCTGGGTGCCAAGAAATGAACGAGCAGTCTCCTCCTTCAACACTTTGCCCAGTCACAGTCATATATTAAAGATTTCAATTTCACTCTGTCTGCCCTTCTTCTGCAGAGGCAGCCTTTGCCTCTGTCTCTCTTCTCCCCCCTCCTCTTTCCCCTTTCTCTCCTTCCCTTCCCCTCCATAACCCACTAAATAAACTCTATACCCCCAAAAAGATTCTATTTCAACATATCTAATTTTATTTTGTATTAAAAAAAAGCCAAGTTTTGAACATAAGATAGCCACTGGGCTCTTTTAATCGTTTATAGATGTGTATTGGATTGTAAACCACAAATGTTTTCAAGCAACAGGATTTCAGATATTGAATACAGAGACAAGTTGTCCTTTCTGGCCATGCCCTTCTTTGTGATGATGCCTCTAAGTTGCTGAGAACTTTGC
This sequence comes from Arvicola amphibius, assembly GCF_903992535.2. NCBI lineage: Eukaryota > Metazoa > Chordata > Mammalia > Rodentia > Cricetidae > Arvicola > Arvicola amphibius. Next base: position 170,397,832 of record NC_052048.2, read on the forward strand.
TCCATCTCTGCTTGAGCTCAGCATTTACTAACTACTCAAGAACAGGGGTGTTGATGTTGATAATGGCAGAGGTGTAATCTATTGGGAGATGTTGGGAGGATGACATAGAAAAGAATATTGAACTAAGTACTCATGGTGTGAAGAATTTGGACAACTTATAATTTTTAATGCTTTCCTGGAAATTAATCACTTCATTTTCCTTGGTTCTAGATTGGGCTTATGGATACTACAGACAACAGAGAAAACTCGTTGAAGAGATTGGCTGGTCCTACACAGGTAAACATATTACTGATACCATGAGAATTAACAGAAACTTTTTTTTTGCTTTGTACTGTACATAAAAGGAATTCTTGTAACCTAGTGCATTATTTTAGTTTCCTTCCAGGCTGTCCTATTAATTAATAAAATATAGTTAGTAGAAAAATGATTTTTAGTGAGCTTTTCCTAAGTTTGGTAGTATAGCATATTGAACAGAGCTGGGCTTATATTTCAGGACTTTACTTTTATTCCTTGGGATGATACATAACCTCCCTGAGGGCAGGCTGGCATAGAGTAAGCTAATGAAGTGGGAAGCACTTACTTAGACCTTTCTTTGAATGGAAACTTCCAGTAAGTACTGGCAGCCATTGTTATAATTGTGTTAGTGATTACTTTTCACTCATTTGGAAAACTTTGATAATGTACATTTTTTGGAAAGGGTCTTCATTCTGAATGACTGTGACTGAGTTCACTGGAATCAAACTCTAAAATTATTCTGTCTGATTACCATACTTGGCTTGAATCATCATAAATGTTTGAAGCATGTTAGAAGGAATCCTAAGCAGAAGTCATGATCGAAGCCCTGGAGAGGAGAGAAGCTGTAGTGTTGATTGGAAGAACATGAAAGGGATCTGGATAGATCTCACAGTTGGCAACCACTTGGGATATTGTCAGAAGCGCTGCAGTCAGGCACTGATTACACATGAGTGGGTTGGTGAGATGAACTCGCAGTAGAAGGGACTGACTATGAGCCTGACCAGTCTGGGCTTGATTTTACAGGAAAGCCCAGTAAAGCCTATTTTTATATAGAAGGACATGCATTTCTCTTTTTGTTAATTTATTGTTAACATACCAATATTCTTAATTTATTTTAATATACAAAATAATGGGTTTCATTATGATCTTTCCATGTGTTCATAAACATTGTTTGCTCGTACTTTCCCAGGTACATCCTTCTCCAGGTCCTCTTTCACCCTCACTGGTTCACGTCCTCTGCCTAAGTAGTCCCTGTTTTCCTTTGTCCTTTATTTTTATTTTTACTTTAGAAATAGTACATATTCATTATAGAGAATTTAAAGACTATGTTCAAGTGCACAAAGGAAAATACAAATCACTCTTTAACTTGTTTAATTCTATCCACTAATAAACATATAGTGGGCCTTTTCTGGAAGCTTTTATTATCTTAGGTTTGGATGTTTTGTATATTTTGTCCATTGTAGTTTTGGAGTATTTTTTTTTTTTTTGCCTTTACAAATTTCATTGATGACTCCTGCTCTTCAGAGTCCTTAATACCTGCCTGATACTGCACTGATTAGAAGTTTGACTATTTAACTACTCTCCTTGTGTTCAAATAGCTGTCTTATAAGTAATGTTGTGTGTAGGCAGTTACGTCTTTATCTTCATTTTGTCATGTTTTTATATGCAGTTTCTCACTAGGAGAAAGTATTTTTGAGCGTCCTGGTGTTTGTTCTGAAGTTTTTCTGAGGAGGTCACAGTAATCATTACAGAAATAAGTGACTACTCACTAAATGCTTCTCAGCATTTGGCTAGACTATATAGTGAGCTCCAGGATGGTCAGGGCTATGTAGAAGAAGCCATATCTCAAAAAAAGGAAAGAACAAAGAAAAAAAGAGGAAGGAAGGAAGGAAGGAAGGAAGGAAGGAAGGAAGGAAGGAAAGAAAGAAGGAAAGAGAAAAGAAAAGAAGCTAAGTTGGAATATGAAAAAAATTAATGAACAGGAAAATCAACAAATTAAAATTGATCTCTCTGCCCTATGGGAAACTGGCAGATAGCAACCAAATAGATCCCAATGCATGATTAGAAAAGACCTTAATGTTCTCATTTATAGTAATGATCTAAAAACCTATGGAAAATAACTATATTTTATAAACCTTATAAAACATTTAAGAAAAAATTTATCCATAATTTTCTCTCATTTCAAATTTGTTTGCTTTTCTTTCTTTCTTTAGTTGGCTCTTCCATCACTGTATAGTGTTTACATTCACACATATTCACTTGAACTTCTTCAAAATGGACTTTGATAAAAATAATTGTTTGATCAAAGGGCCTTTATGATTTATTATATCATATTTTTATATTTATCATATTAAAGATATTGGCAAACCATGTAAAAAAGTTCTTATTTGTTTTTATTCCTATGTTAATACTAATGTTAAAGTTACAATGAAATTTTTAGTGAAAAGATCTTTTTTATATTCATTTTTTAAATTATTTGATTCATGCAGAAATTTACACAACAAAAGTTAGGTAATGTGGTTGTGGGATATATATAGTCCATTAATACTGAATAACACCAAGATTTAAAATCAAATGTAAAAGACCCTTAGGAGAGATCTAGGTAATTTTACTTGTGTTTTATGCATATTCATGTGATACTCATCTGAATAAATTTGGGTTTGCATTTGAGTCTAGGACATGGGCAAGTTTTTCTCTACCACATACATAACTCATACAACGTAAAAATTTTAAAGCTTGCATAAAAGATAAAGGCATCTCATATTTATTTGCATCTTGTGTTGCAAGTAATATCTTCAAGTATTTTAACTTAATTTGACTTTACGAAAATAATATTGAGGTTAAAATAATATAAATAATAAAAGAACCATAACAATAAAAATTTTAAGTTGTGAAAAATAATTGCTTACATGCTTATCAGTTTCTGAAATATTAGAGGTTTTGCATGACCAAAAGTAACTTATGATTAGATGATCTGAATATTTTGATTCTATTAATGGTTATCTAGGAAATTTTCCAAAATTATACTCTTTTATTGTGACCAACATTATATAATTTCCTGATTTCTACTACTATCATATTATCTATTTAAAGATGAATATTGTTAGAAGCTGATTTTATATAGGTGGTATATTTATATCACTATAAAATATTTTTCATGTATGATTAATGCTAGTGATTGAGTTATAAGTTTATTAATGAATATAACCAAGTACTGTTTTCTTAAAATTTCAGTAACTTTGTTTACTTTATAACTTTATATCTGACGACTGTAATCATTTTGGATTTATTTTCATCCAAAAGACAAATCTTGTGTTTTGTACAGAATTGCAACCGCTTATATCTTAATGCCAGAGAAATAATTCACCATGGCAAAATCATGACATCTGAACGAACTGTTCTGCACAATGTCTGCTGACCTCAGAGGCTGGACAATGTTGAGGCAAACTGTCTTCCCTGTGCTTCTTAAACCTGACTCTGAGAAAGTTAAAAGAGTTGCCTCTGAGATGACCTTTTCTCCAAGTAATTTTCATGAGGTTTAATAGTTCTACATGCTTTCACTTTTATAGTTGCATTTTTCTTTACATATCCTGATAAACTTGCAAGTCATCTTTCAAAAAATTTACCACTTAAGTGTTTTTTAAAAAAATTATAAACAAATACGAATATATTGTAGAAGACCCTGCAACATGGAGTTATACCAAGTAACACTCAACCTGGTTTAGTCTGCTTAACAGCAAACTTCATGGTTTCAGACGTCATAAGAACAGGTTCTTTTCCTCCAATGAATCTTTAAGCGAAGAAGCCAGGTGACTACCAGGACTGTTAGCCTGAAGTGCAAAGCAAGCTTTTATACAGCCTCCTTTACCCCAAATGTAGAACTAGAAAATGGAGACTCTCAAGTTTGGGGAGAGTTATCTCAATGCTCCAAGAAGATATATATGGACTGGTGGGAAGACTGTGGAGGTGTTGCCCAGCTTCCCCAGGTCCCAGAGAAGCTGGGTGTACCTGGTGAGCTAAGAAGAAAGCAGTTCTATCATGAGTTTCAGTAGATAAACTAGTAGCAGTGCAATGCCACCTTGCAATATACGATTATCTGGGGAGCTAGCCACGGAACTACTCCCTTGAATATCCTAATTGAGCAAGGCATGGCTCATTGGTCAAATAACCAGGCTTGGAGTGAATAGGTTTGTGCATATATAATGGACACTTCTTTCCTCTATAGTCAGGTTTTATGACCCTGCCCATGACCAAAAGCCTGTTGTTTTACCTCCCATCAGAAGCAGTCTCGTGATCAAAAGTGCAAACATATTAAAATGTGGCATTGCTGTGGAGGGGTAACACGTTTCCAAAGGGATATTCGACAGTCTGGTGATGGTGGAAGATGAATTCTGTTTTTTATATTAATGCCTTCTATTGGTTTGGGAAATTATTTCTGGAATAGTTTAAGAGTCTAAGGAAATTTTATAATTGTTTACAGTTCCTACAGAGTCTGACTTTATTCTTTTGTAGCTGAAATATCAAATAAAATTTAACTAAGTATTTTATCCAAACAAATGTATCTCTCCTAAGAAAATCCTTATTCACCATAGCATTTACCTCATTTTAAAATTTGAGCTTTTAAGGCTGACTAGTGCTTCCAATGCTTTGCTTACTATTCTTCCTCAAAAACAAAAATTGTGGTTACATTTAAAATTTAAAATTGAGTTATGGTATGATTCTTAAATGTAACTAATTTTATAGACAGCAGAAATGAATTAGTTCTGATTCCATTTACACGCTTAATCTACATTTTGTGTTGTGCTCTTGTGAATTTGTTGAAGTAGCTGAACTCTCAGAAAAAGATTTCTGAAAGTGTTTGCCCATAGACTGTTCTACTAATAGAAACTGCAAGCTTGGCATTATTTCAGTGAGGGTGCCGTCAGGCCACCAGAAGTCATTTTCGACATGGGACACACCAACATGATTCCAGTGGAATCACTTAAGCTGAGATTGTTTATTAAAGATTATATGCTTGAAGTAGATGAAGTAACAGTGCAAATCCCTCCTAGTTACCAGATGGGTGGAGAAGCAGAAGGCAGGCAAGAATTACTCTCTTAATTGTGCTAAAAACGTAGATTAAAAACAGACAACTTTTCTATTCGGGACTGCTGTCATTGTGCTAAGAAATGACAGGGCTACTCCATAAAGATCACAGTCCCAATGTGGAAGGTTTTTGAGGAAGATAAGCAAGGTGTGGTGGGAGGGCGGACTGAAAACCTGGGGATGTCAGAGCTAAGAACCTGACTCCGCAGCTTTACTCTTTGTAAGCTCTTAGAAGATGAGGTTCACTCTGTAGTAGTATAACATTAGATTTTGTGTGACAGGGTCCAAATCAAGATAATTCCGTGAGGAAAAATACCTATTATTTTTGTCTTTCATTTTTAATATTACGAATGCATAGCTCAAGATTATCCTAAGAGATGCTGGAATATCCTTTTCACTTGACTTGTTAGGTCTTACCTAACAAGCTTGAGCCATGATAAGGTTTTTGGAAATATGTGCATTTTGACTGTTCCATTCTTAAAAGGTGTCACTACTGAAATATCTTTATCTCCTAGGCTTACGAACATTACATTATTTCCCTTTTAGCATTCTTTAAAGAAACTTGGAATTGACTTTCATAGTGATATATTCTCAAGTTTTCTTGCCTCCAAGAACCTTTTAAAGATAAATTTTAGTTAAAGGGTTGCAATGGGCACAAGACCACTGTTGGACCTGGGTACCCGATGAAGGAGATTTTAAATACTAAATGCATTTATTTCCTAAAGAAGAATATCTTTTCTTGCTTGATAAATATATAGAGCAGAGATGTTACTTAGAGAAAACATAGAGCCACATGGGCTGTGTGGTGTTTGACAAGGCATACACTTTAGTATTTCAGACCATACCCAGCACAAAGACTATCTGAATCCATGCAGAGTAATGGCTGGAGTTTTGCTTGTCTGGGTCGTTTCCTGCTTCTGGGATGTCTTTTAAATCTGCTATTTATTCTTCTTTGATCCCTTATATTTGAATTCCTTATATTAAAGAGATCGTTCATTCTCATTTCAAGTGTAGGAGTGAAAAAAATCAAGTAACAGAATTGCCCCATTTCTGTCTAAAATTGCACATTCATGTGGGCAGAGAGGAGAGGCCTGGGAAAACACAGCCCAGACCCTTGGTATCATCATCCTGGAGAATGAGTCAATGGAAACAGATGAGAACATAGCAACAGGATTGTCACTTCCTACTGTGCACGGCTCACTGAGCACTCTTTATATTGATAAAGAAAGATTTTGAAAAAAATTATTGTTATAAGTTATTTTCAGTGCATCTGTCTTATTTAGTTAAAAAGAAGGTCGCTAGGTAAGATCCACAGCTCTGTCTTTACTCACTGTGATATGGGGTCTCTGCTTGGCTGAGTCTCAGTTAGTAGATCGAGCACAAAGAGCACACAGGGTACTCTGCATCCAATTCCCTGCCTGTGGCTGACCTGTAGGCAGAAGAGGCTGCTAATTGCTCTTCATTTCAGGTTTTTCATCTGTAAAAAGTTCTTAATAACACCCTATTTAATTGAATATAGATTAGATAAATGCTTCCTATTGTTGCAAAAAAAGCTCTTTGAGTAAGGACTGTATGCTGCAAATCCAAGTGATTATTGTTTGGCAGTGTCTTAGCTTGAGCCTGAACAGATTGAACAAGCCTGGGCGCATCTGATAATCTCACAGGAGGATTTAGAAAGAGTAGATCAGCTAAAATGCATCTTATAGACATATATTTCCTCTGCTCTGTGTATTATTTGAAGCTTACTGAAGATTTATATTCTCAGTAGATATTTTGCCTGTGCTAAATGCAATGATTCATCATGCTTTATTGTGGAGGCTGAATAAGCTTTGGTGAATGGTATCAAACTCAGAGTTTTCTTGTATTGTATTCTCAAAAATCTCAGAAATGGTGTAGGTTACATGTTCTCATTGCCACAAAATGATAAAGATGTGAGGTAATCCAAATGTTAATAAGTTCAATTTCACTATTGTACACACACCCACACCCACACCCACCCACACCCACACACACCCACACACACACACACACACACACACACACACACACACACCATATGCATAGATAACATGAAAGTCTCTGAGGCTAGATAGGACTAATAGGGTATGGGAAGGCTAAGCAGATGACAATAGGAAGGCATGATGGAATATGTTCAAGGTAAATTATATACATGTATAACAGTGCTTTTATATAACCCAGTGTACCACATGTGTGTGTGTTTGTATGTGTTGTATGTGTGTCTGTATGATGGTTTATTCCTTTGACTCTAAATACCATATTACAGCTTTAATCCTGTAGACTATTTTGTTTTGGTCAGAGACCCCCTAGACTAAAGCAGAAGTAGGATTTGTTCTGGCTGAAATACAAGGGATCTGTTGTGTCCATTGAACACTAGCATCCAAATTGTAATTCTTTGTTTAGGAAGCATCCTAATTATCATCGAACAGTCTGATATACCTATCGCCATAGGTCATGATCCGTGGCTTCCATAAAAAGAGGAGGAAACTTGAACCCTAGTCAAAGGTAGGAGTTACAGCTGTGTAGCATCTGATGAACTGTGACAGTGGACCTGACAGAAACCAGGATTCAGAGAAAGACAGTAAGTCTAGTAAGTCACCCTAGGGGGACTGCTGTGGAGAAAGAAAGCTGGCAGTAGAGAGTGAGAGCAGAGTTATCAATAAGAGCCAGACTGAGGTCTTTATGGTGCTCCTAGATGTCTTTCCGACACCCCCTTTCTCAGAGACTCCCACCCCCTAAAATGCCTGCACATTCTGCCCTGCAAATGGCATAACCCAAGTTACTCCAACATGCGGCTCTTTCTGAAAGAGGCAGGAAGGAACACAGGAACACAGGAAAGCTAAAACACTCAGGGTTCCAAGCTAGACCCCAGAGTCGGTCAGAAGAGGCATAGATGGTATTGTGACAGGCAGTAGAACATGCCCAGGTGACAACTGATGGTCTCCAGTAAGGAGCAGCAACAAATTCAAATGGGACGCTTGTGCTCACAGGCTGCACTTTTTTGCCTAGGGTGTCTTAGTTAGGGCTTCTGTTGCTGTGATGAAACACCATGACCCATAATCAAGTTGGGAGGAATGGATTTATTTGGCTTCCCCTTCAGCATTGTTTATCACTGAAGAAAGTCAAAGACTGGAGCTCAAACAGGGCAGGATCCCAGAGGAAGGAGCTGATGCAGAGGCCATGGAGGGGAGCTGCTTACAGACTTGCTTACCATGACTTGCTCAGCCAACTCTTTTGTAGGACCCAGGACCAGCAGGCCAGGGATAGCACCATCCACCATGGACTAGGCCCTTCCCCATTGATCACTAATTGAGAAAATGCCTTACAGTGGGATCTCATCGAGGCATTTTTTTTTCAACTGAGGCTCCTTCCTCTGATGACTCCCAGCATGTATCAAGTTGACTCACACAACCAGCCAGTACACTAGGGGATGTAGGGGATGCTCTACAACTTTCTAATTTAGTAGAGTAAATTCTGATGATAAATTGAACAACCGATCACACCCAGGCATTAGAGACCTAGTGGGAGAAAATTATGTATGCCTTTCTAGTCATCTCCCCTCAGTGCTGAAGTCTATCCAGGTTATTTTCCCTGGTGTGCACTGTGTTAGTCTGGCATATGTTTGTCCATGAAGAAACATGTTCATTTAAGATAAGAAATTATACATATATGTATGTGTATGTATGTACGCACATTAGTTGGAATTATTTTAACCTCCAGAAGTAACTGCTATTAATGTCTTCTGTTGGACAAAATACAGCTAAAAATAAAAATTTATCTTAACTCAGAACTTCTTTCCATGAGGATGTAGAGAAGATACGGGATTGGTTATGGGATGATGATGATGAAGAATATGTGCTAGGCATCAAAGGAAGTCTCTCCAAGAGATTGCAAAGGACTCTGCAGTTCATAATCAATCAAATATAACTTACTAGATTTGTATTTTCAAGATTAACTATAATTGACCTTCATATAGGAGGACTTGACAGTAATTTTGGTCATTTACTATTTATCCAGTAGTTAGCTGCCAATTGAAATGACTCCCTGTGTTGACAGGTTAGCTTTATCCAGAGAAAAAACATTACAGGTTGGCGTAAGGGGCTTACAGAAAGTGGGTCCTTGTCTTTCTATGGACATTGGGAGAATGGTGTTAGACCTGGTACTCTAACTAGGTGTCAGCATATTAGAAAGATGGTTCCAGAGACCTAAAGGAAGACACACTGGGTCTTAGGCTGACAAAAGGCTAGCCTATCTAATATTTATAAGGTCTTGCATTCATTACAAAGAACATCTTTATAAAGTACTTATACTGATCCATTTAGGGAGCATTCTCTTTTTTTTTCTTTTTTTCTCTTCCCTATTTTCATCAGGAGTAATTATGCCTCATCTTATTGTTTGTGTGTGCTTTAAACTACCCTTCCTGACAGTCCGAGAACATCTCCCTCTATGTACTGCTGCTCTCTGTAGCTGCTTTGATTTCGCTACCAGTTTGTGACTGTTGTTCTAGGCAAATGTATTATAATCAAGTCTGTGGAACAACAGCCAGCATACATGTCTGTGGGGTCATTTTCTTTATTGTATTTCTCTGTCTAAAACAGAACCTCACCTATCATAGGTACCCAAAACATATTTGGTAATTAGTAGTCTGTTTCTTCTGTGTCACTGGGGACACGGAATTAATTTCATCTTGGAAGAACTGTGACTACCAGTGTCCTGATTTTAGAGGATTATTCCAGATCCTCCTAAAAACAAATGGGATATACAATAAACAAATAAACAAACAAACAAATACATAAATAAATATTGTGGAGTGACTGTTGGACTATATACAATTTGCAGAGAAACTGAAAAGAAAAACTGTCTGCCTTTTGTAGACCTTTGCAACCTGGAAACAGAATGAGTGACACACACCCCAGAATTAGTACCAAAGGGAAATCTAAGCATGGTGTGTGCCATTCTAGACAGCTTATAGCTTGCGGGCTGATGTCTTATGTAGCCTTTACATGCATGGTTCCCATCTTTACATATTCCATGAGTGTCTCTAGAATGTACGATCTGCCTGCAGCATCGCCTTCTAATAAATTTTGCATGGTTTTCATTCCCAAAGCCCCTGAGATTGCTTTTTTTTTTAAAAAAAAATCAATTACATTTTGTGCATATAACCCACTCAGCTCTCTGTTCCTGAGGTGTTTAGCTTAATCACCCAGTATTAGGATGTAAAGGAGTCAGCGTCTTATCAGTTCCCCAGGCTTGCCCCCTACTATAATGGCATCCCCACCTCATTGACAGGGGAAATGTAAAGTGGTGAGATCCTGAGTTTGATCAGTATGTGCCAGAAGTGAGAAACTGCAGGACATCAGGGAGGCAGCCGTGGGCGGGAGCTGTAAGCAGTGTGCAAACAGTGTAACACAGAGATTTCTACAAGTGTTGTCTATGCCGCAGTGGTAGACTGTGGCAGCGCTGGGTCCCCAGGCTCCAAAATAGCCTGAGGAGTTCAGGTGAGATGGCTGGAGAAACAGACTGCAGTCATCTTAGTACTGTAAAGGATGCTCTAGGTAAAGGGAGTAGCTGTCCTGCCCTACAGGGAAGGGAGGAATCTCCAGACTCCAGCCCTACGGTGGCCTCCCTGCCTTTTGACCCAAACTAGGAACATGAGAGGCAATCTTCTTGAGATATGAATTCTTCCTATAATCCTTATTCTATTTAGGATTCTAGGTAACAGTATATTTTTATTGTCAATGACCTAAACTTTTAGTCACTGACATGTGTGTCTAACAAATGTGTGGATTGATTTTTACAGCAGCATTTCAGCTGGCAAACTAATGGAAGAAGAAAGTGAGAGCCCTCAAAGGATAGAAGGGACTCTTCCACACTCCCAAAGTGGGAGGGCTTGCAAGTAGACAGCTCTAATGGGCATCTCCCACATCTCTGCAGGGAGTTCACTGTGAGATGCTCATGACTGGCTTGGGTGTATTCTAACAGCAGGATTAGTGGATGTCCTTCTACTAGTTCGCCTGGTAGGCAGAGTATATGCTGTGTTGTTGATCTACTTGTTCAACTTTAAATCTGGCTTCCACCTTTATCTCTTGTGAATTCAGGTTCCACAGTCATCATAAATGCCTACTTCAAAGGGACTGACGGGGTTAAGTGAGTCTGTACTCACCAAGCACTTACAAATAGTGCCTGGCTTGCATGAAGTGCCCAATAAAGTTAGCAAAGTCACATACATCTCTAATACTCAGTAACTGTCTTGGGCCAGGTTGTTTTTAAAGTATAGATATTTTTTAAATATTCTGTGAGTTTTTAGGTCCCTTGATGGCTCAGTGTGTAAACTGCTTGTTGTGTAAGAATGAGGACCTGGGTTTGTTTTCTATTTTTTTTTTTCTTTTTCTTTTTTTTTGGTTTTTCGAGACAGGGTTTCCCTGTAGTTTCTAGAGCCTGTCCTGGAACTAGCTCTTGTAGACCAGGTTTTGTAATGATAAATAAAAATAAAGGTGAAGTGGGTACCTTTTGGCTGGCCCTGCCAAGGTATTCCACTGGATAGGGGAGTGTGCTCATGTAACACACACTGGGTAAGGGATTGTGCTCACATAACATACACACACACACACACACACACACACACACACACACACCCATTCTTTTCCCCCATTACTCACAAAATGATAAAATGGATTCCTCAGTAAAGTGTGTCACATAGTGGCTGTAATAATCTAGTTTGAACCCACCTATATTTTTCCAGTCCTTGCAATTCCTTTCCCCTATGCCTGCGGTGGTGTCAGCACCGTCAAAAGCAAGATTCCAACTCTAGCTGTTCCTGGAGGCTTGCCTGAGGACTAGACCTCTCCATCTCTTCAAGTGCCGCTTTCCTGCCTCTCATCCCCTGTCCTGAGAAGACCCTTTCTTTGCTCTCATGTACCATAACGGTGTCCTCTTTGTTGTAACAGTGACATGGCTAGCTGTCCACATCATGCCTGTGCCCTCTTCAGAGAGTCAGACATACAGTGCTCAGCCTAGATGAATACATGCCTGAGCAAAGCCACCAAGGTCCAAGTCCTGGGTTTCCAAAAGAACAAACAGAGATAAAGTGGATAGCCAGGATTTGCAAAGTAACCAGAGAATCTGACTGGGATATGGGTTCAGACACCTGGGGGTGGTTGTTGAGCATCCTTGAGCATCCTGTAGCCACAGGGCCTTTTTATGCTTTGGTGATTGGGCAGTAAATGGAAGCCATGAAGCCATGAAGCTCTGAATTCCTGTGTAAATATTGATTGTACTGGCTTCCAAGTCACCATATGCAATAGTGTTTTGTCTTCTTGGTGCATTGTTTTAAGGAAGGTGTTAAAAGTACCCATTTCTGGAAAGTGAAATTGTAGCTGCTCCTCATTTTCATTCTTTTGTTCCTCTTTCTTCTAGTCTTTTCCAGACATGTATTCATTTTGTAACTGAATTGGGAGAAAGGGAATTAAATGTCTATCTTGTACAATATAAGTGTAATTAATTTCACTCTTAGAATGGCTTAAGAAGACAAAAGAAAAGCCTTCCACGTCTGCGTGGCTCTCCACTGTGACTAATTCTCTTGTGTCTCAGTGGCCTGTGCCACTGTGAACTACTTTACTGATCAGTCAAGGCAGAACGACCATGAATCATGTATGTCTTTATGAAGTAGGGGAAACTTCCCAAGAGAATATTCTTTTAGAGAAGCGGCCATGCTGTGTATTAGCATTTTGCTAAGACTCCGTCTAGCCAGGATTCTACCTCGGGCACTTCCAGTATCTCATGACTTGATTTTCTCCTCTGGTGAAGATGCAGCAACCTCGCTCTGAATTCGTTTCACAATCTGGAATCATTATCCCTGCTCAGCGAGAACCAATCTCTCATAGTGATTGTCTGAATGGCTGCCAGCTCAGCCACGTTCTGTCCATCATCTACCACAGGGGAGAGTCTTTTAAGAAGCAAGAACAATGATGCAGGAAACCCACAATCAGGATATGCCCTCCAATGTGTTTCAGAGCCATCCCTACCCACCGGGCAGCTTAAGGTTCTCTGAAAACTAATGACAGCATTGCTGAGCATAGATCGGAGTACCCGTCCCACTCCGGCATTGGTTTTAGTTTTTAATTCTGTCGAGTTTATTGCCAATGCAAATATTGCCAGATTGCCTAAATCTTCCATAGCAGGTACAAAACTAATGTAGGGGAAAGCTTGATTCGTGTGTTTAGTTTTGTTTTATGAGACAGATCTTTGCTATGTTTCAGGCTGGCTTTGAGTTCATGGTAATTTTTCTGCCCTGGTCTCCTAAGAGCTAGGATTACAGGCATGTACTCCATACCCAGCTTGGGAAAGCATTTTAAAACATCCTTTCATAGTTTCGTACATGTATGCAGAGTGTTTTGCTCATTTTCACACAAACACATGCACACGCACACACATGCGCCCGCACATGCACACACACACATGCTCCATTAATCTCTCTCATTCCCTCCCATTTCCACTGAACCCTATAAGTTCTAACAAACCTTCTTCCCATTTTTATGTCTTCTTTTGTTTGTTTGTTTGGGTTTTGTGTGCATGTGACCCACAGAATTTAATATTGTTTACATGGCTGCTTGCATTCATGGCGTGGGAAACTTAACAGTGGCTATACCGCTGAAGAAAAGGACTGCCTCTTCCAAAGCCAGCATTCCTGGCTCACTTTGCTCTGCCTCCACCAGTCGGAAAGAGTCTGTTTTCCTTTTGTGGGAGAATTCATGTTGACAGAACAGTCTCTATCGTTTATTGCTTCCCAGAAAAATCACGTCTTTAATTTCTACAACAACAAGGAAGAAAAGCAGCTTAGCAAATGCTTATGAAGTTTCAGAGCACAGTTAGGGAGTCCTATGACTTAGTAATGATTCCATTCCTGGCCCCTCAGGATGCACATTAGTAGGTAAATTATAATAACCCTTCTATTACTTTCATTCTAACGACTGCTTATTCATGCTTGAGCACAGGAGAGAAGCACTGATTTAAAATCTAGGTCCCATTGACATGTTTTTATGCCACCAACATTTTTAAAAGTAAATTGAGTAGAAAATTGAGTTCTGGCATATGATGCAGAGTCCTCTAATGTATCTGGCCTGCCTTTAATCATTTATGAGTTCTCACTGCAAGATGCTGATATAGATTAGATACCATGGAGATCTAAGGAACTATATTTATTTGATCCTAATTAATACTTGGCCTTAGATAGATAATCATATTTCTTTCCAATTTTCTAATGTTAAGCAATTAAGCAGACAGCAGCTGTTGGCTTGATAGGTATTAATCTTTGCCAAATATATATATATATATATAAATACATATATATATATATATATATATATGTAATTTTCCCATGTTTGGAATATATTATAAGATGCAGTGAAATCTATATATGCTAATATTATATATGTTTATTATGTTTAAAGTGTTAAAATTATGCCAAAATATTGCAGACAGTTGTACAACAAACACTTGTGCATAGCAAGTGGACACACCAAATAAAAACTTGGGGCCTGACTTAGGAAAGTGTTTTGTGTGTGCATGGCATACATAGCCCTTAGTGTAAAGTATGGGGTTCCTGAAGGTTTCGTTTTCTTAGCAGGAATAGTCCTAAACTTTCACAGCTTGTTCCTTCTCTTCAAAGTGAAGTTTCCCCCCAAAGCAATTACAATAGTAAAGGATGAAGGGAAGATAAAATATAGAGACCGTGTAATCTACGTCAGGTTTCTAAATTTCAGAATCTATCAGACTTACCTGAAGGGATTACCACAAAGGAAAGATTGCCAGGGCTGATCTCCATCGTTTCTCGTTCAGGAAGTGGAGATCGCAGTCACCCTTTGATATCTAACCAATTCTCAGGTCTCCCCAGTGCTGCTGAAAAGAGACACCTCATTTTTCAGCGTCTAGAAACGGGATCCCTCCTAGCTTATGTTGTTTTGATTTGCAAAGTGAAGAAGTGGGAGAGCAAAAGAAAGGAAGAGAATACGCTGTTTTGGCGCTGCTGCAAGTGCTTTGGCTCCGCGGATGCCGTGACATAAGACAGCGTGATTGCTTCTGTGCCGTATGTAGGCACCTTCTAATGTCCGGATTTTAACCTGTGTCAGGAAGAGATACATACTTGGTACTGCAGCTTGCAGTGTGCTCCCAGTGTTTTCTGGGTGGGGCCCGTCACCTGGAGAAGTTCCTGGCCTCGCTGCATCTTTGACGCTTCACTCATTTGTGGGTCTGTTAGGAGCCCTCTTGTTTCTCATTCCCTCTGGTTGAATTATGCCCAGTGATTTCAAAGGAAAGCTCCTGTTAGAAGAAGAGTCTTTGGGGCTTGAGAGATAACTCAGCAGTGGAGAGCACTTGATGCTCCGGAGAGGAGTCAAGTTCAGTTCCTAGCACTGACATCTTGGGGTTCACGACTTCCTGTAACTCTAGCTTCAGGGTATGTGACACCCTTTTATGCCCTCCTCAGCACCCAAACACATGTGGGCAGACACATATACAGAAGTCTAAACTACAATAAATCCTTGAAAAGATTCTTAATTCTACCGCCACCAGCAGATATCAACAGGCAGTAGCTTCTCGGCTAGGGGTGGGGGCTTGTCAGCCCCTCCACCTCTGCTGGAATGCTCGCGGCCTTGATCTTGGGCCAGCAGCAATAGCTGGTGAGTTCCTGAGTGTCGCTGTCCTGTCAGCTCTTCCAGGTGCCATTTTGCCCCAGTCCTTCCCAGCCTCTGGCTCTTATGGATCTTTTCACTCTATTCAGAGACGAATAGAGCCTTGGGCAGAGGGAGTGGATACATATGTCCTCCTTGTGACGCAGCAATCTACGGTCACTTATTCCCTGCCAGGTTTGAGCCACTGTCCACCAGACAAAGAAACTTATCTCATGAAGTCTGAGAGCTACACTAGTCCATGGCACAGAGAAACAAATTTAGAAAACAGTTGTAAAGTGTGTTGGCCCTGGTAGGTCAGCCAGGCTCCTTGGGATGGTCCCACACCTGTGAGCATATGGGCAGCACAAAATGGACTCAGTTAAAAAAAAAATCTGACAACTTGGAAAGGGATGTAGGGTGTAAGGCGGATCTGGAAGGAGCTCATGGAAGGAGTGGGGGATGAAGATGAATAAATGCATTATATACACTAAGAGTTCTAAAAAGAATGAGAACTACTATATATTGATTATTTTAAAAAATATTTCTTTAACTTCAAGAGATCCTGTGTTCTGCTAATATCAAGATTATATTCTGCTAATATCAAGATTATATTTTCTGACTGGGGATATCATAAGTGAAGCTTTTGATATGGAAGCATGAGGACCTGAATGTGCATTCCAAGACCCATGCAAAGATGGACACGATCCCAGGTGCATGTTTCATCACAGCACTCCTATGTCATGTGCAGCGGAGGAGACAAGAGCATCCTCTGTTAGTGCCCAGGTCAGCTAGCTAGCGTGTACAGAAAAGAACAAAAGAATCTGGAGATTCCTGACCCTGACCACCCCCACCACATGTTTCATGTGCCAGAGAGAGAGAGAGAGAGAGAGAGAGAGAGACAGAGACAGAGACAGAGAGAGAGAGAGACAGAGACAGAGAGAGAGAGACAGAGAGAAAGACAGAGAGAGAGACAGAGAGAGACAGAGACAGAGAGAGAGAGAAAGAGAGAGAGAGAGACTGAGATACTATCCATTCCTGTGAGTTTTTGTTTTTGTTTTTAAATCCCAATAGTATATGTCTCCTACATTGTATTTTATTAATACCGAACTTATAAGAGTTTTCTCTGTGGGCGGCATAATGTAGTTGTGCCTTTAAGACTCACAACGTATTTCTTGATTTTGTTTTGTGTGGGTGCGTATTCATCCTTTGCTGCATTAGCAGCTTGGAGGTGAGTAAATCATTTCGTCACCGCTTTTCACGGCAGAGCTGTCAACGACACAAGACAAATGGCTGACTGCCACACAAGCCAAGCACACTTTTCCATCACTGGCTTGATTTGCCCCAGATTTTAGTCTCCAGGCCTTTGGGGTGTACTTGAAATTTTGTAATAATTACCCATTTAAAAAAAGCTCTGTTGCTTCCCAATCCTGTAACAGAGAACTTTTTAGAACGTCTTTGTGAGGTTGGTTTTGTTTTTGTCGCTTTGGTTTTGGACACAACATCATACACTGTGACCCATGTTGGTCTGCGACCCACTATGTTGCCCAACTTGGAATTTATGCAATTCTTCTGAATCAGCTCACAATGTCTCAAGTGTTGGGGTTACAAGGAAGAGCCACCACACCCAGCACAACTGTCTTGTCATGGATATTAGAGCCTGAATTTGATGCATAATAATTTTATTCATTTATCCACTTAATACTTGTTAATTGAGCATGCCTATCTGCCAGCACAGAGACATAGCAACACAAAGGAAAGAAAGAAAAATACTAAGTGTCCCTCATGGTACTCGAATTCTAAAATACCTGTTGGGAAAGAAATGACTCATGGTGACTGTCTACCATTCTTGAGTGTCAAGGAAAGTCATTTTAGATAATTAGCCTCTGGGGATTTTCCAAAATTATAGAGATTAAAGCCACTGCTCTAAGTAAATAAATAACTGAGGATTTCTAAGATGAAACCAGTTTGTTTTCATTAAATCGTAATTATCTATATATTTTCTAAGTGGAAAGTTTCATAATGCTTCCCCACCCTTACCCAGTTTGCTCGAAATCAGGTTTTCACTGGCTTAGAAAGATTCATTGTATACCACCAGGGAGTTTGCAAAGCTCTACTGTGCTGCACCTCGTAATGACTTGCGCCATGTAGGAGTGCCTCCAAAATCACTGGAGTCAACCTTCTCCCATTGCTCTTTGGAGCCAGTCATGCTTCCTCATTTGCATTCTAAACTTCCTTCCTTCACCACCTTGGAGGCAGCATGCTTTGCCCAGCATCGCAACCCATGCCCAGTGCAGGGAGGAGTTATCTGTTCCTTAGAAGCCATGCAGTAGCCCTTGTAGCTTAAAATCTGCCTCATCTCCACCACCCTTGACAGCGTGTTAGACTTTACTAACAGGATCATTTTCTTAAAGATGTCTAATAAGCAACTCGTCGGTTTGTTCAGCTTATTGTCGTGAAGTACAGGCAAGCATAGGCGAAGATTCTGAAGGCATCCTGCCCTGATTATGACATCTCCCTTACTCACTGAGAATCCTGCACTCCACCCAGCCTGTATATACTATTTGATTTTGGCCAAATTGATGATGACAGAGAATTCTGACAAATACCTCTTAAAGAAGTAGGCAAAGGTGATCTAAATTTCTGGAGCTAAAACAAAAACTTTCATTCTAAACAAAGAAGTTAGAGGGGGTGAGCCTAGATATTAGCTATACATCTGGGAAGAGCTGTTCAGCTACACACATGCACTGTTTGCCCGTGTGGATTATTTTAGCAACTTCTCATGTGTATTAGTGTTAACTCCAGCTGTGAGAACCTTTTCTGGACCCTAGCACAAAGCTACAGTGGTCTTGATGAGGGTGAATATAATTCTGAGAAGGATTTCAAAGTCTCATTAGGAACTATTGATTTCCTATATTAACCCTGAGAACAGGCACGCGGCTCTTACTTTGTTTTTTGAAAAGAATCAGTCAGTCTTAGAAAGAAAAGGGGGAAACCAAGATTCTGATCCAGTAGGACTCCAATCAATAACTGTAGCAACTGCTTGTACCTAGTGAATCAAAGAAGCAATGGGCTTTAGCCAATATACATCAAGAACCAAAAAAAAAGTTAGTTGATGGAGAATTCTCAGGTATCGATGTAGTTTCAAGTTATACCCCCCACCCCCCACACACATACAAAATACCTTCTAATTAAAAGAGAAGGAGTGTGACATTGTAGTGGAAGAACTCATGCTTCCCTGACATGCCACTTTTATCAGGTGATCGAAGAAAACACCAGCAATGATGAGCCCCATAGACTCCCCGTGACTAAAGCACAATGATTAAAGAGCATTCCTTTTTGGGTGACATTCCTAATAAAATCGCATAACCTGAATCTCTCATGAGGAACCATCAGATACATTCAAATTGAGGGAGACCATATGAAGCCGCTACAGGTGGCCAGAGTGTTGAGATTGTGAGAGACAGGAAAGGATGCAGGAAATGTTATCTGTTGATAGGACAACCAAAAGCGCTATCTATCACCAAACTCAATCTTGCCATAAAGGACCTTATTGGAAGGTCTTGTTCATACTCCCAACATGATTGGAGAGGGCCAAAATTTTTATTATGGTTTTGTGATTATATGGGCGGAAATCCATGCTTAATTAGGAAGCGTAAACATAAGTATCAACAACAGATTATCCGTATTTTCTCAGATGGTTAAGTTTTTCTTCTCTGCTTGAACTTTGAGTTTAAAATTGTTTCAAAAAAGAGGGCTATAAAATCATCCAGTAAGTAGGACTTTCATTTCAAATTAGAGGGAAGATGAAGAAGTTAAAAAATTGAGGCTTAGCCGGGCGGTGGTGGCGCACGCCTTTAATCCCAGCACTCGGGAGGCAGAGGCAGGCGGATCTCTGTGAGTTCAAGGCCAGCCTGGTCTACAAGAGCTAGGTCCAGGACAGGCTCTAAAAAAGCTGCAGAGAAACCCTGTCTTGAAAAACCAAAAAAAAAAAAGAAAAAAAAAAAAAAGAAAAAAAAAAGAAAAAGAAAATAATTGAGACTTTCAGTATTTCACTCTGGTGATATGTTGCAGAGACCATGCATGAAAATTTTAATTAATTACTAAACGAAGAAAGGGAGGGCTAAGGAGATGACCCTGGTGGTAAGGAAAGCACTTGCCACCAAAGTGTGAGGACTTGAGTTCAGCCTCCAGAAGCCATGTAAAGCCAAATATGATAGTACACATGGTTAGTCTCAGCTTTGTTTGGATGAGTGGCAGAGATAGGAACCCCCCGGAAGTTCACTGCCCAGCTAGCCTGGCATATGCAGAGCTGAACAAATGGCATCTGCTTCAAACATGATGGAAGCTAGGGACTGACCCTCGAGGCTATTGTCTAGCCTCCGCAGGCACGCCATGGCACAGTGGACCTTTGAGAGGGCACATGCAGTTTATAGAAAGAAAAGCAAGATAACATCGGTGAATTCAGCAACATATGCTGGCCGAAAAAGAAACTGGATTGCAGAAATTGGATTTCACAACTCTTCACTGTACATTACTCTATAGTTTAACTGAAAGCAGATAAATCAATTAGTAATTCTACATTAGGTTACCAAAATTATTTCACCTGAAAGAAATCCAAAGGTCTCAGACCTTCATGTGAGCTTTCTTTTATGTCTGCCAGGGGTTCTGTATAAAACAAAAAAAAAGAAATCAGATGTTACGGTATGCTTTGTGGAAGCAGCAACGACACATAAATGAGCTTGCTATGCAAGCTAAACAATCTACATCCAATCCCTGTAACTCACCTAAAGACGCAAGGCGTGAACCAGCCCTACACAGTTGTCCTGTGACCGTGATATTCACACCATGGCACAGAAACTCACACATATGCACGTGCACACACATAGTAACGTAAAGAAATAAAATTTGAAAGGCATGCTTTGGGACACCTGAAGCTTTTGTTACTTATCCTATCAGAATGTCTATATCTGAGGCAACATCCAACCCAAGTTGTGTATAGTTCTTTTGTAGTGCTATTGTATTGATTTCTGACTGTGTTTCTTTTTAATGTGCATGCTAAACTTTTCTCATATGGTAAACTGGCACACCTGGGACCCAATTCTATGATAATAATAGACTGAAGTCTCTTCAGTCACTGGGAAATGCCGGGAGAGTTTTAGTGGGCTTGTCCCCTTCCGTGCCCATCTGCCCTTGTGAAATGTGTCTCTTTGTACGTTTTTGTTTTTCTAAAGATGCGAGTTTGCTTCCCCACCCCACCCCACCACCCCGCGGGCTTCAAGTAGCACTCCTAGTACTAGATGAAAAGGTAGGTGCTGACCTCGGGTGATGGAACTAGTTTTAGGTGCTTCTCGGCTTGTTTCACACTTCAGAAGACTGCCAAGGCACCGATTTTGATTAAGCTTAGATTCTATTATGGAAGAAAGCTGAAAGCAGATGAGTAAAGGAGAAACTTGCAGCAGGATGAGTCCTGAGAGAATGGACACAGCAGAAGGAGACAGCATAATAGGAAAACCCGAGCCAGGGAAGAAAGAGGAGGGGCGATGTTCAGCGCACGCGCATGCTCAAGGAAGAAGCAAAGGTGCCAAGACGAGGAAAATTTATAATTGTATTTTCAGGTCTGGAAGGGATAAGCGTGTCAAAAACTAAAAATCTGTAACTAAGGCAAGTAGCAGACCCCTGCCAGTCTAGAGAACAGGATAAGAAGGCCAAATAAAGTTAAATATAGAAATATGACACATTCAGAGCCAACATTCGTTTCTTAGATACGCATCAAGGTTCTAAATGTGGAAATGGTCTCCGAAAATAACTCACAGAATACAGTTTTGATTGGATGACAGTAAGAACCAAATGATTCTTTATAAGGCATTATG
The DNA here is from genome assembly GCF_903992535.2 of Arvicola amphibius. Lineage (NCBI taxonomy): Eukaryota > Metazoa > Chordata > Mammalia > Rodentia > Cricetidae > Arvicola > Arvicola amphibius. Next base: position 170,419,487 of record NC_052048.2, read on the forward strand.
GGTTATGGTTGAATTGAGTTTTAAAACTAGAGGATTTTTCCGTGTTCTGTTCAAGAGTTTTTTCAAACCATTGGAATTAGAGTAAATTCATGTAAAATGGATGTTATGTGCTAAGGCAACTAGTCAACTTTTTCAGACCTGCATCAGGGTCGGGTTTTTGGTCGGATGTCTTTTGGGGTGTGGAGTGGGACGATGTCTTCTAAGAGTTGAGGTATCGGTAACCATGTGTCAACTTTAGCCTCTCTAGCGCCACTGGAGACGTCCTGTGTGTGATACTTTGGCATGTGACTAATAGAATTTCTGTGTTTTTCATTGGAGAAGTGAGGATTGACTCCTTTGGTGTTTTTCTGTCCAGCTGTCATGAACACCTCATGTGGTGCTGATTGTTTAATAGTACCAGTCTGAAAGCGTAGGCCACTGGCCATTCAACGTTTCACAGGTCTGGCTTCTTCTGGCCAGCCTGCCTCTCTCTCCCTGCTTCAGTTACACTATTGTGGAGGTCCTAAGCTTTCCTCAGGATTTCAGTGATTCCACACGTTCACTGCTCAGTACCTGCTTCAGTTCCCTTGCCCTGGTTTCCTGACAATGCAATTGTTTGCAATTATGTGGAGGTGAGGAACCTACTTTATAATGAGATGTAAAAATCTGCTTCGTTCTACTATACTAAATAGAGGAGAAAGGAATGTTAAACAGGCTGAATAATGTATATATAATTTAAAATACATTTGAGTTTGTGCAACTGTATCCCTTGATAGTGATTTTTAATATTTTAGGTCTTATATCTCATGTCTCAACATAATCTTTTCTGACATTCTTTCCAAATAGCCACAATATATTTTTTGTGTGGATGCTGTACTCTCCTTGGATAATGTTAACCCAAAGTTCTTCCCTTGTCTCCAGTTGGATATTTGTCCATCTCGTAAAACTTATCCAAAGCATCTTGTTTTATTTGTCTTTTGCCCCATCTTGGTTATGTCCTCTTAGTGTCTCTGAAATACTCTGTACACATTTCCTTTATACTTAGTATATAGCACTGTAGCAGTTTGTGATGTTTGCCTGCTCTAGCACACATATTCCTTGATAGCAAACGCTTCGTTCATCTTTGAAACTTCTGTATTAAACCTCGTTTTCTAGCTAAGGCTAACCTCTCCTAAGTACTTACTGAATGAGTAAACAGAAGAACATTAATACCTGCATGTAGGAGCTCTTCAATTTGACAGACTCTGAGCATAATCCGATAGAATTCTAAACCATGAATTTGTTTGCAGCCGGAAGAGATTCACTGTTTCTTCTCTGGCCTTTACATGTGATAAGTAACCTGCATCTAGGTGATCTGATACAAGAGACTGTTTCATGATTAATATTAAGCAATTGAATTCAGTTACTCTGAATAGGAATTAAAGAAAGTGCTGACCCTTTGAGCAGCATGCTCTTTAAACAGTGATGCAGTACTCTAATGAATAGGTCCTGTCAAGAACAGAGGACTCTGGGATATAGCTGTGTCTCAGATTTCAAACTTGAATCTCGAACCATCATGCCAGACATAGGGATTAGAGCCACGGTTGAGCCTTATATGTATAAACCTGTGTGTAATAAGCATGGGAGAAAGACAGGATGCTGATGTCATGTCAGAGACCTGTGTTGTTATGTGGCTACATTTTTGTTTTAAGTACCTGGCTGATGAATTATGGAAGAAAGAGGAAAGTTGGTGGCCATAGGAGAATTTTCAGTGGCTATCAGGCATCATCATCATCATCACCATCATCATCATCATCATCATCTTATCATCATCATCATCATCATCATCATCATCATCATCTTATCATCATCATCATCATCATCACCATCATCATCATCATCATCATCATCACCACCACCACCACCATCATCATCATCATCATCATCACCATCATCATTATCATCATCTTATCATCATCATCATCACCATTTTATCATCATCATCATCAGTTACCGTCAGTACTCCTTCTTAAACCAGAATAATTTCTAAGGTTGACTCTTCTGCATTTGTTTATTTCATTGGCATCAGCCAGACATCAGCATCAAAAGTCTTCCTCTATTTCTTTCCATCTTTCCTCACGTAGTTCGCTTGCCTTTCATTGAGAGGAAAGTAATTGCAACTGTTACTAGGGAAAAAATTGCTACAATGATCATCTTTCACTGTCTTCAGTCTAAATCCTGACCATGAAAATGAACTCATGTGGACAATATATTGATTACAATCTATAACACTAATCAATATTACTATCTTTGAGTCTCATTTTCCTTTTTAAAATGATGATTTATCAGAGAGGCCAGAGAAAAAGAACTATATGGAATTTCTTGAGCTGGTTAAATTTACTCTGATTTTTTTTTCATTCCTGATTTAAGGTTTCCTGCCAGCCTAGTGCAATAGGCTCATTTCAAGATTTGGGTTCAGCACTATGAGTCTCTCGTTTAATATTTAAGAGGAGGGGTTGCAGAAGAAGACTGAGCTGTAATTGTTCAATAGCTCTTTAAAAATTGACCTTTTCTTCCTATTGCAGATTAGAGACCAGAGTAGGGGAGCTTGTTGGTTCCTCTTCTGTTTCTGCCATAAAAACCAAAAACACAGCAAAAAGCAACTTAGGGGTAAAGAGGTTGGTATTGGCTCATGGTTCCAGATATGTAGAGTCCTTCCTGGAAGGGAAAATATGGCAACAGCCAATGAAGGTGTGGTGGCAGGAGCCAGAATCTGGCTGAACGCATTGCATGCTCACACAGAAAGCAGAGAGAGAAAACAGGAAAGAGGGCCAGGCTATTGGCCTCCACCCCCATGTGATAATCTTCTTCCATCTATTGGAGATACCTAGTTCCAACACAGGAGCTTACAGGAGACATTTCCCATTCAAACCACAACAGAGAGCTTCACCACAAAATGGCCAGGATCTTCAGTTCTCAAGCCTTTTATCTCACTTCCCAGTTCTACTGATTGCTGCTTACTCCTGCAACCGCATGCCCTCTGGTTGTCCATTAAGACTGTTGGCCTTGTCCCCAAATATAAAACTATTTAATAAAACCAAACACACACATGTGAGGACTACCTCTCTGTCTGTGCTTGTCCTTGTCTCTGAGAACTACCGTCTGTCAGTCTGGTCTTCATGGGAAGCTGCTGAATACCCTTTTTGTTCTACATTACCATCTCTGATTCACTCTCAACATGCAATCTATGGTTGTAAAATTGCCTATTCTAAGAATATTAACTTTGGAGTTAGGAAATAACATCCAAAGATCATTCTTTAGTGTGACACCACGTCTGTGTATAATATTTAGTTCAGGATAGTCTCTCATTGTTGAATCCATCCTTTTGTGACTATCTTAATACTGTCTTCTCTTAAAGTTCAGGTTTAAGTACCCTTGGCTTTACCTTTTCTCCTCATATTTTCTGTGTCTCTTGTCTCAGATATCCGGTCATAATTGACTTCCCACTCATTTACCAAGTTGTTATACATTTATGGTTTTCACCATATTGATAATCCACAGTAGCTACCAATAGCCTAGCCCCTCACAAGAGCATCAAGAACCATAATTCTTATTGCCTAGTGAAAGTCTGCAGGCTGTTCAATGACAAGAGATCAGATTCAACCTCTTTCTGCCCACTCATTTCCTTCTCCATGGCTTCCATCATGCACCTAGGTTTGCAGCATTTCAGGAGATTCCTTTGCCCCTTTCCCCTACTTACTTCCCTGTGAGAATCTTTTCAGTTCACCCCAAATGCTTCCAGATGACTTTCTGCTTTAGTTCACAATTCTGATTCAGGGTTCCTGTTTTTATTATTTCTTATTATTAGTTATTAAAGTTTTTTTTAATGAAGTTGGTTTTTTTTCTTTCTTTCTTTTTTTTCTTTTTTTTTTTTTTTTTTTTGGTTTTTCGAGACAGGGTTTCCCTGTAGTTTCTAGTTCCAGGGAACTAGCTCTTATAGACCAGGCTGGCCTCGAACACAGAGATCCGTCTGCCTCTGCCTCCCGAGTGCTGGGATTAAAGGCGTGCGCCACCACCGCTCGGCTGGTTTATTTTTCTTATTAACCTAATAGAATAATTGTACCCAGCAATCAGATATATAAATCTTGAGTCCATGAGGAGATCTGGACAACAGTATACTGGTGGTAGCTTAAAATCATATTTGTTCTCTTTATTTATTTCATTATACCAAAATTATAAGTTCTGATTACTGATAGCTAAAGTAATAATATTTTACTATCTCAATGTCATTAGATTCTGTTATGTTGTCTTTTCCTCATTAATCTGTTATAAATTTAAGTTTATTGAATTACAAAGCAGAACTTTAAAATTTTTCCTATTAATTAATTAATTTTACCCCTCCCATCTCTCATTCCCATCCTCTCCTCTTCCTTTCTCTTCAGAAGAGGGCAAGCCTCCCATGTATATGAGTCAGCCATGGCAGATCAAGTAAGATTAGCTACCCCCTCTCCTATTAAGGCTGACCAGTAGGAGGAAAGGGTCCCAGAAGCAGGTGACAGAGTCAGAGACAGCCCCTGCTTCTACTGTTAGGAATCCCACAAGAAGACCAAGCTACACAACTGTAACATATATGCAGGGTGCCTAGGTCAATCCCATGCAGACTCCCTGGTTGTTGGTTCCAAGCCCAGGTTAGCTGATTCTGTGTGCTTTCTTGTGGTGTCCTTGACCCTTCTGGCCCCCATATTCCTTCTCCACCTAATGTTTGGCTGTACATCTTTCTCCATCTGATAAAACTTTTTTTGTCACTAAGTTTTTAAAGGATTTTGTTGGAGACATTTTCGAAATTGAAAAATATCTAATTTTAAGCAGGAAGTTTGAGGAAAGTTTTTAGTCTGTGTATTTATGTTGAACTTCAGCTGATGATTTCCTTCAATTTCACAGAGGTACTGGGACATTTGGCTAGAACTTCTCAAAGAACATAGATAAATACCATTGCTGACACAGACATCCCTATCCGTTAGAAATTTCAACCAACCTTGTAAAGGTTTTCTGCTGGGCTAATGGAAGTGTGCACTGGGGCAGGCACGGGAGGCAAATGTAGCCCTGACTTCAGGCTTTCCTGCACAGCTAGCTCGCAGCTGGTCTGTGTTCAACTGCTGGGCTTTTCTCTCTCCAAAAGCCTCTCTGGCCAGACAAGAGCAGAACACCTGCCGCTCTGTGCATGCTTGTTATGGAATGGAGGTGTTGTCTCAGACATCTTCTGCTTAAGTCAGTATATGTGATGCATTTACTAGTGTGACATATATCCCTTAATGAGTTTTAGGCTGATGATTCTTTTAAGAGATCTCCTTGCTCTAGGTTAAGGGCTACATCTGAAAACAAAATGTCTTCTTGTATAAATTATCTTTCCATTTTGTTGGCGTTCTAAATTCTATCTTATATTTTTATAGAAACGGTTTTATTTCATTTGTATATGGGAATCATTTAAAATGTGAACCTAAGTCATTTTACTGCCAACATCTTTATGCTATTTACATGACTTTAAAATGTTGGCTCTTTGCCCACTAGTACAATAGTGGTATGAATGTTAGGGAAGTAGCCAGTCATATTCTGTTTGGATTTAGGGACCACTCCCTGAGATAGAACCTATACAAAGCATCGTCATTAGGGTCAGGAACCATTGGCTATGTAGGTCACAGGCCTTAGAGAGAACCATTTATTCTTCTGCTAAATAGACACAGCATCCAGCCATTCATTAATGACATCGCTATGGCCATAGACCAGTGCATCTCTTAACCTGCCTCTGAGAAGCTGCTTTTCACAGATGGTAATTAACATAGAGACCCACTACTGGTCAACACATAGAAAAGAAAGATTGAAGAGTGCTCAGCCCTAAGTAAGGTGTCTGTATCATACCCCTCCTTTCAAGGTTCAGGGACCTTCTAGAAGAGGGAGTGGAAAGATTGTAAGACCCAGAGACAGTACAGGACAAAGAGTGTTTTCTAGACATAACAGTTCTCATTACACATGAGAACTCAGAGCAATGTGATCACAGACACAAGACCTATGCAAGCTCAAGCCAGACAGAAGTCTCAGCATGGAGGGTGAGTGAGCAGGGCATGAAGCCCACTCCTGGCCGAAGCACTACTGGCATTTGAGGGCTACTGGGAGAGGAAGAATCAGATTTTTTAATTTTGTTTTTGTTTTTAATGGTGTGACTCTGGTGGACCAACCATGCTCTGGGGCAGGTCTCACATCTAAGAGTATTTGGGCAACACAAATTCTATTCAGTTGTTTCTATTTTAAAATTTCTTTTAAATCAGAGAACACAAAAGTTGGGTGGGTAGAGAGATGAAGGTAGCCCTGGAAGAAGTTGGGGGAGGGTGATAAATATGATCAAAATACCTTGCATAAAATTCTCAAAGAATCAATAAAGTATTTTTAAATTTTTATGGTTGGGATACTTGTTAGCATATAAAAAGCTATCCCACGGCCATATATAAGGCTGTGGCTCCAGTGTATGAATACCTGAGTGAAGATTTTTTTCATGTAGACTAGATTCTGCAAGCATTACTATAATGTTCACCTCAATATCACTGAAATTTCATATAGTATTGTTATATATTAATATATAGAGAGACACAAGCATTTTCTTGCACCAAAACCTGGAATGCATGAGAAAAATTTAAGAATTAGAGCATCCTGAGTGTTATTGCAGAACATCTCAGCCTTTAATGACCAGTTGTGTATGAGTTTTAAAATTCAGTACTTATTAACTAATAGCAATTTGAGATTTTTTTTTATCAGATCAGTGTTCAGCTGATATTCTGATAATTTTTGTGCATTGTTTGATGTTTCAAGGCGAGATCCAATAAAAAAAAATAAGTCCAATAAGAAATGAGGAGAGTATGGGGGGCAGGAGAGGGAGAGTCAAAGAGAGAATGAATTTAGAGGATATCCAGGGGGAAATGACTTTCCTTTCATATTCTTTCTTTATATCATTTACTCACTTTTTTCCTCTGTGTGTGTTTTCTCCAAACATCCAGAAAATTTGCATAGGAATGCTATTTTACTACTTTCCTCTTTATTTTACGTTTATTTTTCCCACTTCATAATTTTAATGCTAGTGGCTACTGAAATAATGTTTTGCATGCAGGGCGCTTTGTAAAATGTATTGCACTCTAGAATGACAACGGTCAATCTGCTTCGTTGCAAGTGAACACTGAGTAGCGATGTCACACTGACTTGTGTTTTCATTCTGCAAAGAGTTGTTTAATCCTTCTGTGTCAGAGTCTAAGAGCAGTGCTGAATAAGAGACAGATATATGGTCATTCGAAAAAGTCCAGGACACTGTCAACTCTATCCACATGGTGGTAGGAGATGCCTATGAAAATAGTCATTCATTTTTCTAGCCTTTTCCTTCCTACTGTGTCTAGATTCCTCTGCCATCTGAATTTGCTTAGGCTTATCACTCAGTGGAGCAGGACGTGGGTTACCTCGGCCAGAATCATGTCTGTCCATTAACGCCCACACCAGTATACTTTTACTGTTCTTGTCCACTTCTCTTCACCGTATCCACTCCTTTCAGACGTATGTGGATTTATTTAACATTCTGCCCACACTTCTCCCTCCAAAAAGTAACAAACAAGCCACCAACCTTGAACTCGTGCATGTCCCCTACCGAGTTTGGAATTGCTTTCCTTTCCACTTGGAATAGAGAGTGCATAGGATACAAATAGTCTGATGCACAAAGACTATTTTACAAATTCCTAATTTGCTTTTTCTGTATGCTAGACTTGGTTTGGCAATCATGTGTACATGAAGTAGACAAGTTAGCTGAAAAAATTGCAGCCTGTTAAATCCTCCAGTAGACAAGCCCAAGAACTCAGTGGGAGTGGTGCTAACTCAAGTGAGGAATGAATGGGTAAAAGATTTGGTAAAGGAATAATCTGCCTCCATTGCCGAGAGCTCCCATTCAGTATTCTGAAATGCTTGCTACAGGTAAATCATCTAATGGTCTTCTACAGATTGCCCAAACACAGCTCAGAGAGACTCGGCGTGATGAATGACATGATCCACCTGCCTTCTCAGATGCATAATCCTAGGCTTTAACCACCGCATACTAAAGTCTCCAGCAACGCTAAAGATGAACTTGAGAACTTACATAATAATGCTTAAGTATAAGAGTAATTTAACCTGTCAATATTAAGACAGGTAAAATGTATTTAATACCTGTTACCTTTTAGTGTGTGCATGCGTGTGTGTGTGTGTGTGTGTAGATCTTTGACATTTATTGGCTAACTTCTCTTAATTTTTGTGTTCCCGGTCATTGAAACAGACTGTTTTTTAGAGCCCTCGTCACTTGTTACCTTTCTTCTGTGCTTTGTCTTTTTTGTTTATTTTTATTTATTTATTTATTTTTGTTAAAAATAAAATCCTTAACCTTATCCTGCCCTCTGTTCTTTTGCCTCTCCATCATAAAAATTAAGGAGTCATTTAGATCATGTTCTGCTCGAAAAATCACCACATAGCAAATATTACAGACTAATGCACACTCTGTAATTTGTGTTTATTTAAAATGCAATTTAGCTGCTCAGCCCCATTGTGCTATAACATAAGAAAACATGGAGTTCAGACCTTGGTTCTTTCCTGGTATCTTTCAACAGAACTTCAGAATAAATTGCTCTACTTTCATACAGCCAAAGCAAGATTTACAGTTGACTTTAGGAATGTTCCCGTAATTGGCCTTTTTCTTTTTTAAATTTTGCTGTTTCATGTTTGATTGCCATGAGTTCCAGTGCATAAAATTGTCGCCCTTTCTTGTAAACAAATGTTTATGGAACACCTATTGTGTACTATTTATTATAGATACTAGTGTGTGTGTGGAGACAACAAAGAAATAAGCATCAATGCAATAGAAGAAGACCAGTAAATCAAAGACATTTGATCATGACCAAAAGCAGAAAAATATTTTTGCGAAGCTGTTAGGATAAAGTGTTTCTAGGGAGTTGTATTTGAGTAGAGACCTAGCGGAAGCAAGAAGACAAGGTATCTGGACCTTGCAGATATGTGGGAGAGAAGTCCAGGAGATGAGAGTAATTTCAGAGATTTTGCGTGCTCTGGAACAGTGTGGTTCTAGCACAGTTGCCAAGAGCAGTGGTAAAGAAAAGCAGAGAAGATGTAAGTGGTACCAGGCCTGACAGCCTGGGCAGTGATTTTTCTCTTCTGAGTGATATGGATGGGCATTGGAGGATTTAAGGAAGGAGTGGACTAAGAGCTTGTGTGTACTTTTAAAGATTTATTACTATGCTGGGCAGTAGTGATGCATGTCTTTAATTCCAGCACTTCGAGAGACAGAGGCAGGTGGATCTCTGAGTTTGAAGCTAGCCTTGTTTACAGAGTGAGTTCCAGAGCTGTCCCAGTGACAGCAGACTACACAGGACTACACAGCAAAAGCCTATTTCAAACTCTCTCTCTCTCTCTCTCTCTCTCTCTCTCTCTCTCTTTCTTTGTTTATTTCTCTCTCTCTTTCTCTCTCTCACACACACTCTCTCTTCTTCTCTTTCTTTCTTTCTTTCTTTCTTTCTTTCTCTCTCCCTCTCTCCCTCTCTCTGTCTCTCTCTCTCTCTCTCTCATACACACAGATTTGCTACTGATTTGATTGACTGCAGAGTAATTAAAGTACTACATAAATAGTAATTTCAATACAATTTAGTTCCTAGTTTCTTGGGGTCAGGAGTAGTGAAGCCTACTTAGTTGGGATCTCTGTCCAGAGTCTCACAAGTGTAACAACAAGGTGTCTCATTTGAATCTTGGCTTCTTCTTCCAAGTATGTTCAACTTGTTAAAAAAAATTCACTTCTTACAGATCAGAAGATTGTAGTGCCTGGTTTTGTTAGTTTTCTTGCTCTGGTGGGGAGTTTGGGTGCACCCTCAGCTCCCAGCCTTGACTCTTCCATCCTGGGCATGTGACCTCTTAGAGTCTGGTCACCCAACTCTGCAAAACCAGCCAGAGAATCTTTAACACCTAAAATCTCTAATTGCTGAGGAAGTTTCTATACCAAAGTCAAGCAATGACTTGCTATTGCCTTTGCCATAGAATATGAATTATTCAGAGAATGACTGCCCACCATTAAGCACAAAATGTATGAGGTATAAAATAGTGAGAATTTGGAGGGACATTCCATAATTGCACTTGCAACACACAGAGAACAGAGTTGTGGAAGAGACCAGAAAGAAAGCACTGGAGATTTCTTAGCTAGTGTGGATATTTCGCGTAGATGAATTACCTGAGTATTGTATCAAATGCAAATCTGGCATCATGGGGCTTCAGAGAGCTGGCTTTCTTAAACCCTCTTTCAGGAGGCTTCTTATGGAACATTAAGTATAGCAAACCTGTGGTTTGGGCTAGTGTGGTGATGGTAGAGATGACAGTCTAACTATTTTGAAGGCAGATCCACCATGACTTACTGAAGTGGAAACTGAGACCTGTCAATAATTTGTAAGTTTTGAGAATGGCAAAGTGTATGAAGAATTTGTTTCAGAGAAGAAACCGAGAGTTCCATTTTGGAGGCTGAGTATGGTGACAAACACCTTTAATTGCAGCCTGCACAGAGAGTCAGGTGGATATCTGTGAGCTCAAGACCACCCTGTTCTATAGAGTTCCAGGACAGCCAGAGTTAAATATATAGAGAGGCCCTATCTCAAAAAAAAGTTCCATCTTGGATATGCTAAGATCCAAGCCAGAGTGTTGATAATATGCAATGGACCAGAGTCGGCTTCTATGTTACATGCAGTGTTACCAGAGACGTAAAATTTCATGATCTGTGAAGTGTGGCTATGTGACTCTTATTTTTAAATGTAAGTAATGAGAAGGATCTTATTGATTCATGCTGCAACTCTGTATGATTCCTTTACACTGACATTAGTAAAATGAGCAGCATTTACTTGTTCTCGTGCCAAAGTTCCTACATATCAACGTGAAAGCAATATATCATTACTGAAATCACTAAAACTACTTCTAGAAACCAAAATGGGCATCACTGTACATATTCAAGGCATGCTGTGCTAAACAACTCTCGAGGAATATAGCCAACGCCAGGAGTATGTTTTCATCACCTATTGATGTTGGTGAAATCCTCACTCTGAGATATGATCTGCTTTCTCCAGGACTTCAGAGGTGGTCTCATGGTGTGACTAATGATCCTTTCTTTCCAGGGATGTTTTTCAAATTAGCTTTGTCACACTGTTGAAATGTGGTCTTTCATTTCAGTTTACACGGAAGTTAGCCTGCATCTTCTCTCACATCCCGAGGGGAGTATGGTGTAGGCTGGGGCTGCACCAAATAGAAGTCTTTACTGGGGATTTCCCAAAATTCTAGTGATATCAGCTAGGCTTCCACCATATTCATGTTTAGAAAGAAAAGCTTTCAAAATTATATCCACCAAAACGATGTTGCCATTTTCCCTTCCTTGTGACAACTGTAGAAAAGTGAGAAAAGATTGAGCCTCGGACTTACACTATCATAAGCATTTTAGTGAAACTGTCAGTAAAAGTTGCCCATTCTTAGCGCCACTCTGATTCTGTGAATGCGGGGGATGATGGACAACTCCAATGGGCGTGAAATAAAGGCAATGTGGGCACTTGGATTCTGAGGGCAGTTTGTTTTGTGGAAGAGATAGAAATTCTCTCACTGGACACGGAAATATTGATAAGGTGTTTGGGTTTAATGTGGCTATATAATAAGACTTGATTGTATGAGCAAGTAGTACAAGGGGGGCCTGAGGGTTGTTTTCAGAAAGAAGACTTGAATAGATGGAAATTAAATCAGATCTTTGGGTGGCAGGAGCAATGAAGGGTCTGAAGGAGGCTACCTCATGCGGATTGGTAAAGATGTCAGAACCACTCCTAGTGCCTGACCATCTGGACGCTGGTCAGGACTATCTTGGCTTTCTGACGACTCGGAAAAATCTCCAGCCCAAACAAGCTATTGATGAACACTAAATTTGGCAAGTTTATGGGTAGGCCAATAGTTTACATAATTGGGAGTTTAGGAAATTCTAAGTAAACACATCTTTTGGTGCAACCCCAGTTTGAACCATACTCTCTTGTGACATGGGAGATGATGAAGTATTTAAAATCTAGCCTCCAATTGAGCCATAATTATTATATGATTTATTTTGAAGACATGCCATTTTCTATCATTCTAATATGTATTTATGTCATATATTATTTGATAATGTCAAAATTTAGTTTTTACTTGGTAATTTAAGAAACTAATTCTCTTCTTCTTTCTTTTCCCTAGGAGCACTAAATCAAAAAAACTGGGGAAAGAAATATCCAACATGTAATAGCCCAAAACAGTCTCCTATTAATATTGATGAAGATCTTACACAAGTCAATGTGAATCTTAAGAAACTGAAATTTCAGGGGTGGGAGAAAGCATCATTGGAAAACACGTTCATTCACAACACTGGGAAAACAGGTAACGGACTCGTCTTTTTCCTGTGGCAGGTTTTTCAGACAAAGAAGATTTTTAGATAAAATGCATTTCCTTTGCATAATATGTTAGGAACTGAAAACATGCTGATAGTGGAATAACTAAAATGGAATAGAAACAATTAGACATTTTGCTTAAAAAGAAAGTTTTTGAAAATTTGTACAAAAATGTAGCTAACAATATCATCATGTTGTGTTTTCCAATTATGTAATGAGAGTGTTCTTGCCATTTGATGTGAAAAACAATGAAATTAGGGCTAGTGAAATTTTGTAGTTCAGTGCATAATCAGACACTTGGTCAGTATTTCTGTATCTTATTGCATTAGAATTTGATCTTGTATGTTCATCTGCATGCTATAATGAATATTTATATATGGTGAGATAATGAATTATATTTAAATTTAAGAAAACAAATTACTAGCTTTTTGTTTGAGAAATAAATTAAAAAATTATAGTCCATCCTTAAGGAGTTACTGAGTAAGCACCTTTTGTAAGATTATTTTCTTTTCTCAAAGCATGCAAAATGTAATTCCTTAAATTATTATTAATTAAATTAATATTAATATAATAAAATAAATTATTATTAAGAAATGCAATTTCTTAAATTAAGAAAATTCTGGTAATGAATAGATTTAATAGTTTACAAATGTGAAATATTTCCCTTTTGGCAATTTTCTTCTTAACACAAAACACTTTGTCGGTGAATTGTATAAATGTGTAAATTTTTGCAAATGTACATTTTTGCAAAATCAGAAAAATATTCAAAATTATAATAACAGATCTATTAATGTGATTTTGTAATAAATGCATTTATTCTGTGTTTAATATTTATATAATATAATTAATAAATGTAATAATTTAACTTCACATTCTTGGAGAATAAGAATTTTTCTCAGTCAGTGTCTAACATGTGATAGGCCTTTAATATTATTTGAATGAATAGTTAAGAAAATGTTGGCAGGGCTGGAGAGATGGCTCAGAGGTTAAGAGCACTGCCTACTCTTCCAAAGGTCCTGAGTTCAATTCCCAGCAACCACATGGTGGCTCACAAACATCTAATTAGATCTGGTATTTTCTTCTGGAGTGCAGTATATGCCTTCAGAACACTGTATACATAAGTAAATGAGTCAAAAAAAAAAAAGGAAATTTGGCCATGTTACATTATCTCAAATAATAAAAGTAAGTTGTTTCAAATCTTGAAAATACAATACAATTTTTGCAAATGTTAAAAGCTGTACTTTTAACATGGAATCCCTGCTTCAATCTTTTAGGGTGTAATGGTTAAGTTCTGTTCCTTACAGTCACTCTGAAATGATAGTGTAAACTTATCTTGTCTGTGACTCAGTTTCCTTATCTGTAACAGAGATTACAATGGTCTTTGCTTCCTAAGGTTATGTGAGGATCAAGTAGACAGATAAGAGGTATAAACAATCCATATCAACTAGGTACTTCATAAATGGTGGCTGTTGACTGCCATCGTTTTCATTGTTGTCATTGTACTTGACTTTCTTATTATTATAATTAATGGAAGCATGTATCACTTGCTGGCTAGCCAGTGTGTGTGATTTAATCGATGATGCCAATACCAACTGATTTCTGCTTAGCTGAAAAAGGACAGCTTAAATCAGACTTCGGTCTTCTTGAATCTGAATGAGAAACATTATAATCTTGCAGTAGGCTCACCAGAGAATCACTATCCTTCAGATTAATGGTAAAACTAAAGCCAGTAAAATCTGTGGGACTTGGGGGAGTTTGGGGTTCTCATGATGGACACTCCAAGGTCAAATGTGGAAGGGCAGAATCATTTCATTTGAATGGGCTTCCCAACCGGCTTGCCTAGAAGACAATTTGTGGAGCCAGATGAGGTCTGAACTGAACGTAGGAATTAGATGGAACAAGAAGAGGTAGGAAGGGTGAGAGCTCTCCCAGGGAAGACTTCCTTCTGCCTTTCCTAAGTCCATCCCATCATTGTTATCAAGCCCCTTGAGGCAGCAGAGCTTTGAAGAAAGAGCAGTTTCAGTAGACCATACAGGCTGTCCTGTGGTGAGAGCCAAACAGGGGTCATGTCTTCAGTGTTTTTGATTTGTGGCAATAAGATGTACTAAGTATGTTAGTATAAGGGCAAAACTGAAATTCAAAAAGCTTTAAAACTCTTAAAGTTGTCAAGTGTGTTTTATCATGTATTTTAAGTAGAAGGAAATTCAGTAAAAATTCATAAACTTGGTTTTCAGAACCTTAGATGAATTTTTGGTATTTTAGATTTTTTTGTTTGTTTTGTTTTGCTTTAGTGGAAATAAATCTCACTAATGACTACTATCTCAGTGGAGGACTTTCAGAAAAGGTATTCAAGGCAAGCAAAATAACTTTTCACTGGGGAAAATGCAATGTGTCGTCAGAAGGGTCAGAGCACAGTTTGGAAGGGCAGAAGTTCCCTCTTGAGGTAAGGTAGCAGCTCGCTCATTTCAGGCTTACTGTCTACCTCTTTGAGATTTTTCTCTAGCATAGAATTTGACTTATTGTTTAGTTTAGGAGTTCGAACATACAGTTGTGTTTTGATGATTTGATCAATACATGCTTTCCTTCCAAAAGACTGTAAAGTCAATGAGCATCTTTAGCCTTCTACTTAGATTGTCTACTTAGATACTCAGATTATTCCTGACTAGCTTATCAATAAATGCAGATGTGAAATTGAATGAATAAAATAATAAAATTGGTGATATAATCAAAGTACAACAGAATGCTTGGACTAAGTTCGTTAATTAAAATGAGAAAAATCTTATGTTTAAAATTAGAAAAGTTATAAGTATGATAACTAATGTTTATATTAAAAACCTTCATATGTCTCTAAAGTACTAAGCTTTCTGGAAAATAGTTTTATTTGTATTGAAACTTTAATTGTTTATTTTCAGTATTTTATGATTTGGATTGTAGCAACAATTATAAATATACTTGATTTATGTGTAAAGATTTATGTATAATAGTAAATATTGAAACAAAGAGCATGATGAAGAACATTATGATGTAATTTCAGACCTTGTAAAAATCATGTTTTGAGTGATATACTTACCCAGAAAGTTTCATTCGGAGGGTGGGGAGATGGCTCAGCAGGTGATTCCAGCGCTCCTGTAGCAAGGGGGAGGGGAAGAGAGCAGACACCCCAGAAGCTCTTGGGCCAGCTATCTTGGAGTAAGTAATGGAAAGCTACAATGACCCAGCTTCAAACAGGTAGATAGCAAGATTCAATATCCAAGAATATCCAAGACTGTCCTCTCACCTCCATACCCATGCCATGGCATGCCATCGCCCCCATCTCTCTGACACACACACACACACACACACACACACACACACAGAGAGAGAGAGAGAGAGAGAGAGAGAGAGAGAGAGAGAGAGAGAGAGAGAAACTCATACCCTCCCATCACAGAAATATTTTATATTATTAATGCATTGGGAAAATATATAAAATGGCCTGACCAGCAAAACATGAAAACTAATTACACAGAGACTGGGTCAAATGGACCAGCCTCTACCCTTAGTGACATGGTGTTGTACAAATCATTCAATTTGCATATTCTTCTATTTGTGTCCTTTGAAACAGACCTACTAGTACCAGCTGTATGGAGTTAATTAAGGGAGGGAATATATTTAATACTATTTAAAAATGCTTCAGAGAAACCATGAAAAGGTGAACAGTGGGTTTCTTGAAATGATAATATTATAAACGCCTCTTATATTTGCTTTTTAAAAAATCCTCCATTACTTACAATGAAGCTGTATTACTTTTTATAATTCAGAATAGTTATTAGTAATAAAAACAATGCTAGAGTGAATTTTGTCAAAGAACCAAAAGGCCTTTTAAAATGTGAATAAGTACTTTGTGTACTATAACTAGGAGGGGTTGTATATTAACTATCCAGGAATAAATTTATATGTATTAAATGATGTCAAAGAAAATAAACACCAACAATTTAAATACAGAGCATCTCACTTCTATGACTTAAGCTTTTGTACAGTTATCTACTTTTTTAAAAGGTCATGAGCAATCAAAATAAATACAAAAGGATGTATGATGTTGGGCGGTAGAGGTGCACACCTTTAATCCTAGGACTCGGGAGGCAGAGGAAGGTAGATCTCTGAGTTCAAGGCCAGCTGGTCTACAGAGTGAGTTCCAAAATAGCCAGGACTCTTATATAGAGAAACTCTTTAAACACTCTTTTAGAAGGGTTGTTTATTGGCTTGCTTGCTTTTTCTTGTCTGTGCTGCTTTTTTTTTCTTTTTTTATGGTTTATTTTTTTTAATATTTAAAATTTCCATCTCCTCCCCTCCTCCTCCCCCTTCCCTCCACCTATACCCCCCCTCCCTCCCTCTCCAGGCCAAGGAGCCATCAGGGTTCCCTACTCTATGTTAAGACCAAGGTCCTTCCAACTCCCCCCAGGTCCAGGAAGGTGATCGACCAAGCTGAGAAGGCTCCCACAGAGCCCGTCCATGCAGAAGAATCAGAGCCCAGCGCCATTGTCCTTTGCTTCTCAGTCAGCCCCCACTGTCGGCCACATTCAGAGAGTCCGGTTTGGTCGCATGTTCCATCAGTCCCATTCCAACTGGAGTTGGTGATCTCCCATTAGTTCTGTCCCACCGTCTCCATGGGTGAACGCACCCCTCACGTTCCTGACTTTCTTTCTCATGTTCTCTCTCCTTCAGCTCCTCATCAGGACCTTGGGAGCTCAGTTCAGTGCTCCAATGTGGGGCTCAATCATTTTCTTCATCTCTCGCCAGGTGGAGGTTCCCTCACGGTCCTGACTTTCTTTCTCATGTTCTCCCTCCTTCTGCTCCTCATCAGGACCTTGGGAGCTCAGTCCGGTGCTCCAATGTAGGGCTCAGTCATTTTCTTCATCTCTCACCAGGTGGAGGTTCTATGGTGATATGCAAGAAATTCATCAGTGTGGCTATAGGAACTGGCCTTTTCAGGCTCCCTCTCCTCAGTTGCCCAAGGAACTAACTGGGGGCATCTCCCTAGAAACCTGGGAACCCCTCTAGGGTCAAGTTTCTTGACAACCCGCAGATGGCTCCCTAAATTAAGATATATGCTTCCCTGCTCCCATATCCACCCTTCCTGTATCCCAAGCATCCCATTCCTCCGAGCTCCCCCCATTCTGCCCTTCACGCTTTTCTCTCTGCATCTTACCTTGGCCGCGTCTCGCCCCATATTTTTCAGGTTAGAGAGATAGCTCAGGGATTAAGAATTGTGTACTGCTCTTGCAAAGTGCCCCAGTTAAGTTCCCAGCACCTATGAGATGACTCACAAATGCCTGTAGCTCCAGCTCCAGGAATCTAACTCCCCATTATGACCTCTGTCAGCAACTATGCACACATGCACCTACTTCCACATAGACATACACATAAGTACAGCATTAAAAATAAAAATAAATAAAGTTCAAAGAGTTGACTTAGTGGTTAAAAGCATTTGTTGTAGTTGCAGAGGATTGAAATTCAGTTCCCAACACCCACATGGTGGCTCAGAACCATCTATAAGTCTTGTTCCAGAGTACCTGATGCCCTCTTCTGGACTTCCTGGGCACCAGATATACATGTGGCGAACTGACAAACTTGTAGACAAAACAATCACAGACACAAAACAAAGTTAAATAAATCTTTAAAATAAGTGAATCTTTAGAAATATTTTCCATGCTGTTGTGCATGGAAAGGAGGATCCTAGAACCTTTCCTTCTACACTTGATCTTAGCCAAAAGGCCGAGAAGCGATGAACCTTTCTTTCTATTCTTTCTTCTTTCCTTCCTTCCTTTGTCTCCCACATCCCACAACCAAGTCTTTTGAATTCTTTTTACTAATTATATGTGTTTTAGAAAGCAAATTCAAATCATGATTATTTCTTCATACCTTATTAAATGTCAATATATTATTAGTTTTTCTTTCATCTTAGCCTCCTTCAGTCCATCCCCGTTCCTATCCCTTCCCCATTTGTTGACAGAAGTTTCTGTCCTGCCTGGTTCCACAGCCATTCTGTCCCAAATAAACACACAAAGGATTATATTAATTATAAACCAGTTGGCCTGGTGCTCAGGCTTATTACTAACTAGCTCTTACAATTTAAATTAATGCATAATTCTTATCTATGTTTACCCATGTGGCTTTGTACCTTCTCTCAGTAAGGCATTCTCATCTTGCTTCCTCTGAGTCTGGGTGGCTACTGACTCTCTGCCTTTCCTCTTTCCAGAATTCTCCTAGTCTGGTTGTCCCACCTAGACTTCCTGCCTGGCTAGTGGCCAATCAGTGTTTTATTAAAACAATATGAGTGACAAATCTTTACAGTGTACAAAAAATTATCCCACGGAACCTATCCTTATGACCGTTTCCTAAATGACATTGGTGACTTCCCATAGCTTCATGATGTGACCACTGCCTGCTCTCCAGCCTTCTCCTTTACAATGATCCATTGGTATCACAGAAAATGACTTTAAGTTTTCCATGCTTCTATTTTTTTGGTGTACACCTTTCTGGGGGTACTTCCTTAGAACAATAGGGCACCGACCATTTCCTTCCCATCTCAACTTACTCAAAGCTCTTTGTCCTTTGTTGGCTTAGATGCTCTCACTGAAAAGGCATTGTTGGCACATCATAGCCACTCCTGTCCTGCTAGCCATGGCTCTTCTCCACTTACAGTCCTTGAGAGTTCTCACAGGCTTACTACTCGCGCCTGAGTTCTACCTTTATATGAGGGGTATCCCTGCAGGTGTCGTATAGGGAAGTGAACCACGTGAAGAGATAGCAATGAAAACTCAGTGCAGATTGACTTCATCAACCTGGATCAGACTGTGGGAAGTCTATGATCAGGCAATTTATTCCCATTGTATTTACGTTCCATACAATTTAAAAAAAAAGTGTTTCCAGGTGTAATACAGTCCCTGTTGCACAAAGAAGCATAATTATATTGAAACTCAACTCAGAGTTTATGTCATTTCTTCCATTCTGTGGGTTCTAGAAATAGACTACCTGTACTAGCTGAATCCTAAGAGTCTGGCTTAGTCATGCAGATTACTTAGACATCATTTAGGCTAGTAGCCACTTCTGGTCCTGGGTGAGGGAGCTTTGGGGAACCTCCTGGCTATAAAGGTCATTTAAATTACTAACCCCTTCCAGTCCTAGGTGTAGGAGCTTGATATGGTTTGGCTCAACTGATAATACAGACCACCAGGCCGTTAAACATTTCTAATTCTTAGCTTTCTAGATGGAAGAACAGGTTTTTCATCCTTACCTTTGGAGAGACAATCCTTAGTGCTTAACATTCCTGGTTTCTCTGGAAATCTGTGGGCACAAGATGTTCTGGCTATGTGCCCAACATTTATATAGCTCAGTTACCTGGGTTTAAGCCCATAAGCAAAGAATCCATTAAAAGCTTGAATACAGCCTGTCGTGGCTGAGCATCTAGAGTAGACACTCAAAGGGCTAGCTGCACAGCAGAAGTTACAATAGGAAGCTTGAAACACTTGGCATTTTTTAAATACAAGTAGAATCTTTTAGAATTTCAGTGTAAGATCCGTAAACACCCCGAGATAATACCCAAAATTGTAATAATGGGCCATCAAGAAAGGAATGCTTAGTCAAGAAACAGCAAGTTCCAGGTTTGTAGATTCAAGTAAAACAGTTAAAAGAACCTTTTTAAATTTTTTTAGGTTCAGTGATTGCTTAGTAAATTATTACTGTCATGTTTTGCTATTCCCTTGGTAATACATGCTGTCCTAGAAAGATTCAGTATTTCTTTCTATATTCAAAGATATGAATGATAGGAAACTTACTTAAGTATGTATGTATAACTGAGAAATTATTTGGGAAATGCAGAGAATATAGAACTGCGTAGTCTGTAGAATTTCTCAGTAGAATTTGCTGACTTATCAGCCTCTCTGTTATGTCTGTGTTGACTTTCATGCAGTGCTTCTAACAAAACTATCACCATTACATTTACAGATGCAAGTCTACTGCTTTGATGTGGATCGATTTTCAAGTTTTGAGGAAGCAGTTAAAGGAAAGGGGAGGCTAAGGGCTTTATCTGTTTTATTTGAGGTAATTATGACACACATGTTTACAACTAATCTTTGCAATCGTAGAACTGTCAGGAGTAAAAGTTAATATAAATACAAGCTGGAGACATCACCACCCTAATGATCATTTCCAGGAAGGGTGACCCCTGGCTGGTATGTTTATACTTATTCACTGGAAAGGCTTCTTCCAGCTGAAGTGGACAGGTTAAGTGCATAGATTTGCCCATCTGTCCATGAAGAGTATCCCAACTCAATAGCAAGTAACTAAATCACAACATTTTCCATTTTACTTTTCATAGTGTAAAATAAAAAGTTACCTGATTTTTGTGTTTTGTTTTTACCTTGCTCTTGACAACAATAGTTGCGGTGAGATGTGTATGGAACATACTATTCTTTATACTTAAACTGGAATTCCTAGTGGAACAGTCAGTTAATTGTTGGATCCTTTTCTTATAATGTCATTCTTCTTTCACAGGTTGGAATGGAAGAAAATTTAGATTTCAAAGCCATTATTGATGGAATTGAAGGTGTTAGTCGTTTTGGTAAGCTGTTATGATTAAGATATGAATTCCTATGAGTATCTGAAGTGTTACAAACCACTTGAGAAGGATGGAGAGGAAGATGTCTGTAAAGATAAGCGTATTTCCCTTCCCACACTTGACTGCTTTTTTTTTATTTCTCCTAAGGAAAGAACCATTTATCAGGGAATTTTGTACCTTAAAAACTATGAGTACTTGGCTATAATGGTGCATGCCTTTAATCCCAGCACTTAGGCAAAGGCAGGTGAATCTCTCTGAGTTTGAAGCAGTCTTGGTCTATACAACAAGTCCCAGGACAGCCAGCCAGGGCCACACTGTAGGTACTGTCTCAAGTAAATAATTAATTGACTAATTAAAAATTTAAATTATATGTTAGCAATGTAAAAAGAAGTCTGACATTGTCTAAATTTTTTTTAAAAAATAGTATGATTTACTATGCTTTTAAAACATTCACTTCTTAGGCGTTGGTATTATTCATCCCCTTAAAAACTATTTGAGCCGGGCGGTGGTGGCGCACGCCTTTAATCCCAGCACTCGGGAGGCAGAGGCAGGCGGATCTCTGTGAGTTCGAGACCAGCCTGGTCTACAAGAGCTAGTTCCAGGACAGGCTCCAAAGCCACAGAGAAACCCTGTCTCGAAAAACCAAAAAAAAAAAAAAAAAAAAAAAAACAACTATTTGAAACTCATTAATTAAGCAATTATTTTATTATTAATTAATTTTGTTGATTACTTTAACAAATTAATTAGTAATTAAGCTAATTAATTTTCAAAATATCAAATTGTGAACTGAAGGGGACATTACTCAAGTGGACATTTATTCCCTGGTGGTTTTCTTGGCAGAAGGGTATTGTAAAGAAGTCAAATACTTGCAAAATGTTGCAGGTTTACATAGAACAGGATGGAATGTGCTTTATAGTATTCTTTCTGACACATACCTTGTGGATCTTGTCATACATGACAGCAAATGCTTTTGACAACCTTCGTGACAGGCCCACACAAACAATATTAATGCACCCTTGGTTATCAATTAAAAATGAAAATTATTCCTCCCTGGTAAGCCAAAGAATCTGAAGTCAGAAACAAAGCTCACATGGTCCCCTTCTTTGAAAGCAGACACCCTAGGATTTATTCATCATTGTCACTTACATTTGAAGATCAGAATTGACTGGACTTTTCATGAGTCAGGAATGTGTAGACTCCTGCAGAGGAGAACTCTGCTTCCCCTCTTTGTCTATAACGAAAAGCAAGATCCAGCTGACTTCCCCTCAGTCTACATAGAAGCAAAATTCAAGACTGAATACCATAAGCCGCACGTAACTCTCTCTCAGTAAGTCAGAAAGTGGATTCTCTTCCACTGAAGGAAGAGGACCACTTTGGCTTTCCACCCTTCCTTTAAAGCATAGGAGCCTGAATGTTTCTGTGTTTTGCATCAGCTGAAGGGACAAGAGAACCAGACTATTCACCCTAACATGTGAAGTTATGGGATCTTCTCCATTTTTGTTTTTTTTTTCACTCTGGAACATCCCTTAGAGTCCACGAAACTGGGGGCTTCTCAGTTTGGTCTGCTGAGCTATTCTTATAGGGAATCTTAAAGATTGACAGTAGTTGTGACCCTTAAACAAAGAGGACCTTGGACTGTATCCAGACTTCCACGTCCTGATTCATAGTCTCCATGTAAGGAGAGTTGCAAACAACTCAGTACCAGAAACGTCATTCAGATATAAAATCTGCTCACTATGATATGGGCTGGCTGCTCAGCTCCTGCATTTCTCTCCAAAAGGCAAATCTCATTTTGCTTTGAGCACCTAGTCTCTCTCCTTTTCCTCTCCCCATAACTATTTGATGTTAGGCATTGTATCTGTAGACTGAGGAGAGAGGTGGTGACTATGCAGTGATACAGAGATAAAATATTAATAATCTTCAAGCAGAACAGACAGAAGAGAGAGGTACTAGTGAATCTTTTCAGCTGCAAAGATGAAAAATGTGCAGGTAATGTTATCAGTGGTTCTCAAAAGGACGGTTTCGTGGGGCTGCTTTTGTGGCTTGCTCAATTGCAGAGTAGGCCCAACCTTCTGCATACTGAAAAATCCTTACTAGCAGTTTTGAGGTGGCCCCTTAAATGCCACTGCAGCATTCCTCTAGTGCTGGGCTGTATAATGGCTCTCAGTCACCTGTCTTCGCCTCATCTTCCTCCTTTCATTGTCAACCTCCCCAGGAAAGGATCTAGCACGTTGGTTGGTTAATCATCTGTGTTTGAGAGACTGGTGATTGAGAGGAATGCCTGAGCACTGGTGGCGAGCTGCTGGCCAGGCCTGATTCTCTCTTATGTAGTTATTCAGATGGAAGTCACAATTATTTCACAAGTCACAAAATATCACCATAGTCCAGTTTTCTCAGTGTATGGTGGCAGGACTGAAAAGCAGGGCCAGAGTTGAAAAGTCCAATGTGGTATTTAGGACAGAATTTTAGGACAAACATGAAAATACCAGCTGTAACAAACAGCATGAACTTTTATCCCCTCAGCAAGAAAATATGCCTCCTAAGATCCAGAAGAGGCAGAGTGGATTATGTATTAAGGAGAAAAAAATAAGACCTCCCTTTCTTCTTAACCTTCCTTACCTTTAATTATCTCCATGTCCCAGGAAATTCTGTGCCCCACATCCCCACAGAGGGCTCAAACCTCTGTCCTCTCTGCCCTGCCTCTGGATCTTGAATTGACCTGGAATCAATTCAGTTTCTCCTGGGTAGTAGGGCATCAATTTCCACCTCTTTATTTAATTAATATATTCCACAATCATATTTTCATAAGACACACGTAAAAGAAATTTTGTCTTTAGTAGAAAATAAAAACTGTTTTAGTTCATTTACGATTCAAGAGATTATTTAATTACCAAAAAATTCCCCACTATTTATTATTGCATGCATATATGTGTGTGTATGTATATATATATATATTCCAAGATATAACTATTCAGTATATATAATGCTACTTATATGTATGTTTTTAGGGCTATTTGGCACAGGACAACCAATTGGTATGCTTGTCCCCACTTCTCATGCTCATAGATTTCCTCAGTTACCCATAGTTCTTTGTGTAGGGTTATGGTCCCATTGGGTTTTTTCCAGTCCTAGTTTGACCCTGAACACTAGTAACATCATATTGCTACTGGACATTTCTAGACATCAATAGTCCATCAAGCCAAACAATGTGTGAACTTCCTAATGAATAAAACTAAGTTTTTAATTGATCCAGGAGAAATGTAATATAGTCAAATAGTATTCCATTTGTAAGATTTAGCCTTTAATTCAAACTGTAGTCAATGAGTGTTGTTTTTTTTTTTTTAATTTTGATACAGGTCCTCATGAAGTCCAGTCTGACTTCAAACTCATTGTGCCATTTTGGATGACCTTGGCCTTCTTATTCTCTTGACTCTACTTCCCCAGAGCTAGCATTACAAGCATGCCCTGCCACACTTTCTTTATTTAGTGCCTGGGATAAAATCTAGGACCTAGTGTGTTCTAGGCAAGCACTCCAGCAAGTGAACTACATCCTCACCCCCTAAAGAGAAACTTTTTTAGTCTTCTTGATCAAGACTTGTTTAAATTTTGTTACATTTCTCCTTTCACTAGTAACTGATGTCAGAAATTTCAAGCTTCCTCTGTGAAGATACTTTCGCATGTTTCCTTTTACAAGTGAAGATGATTTTAAATCTCTCATCCATCTAGAATGGGTTAGCATTTGTACTCTGGAGCAGAGAGCTCACGGTGTGGATGTAGCTCGGCGACAGGGCATAGCTGCCATGCTGGATGTGCTGTGTTCAGTCTTTAACACCCAGTGACTGAATGAAGAAAACAGTAGGTGGTGGAAATTCACTTGCGTCCTCCCATTCACTTCTTAATGAAAAACCCATTAATTCTATACTGCCTACTGCTATTTCAGTCATAAATCAAGGAATCATGCGTGTCTGCAAAATATGTCACTATATGGTTTCCACAACAGTACATGATCAGCAAGCCTTCTTATCTGCAATTGACATTTCTGCAGCTTGCTATTGTTCGAGATTATTGGATTTATAGACTGTGTTTCCTTTAAATTTTACAATCAGCATCCCGGTTAACAGATAAACAGCATAGGTAGTGGAGCATGCTGTTGGTCTCAGCACTGTTCTAGATAATGAGTTTTGGGATAGTCAGAGGTACTTATATTTCATATTTCCTCCTATTTTAAACCATGTTGCTTTTGCAATAGTAGCTTCTGAGAAAGGGATATCAGTTTTCATCAACGGAGTGGCACTGGGTATATCAACCACAATCCAGGGCAGGCCCTATACTCGGGAGGAGTTGGGTGACACAAAACAGACCCCAGTTTTGTTTGTTGATGTCTTATGCTTTTTGTTATCTTTGTTCAGTTTGAGGGTTTTATTTCTTTTTAAAAGAGAATGGACATGAAGTTGAGTGTACAGGTAAGCGGGAGGAAGATTCTGGGAGATATTGGAAGAAAAAAGTGAAAGAATATGATCAAAATATATTGTATAAAAAAACTAAAGGAAAGGAATAGAGGGAAAAACTCATGTTACAGAAAAAATGATTTTTTGTTCTTTGAATCTGATATAGAAATACAATTATTTTTATTGTATTGGTATTGTGCACAGTGACTTTGCCACATTCATTTATTAAAAAGAATAGTCCTTTAAAAATACTTGTCAATATGCGTGTTTAATTCAATTTTATTTTGAAGCTTGCAAATGTGGTATATAGTTAAATTAAAACAGAATTTAAATGAGAAAAGAAATAAACCTCTTCAAACACAATCAGTCAGTTCTCCATTGTCTATTAACATGACAAGAGCTATTCACCTCTTTGCTTGCATATGAGCTTGCTTAATTCCCTGCCTTATGAATTCTTCTTTTTATAATTGTGTTTGTGCCTTTAATTCTTCCTCTTCTCTTTTTTTACCCTTTAAAGCATTTCTTAAAAGACAAGTGTTTATTCCAAATACAACCCATGCTTATTCCATAATAGTAATGTTTCTATTATTTATCCTTTTTCAGAATACTTGAGATCTTTCTCTATTACACCTCAATTTTCCTTATCTGTAATTAATAGCATCTTGTGCTTCTGTACACACCAGAATTTTTAAAACATGGAAATTTCCAAATACATGAGGGCAGTGGATCCAAGAAAAAAAAAAGGAGCATCAGTTGGTGTTGATTTTGAAATGACAAAGAGTCCAGAATCCAAAGAATGCTGGCTAGAACACATTTTGGCTCTCTTATTCTTCATTTTGCCCCAAATAATCAACCAATTGCTTTTACAAAAGTTTCCTCAATCTCCTGATTTCTTATTTTTATTATTATTTTATTTTATTACTTTAAAAAATACCAATCCAAGTTCCTACTCCCTCCACACACTCTTCCACCCAGCCCCCTCCAATCCTAAGAGAGGGCAAGTCACCCTGCCCTGTGGAAAGTCCAAGGCCCTCCCTACTATACCTAGGTTGAGCAAGGTACACATCCAAGGAGAATAGGATCCCAAAAAAGCCAGTACATGCATTAGAGACAAATCCCAGTGCCACTGCCAATGGCCCCTCAGTCTGTCCCAACTGTCAAGCACATTCAGAGAGACTAGTTTGATCCCATGCTAGTTCACTCTCAGTTCAGTTGGAGTTGGTGAGCTCCCATTAACTCAGACAAACTCTCAGTGGGTGAACCTCTCATGGTCTTGACTTCCTTGCTCATTGGTGCAAGGAGATCGCTTGTTTGTGCAGGCAGGCCAGCCCCGAAATAATCACACAGAAACTGTATTCATTAAATCACTGCTTGGCCCATTAGCTCTAGCTTCTTATTGGCTAAGTCTTACATCTTAATTTAACCCATTTCTATTAATCTTTATATTGCCACGAGGTCGTGTCCTACCAGCAAAGTTTTAGCACATATACCTCCGACTGCAGATCCATCACATTTCTCTGACTCTTTCCTTCTCCCAGCATTCAGTTCTGTCTTCCCCGCCTACTTAAGTTCTGCCCCATCAAAAGGCCAAAACAGTTTCTTTATTCATTAACCAAGAAAAGAAACACACAGACAGAAGGACCTCCCACACCAGCTCATACTCTCACTCCTTCCACTCTTCAACTGGATCTTGGGAGCTCTGTCCAGTGCTCCAATGTGGATCTCTCCCTCTGTTTCCATCTGTTGTTGGACAAAGGTTCTAGGGTGATATTTAAGATAACCATCAGTCTGACTACAGGGCAAGGCCAGTTCAAGGCACCCTTTTCTTCTTTTTTTTTATTTTGTTTTTTGTTTTTTGTTTTTTTTTCAAGACAGGGGGTTTTTTTTGTTTGTTTGTTTTTTGTTTTTTTGTTTGTTTGTTTTTTGTTTTTTGTTTTTTTCTGTAGCTTTGGAGCCTGTCCTGGAACTAGCTCTTGTAGACCAGGCTAATCTCGAACTTACAGAGATCTGCCTGCCTCTGCCTTCCTAGTGCTGGTATTAAAGGTGTGCACCACCACCACCCGGCTAAGGCACCCTCTTCTTAGGGTCTTAGCTAGGGTCATCCTTGTGGATTCCTGGGAATTTTTCTAGAGCCAGGTTTCTGCTAACCCCACAATGGCTCCCTCAATCAAGATATCTCTTTCCTTGCTCTCATCTCTGTCCTTTCTCCATCTCGACTATCCCATTCCCTCAAGTTCTCCTCAACCCTCCCCTTCTCCCCTTCCTTCTACACACCCCCCAGCTCCCAAATTTTGTCAGATGATCTTGTCTGTTTCCAATTTCCAAGTGGGTCTCTATATATTTTTCTTTGGGTTCGCCTTATTACTTAGCTTCTCTAGGATCATGAACTATAGGCTCACTGTCCTTTGTTTATGGCTAGTATCCACTTATGAGTGAGTACACACCATATTCATTTTGGGGGGTTTGGGTTACCTCACTTAGGATAGTGTTTTCTAATTCCATCGATTTGCATGCAAAATTCAAGATGTCATTGTTTTTTTTACCACTGAGTAATGCTCTAGTGTGTAAATGTGCCACACTTTCTTTATCTATTCTTCCATTGAGGGGCATGTAGGTTGTTTCCAGGTTCTAGCTATTACAAATAATGCTGCTACAAACATAGTTGAACAAATGATTTTGTAGCATGATTGAGCATCTCTTAGGTATAATCCCAAAGGTGGTATTGCTGGATCCTGAGGTAGGTTGATTCCCAATTTTCTGAGAAACAGTCACACTGATTTCCAAAGTTGTTGCACAAATTTGCATTCCCACCAGCAATGGATGAGTGTTCTTACTCCACATCCTTTCCAGCATAAGCTATCATTAGTGTTTTTGATCGTAGCCATTCTGACAGGTGTAAGATGGTATCTCGGAGTTGTTTTAATTTGCATCTGATTTCTTAAAAAAATATTTTTCAGAGTTCTATTTTGCAGTTCTGTGGGAGTGGTGGCCATTCTTAACACTATTTAGAAAGCCCCCTTTAAAAAGAAAGACTTTTAATCAAAACAGTATTAAATCACTTTTCTTGTTCCCTTTTCTCCCCACAGCCCATCCCATATCCCCCCTCACTCTCAAATGGCTAACCACTTTTTCTTCGAGTATTTCTGCTCCATATATGCACATATATGTGTATTTATGTGTATGCAAAAATGTATATAAATACAACCTGCTGAGTATGCTTTTGCTGTTTGTGTGTATATGACTTTCAGGGCTGACCACTCCTTATTGGAAAAGGTTAATTTTTTTCCTCCCAACAACCACTAGTTGCCTATGGATCTCTGTCTAAAGATGGGACCCCACGGAAATTTCCCACCTTCTCATTAACATGCCCATTGCTTTTATCATTTTTAAAGTCTTGTTTGTGCAGTCATTTCTAGGAGAGACCATTTCACACATGACTTCCTGGTATTCTGGCTCTTTCTGCCTTCTCTTCTATCTTGTTCCCGAAGCCGCAGATGCACAATTATGTGTGCTGTTTCCATGCTATCAAGTCCTATAAATTCTAATAGTCTTCTCTCCACTCCTGTTTTTTAAAAAAGAGCGTTTCCCTAAGCAACCCAGGCAAGCCTCCAGCTCCCAACCTGCCTCCTCAGCCTCCCAGGTGCTGGGATCAAGCCATGTGCCAGCTTCACTCAGCACAGTTTTCTTCTCCTTCATGTTTAATATCAAACAAACTTGATGACTTGACACATCCTTGTCTTATTCTTGACTTCCCAGGGAAGCTCTCAGCCTTAAACCAATGCTCACTCTAGGCTTCTGATAATGATCTAAGCAGGTTAGGCCTTTGCTTTTGTAGTCCATGAACTAGAATGATTTTTTTTTCAAAATATGTAGATGATATTCATTGACATAAGCATAGATTTCTTTATCTTTTTATATAAAATGATCTTTTTTTCAGCATCATGTTACAAGAGAAGACATCGAACAGCCTATAATGCTATATTTATGGTGATTTGTGGTATGCTCAATATATTATATATATCATATATCTAACATTCTTAAAATTCCTATTCTAAGTATATAAGTTAAGAGTGTGCTCTTGTTTCATAGTGGATTTGATAAGTAAGCTCCAGGGTTGGGACACCCACTGAGATGTGTGTTATTACCTCCTAGGGAAGCAGGCTGCCTTAGATCCGTTCATCCTGCAGAACCTTCTGCCCAACTCCACTGACAAGTATTACATTTACAACGGCTCACTGACATCTCCTCCCTGCACAGACACCGTGGAATGGATTGTTTTTAAGGATACAGTTAGCATTTCCGAAAGCCAGGTAATCTCGGAGGTTCACCTAATGAGGCAATTTGACGCTATTATAAGAGCATTGCTTTGTCGCTGTCCTGCAGACTATCCCGTTAAAGCGTTTGCTGAGGCTTTTGAAGCGGGTGTGTTAAATGATTTGGTCTTCTTTCCAGCTGGCTGTATTTTGTGAAGTTCTCACAATGCAACAGTCTGGCTATGTCATGTTGATGGATTACTTACAAAACAATTTCCGAGAACAACAGTACAAGTTTTCCAGGCAGGTGTTTTCCTCCTACACCGGCAAAGAAGAGATTCATGAAGCAGGTATGTAGTGAAATATCCTTTTGCTGTGCCCCTCACAGACTCGGCATCGATGGTTATTTTGGTGTGGTGGAAAACGCACAAGGCTTACACAGTTTGTGAAAGCTTTCAATTAACTTCTCTAGCTTTAGGCGAGCAATTTAGCTTCCCCAAATTGTGGTTCCCACATCAGCAAATGAGAATTTGAAAAATCCATTCTTCCTCTATGAGTTTTTCTTTTACAGGTGAGAAAAATAAGATCTGATAAATGGAAGCAGCAAAATTCACATAGATGCTCCAGCTTCACTTTAAAGCATTTGCTGGCCTGGAAGCTGTAGGAAGGAAAGGCTGTAGTAGTCAGACTTTGGGGTGTCGTGTCTGGTTGGCACAATCAGGGGCTTGAGCTGGAGATGGTAACATGAACTGAACCTCAACATGAGATTATGGTGCATACACTTGTGTTGCCAGTTCTAAGAAAAAAAATAAAGCACCGTAATAGGTATTGAAAATATTGTAATGAATAACTAAAATGTCCTCCATTTCTTTCTTGGGAGGAAAATAAGTTTGCCTTCATCATAACCAACCAGCAGGGGGGAATATGTGGGTGTGTGGGTTTCCTGCATATGTTCTGTGACCTTTGTAGCTGACATAGGAGTCCAAGCCATTACAGATGTCCAGAGGGCAGGACCAGAAGAATCTCTGACTTGCTCCTTTCTGTTTATTCAAGAGAGTAGTCATCTATGAAGAAATCTTTGAAGTAGCCTTCATTTTGGGAAATTAAGACCTTCCAAACTAGATTCTCTTTTATCTCAGCCCTGCACTTAATGTTTTGTCACAAATAATATTAGTTTAATTTAAAATTAATTTTTTAAATTAATAGTTAATAATCATACTTTTATTGTTCTAATGGGATATTTAGAAGTGTTTTTATCCAAGAGTAAAAACCAATAACAACAGTATTAAATAACTCTATTTAGTTTGACATTAGCACTCAAATTAAAATTGTCTAAAGTGATAAAATTAGTCATATTTCTGCTAGCCATCCCAATTACTTCAATAATTTTATAGTGAATAATATGTAATTGATCAGAAAAGAGAGAATGAACCTGAACCAACTCCTTTTCCAAAATACAGTAGACTAAATATCAAATTTAAAATATGATTGCTTTTTCCATTATACTTTAAATCATATTTTATTAAAACTCTGGATGGTTCCTCAACTCTTTAAGTTTAAGGTCAGAGTTTGTGATTAGATGTAAGGCATGTTTTGTGCTTACCCATCTTCAGCAAGGCTTCATTCCTCGCTCCAAACCTCCTCTGAACCAGGGAGACACCGCCTCACAAGTCCACTGAAGACTTTTCCTCTGTGCAGCGTGCTTCCCCCGCCACTGTTGTCTTCACACTTTTGCTTGCCCCTTGTTCTCGCAAACTCAAACAAGACATTCCTCCTCTCAGAGATCATGTTTTGTGGGACCCTTTTCCTCACACTGTCTGAATCTATTTCATGAACAGTACTACTCTCAGGTGTCATCAAAAACAATGGAGTTCAAGGTTAACAATGTTCATCTGAACTCCATACAGTGTACCCAACTAGATGTTGCTATTGATGACCAGACTATAGCAATTGCCTGGGTTTATAGCTATCTCATTGCACTCTAAGCCCAGGATGGCAATAACTACATCTTTTATCTCTATGTCTTTCTGAGGTAAACCAAAGCTTCAATTCACTGAATATTCACTGCACATCCAAAAGACTAAGCTTCCATATAATAAAATCATGGTGATCCTTGATAGATAAACTCTGTCCTGTTAATGTGTAACCCACCTGTAGCTCTGAATTAGCATGGGACAATATAGTTTCCATAATTAAGTTAAAGGCTTAGCTTAGTAATAATGACAATAAGCAATGATAGTTACCAACTTTGTATAACACTACCTTGCCTTGAACCAGAGAGCATTATACTCAAGCCTCATATCACCCAGTTCATGATGCTGGCCAACATTTTTGTGGTTTGCATTTTGGGAAGCTGATACTGAATGATTTGTCCAGGTTTACACAGCTAGTAAGGGGTGATGTCAGTATTTGAACTCAGATGTCTCTGACTTTAAAGTCATCCAAAGTTCTTTCTACTCTACAGAATACCTTCAAAGATATCTAACTTTTAAAAAAAATTTAAATTAATGTCCTTAAAAACATGAAACTTTAAAAACGTATTGACTTTTGAGGGTTTTGCTTATCCTAAGATTGAACAGAGACACTACATTCACCCTACACTATTCGGTGTTCTGAGTTACAATAAGCATGTTAACGGACTATCAAGGAAGGCAGGCAGTTCTCAGATGACACATATGGACATCAGTCTTACTCCTCTCGCCTGTGCGTGTGTATTGTCACACTACCCCACAGCTCTCTGTCAGCATTGTTATAACTGTCAGGGTGATAATTATCACATATTTGCAACCTTATTCCAAAATAGTTAAAATAGCAGAACTCATTACAAGAGGGGGGCTGTTAAAAATAGATTAATTTATTTAATTGGAGGGAGGTCCAAATGCAAACTTTAAAATAAATTCTACCATAAAAATGTTCTCCCACAGGCTCTTTGGGCAGTATGCTTGTTGGTCGGTGCCCTTCTCCCAGGAACCCTCCAGAATAGCCTATTTTTGTTTCACACAGACATCTATGTGCAGTTGAGACAATTGCTTAGACAGAGTTATTGCTTTATATTGAGCCAGTACTAACTTTTACTGTAGTTTTGTGTCTTTGAGATCCAGGCTCTGGCCCTCTGGTCATTTGATTTACCCCTTGTCCTGTCTCCCTGGCAGAGTCTCAGCTGCTTCCTTCATCCTCCTGTAGTTCTTGGGTTCTTCTCAATGAACGAATTACCTCGGCCCAGGTCCTGGAGACCATCCTACACACTCCCATACCCACCCCTTAGAGTGCTACCTGCTTTAAGGGCCTCTGTTTACCAAGATGCCACAGGAGTGAAAGAGCATCCTCCTTTTTATTTCTTTTTTGGTTACATAGCATTTAATTTTAAAGCTTCAGTTTATAAAAATAAGATGTGGTTTTGAGGTTGCAATGAAATCTGCCTATTACCAAATTTCAGTTCTGTTTTTTTTGTACCCGTTTCACCTATATGGTTGCTATCAGTCAAACATTATTTATTTAATATGAGACATTATCAATAATTAGCAATCCATCTGTCTTACTCAACATGCCTTTTCTCCATCCCTGCTGAACTGTCCTGTCCTTTGTCAGCAGTGATGCTATTTTTCATCGCCTTGCTTCAGAGCTCTTCATGCACCTGCTTCACTTTCTTGCTAGGTTTCTACCTTAAGCATCTCACTGTCACCTGTAGCTCGGGAGAAAGGACAGTCCCTGCCTGCTAGGGGCAAGCCTTCTCCTCTCTTGACAAGTGAGGAAGACAAGAGTGAATTAAAGAATACGCTCAGTTCACTTGTTCCCTAGCCTTTGGGGCTACAAACAGCATGTGTTATTGGCACCAGGCACCAAAGGAATGAGTGGCTTTAGATTTCCAGACAGATCAAAGCCACGTTCCTCTTTATTTAACGTTCTTTGAAATTTGCTAAATGCTCAAAGTCTTCAAAAGAATGTGTAGCATATTCTTCAGATTCTCAGTTAAAGACAGCTTCAAGGAAAGATTCTAATTTTAAAAGCAATATCTGTGTCATAATAAAATTAAGAAATCATTTCCTCATGACTGAGAAACAGATACAGTGAACCAACAGATGCGGTTCCTTATTTGAACTCTGTCACTACTCAGGTAAAACTATTATTATATTCCACAGTGATGTATAGTTAGCGTATGAAGATAATTATATAGTAATCTTTCAGATTCTTACTGTATAATATTTTGCATCTGCTGAACTTATAATAAAAACTGAGGTGTTTGCTCTCTGTTTGCAATTGAGAAGGGATTTCTGTGTAGAAATGGAACATTTGCTTATCAGCTGAAACAACTCTTTTTCTAATTCTGTTTGCATTTCAGTAAGTATTATTATTATTTAATTTGTTGTGCATATCCCTGTGATGGTTTTTTGATAATAAAGCTTTATCTCCCTTCTTTTTGAAACTTAATTTGACAACAATTTAGGGTGGAATTCAGGTTTTAATTTTTGTCAAATTTAGTCTGAAATAAGGTCCTACATTGGTTCTATTGTTAAAGTAGAAAATATGAGCTGGGTGTGGTGGTGCATGCCTTTAATTCCAGCTCTCAGGGAGGAAGAGGCAGGTGGGTCTCTGTGATTTCTAGGTCAGCCTGGCCTACAGAGTGAGTTTCACGATAGGCATAGAAGCACAGAGAAACTCTGTCTCAAAAAAACAAAACAAAAAAAGAAGAAAATATGTGTAAGCTCACAGAAGACACCAAAAATTCTTTATGATGTCACCGTTCAGAGATGACCACTGAGAACTCTGTTGGATATCCTTTCAGACTTTCTACTCCAATTAAGGACATTGTTGTATCTCATAATGGCAGAAATTTTACATAGTGATAGTAAATGAATCTTTAATGAAGCATTTAACCATTATATAGTATTCCACCACTTAGTGAAATTTTCTTAAACCTTTTTTTCAGTTTTGGATATTCAAGGTATATTTATACTTTCTACATTTTTAAATATCTAACATCTTCATTTTGACAAAAACAGAAATAAAATGTAAGATAAAATTGTCAGAATCTTGCTCTTAATAAATGTATAGCAGGAAATACATATTTTCAACATATGTAGCAGATCGTGACAAGCATGTGACTCCCTGTTTCTAAGTGCACTTTGAGATTAAATCCCAGACATATTCATTTTTACAGTCACAACAGCCTTTAAGTATTCATCTTTCCAGGACATCGATGCTCTAATTTTCTGCCTCTAAGTAAGGCTACCGTTTCTTAGCAAGGCTCTTCATTTGGGCATCGTAAAGGGGGCATCGTAGATTCTACGAATTGTTGAATTTGATAGAACCATCTGATCTGGAGGGGTTTAATAGAGGTTGCCTTTTCAGAAAGCACTATGAACAACAGTTTACACATGTAAAAGTATAAAGTAGGCAAAGTTTATATTTATTCCCTGCCTCCCAAGCACAGACACTACCATGCTGTGCTGTTAACACTCTAGCAACTCTCCCATTGAAGAGCAGGAGTTATTGAAGCATGCAGGTAAATAACTTGGTTTCAAAGACCAGAGACCATTTACTTCCAAACCCAGTACCAGTACTTGGTTATGTAAAAGCCATGACATTGTGGATGTTATAAAACACCATGTCTTCACCTATAAAAAGAGAAGAATAAAAGTGGCCTCTCCAATCCCATATCAGACAAAGGACTGATCTTCAAAATACATAAAGAACTCAAGAAATTAGACATCAAAATTCCAAATAATTCAATTAAAAATGGGGTACAGAACTAAACAGAGAATTCTCAACAGAAGAATCTCAAATGGTTGAAAGACACTTAAGGAAATGTTCAACACCCTTAGTCATCAGGGAAATACAAATCAAAATGACTCTGAGGTACCGTCTTACACCAGTCAGAATAGCTAAGATAAAAAACACCAATGATAGCTTATGCTGGAGAGGATGTGGAGTAAGGAAAACAGTCCTCCATTCCTGCTGGGAATGCAAGCTTGTAAAACCACTCTGGAAATCAGTATGATGGTTTCTCAGAAAATTGGGAACCAACCTATCTCAGGACCCAGCAATACTACTCTTGGGTATATACTGAAAAGATGCTCAATCATACTACAAGGACATTTGTTCAACTATGTTCATAGCAGCATTATTTGTAATAACTGGAACCTGAAAACAACCTAGATGCCCCTCAACTGAAAAATGGATAAAGAAAATGTAATACAATTACACAATGGAGTACTACTCAGAAGAAAAAAAATAACATCCTGAAATTTGCATGCAAATGGATGGAACTAAAAAAAAATCTGAGTGAGGTAACCAATACCAAAAAAGATGAACATCGTTCGTATGTACTCATTCATAAGTGGATGCTAGCTGTAAAACAAAGGATAACAAGCCTATAGTCCATTACCCTAGAGAAGCTAAGCAACAAGGTGAACCCTAAGAAAAACATATATAGACCCACCTGAAAAGGAGAAATAGACAAGATTGCCTGACAAAATTGGGAGCATGGGTGTAGGGAGAGAAGGGAGAGTGGAAAGGGAAGAAGAGGGGAAAAAGGGAGGTGGGAGGAGAACTTGAGGGAACGGGATAGTTGAGATAGTGAATGGACAGAAATGAGGGCAAATAAAGAGATATTTTGACTGAGGGAGCCATTATGAGGCTAGCAAGAAACCTGGCACTGGAGAAAATCCCAGGAATCCACAAGAATGACTCCAGGTAAGACCCTAATAAATAGAGGAGAGGGTGCCAGAATTGGCCTTGCCCTGTAGTCAGATTGATGCCTATCTTAAATGTCACCATAGAACTTTCGTTCAGCAACTGATGGAAACAGAGACAGGGAGTCACAGCAGAGCACTGGACTGAGCTCCCAAAGTCCTGTTAAAGAATTAGAGGAGTGAGAATATGAGCACATAGGTCAAGACCATGATAGGGACACCCACTGGAACAGTCTACCTGAGCTAATGGGAGCTCACTAACTCCAGCCAGACAGGGGAAGAACCAGCATAAGACCAAACTACTCCCTCTGAATGTGGGTGACAGTTGTACGGCTGGGGCAGACTGAGGGGCCCCTAGCAGTGTCACCAGGATTTATTCCTACTGCTTGTACTGGCTTTTTGGAACCCATTCTTTTTGGATGGGTACCTTGCTCAGCCTAAATATAGTAGGGAAGGCCTTGGGCCTTCCCCACAGCAGTGTGTCTTAAGGACTCTGAGGAATGTATGGGGTGGGGTGAGGGAGAAGGTGGAAGGAATGGGAGGAGGGGAGAGAGTGGGAACTGGGAATGGTATGTAAAATGAAAATAGATAGTTTGTTTTCTTCAAAAAAAATAAAAGAAAAAAAGAAAGAAAAGTGGTCCCCGCAGAGGGCTGCTGTGAGCCTCATAAAGAGGTAAATTTTGCAATGTACCACAGTGCCTTAGATGAGTAAGCTGCAGACTCAGTGACTGCTATTGTTGCCATTTGTCATGTGCATAGAGAAACAAGCAATCACGGTGAAGAAGTATAGCTTTGCAAAATTAGCGTGGCGTGCATGTAGAATACTTTCTTATAGAGTGTACTTCATTGAAGTACACATGAATGGACTTCCAATGTTAGCTAGCACTGTAAAAAATTTAATCTACATATTTAAAGCAATACAATATAGTGTGCTTTTCAAGAACTAGAGCATGTTGGGGGTGTCTTTGTAACATAATGTGTCTCAACTCTGTAGCCTAAGGCAATGAACTGCAAGATATTTTCTACCATTTCCTGAAAAATGTCATGAATTATACATTAGCAAATCTACTTTCATAATTGACAGTGATTTCTCATAACCAAAGAATTTTCTTGTATTTCGCCTCCATTTCTTTTGCTCTCTTTTTCTTCTTTTTTCTCTGTTGTTCTCAAAATACTCAGCACTTTGCTTAGTAATCTTTTGATTCTTTCTTTGTGTGGTAATGTTCTTTCCATATAGTAACTACTGCCCTTTATGCCAGCCAAACGTGAGGTACACACTTTGCAACCTTGAATGTTTACATGGGACTTTTGATGAACGCAACCCTATTTGGTCTAAGTAACAGACTATTTTGTTTTATTTTGTTTGGGTTCTGGTTTGTTGTGCATTTCTCTTTGAAGGAAGTCAAGAGGTTAGAAACTAAAGACACCTGGAACTTTCTGACTGTCAGCATTAGAAAGCTATGTCAGGGATGAGCTTTCAAGGGGCAAGAAGAACAGATACCCCATATGCCAAGAGTAACCAGAATCAACCTGAGAACCCGAGTGGATGACTGCAGCTGCTCTTAATCCAGAACACAAATGGCTGTTTGATCAAGGAGATTTTTTTTTTTTAGGGAGCTCCTTTGCTTGTATGTAACACTTAAGCACTTTCTAAAGCTCTGTGTTCTTCATGAACCAGGTTCCTTCTCTCAGTCGTCATTGCTTAAAGAATGAGTGACTGGGATCCAGATTGAATGTAATTTGTAGAAATGACTTGAAAGGTACATGGCCTCCCAGTAAAGTTGATGAAGCCTATACAAGAAAATTAAAACTTTTATTGTTTACATTTTTGTTAACATGTGTTTGATATCAAAATACATATTGATCTAGAAAAGACTTCCTGATTTTTAGTCCAGATAGTTGGCTTGGTATAGTTTACTTCTTTCTAATAAGAGAATTGCACTAATTTCAGGGGGTGAAGATGGCTCAACAGTTAAGAGGACCTACAGCTAAGAGTGCCTAATAGGCTGGCAGAGGCCTTGGGTTCAGTTCCCAGCCCCAATGTACATCTGCTCACAGCCACCTATGTGTAATTCCAGCTCCGGACAAGCAACGCTCTTTTCTAGACTTCACCCATTCCTGCAATCAGTGTGTATGACTTCACACAGAGACATGCACTACATATTCATATACTCTAAAATAAAAATAATAACTAATGTCAATAGAACAATAGTAAGGAAAATAATATTAGTTCATGTTCAATATCTACTCCATGGTCATTGCCTAATTTTATGTCAAAATACCAAACTATATTTATGGGACCAATTAGTTTATTTCTTAAAATATCTAGTCAGTGCTTTGACAAGATCACAGTGTTCGGATGTAAGTTAGACTTTTCTCTTGAACACATCCTAAAGTCCATATGTTTTATCCCCTCGTGTCCTTTGATTCAACAATTAAAGAATAAGACTTACCTAAAGGTTCATATCACTAAACCACTGATTATCAGTTAACAAAAAGGATTTTTTTTAAAAAAAAAACAATAGTGTTCTGATTAAAATAAAGCTGAAGATATATGTGTTTCACTTAGAATATCTTCAGTGGTGAGTTGGTCAGTAAGGCATGGGGCTAGGGAGTTCTTCCAGGGAAGAGAAAATTTTATTTTTAAATAGCCATATAGAAATCTTCTATAGAAGTTTACTTATATATTACACATATTTAAAAGGAGTTTAAATTGAGTTACCATATTATGGGGGTAACAATACCACAATTAGACATTGTATGCTACCAAAGAAAAGTCCGAAGAATTAAGAATGGGCTACATATTTTTTGAGTTGTTCATTAATGGGGTCTGATAGAAATCCCAACCATTAGGGGCAATTGCCATTGAGACTGAATACCCTCCTGCATTTTGACAGTGAGATTCTATTGCTGAGGACACCATGTGTTTATGTCATAGAGCACGGAGAAATCTAGCAGGTACTGAACTGGAAGCTTCATCCCTTCTGGCTTGCATTTACGTACTTGCAGGTATTCCACATGCTACACGAAGAGAAAAGTGATCATCAATCTCACCCAGCTAGGAACCCCAAGAGTTACAATAATGGCATACCTGCAAGATGTGCCTGATGATAGACTAGTAACTCAAATGTTACAGGAATTACCACCATTTTTTAAAAGTTTGGAATTAAGGCCCACCGCGTAAGATGGAATCCATATCTATACTGTCAATGAGACAAAAACTTGAGGCTAGATAGGTCATTGGGCTACTATTATTACTCTGCTAAATGAAATAGCAATAAAATGACTCCTAATGGCCTATCATCATATCCATATCCTAGATGGAAGAAGGGGGTCATATGGGTTTTTCAATGATAGTTTATGTGCTGCTCTGGGATGGTTTGATGGCCTTCTGCCATCTGGTGGAAAAGGCACAGAAGTGTCAGGTATATGGTGTAGTCTAAACATAACTTGGAGAAACATTTTCTTGAAGTATTTGGTAGTTAACACAGAAACTTGCACATGGTCAGCATGTAGAGCACAAGAGATGTTGGGATACTCAGCCTTCATTGGGATGTCTCTGTCACACTCTCTCCTCAAGGCTCAAAGATCTATGCAGAGGAGGGAAAGGAACGTTTATCAGAGCCCGAGATGATACATGACCTTAAGGAAACAGTGTCTTCCAGACACAGCAGAGCAGATGCACTTAGAACCCACAGAGACGATGACAGTGAACACAAGACCTGCGCAATCTCAGGCCAGGCAAATCCAAGGACAGAGGAGTGGGAGCAGGCGTGAAGTCCCACCTCTGGCCAACAAGCTATTGGCAACAGATAGATGCCAGGATAAAGAAAGCCAATTTTCTTCAATGGAGTGACACTGGGCATATCAGCTGCACTCCTAGGCAGGTCCCATGCTCAGGAGTAGTCAACTCAAACTGTACTCCACAATTTTTAAAAAGAGAAAACATGAAGTTGGGTGGTTAGGAAGGTAGAGAGGATCTGCATAGAGTAGAGAAAGAGGAATGAAGAAATAAAGGAGAAATCTATAAGCCCCAACTGTTAAACTAACTAATAGAGTCATACAGACTTATAACTAAGACAGTTAAGAAATGAGAACCTGCTAGCAAAGAAACACAACTTTTCTTTGAAAAGTCTCACTTTAGATTAACACAGAAGGTTACCATTGAAATGTCTCAAACAGATACAGACAAGCCAGGGAAGCTAGGTAAAAATGCTTTGGGCAGATCTCAACTAACACTTTTCTGCTTTCTCAGGCCATTTTTGCTTTGTGTGAATGCATTCAAATACATTTTACAGAGTACATCTTAAAAAGCATAAAAATTATATCACTTTAAAGCATTCCCCTTCTCCAAAAAGACGGATTTATTTTAGGAGGAGAGAATCTACAAATTATTCTGTCAGAAATCCACCTTCTACAGATCCACTCCCCTAGATGGAAGAAGGGGGTCATATGGGTTTTTCAATGATGTGCTGCTCTGGGATGGTTTGATGGCCTTCTGCCATCTGGTGGAAAAGTCACAGAAGTGTCAGGTATATGGTGTAGTCTAAACATAACTTGGAAACATATTTGTAGCCTGAATTCACAGTTTTCACAATGAAAGAAATTTCCTCTTATTCTTAGAGCAACACCTCACTCCAAGCCATCCTTAAAATAAAACATTACCAGCTTGCAGGGGGGGAAAGGGAAGGAAGGAAGGAAAGAAGGAAGGAAGGAGAAAAGTCCTATCTCTAACTCATGTATACTTACCCAGGTGTTTATTCAACGCATATGTTAATATTTTGTGAATAGCTAATGTACTGTTGCAGTTACAGAGTTGCTTGCGAATGATCAATACCGTATGGAAGTCAGGTTACTTGTGAGGGAATTGTTAGTCGTGGGCGCCCTCCTGTGTTTATGAGACGAACTACAAATTAGAGGGGGGAAGAAAAAGAAAGGGAAAGGAAAGGGAAAAAAGAAAGGGCAAAACCTTTCTGGCAGTGGCAGAATCCCTACAGGTGTCTTACCCACGATGAGTGGCTCATTGAGGACACCCACATGCTTCCATGACACAGCTTTGTAGCTATAGATGTCCTTTGAAGAGTGTCCCAGCAGGGAATTTCTTATCTTTGTCCTGGGAGATTTTTCTCTTCCTCTGCTTTGCAAATGTCTGTGGCATCTAACCTTTTCCATGTAAGTTACTCCAAATTTACCCCATGTACGTACACTCTCCAGAGCATCAGGACCGTTCCTACTCTGTGTGATCTTTAAGTTACATTAAGAAATTTTGAGTTTTTTTCACAATTTTACTTTTATATGAGACAAATATTCTAATTCCCCGTATTTATTTATTTAATCTATTAATAATCCCGATGCAGAATTTCATTGCCAGTTCTCAAAAAGACTGAATTAATGGTTTTAGTTGTGATATGCTTTCATGGGTTGGGAATTTTTAATTATTTCAGGGTTTCTCTAATAGCAAAAATGTCCAGCTATAGACCATATTTTATAATTGAAGTTTTTCTAGTCCCATGCTGAATCAATTGATCAGGTATCAGACAAGACATATACAGACACTATGAGTTCGAAGATACCCTATGTTCATTTTTTCTAACAATGAATGTCCATGCCAATTACTCTCAAAACCATGTTCTAGGCAACAGCAAAAGAAAAGGGAGAAAGAAAAGAAAAGGGAGAAAGGAGTTATCGTTCTTATATTTCAGAAACTAATCAGAACATAGTGGTTTCAAGCAGGAACTTTGGTTCCTGGTTGGGTTTGTGGCGGGAACCCCTGTGACTGAATGCTGGCAGTGTTTAAGGGCAGAGGAAGGGACCTTTACAGACAGTGAGATTACACATAGTCCCTTCAAGATGTATCATAATCAAAGAGCCTACAGCAGGACTTCCACCCTCCAGAGCTGCCACCCAGAGTAGCCCTCTTTTCTTCTGAAAAGAACTACCAAATCCAATTTAGGTGCAAAAATTGGAACGAGAGATAATATTTTGACTTCCTATTGAACTAAGATACAATTTAACAAAAACCTTCCAAGTATGTTTTATTTAATACAAAATCCCGAAGTCGACCGTTGTGCCAGTGACTTCCTTTTTTTCTCCTGAAGTGTGCAGCTCAGAACCAGAAAATGTGCAGGCTGACCCTGAAAACTACACCAGTCTTCTGGTCACGTGGGAAAGACCTCGAGTTGTTTATGACACCATGATTGAGAAGTTTGCCGTTCTGTACCAGCCGCTGGAGGGCAGCGACCAAACCAAGCATGAGTTTTTAACAGATGGCTATCAGGACTTGGTAACTATAAGATGAATTACTTTCTGTCTGATAACATTATAGTTTGGCTTCCAAGGTAAGAATTTACAAATGACTGTGTATTTTTGCCTCTGGTCACTGTAGACGTTGAATGAGGGTGTTCCCAGGGAATAAAAGGCATAGTAAATTATGCCAGTAGTTAGAGTTAAATACAAGATCTTGACACTGACACTGTCAGCAACATTATAAGAGATGGATTCATGCGGAAAATGTAAGCAAAGAACATTATTAGTGTATTCCTCCCTTATAAATAAGGTAATGTAAGGAATAAGTAAGTATTTCAATTAAAATCTCACAACTGACCTGAGAATCTCACCTTGTACATGTTATGTATTCTCTACTTTATCACAGGAAAAACAAGGTAGGGGACTTAAAAGTCCTTTGCTTTGCTTCAGATTTCTAGTGACAAATATCAAGTGGTAACTCTGTCAGCATTTTGAGGATAAAATAACATAAAAAACCCTCTGAGCCATGCACATGAATTACATGAATAAGAGAAAGTACAGCTCGGATTCCTTCTGTGATTTGATAGGAAGGGTTGGCCCAATGTTGTTGAGTTGATAATCCCTCATCTGGATGCAGGTACGGGAAGTCGCCACTGCACCAGAAAAGTCTCTGGGCTGTATATCCAGGCAGCGAGACGGCATGTCCTGGGACCCTACTTAAAAAAAAAAAAAAAAAAAAAAAAAAAAAAACCCTACCATTATTAGTTCGTTTGATAGCATATGGGCACAACAGATAAGTTTTAACTACTTTTACACTCATTTTTCTGGAATGTAGAGAGAAGGATATAGGAGAAGAGGAGGATTTGGGGAGCGACTATTTCCTCTCACAATTCATAAAGAAGATGACACCACTTTGTGAGACGGAAATACGCACACACACATGCATTCTCATGCAGACACACATTGTCAG
Source organism: Arvicola amphibius (assembly GCF_903992535.2). Classification (NCBI taxonomy): domain Eukaryota; kingdom Metazoa; phylum Chordata; class Mammalia; order Rodentia; family Cricetidae; genus Arvicola; species Arvicola amphibius. The sequence goes on from NC_052048.2 coordinate 170,463,144, forward strand.
GATAAAGAGTTGTCCCTTTGTCTCTGTTAATAATGTCTTAAGAGAATGTTTTGTATAATTTCTAATGTCTTTCTCCTAGGGTGCTATTCTCAATAACTTACTACCTAATATGAGTTACGTCCTCCAAATAGTGGCCATATGCACTAATGGCTTATATGGAAAGTATAGTGACCAGCTGATTGTTGACATGCCAACTGAGGACACTGGTGAGTGCTTTCCTAAATTACCCCTCTGTTTTCTGAGCAAATGAGCCTGTTTTGATTACAGGGGACACATGTGCTTTCTTCGGTCTTTGTTGTTTGTTGGGTGTTTTTATAAAGTGTCTTTTTTATTAGCGTTCAAAGTAATGAGTTTCATTATAGCCTTTTCATACATACATACTTGTTTTGGTCTTCCCACACCTCCCCTCTGCTCCCCTCCCACTGGTCCCATTCTTACCCCCAGAAGCCACCCTTCTGCTCTCATGCCATGTTTATTCTATTTTCCCCCGACACTCAAGACCTCTATTTTCTCTCTCATGGACTCCCTTCTAGCTTGATGACCTGTGCCCACCTACCTCATCACATATACGAAAGCCAAAATCTAGAATTCCATGTAAATGATAAAATATAGTATTTGTCTTTCGGGGTCTGACTGTTACTTAGCTCAGTGCAGTACTTTACAGCATCACCAAGTTCTACAACAATGCCATGATTTTTTTATGTAATGACTGACTTCAGTTCTCTTGTGTCATTCATCTACTGGTGGACAGCTAGGCTGGTCCCATTTGCTGCTGTCACGAATAGTGTCACAGTAAATACAAACGTGTTGCATAGGACAGTGAACTAAAGAAATGGCTTTCAAAGGAGAGGAGAGAAGGGAGGGGGAAGAAAGGAAAGGAGGAGAAAAGAAAGACATGCAGATGACCAATAACTATTTTAGTAAATGTTCAACATTTTTCGCCATCATGGAAATACAAGTTAAAACCACTTTGAGATTTTTTTTTTTTTTTTTTTTTTTTTTTTTTTTTTTTTTTTTGGTTTTTCGAGACAGGGTTTCTCTGTGGCTTTAGAGCCTGTCCTGGAACTAGCTCTTGTAGACCAGGCTGGTCTCGAACTCACAGAGATCCGCCTGCCTCTGCCTCCCGAGTGCTGGGATTAAAGGCGTGCGCCACCATCGCCCGGCTCCACTTTGAGATTTTTATCTCACCTTAGTCAAAACGGTTTTCTTTAAGACAACCAATGCTGATGAGAATGTAGGGAAAGAACTTGTCTTAGGGTTTCTATTTCTGTGAAGAGACACCATGACCACAACAACTCTTATAAAGGAAAAACTTTAATTGGGGCTGGCTTACAGTTTCTGAGGTTTATTCCACTATCTTCATGGCAGCAGGCAGGCAGATATGGTGCTGGAGAAGGAGCTGAAAGTTCTATATCTTAATCCATAAGAAATCGAAGCAACTGTGTGTCACATTAAGCATAGCTTGAGCAAAAGGAGACCTCAAATCCAACCCCCACAGTGACACTCTTCCTCCAACAAGACCACACCTCCTGATAAGACCACTCCCTAAGGGGACCAATTTTTTTCAAACCACCACAGAGCTCTTATCCACTAATGTTGGGAATGAAAACTTATACAGCCATTACGGAAATCAGTGTGGAGTGTTCTCAAAAGCATAAGTATAGAACTGACTTTATAACCTTTCGAACACAGAAAATTTCCTTTTCTGTTAGAGGGTAGAAAAACAAATCATTTTTTTTCTAATATAAGGTAATCCGTACTTTTATTATTAATGCCAATATTTTATACTCATACAACAAGAAAAACAAGATCTATTCAATTTGTAAAAATCATCAAATAGAAGTGAATATTGAGACTTATTTTAGACTTACTAAAGACATGGTTTCATTTATATTTATTTCCTTTTCAGCCTTCAAAGCATGTAGTAAGTATATTCTACCCTAGGATTATGCCAGGTATTTTGAAATATCTATATGAAGCATCTCGAAGTATACTTTAAATATTTTTCCATTTTTTATAATTTGATTGGAGCATGTTTTTGCTTCCTTAATGCACCAATCTTATTTTTGCAGAAGCAAACATGTTTCTAATTGTGTTTATCTGCATGCACCCTTTCTAAACATTAAGAAAAATTCTTTTGATCTTGAACATATGCAATAGACAAATCAAGACATAGGCATAGTTTAACAATTTCAGATTTACGTAGTTTTCCCTTTATTGCTAAAAGTAGTTTTCAAGTATTGGAATTGAAGTGTGTGTGTGTGTGTGTGTGTGTGTGTGTGTGTGTGTGTGTGTGTGTGTACACATATGTATGGGTGTACTTCACAATATGCATATTCACATAAATGCATATCAACATCCATAAATGTGGATACTCTTCAGCCAACCCTAGCATGATTCTAGTCATTACAGTCTTTACAAGCTTTTCGTGTCAATTAATAGTTGTAGCACAGCGATGTTTTATGTACAGAGTGGAAAACGCCTTGTTTGAATTGTCTAAAGGCTGTAGCAGTGTAAGCCAATGTCAGGCCATACAATGAGCATGTTTCATCACATCGTATGACCGTTTTTTAACTGTAAGGAATGTGCGACTGTTAAATATCATAGTGCATTTCCTTCTCAACCAAATACCACAAAGCCCTTGCCCATTGATAGTTGGCGACTTGTTCATGGGATGTGCTTGTTTTTAAATGTTACACCTCATGGCCGCTATAATAACCATTTTTCCCAACTACCTTTATTTAGTTTTGTTTTCAAAATTGGCTTGCTGTTTTTTCTTTTTCTTTTATTAATTTTTTTAAAATTTATTTTATATCCTAACCACGGGGCCTCAGTTGCCCTTTCCTCTCTCCTCCCATTTCCTCCCTGCCTTTGCCCCTGTCCCTGCCCCCTACACCCCACCTCCTCTCTGCTCTCTCACTGTCCACTCCTCCTCCATCTCTGTTCAGATAGGGGCAGGCCTCCCATGGGCATCAGCAAAGCATGATCATCAAGTTGATGCAGGACCAAGCTCCTCCCCTGCATCAAGGCTGGGCTAGGCAAACCAGGATGGGGAATAGTTTCCTAAAAGTCAGCTCAAGCACCAGGGACTGGCCCTGATCCCACTGCTAGGAGCCCCAGAAACAGACCAAGCTACACAACTGTGCAGAGGGCCTAGGTCAGTCTCATGCAGGCTCCCTAGCTGTCAGTCCAGAAACCACCGTGAGCTCCTAGGAGCCCAGGCCAGCTGGCTCTGTGGGTTGGAAGATTGGTTTGTTCTTAAATGGAAAGTCAATGCCAAATTTATTTAAAGATGAGACATGCAGGAACTGACCAGTTATAGTCTGTGTCATGATATTCCAGGGAACAACAACTTTCTCTAAAGTTTCCCACATTAAAGCGACATTGTCCAGGTTAGCCAGGCACATATAAATAGACCAAAATGTATTATATAATTGGTGCATTTAGTATGAATTATATTGGGTATATTCACCTAATTATCTTGTTTTAGTTATATATAGCACTCCCATCTCTGTACATAAAGCAGATTCCAAGGCATTTATAAGAAACTAGCTGCTTACTATAACCTATCCTACACTGCTTACTATGCCAGATTTTCCAACTTTTTAAAATATTTTTGTTTATTTTTTCATCTTGAGATGATTGTTGCATATGAGAACGATCAAATGAACGTCTTCTGTATGAGTTATCTCTGGGTGCTTTGTGTTTAGAGTGAGTCTATCTTGACACATTGCTAATTGTGCTAGTATTTTCTCATATGTACAGAATAATAAAGATTATGACTTAATTTCTATTTATTCAAAGGATCGGGGCACTGTTGAACATTTCTATGACGGGACGCTAGGTTGGACCTACCATGTAATCTCCACGGATGTCTTAGACCCCGAAAACACTTTGTATAGTAACGGTGCTTTAGTATACAGTGATATTTGACTGGATAAACGTAAGAACACAAGATAATGAACTTAATGGGTATATTGTCCCCTAACGACGCCCATCGAAAAGTCTCTGTCAAGAATCAGTTTATTTCAAGCTTGGAGGTTTCTTATTAATTATAAAGAAAATACTAATTCTCTTAAACCTTCTCCCCTGATTTTAAAGGCTGCTTCTCTTTTTGCTTACTTACAATTCTCACTAGCTTCGATATTGATTCTGTGGTACATGTGGCACACGCTGGACAGCGATGCCGCCTTGTGGTGTGGCAAAATAGGTCACTTTCTAATTAGTGGATTCTGTTATTTTTGTGGCTAATATTGGAATGTCTTAGCCTGGCGAGTGTTTTGTAGCTCCGATCAGTGCCTTCCCATGCTGTTGGCCGTGATACAGACGATTGAATTCATCTGCTATTATATAAAATGAGCTGTTTTCTAAATGCTGTATAGCTTATTGATCTTGTTCAAATGGGAGATGAATAAGGGAATTTATAATTGCCCTCATGTTTTCATAGATCTCCAGTACTCGCTCACTATCTGAGGAAAACTCAGTCTTCTATATTGTTTCTTTAACTTCCTCATTTGATTAAGTTCTGCATTTAAATGGATTGTTTTACAACTTTATCGCTTGTGCATCCTAATTTTACTGGTCACCATATACAACAATATTAACATAAACTAACGTCCATTAATTATTATTTCAAGCACTATTTTAAAATACATGCATAAATTCATGTTAAGAAAATAATTTAAAAGTCTCAAGATTTCCGTCTTAGTGTGGAAAAGAAATATTTTAAGATACGTTCTAGGAAATTATATTTACAAATGTAAATTATTCCTAAATGAATAATTCATAAATATATTGATTTCATTGTAACTATCATAAGCATGTTTAATTCTCTTCTCTGATATAAAGAGTATGCAGTATAAAAGACACTTTCACATAAGGATTTTAGGATTTTGGTAACTATATATGTTAAATTTAAACACATGGCGAAACAAATCCACACCGTGTGCTTTGCGCTTGGTCTCTGGCCTCATTGTTACATCGCTGGAGCTGTCGTTACTCCCCGTGCATCATGCCATGCTACCAATGCTGTGATTAACTTCCGTTTTTAATTACAGTCTGAAGCGATTGGAGTTTACATTATTTTTACACTTTGAAAACCTGTGAAACTCGGTTTACCTTAAAACAATTAAATAACTTTGCTGTCAAACATTATCAGTGTTGTGTCCTTGCATTATGAAATATTAAGGTTCTAATGTCTACTAATGTTACTTTTAAATACATCTAGCATTATATGTGCCTCTGAGTCTGTCACCTGTGTTTGATCAGCTATTACACAAATGTGAATTTTAAGTATTCACTCTGTAAAGAGGATATATATATATATATATGTATATATATATATATATATATATATATATATATATATATATATAGAGAGAGAGAGAGAGAGAGAGAGAGAGAGAGAGAAACTCTTTCATAGTCGATATTCACAAGGAAAAATGATTGAGGAGAATTTAATGTAATCCTGGGAATTTTCACTTTGATAGTACAGAAAATTAGTAAGGGTAAATAACTCTGAAATAGCTAAGCTTTTAAGAGTATTAACTTTTAAATCATAGGAGCTGAGTACATTTATAGACATCATGCGATTTCTCTTTTTTTTTTTTTTTTTTTTTCTCATGGTTTATTTTTTTTTATATTTAAAAATTTCCATCTCCTTCCCTCCTCCTCCCCCCTCCCTCCCCTCCTTCTCCCCTTTCTCTCCCCTCCTTCTCCCCCTTCCCTCCCCTCCCCTCCACCCATACCTCCCCTCCCTCCCTCTCAAGGCCAAGGAGCCATCAGGGTTCCCCACTCTATGCTAAGACCAAGGTCCTCCCAACTCCCCCCAGGTCCAGGAAGGTGATCGACCAAGCTGAGAAGGCTCCCACAGAGCCCGTCCATGAAGAAGAATCAGAGCCCAGAGCCATTGTCCTTTGCTTCTCAGTCAGCCCCCGCTGTTGGCCACACTCAGAGAGACGGGTTTGGTCGCATGATCCATCAGTCCCATTCCAACTGGAGTTGGTGATCTCCCATTAGTTCTGTCCCACCGTCTCCATGAGTGAACGCACCCCTCTCGTTCCTGACTTTCTCCCTCATGTTCTCGCTCCTTCTGCTCCTCATCGGGACCTTGGGAGCTCAGTCCAGTGCTGCGATTTCTCTTCTAAATAGAGTTCATGTACCCAACTACGGTTTTACTTTTACATCTATTAATACCTCACGAATTTCTGATGATAAAAATGAACTTGTGACAGTCGATATTGAAGAGAAAGTCAAAATATGATGAATATTAAATGTCAGTTCAGCTATACCATGGAATTGTTTTAAAATATGCATTTACTGTATAAAGACTTAAACACGGAGCACAGGCAACATCAAGGTGGAGCACAAACTGCCGATGGAGTGGTTTCATAACAGCCTGGATAATATCAAGACATCATTGAAACAATGCCCCAAACTCTCTCTGTATCCTCATGCTAATAAGCCCAACAGTTGGCTGAAGACTGAGAAATAGCTATCAACTCCCAGTAATTGGTTTGTGTGCTAGATTCCTTTCTGTACACCAAGAACCAGGTTTTAATCTTTTTCAGGCAAGCACTCAACCACTGAGCTACATCACTGGGATTGTAGCCTATTCTAGCACTTGCTAATGGGTCTTCTTTAGCAACAGCAAAAATGTGTTGATTCTAATTGGTTGGGAAAATAAAAAGCAGACTTGAATGAATCGCTTACTGATTCTCTACAATAGTGTAAATGGTACTACTGAGTTTCCCTGGAGAACATACAAAGGAATCTTTCTGCCCAGTTCTCCATGGTGCCAACCTATGCTGAGGCTTGCTGATGAAGAGTTCTCCCTCTTACCTGGTGCAGGAGCCTGCATTCAATAAGTACAAGTGCTCTTAATCAGAAGAACTTGAGGAAAAGAATCCCACCAGAGTCTCTGTCACCCCTCAGTTCTCGTCCTGGCAGCTCCAAAGATGCCCTGGTGGCTGTTTTTACATCTCTGCCATGTCCTCTTTCTCCTCCGCCTTGGTGGGAGTTGGGCTGGGCTTGGGGAAGACAGTTTGAGGAGAAGAGAGAAATCAATGTCATATGTCAGTTTTTGTTGCTATGTTATGGGTTGATAACTAGTGTTGAAAGCTAAAATGTGGCATTTTTATTATATTTTCAAACCTAGTGATTTTTCACTTTTTTAAAAACTTTCTCTCTTTCTACCCAAAGATAAGCTTATAAGGTTGCAAGAGTTAAATGAACACTGTTAATAATATTGTTTTTAATTTTGTAGAACTTGATCTATTTCCTGAGTTAATTGGATCTGAAGAAATCATCAAGGTATCATAGCCATTTTTATATTCAATTTTTAAAAAAGTTTATAAACCTACTTAGAATTATTGCTTGGATTTTAGATACTGTTGTATGATTCACTGCTAGTTACTATGTGCTAATGCAACACACTCAGTATATGTGATTTATGAAAAACCTGGAAGATGTTTTGATTAGTTTAACACCCAAAAATGGTTATAAAGAAAAACTAATCAGCTTTACAAATAATTGTAGCTATAGGTTTCAGCTAGATTGGATCTTTGTAGCTACCTATTTTTTTCTAGTAATATTTTTATAGTTTTTAAAATTGCTACAGTTTATAAATAGCCATTGACAAACTAATAATAAATATGGACCAGGTTATAAATAGAATATTTTAATCCCAGCACTTGGGAGGCAGAGGCAAGCAGATCTCTGTGAGTTGGAGACCAGCCTGGTCTACAGAGCTAGTTCCAGGACAGGTTCCAAAGCCACAAAGAAACCCTGTCTCGAAAAACCCAAATAGATAGATAGATAGATAGATAGATAGATAGATAGATAGATAGATAGATAGATAGATAGAATATTTTTTGTATTTGAGCTATTCACATAAAAAGTATATGTTTCTAGCAACATGTCCTCTGAATAACCATTTGAGAATATCAACAAATTTTAACTTTATCTTACTTTTTGACATGAGAGAAAACAATTGTTGGATAAATGTATATTTCAACCTAACCACAAATGTATTGTTCATTGTAACTGAAACTATATTTTCAAACCAAGTACTGTGAATGATATAAACATGTGCATATGTACAAATTGTGTAGGAACAGAGAAAATTATAATTATTACCATTACCCAGTAATGAATTGAAATCAGGCTATCATTTTACAGAAAAAGTTACCTCAATGATTTATATATCTATCATTAACCTTTCTTACAATGGATTGTTTTACCCAAATATAAATACTCATTCTACTTTATAACAAGAATTCACGAAATTCATCTAGGGATAGCTTTTTGTGTGTGACTATATACTCATTTTCACATATATACAAATAATGGATAAAATTAACAAAATCAAGTCAAAAGAATGAAAATACTTTTTTGCTATGCTGCCAAGTTAACTCTTTTTATCTGATAAACTGAAACAAGCCCTTGTTGTAGTAATTTAGCAAATATAGTGTTCCATTTTGTATGAAATGTAGTATACAATTATTTTTCATTATAATAGCCATAATTACAATTCCCTATTTGTTTTTTATTAGTAATTAATATTGACACTACAGATGCCTCAGGAGATGTATATGAAGTTGTTTGAAATGTTCCAATGTTAATTACTAGCAAGTTTCTATATAAAACTACTGTGTTTTGTTTATTATAGCATTTAGTTCTGTGACTAGGCTATAAATTCTAGCACTGTAAGGTTAGAGATGCTAAAGGAGATTGTATATAATATATATTTAATTAGCATGTTATTTAAGTGTCACCAGCTACATGGACTACAAAGAAGCAGATCTGCTCATTAGAGAAGTCAGCTGCAGTGTTTGCGAGCTACACCTCCACAGTGTATCGTGTTCTAGTTATCGTGTTCTCTACAGGAAGAGGGAGAATAATCCAGCATATCTGTTCAGTTTCCAACAAGAAACAGATAAACAGACAAGTGTATTCAGTGAGGTTGATTTAATAATAATAATAATAATAGTAATAATAATAATAATAATAATCCCTTTTCAAAGGTGTTTGAGAATGCCAATGGATGTCAAAAGGTGGCTTTGTACACTTGGACCTACAGCTATCAGAGACTGTTTGCTATATATCTGAAAGTCAGTGAGAAGATGTAGAGACTGTCTCCCAGCAGATGCTAAGACCACTATGGAAGGACAGGGCCATCCTGTGATGAAAACATAAGTGACCAAGCTCCTGGGCAATATTCTCACTCTCCTACTTTCCACTTCCTAGCACAACAGAGTGAAGAATTGTGGGAATCAGGAAATAAAGGGAGAGAATACATAGCTCACAGAGAAATGTATGTGAGAAGGCTCAGTAGAACTTTAAAAAAAAAATCATTATTTCCTTGTCAGGAAGGTTTGTGTTCTGTCAGAGAAACAAAGGGTATTACATATTTGTGGGATTTCCCATGGCAATAGCATCCAAAGAAGCAGCAATCCCATTTTATAATGTAAAAAAAAAAAAAAATAACACAGTTTGCATTGCTGTGGGAAAGGAGTCGGCTACCATCACATACATGGGACTTTAAGCGTTAGGTCCAGGTACTGTGATTAGCCAATTTAACTTTACAAATCAGCATTTTTCAGCTTATAGAAATTAACTATCAATGTATATGGTCAGGTCTGAACAGCAACATTTAGTAGTGTGTTTTCCTACAGTATGACTTTGAGATAGGTTGAAAATACCACTCACCTCACCCACTGCTTATTTCCCAATACCTTCTAGTCTTACATTTCATGCAGGAGTGAATGAGAGAGGCTGAGAAGGGTGTGGATTGTATCCACGATGGTTTTTAAGTCCTGAGTATTGTAATGAGACCTAGATCCTTTCTAGGTAGAAAAGCATCACCGTGAAAAGTAGACACCTCTGAATGATCAGAGCTTTCAAGCTTCAAATTCAAAAGGGAAAAGTTGAGAAAACAGGTGTGGTAACACAAAAGAAAGAATAGAAATTACAATTCTATGAGAACTTACAAGAAGAGCATTGATTAAAATATTTACAATCGTTTTATATATATATATATATATATATCATAGAGCATGAACAATATATTCTTGAAATGGTGGCTCAAGGTGTGCCTCACAGAATCTACAGAATCTAGCAAATCTTGGAGAATGGTCGATCATTTCCCTCGGATTCTAAGAGGTGTTTTCTTTGAAAGTCATGAAATTTTTCAATCTGCTAGAAAAGAAATCACATAAAGTATATGTGCATGATGAGTGTAAAGCTTTCCCCCCAAAATATGCTTTGGGAAAAAAATAGGTGAGTCCCACCAGGCTCCATTAAATTGCTATGGAAATCCTCATGGTTTATGGCATGGTATGATAAAGTGGATTGGTGGAGAACATAAGCAAAGATGAATATTAGTGTGGGGTCCATAGAAATTATTAGGCCATGTATAGCAATACATGATTTATCTTTTGGGAGATTCGGTTCAGAAGGGGAAAGAAAAGTAAAATGATAAATGAGGTTAAATTTGAGATTTTTTTATGTTCTTTTTCAACAGATGAGATCTGAATTCACTTAAATTGGTTAGAATAATCTGATAATTTGAGAATATGAGGGATGCTCAACTGTGTTCAGTTTGTAAGGAGACAATAAAAAGTCCACTGCTACACAGATGCAGGAATGAGCCTTTGGAGGAAAGGCTAGCAATTACTGAGAAACAATAGAACAGTAGGGGTAGGGGTGACTGAGTTGAGGGGTGTTTTCAGTGTTGGTAACATATGTGATTTTTGTCTCCTGGCTTCTGTTTTCCTTGGAAAATGAACAAGAGTATCATCTGCTAAGAATGAGAGAAAGAACAGGAAGTGGAAGGCTTGATCAGTGGTCAGTATTGGGCTTAGTCTGGAGTGACATCAGAGAGCTAGGCAGATTCTTGGACTTTAAATACTGAGGGAGAGGGTAGAAATTCGATCCTACTAAGATGAACAACGGTGCTCAGCAAAACTGGGTCAGATTATAAAGCAAATAATTTTTGCGGTATTATTTTGTTCTCTTAATATGCAGCATTAAAATGAAGGCAGTCATAACTAAAGTGGCTTCATTTAGTTTAATTGCTTTCCCTAGTGAATATAAAATAAAAGTAATACAACAAATGTGTATTAAATAAATCCAAAGGATAAATAGAATAGAAGAATAGACTAGACTAGACTAGACTAGAATAGGAGAATGGTGTCCTGTGAGGATCAGAAGTCACTAAGGTCCTACAAGTGTAGAATCATAGTATAATGTTGTGTAAGATATTTAGCTTTTTTCTCTAATGTCTTAATGCTCCTTTAAAATTTTTTCTCCTTTCACAGGAGGAAGAGTATGGAAAAGATAATGAAGAAAACAATGGCTTGAATCCCAGTAGAGACAGTTCCACAAATCAGATAAGGAAAAAGGAACCCCAGGTTACTACCACAACTCACTACAATCACATAGGGACTAAATATAACGAAGCGAAGACTAACAGATCTCCAACGAGAGGAAGTGAATTCTCTGCAAAGAGTGATGTTCTCCACACATCTCTAAATTCTACTTCCCAACAAGTTGCTGAATCAGATACAGAAAAAGAAATGTCCTTGCCTTCTCAGACTGGAACTAAGCTGCCACCGCACAGTGTGGAAGGTACTTCAGCCTCCTTAAATGATGGATCTAAAACTCTCTTTGTCTTCCCGCAGATGAACTTGTCTGCGACTGCAGAATCTTTAAACATGGTTTCCATAACAGAGTACCAAGAGTTATCCACTGACATCGGTGAGGAAGAAAACTTACTGACTCATTTCAGGCTTGATAGGGGAGACGATTCTTCAGGCTCTAGTCCTGCCACCTCTCCTGTCCCTTTTTTCTCCGATAATATATCCCATGGATATATATCTTCTTCAGAAATGCCTGATGCAATCACCTACAACGTTCTGAAGCCAGGATCGACAAGAAGTGCTTCAGAGGATTCAGCTGCGTCAGGCTCAGAAGAGTCACTGAAGGGTCCGTCTCCTGACGGGAGTGTGTGGTTTCCTGGCTCCACAGATCTACCCACTCAGCCTGAGACTGGGTCTGGCAGAGAGAGCTTCCTCCAGGTTAACTCCACAGACCTACATATTGATGAATCTGGGGAGACAACCGAGTCGTTTTCTCCAGGTGCCACGGTGTCACAGGGCCCTTCAGTCACAGATACGGAAATGCCACATTATTCTACCTTTGCCTACCTCCCAACCGAAGTCACACCGCATGCTTTCACGCCGTCCTCCAGACCACTTGATTTGGCTCCCACTCTCAACGTACTCCACTCACAGACAACGCAACCCGTATACAATGGTGAGACACCTCTTCAACCTCCCTACAGTAGTGAAGTCTTTCCTCTACTAGTCACCCCTTTGTTGCTTGACAATCAGACCCTCAACACTACCCCCGCTGCTTCGAGTAGTGATTCAGCCTTGCATGCTACGCCTGTATTTCCCAGTGTCGGTGTGTCGTTTGAATCCACCCTGTCTTCCTATGGCGGTGCATCTTTGCCCCCGTTTTCCTCTGCTTCCTTCAGTAGTGAACTGTTTCGCCATCTGCATCCGGTTTCTCACACCCTTCCACAAGTTCCTTCAGCTGCTGAGAGGGACACGCTGTCTTTGCATGCTTCTCTGCTGGTGGCTGGGGGTGATGTGTTGCTAGAGCCCAGCCTTGGTCAGTATTCTGCTGTGGTGTCGCATCAGGCCACCGCTCACGCTGCTGCTTCAGAGACGCTGGAATTTGGTAGTGAATCTGCTGTCCTTTATAAAGCATCTATGGTTTCTCAAATCGAGTCACCCAGCAGCGATGTCGTTATGCATGCATATTCTTCAGGGCCTGAAGTTTTCCACGCCTTTGAGGGCTCCCACCACGTGCTCACTGTTTCTTCCAGTTCTGCAATACCTGTGCATGAATCTGTCGGTGTAGCCGATCAGGGGCCCTTACTTATCAGTCCTAGCCATACCCTAATGCCTGTGTCCTCACTTGTTACTCCAACTGCATATCTACTGCAGTCTCTTACTGCCTTCTCTGGTGATGAGGAGTGGTCTGGAGCATCCTCCGATAATGAATTGCTTTTACCTGACACAGATGGGCTGAGAACTCTTAACATTTCGTCACCTGTTTCTGTAGCTGAATTTACATATACGACATCTGTGTTTGGTGATGATGTTAAGCCGCTGTCTAGAAGTGAAGTGATGTATGAGAATGAGACTGAACTGAAAATGTCTTCTGTCAGTGAGATGGGGTACCATTCTGCAAGCACAGGCATGCCAAAGATGTCTGCTGTTGTAGATAAGTGGGATACAGCTTTCCAAGAAACCTCCGTTCCTACTTCTAGCATAAATGGCATGTTGCCAGAGTCTCTTGCTCATCCCCTCACTAAGGTTTTTGGTCATGAGATTAGTCACGTTCCAGAAAATCACTTCCCAGTTCACCCTGCACACACTGCATCTCAAGCACTTGGTGACACTTGGCTTAAACCCGCGCTTAGCGCAAACGCAGAGCCAGTCTTCTCTGACCGTGCTCCCAGTGAAGTGTTACATCCTTCAACACAGCCCTGGCTCTCTGAGGCCGCGTCTCCTTTTAATACTGAAGCGTTGCTGCAACCTTCCTTTCAGGCTTCTGATGTTGACACCTTGCTTAAAACTGCTCTTCCATCTGTGCCTAGCGCTCCAGCGTTGGCTGAAACCCCCAAGGGTGAACAAAGTAGCTCTTCCATGGTGCATCCCATGGCATCAGAGTCTGCTTCAAGCGGAAGCACGCTGCACCTTGCCTCTGCACCCGTCCTTGATGTGTCACCTTCTAATACGCACTCCACTTCACTTCAAGGTTTAACAGTTCCCTACACACTTGAGAAATACTCTGAGCAAGGTTTGCGTAAGAGCGCAAGTCCCCAGCAAGTGCTGCCGTCCTTGTACAGTAACGATGAGCTGTTCCATACTGCACATCCGGACAGTAGCCAGGCCTTCCCTCCGCAAGAGGGGCGTGCATTTGCTACGCCTGTTATTTCGATTGATGGGCCACAAAATACACTTCTAAACAAGCTTGTGTATTCCGAGGGAGTTTCCATGCCCCCTGAAAGTTCTAGTACTGATAAGGTACTTGCTGGCCTTCCAACGCTTGTTTCTGATGTCCTTGTGTCTGCTGACCATTCTGTTCCATTAAGAAGTGGGTCCATTTCCATTTCAACTGTTTCCCCCAGCAGAGATGCTGCTGTCACCACAGCCAGGTTACATCTTCCTTCTAAATCCACTTCTACACTGACTCACGGTGCCAGCTCTGATGCTGACTTAGTGGGAGGCGAAGATGGCGATGACTACGATGATAATTATGGTGACATAGATAGTCATCGCTTTCCCATAAATAAGTGTATGTCATGCTCACCCTATAGAGAATCACCAGAAAGGGTCATGAATGACTCAGACACCCAGGAAAACAGTCCTGTGGATCAGAGTAGCCCAATTTCCCATTTGCTGTTTGAGAATCATCCCAAAGAAGAAAATGGAGGTGCAGGTGTAACTAGCGTGGACAAAAGTCCTGATAAATCACCACCAACAGCTATGCTCCCCCAGAAGAACAACGAGGGGAACGAGGAGAGTAACATTCCGACGGGCAGTGCTGTCCCTCCTCTCACCCCAGAATCTAAAGCCTGGAGAGTTTTGACAAGCGATGAAGAGAGTGGGTCAGGGCAAGGCACCTCAGATAGCCTCAGTGATAACGAGACTCCCGCAGATTTCGGGTTTCCAGATGTTAACGGAAAGGATGCTGATGGTGTCCTGGAAGCAGACGACACAGGCATAGCTCCTGGATCGCCACGGTCCTCCACACCGTCTGTTAATAGTGGGCACTCAGAAGTATCCAACAGTTCAGAGGCAGGTTAGTTATGAGCAGAGAGATAGAACGAGATGTGCTAATTTTCTTGCTGTGAAAGTAAAATAGAAGAACCGTGGAAGGAAAGATCACCACCAGATCTTCACTTTTAATCAAAGCACTCAACAAATCAATTTAAAGCTCCTAAGGACATCATTATACTTATATGAATATTCAACATATTTTGGCCCTTGATTTAATTACCTTCAACAATACAATTTTTATGTTTTGTTACTAATTCTTATCCTACAGGATTCCTATTGTGTGTAGAATCAATTATGTGTTCATAATACACCATTGGTCCATTACAATGCAGTGTGCTCTGTTTAGACAATTTAAATGTTCACATTTGTATCTTAAAATAACTTGTAAACTAATCCTTTTGGATTAAAAAAATCTCAGTAATATGCTATAAGCACCTGTGCACCAATGGAAAGCAAGGAGACACTTCACATGTCCTGAAGAGCTGGGGGAGCTTCAAAAAAGAATCACAAGGTTTACTAGTTAAGCAAGATCTTTATAAACATATTGTTTTAAAAGTATCTTTCTTTGAGTTTCTTTCTGTTGCCTAAAGAGGGCAGTATAAACCAGTGAAATAATTCCACTTTGTGTTTGTTAAAATATTTGTCATTCCTACTTAAACAGTAGACATGAATATGCATAGTACATATAGGTATTGTGTGACAAGATGTAAAAATAAAAAACCTGGAGCATTTTCTGTAGAGATGCATTTCATTGTTAATATATTTTAAGCAAATTGGTTTGTTGGCCAGATGTTTCTTGGAGCAGATTGCAATATACAATACAGATGTGTGCTTTAAATGTCCATGGTAACAAAACTCAAGTTTAATTTCATTACGCATATGAATAACTAGGTAATTCCATAGACTTCATTATAAAAAAATATAATTTGCTTTGATTAATTGATAAGGTGTTTTCTTTAATATTCAGTAAATGCATTTAAATCTTAGCAGGTCAAAAGATAATCTAATGTAATATTGGGTAGTAATTGCACAGAATTTAATGTTCAAAATTCAGAGTATAGAACCAATGTCATTAAAATGTTTTCTTTGGATTATTTTCATCATTCAAATTAGTTATTATTCTTTAGTATGAAAGCAATTAAGAATTTATATATTTACATAGGGAAGTTCCTTTTTCCTGTATTCTGACTCGATGTCCATTTAACATGGCTTTCAGCCTCAATGTATGAACTGATGTGTGAGAGGGAATGATGAGTCCATGGGTTATTATAGTCAGTAGTATTGTTATCTATAGGCAAATTGTTATCTTCCTAATTATAGTGCTTGTTTTTCTTTTTACATCTCTAGATTTATTTTAAAGGGAAAGATCATGAGTCAATCTATTTTTCTTCCTTGCAAGATTATACTGTTATGGAAAGGCCAATTAAACACATATATAATAAAGCACTACATCTAGAATTATTGAAGGAAACTATTTCTCTTGTACACACTAATAAGATTTATTTAGCCGTTAAGTATAAGCTCCCCAAATAACAAAGACAAAGCAATATGAATATAACATCCATCATCATGAAATATCATTAATGAGGAGTTAGGATCAAATAAGACTAGGGGGAAATTGGCATTTTAAAAACTGTATCTGTAAAACTAATGTAGAGTTTGTCATATCCAATTATTGAATATTCCCTAGTTTGAAACTTAGCATTTATGGTATTTGAGATGTAGAAAAATTTACATATTATTTCTTAATATAAATATAAATAGGGTGTGTGTATGTGTGTGTTGTGTGCAAACACGGACTAAAAGATACTTGATCTAGGTCACGTAAAGAGTCAATACAAAACTAACCCTGAAAATGTATTATTAGTGTCTTTCTTAGAACATGCTTATATGAAAGAGAACAATAAAATATATATTATGCTTAAATTTTCACATGAAAGTTATATTCTTTTATTCTCAGCCCTTTAAAATGTCAATCTTATTCTTTATTGTTTAACTGAATTACTGTTAAGTAACCTATCTAATAAGTTCTATCAAAGCACATATTTTAGTCTCAAATAAATGAAAATAAGACAACTGTTACTCTCAGTAACATACAAAGCTGCTAGCAGACTGTATTTTCATAAGGTATGCCATCCTGTACAAAATGCCTAGTTTTCAATAATATGTAAATACTATAAAATCATTCTAAATCCTCAACTACAGCCTTGAAGATCAGATCTCCCCAAGAACTTAAGAGGAATGTTTATGGAGAAGATATATAGATAGATAGAAAGAAAGAAAGAAAGAAAGAAAGAAAGAAAGAAAGAAAGAAAGAAAGAAAGAAAGAAAAAAAGAAAGATGGTAGATAGTGTGTGTTTATAATGCAAGCATATAAAATGTAATTGCATTCATATTATGTATTTTTAAGATACATATTTTCCATATACATCACACGTAAGACCTGACATCTTTCATGTTTGTATGTATATGTGCCTAAGCTATATAATTGGCTATATACACATATATGTATACATGTGTATATGTGTGCGTTTGTAGTGTATATTACAGTAAATCTGTGTGGTCATAGAATTTATGTAAACTTCATTAACTCATACTTTTTGTTCTTAAACTTGAACATGCACTCTCTCCAGACAATCTAGTGGGGCTTCAGGAGCACCTCAAATTTACAATCTTAAGACATTCCAGGTGATCTTGTCACTTTTATTCTAAGGAGTTACAATTTGGAGATGATGGTGTAAATGAGAATTTAACCACCCTTTGGAATCACTGCATACCAAAGGTTACAAACAGGTCATTTCATTTATTCCCCACAATCTCTTTCCATTCAGGTAATATTTATAATAGGAAACATGTAAAGATAGCCATGGAAGAAGCAAAATGCCATTTTAAATGTTATAAGGACATTTCAGTATATTGATCATTAGATTACTTATGAGTCTACATGAGTCTCCACAGAGAACATAATGGCCAGCGCATATGGATGACCTAATTAAAATATTCAAAACTTTGGCTTTCTTACAGGAATATTAACCACAATACAAATATTGGCTGGTTTATCATATTTTATCATTTATTTATATGGTTTTATAAATTTTTAGGTACATCTTTGAATTTCACTTTTTTTTCTAACTAAGATAGTTAATCTAAATGGTTATCAGATCCTGGGAAATATGGGTATCATTTGTATTCTTTGGTACATTTTCCATAGGAATGGATCCAAGTTCTTAAGCCTATGTTCTCAACTCTAGTTATGCAGGAAGCTGTTATGATAAACTAGTTCTTCACAGTTAGACACATAGTGGTGTCATATGTGCATTTATAGGAGCTTTGATCTTCCCAAAGTTTAAAGGGTATCACATATTTGAAATTAACTCTTCATATTTGTGGCCAGTGAAATATTTGGTATGCACCACTAATTATATCAAATGCTGGAAGTGTGAAGACTTTGATGGGACCTTCAAGTTAGTGCTCTCAGCACCTGTTCATGACAGCAACTGGGGTCAGGTCGAGTTAGAGGAGCGCTCATCAATAATTGTCTTGGCTTTCCACTGAGTACCCTTCAAACCAGAGAATCGAAGCTCTTTACCAACATCCACAGTTTTGAAGTTCTTGTTTATGTATTTTGACAACCTATAAAGTAACCTAGAACTTAGTTACAGTGATTTTTTCAAAGATATTGCACCATAGAGTATCTGATTGGACATGAAAGTAGTGGCTCACCAACTTTTATATTAACTCAAGTTCTGTCTTCAGATGTTTTCAGTCCACAAGTGTATTTGAAAACAATTTCTTAAATGCATGCTTTTTTAAGTTCACATTAAATAGCGAATGTTCAGTTTCTGATAGAAAAACAGCAGACAAAAATTTGAAAACAAACCCGATCAAAACACATTAAATGGATGCATGAAATTCTCAAATAATGAAACATATTTAAAAGAATTTTGAAAATAACACTAAATCAACCTATGTTTAAAATTGAATGTTTGCCTGATTGAAAATTAATTATCTATTTTTCTTACTGGCTTACCAAATGACAAAGTTAATACATACATAAAATTAGTTTTAGAACATCAAGGTCACATACAGTGATTTAGTAACACTGTGATTCCCTAACCTTTAACAGTAATTTTCTAAGGTTGATACTTCAGATAAATGATGAGCAATTTTTTTTTCCAACCAGTATTGGTTCCAGGTCCTCCTGCAATAACTCCGTTACCTCTGATGGCTTATTTTTTTTAATAGCTCTAATATCTTGCCTTAATGTTTAAGCTTTATTTTACCTAAACTGATGTCTAAACAACCTTTGCATCATAGAGTCAGAGCTCTAAAGGTAAGTAGAAACAATTCAGGCTGCACTTAACCAGCTGGAAAATACCATTTCTTTTCCATCTTAAATCTCACCTCTCTCAATTTTCTCCGACTACAGAGGCCAGTAATAGTAGCCATGAGTCTCGTATTGGTCTAGCTGAGGGGTTGGAATCTGAGAAGAAGGCCGTTGTCCCCCTTGTGATCGTGTCAGCACTGACTTTTATCTGTCTAATGGTTCTTGTTGGTATTCTCATCTACTGGAGGTAAGTTGAGTGTTTTGGAAATTTACATTATTAGAGCTCAGACTTCTGCCTATATTTAATCTGAAAACTCT
Source organism: Arvicola amphibius (assembly GCF_903992535.2). Classification (NCBI taxonomy): domain Eukaryota; kingdom Metazoa; phylum Chordata; class Mammalia; order Rodentia; family Cricetidae; genus Arvicola; species Arvicola amphibius. The sequence goes on from NC_052048.2 coordinate 170,482,644, forward strand.
CCAAATCTATTCAGAATTCCCTTTACGTCAAAGCTGTTATTAATTATTCACCTGTGAAGAAGGTAAACTTAGAAATCTAAAGGTCGATATTTTCTGTGCTTCAAGAATTGAAGGCAAATGGAAGAACCATGACCTTAGTTAATGTCTATTAAGGTGTCTCGACAGCTGTACTTTTATATTAACCAAATTAACATTCTAACATCAGCATAGCATTTACCATTGATAATCAGCTTTCTGTCAACTGTTATAAATACAAGAGTTATTACTTAGAAAAACAGTTTTATATTAATAAATATTTTATGGGTTTTTATAAGATTTATATCCCTGTGTATATTAATGGAAAATAATAGCCTATATACAAAAGCAAAACTGAGCAACAAAAATATAAAAATATGATAAATGGCTATAAAGAATAGCGGAAGGACCCTTGCCACTTTGGTTTTATATGTCAAAGATGATATTAAAGACAATTTCTTTCTAGTACATGTTATCCTATGACTATGATCGTTTTGCTTGCTTTAATAGAAAACATGCTGTTAGCTTGGTTTTTTGTTTCTTTTTACAAATTCACCGAATATTAGGAGTTTGCACTTGGATACAGAGAGTGCCCGTGTTTTAATGTTGTCTAACTTAAGTTCCTGATCTCAAGAATTCTTTAGTGTCATATTGGTTGAGAAGTTCCCTCTTTATCATTCAGACCAAGTTTGTGAAAAATTAGCAAAGCCAAAGGAAATATTAAAAAATGTATTTGATCCTTTCTTTCATTGTGTATATACAATTAATAACCACCTAGACATTTAAAGATACTTTTGTGAAGATCCAGTACCCAACTGTTTTTGTTACCATTTTTCCTGTATCCTACTGTTCCAAAATGCACTATTTATTCAAATATTCATTAAACTCACAGGAATTTAATATGCACATTTTAAGCATGTAATCTATCATATATTAAACATTATTTTCTGTGCTATAAAAAAAAGAAGCAAAGGCATTTAAAACTTTTTATAATTGGCTTTGAATTTGAAATATACCCTCATACTTTTCACTGATCCTTCAAAACCTTTACAGGACCAGGATAGTTACCTGTTAATAAGCTCCTCTCTTGTACCAAGCAGAGCAGACAGCTAATTCATGAATTTACCAAGGACACAACACAAGTCAGTAAAACCAGTTCTCGGAAAAGAAGAGTTTGATGATGATGATGATGATGATGATGATGATGATGATGATGATCGGAGAATTCCTGTCTACAAGCCAAGAAAGGACGGCTAACATTATTAGGATCCCATTTAGTCACTATCAAGATACAGAAGCAGCTTTCTCCTGTCTGTGCCCACATGGCAACTGCCTTTTTCTATAGATTCTGTAGCATAGAAGATGCCGTGGTTGCCAGGCTCTGAGCATCACATGCTCCCATACATGTTCTTCAGCTAGCGTTGGTTGGATTTTTCTGAGTTGTTGCTCAGAGTTTTGGACACATTTTTCTATTCAGTTTATTCACTTTATTTTTGTCTAATCTGATTTTTCCTACAAAATGAAATATTTTAATGAATGAGAATTTGTTTTAAATAAATTTAACAAGACATGGAAGACATGACAAGATATATTTCTTATTAAATAGTGCTAATGTTAAGCTTTGATAAAATGGCAGGTGATTTATGCTTAAATGAAATAACTAGAATAAGTTTCTTAAGTTCTATTATTTGTTATAAGCTATGTTGTGCAAATTTAAAATTCAGTGTGTTTAATATGGTCTGATACTTCATGAAAAACTAAAATCCAAGTGTTCTTATCTTTTGTTAGTATGGATTATCCCATATATATCTTCAGGAAAATCAGATTAAATTGTTAAGACCAGTTGATCCTCAGTAGTAAGATGTTTCTCTTTTCCTCACAAACACTATTTCATGTACCTTGAAGAGAGATGCAGTTAAAAGATCAACACGAGTGGTTTTATGCATGCATTTTGTCTATTAAATATACTGACAAAAATTGCCACTCTTTGCTAACCCCCTTCAAAAAATGTGTTAAACAATGTTAGATATCTGTCTTACACATGTCTTTATGAAATTAACTCACTAGAAAAAATAACTTCTAGATTGATTTAAAACACTAGGGTTGTGGGGAACAGTGCACAATAGTCTCTTGTTCAAGATTTGTGTGAATTTTTCAAATTCCAACGTGAACATATGTATTAATAACATACTTAATCAGCCAAGATGGGTGCGTTGTAGGTGTTTGTGACAGCCATGGCCCATGGGAAGGGAGAAAACACTAAGGCAGGGGAAGCAGTTCAGGTCGAGGAGAGGATTATAAACGTTCTAAAGAAGACTCAGTGCAGTGAAGCAGGAGAGTACAGGCAGGTGCAGTGCATGCCACATCCACCCGCCTGTTACTCTACAGCATCTCAGGGCCTTTCTTTTCAGGAAAAGAAGAGCCTTCTGGAGTTGATTTCAAGTTAAAGAAATAATTTGCTTATTAGAATAAAAAGAAAATCTAAGACAAAAAATTATAATATGTGTAGTACCCACAGTCCTTGTGAGTTTTTCCAAGAGTTTATGTTTAAACTTAAAAAAAAAAAAAAAAAACAGCTGGCACTTTCATGAGATAAAGCTAATGGATCATAAAAGCCATCTGTTTGACTGGGCAGTGCAATGCATTTCGCTCTTTGCAGACTTTCCCTGGTGACTAATAGTGCTGATTAGTTATTTTCCTTGTGCTTTCTCAGCGATTTCCTACCGTTAGAGAACTATGTGCTCAAATCCTTTTCAGCCTATTTTTAATTAGGTTATTTGCTTTTTGTTTTATTTTACTGAGTGTGTGTGTGTGTGCATGCATGCATACATGTGTGTTATGCAAGCATGTGTACATGCATATTTGCATGTGTGTGGGTGCATGTATGTGTCTGGGTATACATACAGGTATCTATGCATATGTAGGGATATCCAAGATTCATCTTAGTTGTCTTCCTTAATCTCCCTCCATCCAATGTAGAGTCAGAATTGAACACAGATCTCGCTGAAGCCAGATCTTCCCCTTTCTGTTGGTATAAGGTCAACTTTTTGTGGATTCCCACGTCTCTGCCTTCCAGTGTGCTAGAATAACATACTGTCTGCGCCTACATGGCTTTTATATGTAATTTAAATATATAAATTCCAGCCCGCATGCTAGTGTGGATGTGCTTTATCAACTGAAGCATCTTCGCAGTCCACGGTTCTTATACTGGATTGTAAGCATTTTTTATATGTACTATACTTGTCATTCACCATTATCCATTTCACAATTTTTTCTTGTGTACAGACTTCTTATTGGCAGAATAACATTTTTAAACATGTTATCCTTTGTATTTTGATGAAGTCCACTTCATTACTTTTTTTTCCTGTCATTGCTTATGAGTTGCTGTTACATCTAAAAAGGCAGCTCCTAACCTGGAGTCGTAAGGACTTACCATGTAAATTTTCTTCTAAGAATTTTGCAAAGATGAATGGCTTACACTCCCTGACTTTGAGTTTGTTCCAGAGACTAGTTCTGGCATTAAAAATAATCACACTGTTCAATGAAGTAGAACTGAGAGCCAAGAAATAATTTCTTATGTTTGTGATCAACAAATTTTAGACAAGCATTCCAAGTTCTTGTGAACAAAGAATATCATTTCAACAAATGTTGTGAGGGTATAAGATTCCACAAGCTGGACCTTTTCCTCATAACACACACACACACACACACACACACACACACACACACACAACTCAAAGATCATAGAGGCCAGCAAGATGCCTCAATGAATTCAATCCCTGGGATCCACATTGGTGGAAAGAAGAACTGAGACCCATAATTTGTTCTCTGCCCTCTACAAACATGTGCCCCCCTCCTACACACATAAAATAAGGAAATAATGAATGAAAAAAATGGAAAGGATTGTAGACCTAAATGTGGAGGTAAAGTGATAAAGTTCTTAAAAATATTTATGTGTTTTTCTAATATAATTTTTAGTAGAAAAATTATCCCAAATGAATCATGAGTTCTGTCCTTAGTCTAAGTTACCCAAGTGCTTCCCTGTGCTTTTGTAGAGACATCCAGAGAAAACAGTTTAGCAGAAAGACAGAACAAACGGTAGATGGCAAAAATGGAGTCCATTCTTCAGGCTCACCTCTAGTTTATTAGCTGGCCTTGGTTATGACACTTCTGACCTATGAATGCATTTCTTCTGTTTTCCATTGGACAGTACCTGTAAGATCATCTTTAAGTGTGCAGTGGGGCTTTCTCTAGGTGTCCTTTGAATGAATGAACTTTCTGAATGTTGTTTCGTATTTGTATGAGGACTCTAAAGAGGGATATAATTACACATTTCCAGCTTTTAATTCTAAATACTGTGAAAGAAAGGTGTAAATTAAATAATCAGATTACCATTGATTGATGGGACCTATCTCTACAAGTTTAAAACAGCCATCACTTTTTCAGCATGGTGGAGTGATAATTAGCAGGAGACACAGTTATCAACGCTTAGCACATAGACGTGAAGACATTCGCTACTTATTCAGAACAGATGGGATATAGAGACTTCGGCTTGTCATACGTTAAGTAATATGCCTTGAAATTGTTTTCCAGATGTTTTAAGGTATAATTTACATGAGCCACACTGTAGGTTTTTAAGATGTAAGACTACTTCCACAGGGAAGATTTGTAAAGAATCTTTTTTTTTTTCTTAGAGAAAGAAAAACTACAATTTTTAGAGGATTTAAAAAGAGTTAGACCATAAAAAATGCCAACATTATGTGTGGTAGAACGACTCATTACCAAAAGTAGAGTAGAACAGAAAATTCCAGATACAATTGTTCTCCTTCGGGAAAATGGAGCTAGGAAATATAAATTCTCTCTTGACTTTAAATCCATGTTTGTGAATCCTTGGAAAGAACTAGCAATGTTGAATGTAGGCTTCCAGTACCATACTACCTTCAAGTAGAATGTCACTCTCCCTGTAGACTACACTGGAAAACAGACCTACTGACTAAAGAATGTCAATTCTTCCTCATTCAAAAGTTTTGATATGACTTATAAGAGTCTTGGGAAAATTAGTGCCAAGTATCATCATTGGGCCACCTGTCTTCAAAATTTCATTATGTATTTGAAATTAGCAGAATTGATATTAACCCAATTGCTCTAACACACATTAGCAACATGGCAAATTACAAGGTCAATGTTTTCACTTCCACTTTTATAGTCTATTATATATTTTATTATATATTTTATATTATATATTTCATTATATATTTTATATTATATATTTTATTATAATATATTTTACATTCTTCCCATTCTCTCTTAGTTTCTAGCTTATCTTCTATTCATCTATTTAACTATTTATCCATTCAAATTGTTTTTTATTATTATTTTTATTTAGCTCTACATTTTTCTCTGCTCCCCTCCCTATCACTCCTGTCCCCTTCAACCCTCTCCCAAGATCCCCGTGCTTCTAATTTACTCAGGAGATCTTGTCTTTTTCTACTTCCCATGTAGATTAGATCTATGTATGTTTCTCTTAGGGTCCTCATTGTTCAAATTGTTTATACATATGTATTCCATCTGTCCCTTTCAAACATTTTGAACCATCACGTTATCTTACTTGAGGCTCAGTAAGACAACAGAATCAAGTATGCATCTGAATGACATGTAGTTGTTAGGGTCTATTTCCTACTACAAATCCATGCAATTCAACAAACGCTGAGTACTATTATACTCTTGTCACTGTACTAGGAGTTGGGTTTCTGTAAATAAAAAGACATAGACCTATCTTTTAAAAATATAATAAGGATATAGTAAAGGACAATTATATTATAAAATAACTATCATAAAAACAATTACTTTAAGTCATTAAAATAACATATTTTGATGCCCAGGCACTGAAGACCACTTTTGGACTCCATAACTATTTTTTCCAAAGCAGTCTTTTATACATTCATATGAAAATGAAAATCTGTGGCAGGTACAGTGGATAGAGAGGGAGTAGGGACTAGAATCTGCTTAGGAGATGAAAGCTATTTCACAGAGCAAATGCTTTGAGTTGTCATGAAGGAAGACAATGCTTGCCTGGCCTATTGACGGGTAAGGCATTTGGGTCCCAAAGCAGGTAGGAGAAACACTAATTGGCGAGAACAAGGCAGGCTCAATTACCTGCTGTGTAAACAGATTATTAAACTATAAATATCAAATAAAAAGTCAGAAAAAGAAAGGACCACAGATAAGTAGGTTTAGGTATTAAAACATTGTGGATTGCGTAATCTAAAAACTATATAAAATATGAACTAGGTCCAGAAGGTAAATCTAGCAAGGAGTAAATACTAATAGAAAGGTGTGTACAGCATTACTGCAAATAGACCTGCTCTCTGTTCCACTTGGCAATACTTATGGGAGAGTGGGCTTTAAGTTAGTAGAAGAAAGAAATGTTTAGCAACTAAATGTGATTCTTGACACTGAGCTCCTTGTTACTGAAAATCCCAAACTGAACCTTCACTAAGCACCAGGGCTACTGCTAAATGATTTGTGTACCAGCCTGTGAATTGCAGGAAGTCTCAGAAAGCATGTTCTAAGTCCACCACCTCCATGTCAGTGACAGAACATGCTTCCCATGGTTGCACAGGCAACAAACTTGACCTATCGTGTCTGCTCCAGTGTGGATCCAGTGTCACTCGTGTGCACTATATGGTCTGGTTGTCGCCAACTTTCCCGTTCCTCATCTGACTGCAGACTCTGCTTTTCAAGATGGAATTGGTGTCAGGCCCCTTTGGTACTTGAATCTTTATCCACTTGTCTTCTTATACTACTGCTGCCTCTGAAAGATACTCTACTGTTCTTTCAGGTGTGAATTTCAAGGTCTTAAACGCTTAAGAGCCAAGTGCCATGTCTTGCTATGAACATTGTTGATATATCATATATATTTATATTTCTCTTGATGGTAAAGTTACAAAATAAGTTATAAATACACCATTTTATATTACATTCATTGAAAATGTATCTTGGGGTATGTATAATATGATGGCATTTATGAATAACATTGTAGTAATTAAATATTTTGCATGATTGGATTATATTTTGGTGGAGAAAACTATAAATGTAAAAAGATAAATGAAAGTATAAGTAATGGAAGGTGTCTAGCTTAAGATGGTTCAACCTTTTTTGTCTTTACCATACTACCAAAAGGAGTTCACATTCAGTTTTGAATTTGATGTGTTCTGCTGGACTGGCTAAATAAAGTTCACTATTCTCTGAAGTTGCTGGGCAGTAAAATAACAAAAATTTCCAGTCACATTATCACAGAAGCAAATAACCAACATTCTACTTTGTACTATGTTGCTAATTTATGGCGTGTGGTGTGTTAGGTGTGTATTTAATGCGTTTTCAGCTCGAGTTCATCCAGATGTAGTCCCATCCGAAGTAGAAGAGAGGATTTGCATTTTTCAGAGTAACATGGGCCACAGACTAGGCAAAGGGAGGAGAATAGTGACAGAGATATCCAGGGCCCTTAGAGGATGTAGCGTTTGGGATGATGCAAAAGTAGCGGGAAGAAGGCATGTGGCCAGAGGAAGGGCCACACCCGAGATGCTAAAGTGGTACAAGTGGGTTTCCAGAGAGAAAAAGAGAGCAGGAAAAGCTGAAGCCATTGGCTGTGCAGTGACAAAAGACTGGTGGAAGCTAGGACCCTACCGACCTTGCTAAGATAACAATATGATTCCAATAGCATTGGGAGGCCATGCACAAACTGTATCCAGAGAACTGATTTACTGGGAAAATCCTGAGAGTTAGGAGGTCACTGAATAAGAACAAATGTCATGTTAAAGCTCATTAGGACACATAACATGTAGCTCGAAGCTTTAAAATGAAAAGTAAGATTAACTTTTTCTTTAGAAAGATACCTCTGTTGAAAACCAACCATTAGTGAATACATTAAATAGCATAACGCTCATCAAAAAGGAGTCGTTCGCAGTTTTAATTACCTACATTTCTCAAATGAAGGGAAGGCTTGCTTTATTGTAGCACAGCAGTTGCATCTCTGCTCTGACCAGTACGTTGTGGTGTGCTCTCACCAGATGTTCCTCTTATTATCTGAATGAATATAGATGCAGGTGACATTGGAGGTCACAACTGTCATTGGTTCTAAATATATTCATTCTCCAAATGCTCATCAGCAAGACTAGCATCTGTCAGAAATAAAACCACCTCTGGTTTTGCTTCTGTGCTCATTATCCTCACTTAAGTTTCGTCACTGCTGCATTATTGTGCAGTAAAGGCTGCCTTCTTTATTCCTCAAAATGATGTCACTGTGGAATCTCATTTCTGTATAAACATCGCCTTTTCTACCAGTTGAATATGCTCCAGAGGACAGGGTTTAAAGAATGTTCTGTGGGGACTTTCTTTACTTTCAACCCGTGTCCTGCCAACCCTTGGTATATACCAATATAGGAGAGAGTTCCTAAGATGCTGATGTTCCCTGCGTCTGCAGACTGTCATTTGGTACCCACTGCCCCTTTATATGCTACCTCTGCTTTCGCCTTGTCTGGTATCTGCTCACTCTTTTGCATCTGGTGCGGGTAAAAGTGAGATTAACTCAGATGACATGAAAATTCTTTAGTATTTCTGCTTTATGAAAACACATGTAGATCCAATAGTTATTCTTCTGGCCATGCATCCATTTCGTTGTAATCTAGAAACTTCCATCATAACTTTCAAGAAGCTCAGATGTCATTCTCTTATGTGTTCATTCTTTCTTTCCAGAAAATGCTTCCAGACTGCACACTTTTATTTAGAAGACAATACATCCCCTCGAGTAATATCTACACCACCAACACCCATCTTTCCAATTTCAGGTAATGACTTAGAATGTGATGATGAGTAACTGGATCATACTGAAAGAAAAGAATGATGTGGTAAGGTTTGCCTTTGTCAGAATAGTTTGCAAATGTTTCAATGTTACTAAAATATATGTTATATCATGTGCCAGGTCCCCAGTCTTTAATTTCAAATAGATTATCTATCAAAATAATTTATCGTTATTCTGGTATAATATGTAGAAAACATTATTAGTCATTAATATTAATTTTTTTAGGTGGCTGCACATTTTTTATTTACACGTATTATACTTAGAATTAAACATTCTTTAAGGGACTCTCAAATTTCCCTTTGAACCTTTGCAGGCTAGGCCTCCATTGTCCACACCACACTCAGCATGACCATCCAAGTTCCCACGATACTTCATTAAGCTCTGGACACTCAATCGCTTTTCTAGTCCAAAGCCTCCACAAAACATGGTCACATCTGTCACAGCAATCTCATGAAACTGGGAGCAAGTTCTTTTTTTAGTTGGGGTTCCTCTTTTAGTGATGAAAAACACCATGGCAGAAAGGAAAGGGTTTATTTCATCTTACACTTCCAAGCCAGATAGCAGTGGTGCACGCCTTTAATCCTAGCACTCAGGAGCCAGAGCCAGGTGGATCTCTGAGTTATCTAGAATTTGTTCTTTCTATACATAGGCATTGCCTACCGTTCTTCTAGCTGACATTAAGACCAAATTTACCTCAGTACAGCACTAATTCTTTGACTCTTTCAGCATCTTTATACTGAAAGTTCACAGTCGTCTATGGAATTACGATTTCCTTCACTTCCAAACCTCTCCTCAGCATACTCCATTATCGTGGGCATTCAGATTAGCTTTGTGTTAACCAGAGTTCTCAACGGTATGTTATCATCAATAAGACACAGTACGTCAAAATCTAGCACTTGTCAAAGAATCCCCAAGCCATGCCTTGTGAATGTCAGAAGAGCTGTAGCCACAGGCAACACCTCTCATTTAGGTCCAAAGCATTCACTCTTAGTCACCAGAGCATTTATCCTTCACGTGAAATCAGAAAAAGAAAATATCCAAGTCTCATTTGCAGACCAAAATACTTGGGTGTGCCCGGAGTGCTGGGCTGGCTGGGCGTGGAGGACCTGGGCATTTGGGTCTGAAGAACATGTGTAGGAACTAATGATTGAGGTGTGACAAATTATTTGTTCTCTTACCTAATTATACATGCTACTTGCAAGATCTTTCTATAGGTGTGAAGGAGAAATGACACCCAGATGCTCCTCAAGCTTCACTGACTTAATTCAATGTTAGTATTCGGGTCCACTCATCTAAGAGGAAGAACAGATGGATTCTCGTTTTTTTAAATCAAGAAATTCCTAGTAACTGAAGCTTAAAATTTTTAGAAGGCCTAAATATTGAACATCTGTTAATGTAAATAACTATTTCTAGTGAACTGTGTTTGATGTTCCCTTGTTAGAGAAAAAAAATGTATACTGTGAACTACTATGTTTAATCTCAGAAAAATCTTTCCCAGAAAGGAAAAAGAAAATACCGGGACAGTTAAAATAATTTGGCTCCTTCACAAATAGGTTCACAAACTTGCTTACCTCGCATATTTTTGAGTTAAAATTCCTGAAACTTTACAGATTAAATTTCCAAATATTTTTTAAATTATCAGTCACATTATCATTAATGAATAATCCTCATTTAAAAGCTTTTTGTTACATCTAGAGGGAAGGAAGGAATATTTTCAAGTATAAACATGTAATTGTTGATTATAAAGTATTGAACTATGTAACTTTATACAACTGTAATTGTACCATAATAGATTTAAAATATAGCTGAGGGTTGTGCTACAATACTTCAACCCCACACTGGGGACACAGACAGAACAATGGCAAATTCAGATACAATATAACAAACTTAAGGCCAACATTTTTATTTTTAATACGTTTTTATATTTTTATTGAGACCATAAATAAAAATAAGTAAAATAAAATATTACTTCTACATATCTTTTTGTCAGAATTTACATGCCATCTTTACTCATATTAAACAAAATTTTCAAAAACAAGATAAATGCGTTGATAAGAAGTATGGTTTTAGTGTTATTTGTGAATTAACATTGAAAAGAAATTAGTTTCTATTTAGAGTATATAAGGAAAAGAAATGCATAATCAAATTCAATTCTATAACAAATATATCTAAAGTTGCACCTTGCATTTTAGTTAGGATTCTCATGGTTGAATTGTGAAGTTGTTTTAGATGACACCTTATAAACAGAAGAAACAGTAGGTTCTGCTATTATCCTTTCTAATATTTTTTTATTCACTTAGATGATATTGGAGCGATTCCAATAAAGCACTTTCCAAAGCATGTTGCAGACTTACATGCAAGTAATGGGTTCACTGAGGAATTTGAGGTATGATTTAAATATGTCTCTTTTAATAATATCAAATGTAGTACATTTCAAAGTTTCACCAGGAAGCTACCTCATGATGTAAAGACATTGAAATCATTTTTAGTTCTAGAGAGAATATGAAAAATTGTATATGTGTTTAGGAAGTGTGTTTTAGTTACTAAAACTTAGAAAATCGGCTTTCTGTTTTAAAATCAAGTGTGGGCTAGGAGAAAAAGCAAACCTACATGTGACCCCTTTCCCACTAAGTACAGACAGCTAACATTCTTTTCTTAATACCTAAATTAGTAACCGTGATTCCTTTTCATTTTCAAAATTACATAAATAATACTAAACCACTAAACTTGAGGATTCTTAGCAAAACTGAATACAAATCCTTAACTGTGCGTATGACACCTACACTACACAACACAAACTCAGAAGCATTTAAAAACCTGAATTATGCAAAATAAAATCACAACCATTTTCCAAGAAAATATGTAATTCTAAAATCATTTGCACTTTTAATCCTCGAGAAAATTTCTAATGACCCTGTTAAATACTCTTAGAGGAGGTGGAGAAACTTACTGCAAGTGTATGGTGCCCACCAACCTATCTCTTAAGCATACTTCCCAAAATAACGAGGCAGGAGTCCCAGGTTAAACGATAAGGACTGCACACATGAGGAGTCGCCATTTCTGAGGGTCACAGGTCACTAACAAGGAGCTTTATAATTCAACGTTGGTTTAGCTCCAGGAGTCGTATTTTATTATATGGATTCATACAATTGACGCAATCAAACTTCATAGAAATTAAGTAACAACTGATAAACAGCAAAGCTGTGATTCAAACCCAGGTTTGTGATTTGAAATCTCATATCCTTTCCATTACCCTTAACATCAAGTAAGCAGTTGTCAGTCTCCCCTCCCCGCCGTCACCCCGCCACCCCAGCTAGGAAGCAACATACTCTATGTTGCCTTTGTATCTCTTCCTCACTCCCCACCTCCTCAGCACCCCCTAGAACTCTCTCTCTTTAAAGGTATGGCACTCTGGCACTGATCATAGTTTTCGTTACGCTTTGATCTACTGTGTGTTATCTACCCAATAACTTCTTACACCCAACGAGACTTCCCAGGAGTGCTGTCAACCAAGACAGCTACGGAATGGAAAGGCAACATATCAGAAAGTTTTCAAAGGAATAGAAGTAAAATGTGGTATAGTATAGCGTCTCATGTTCACAGCACCAAATTGCTTTCTTACTATAAGCTAGAGGTTACTGGAGTACAGGATTTCTTTCATGTTAACTGTCGTGTTAAAGTCACCTGCTCCATTGAGTGGTGGAAATCATCAGGCTACCACGAAATAGAGCTATAATTCGTCAGGGAAAAATAGACAAAAGATGACTCTGACTTTCCAGATATACAAAAGCAAATCCTAAGCAAAAAATAAATGATTTATAGTTAAAGTTGGTGACAGCATTTGTCTCAAGGCTAGTCATTGATTGACACTGGTCAAGCCACCCTGTATTTAAACAGCCTTGTAATAATTAAATTAATATAATAACCATATTTCCACTCAAATAGTTCTCTTAATCCCATTACTTTTCACTCAGTCTCATTTAAGAAAATGTGTAACTAACAATATTTAGCTGAATAACTAATAATGCTACACTTTTTAAGTGGTTCTTATATTAGATTGTTTTTAGTCATTCAGAGAGTCTTACCAAAGAGGCTGTAAGTGCTTTTATAGAGGGGTTGGAGCATTTGCTGGAGCTAGATTCATATTTGGTCTATACTTTCTCAGAAATTAGAAGACTTTCATTTTATTATCCCAGCTCTATATATTTATAAATTCTAAACCGATATGTTTAGATAGGAAACAATTCTGGAAAAATCTTTAATCCATTTTAATAGGAAGTTACTGAAACTTTTTCTGTATCCATAGAAATTGTTTTTAATTGACCTACTAATTAAATCTATAAAATGTAATAATTTTTTAATTTTATTTCAATATGACAATGTCTCTGATTAAAACTCTTCTAGGAGTATTTAACACTTTGACAACCCTAAATCTGCTCCAAACCACCTAACAAGAAGCTATTTATTAGATAAAATAACTCAAAAAATATGTCACTAATTCAGAGTTTCAAATAGTGCTACTGAGGTCAATTCAAATTATATTTGTACATTAGCAAACCCGATTACTATGACAGAATGGAATATGTGGTTCTTATTTGCATTTTAAATATTCATCCTGTTCCTCCCGCATCCCCATGTAAACATGCTGTTTTTTCATTTACATAATCAAGGTTCCAAAATATTAGGTGTTTCGATTTGCATGCAACTGTTTGAAACATTCTGTTGTGTTGGTATGTGACAAATGTGTTTATTGCATGTTCATAGTTTTCCATTGTAAACCTAATATGAACACTTTCTTTTCTCATTTGTCGTTTGCTGTGGAATTTGGTTTCTTTACTTTTTTGGCATTCATTTCCTCATTAGACACTGAAAGAGTTTTACCAGGTAAGGCATTATTTCACTGCATTTTCTTTTAGCCAAGAAGTAGTTGTAACATATAAATATGTCTATGTCTATGTATATATATATATATATGTATACATTTTTTGCTAGACTATTTTATTTGTTTTGTCTCCCATATATTTAAAGGCACTCATTTTAAAAGAGTCTAGGTTACAGTGCTATGCGTGCCATTTTTTTTTTCCAGGAAGTGCAGAGCTGTACTGTTGACTTAGGTATTACAGCAGACAGCTCCAATCACCCAGACAACAAGCACAAGAACAGATACGTCAATATTGTCGCCTGTAAGTATGCTCTTTACTCAGCTGACTCAGGCATCATCCGTGCTGTCCTGTTGACTGGTGATTGATGTCCGCGTATCGTCTGTCAGTGGACCTCAGAGAGGTTGTTTCAAGGCCTGTGTGTTCAGGGAGGGAAGGTTCTGTAGCATGCTAATATTGGTGTTAAACTAAGGTCACACATGCTGCCATCAGTGGCATAGGTTTACTTTCTAAAGAGGGACTTCTCTTTTTTTCTAGTCCTTTCCTCACCCCTATAGATTGAATCTCTCTCACTAAGGTTTCAGCCAATGTTTACAGTCCTACTTCTTCTTAGGATCCAGTTGCTCTTAGTGACATTACTAACCTGCTGAGCTTCTCTTGACTTCCTCCTTCTGCTCCTACCTGCACTTGCTTTCATCCTTTCTTGGTATTCTTCCTGGGTTATGTAGTGGATCTGCTAGAGATACTCCTTTCATTCCTCCCTCCCATCTTTTTTTAGCTGCCTTTTTCCTCATCCTGAAGCAGCTTTGGCGCTTCCATCCTTGATATGGTTTTATTTCTGTCTTCCTTCTAGCCCCATCTTTCTTCATTCTTGTTATGAATCTTGTTCCTCCCACCTTTCCTCCCATCTGGATCCTCTCTCTGTCTCTCATTAGAAAAGAACAGGCTTCTAAGAGGTAATAACAAAACATGACCAAATAAAATAGAGTAAGATAAAGCAAAATCCATCACCTCGAAGTTGGACAAGGAAAACCAACAGAAGAAAAAGAGCCCAAGAGAAGGCACAAGAGTAAAAAATGCACTGGGAACCTAGTCTGTTTAGATGCGCACCTTCCTAGACCTGGATGGAGCAGGGAGGACCTTGGACTTCCCACAGGGGCAGGGAACCCTGACTGCTCTTTGGACTGGAGAAGGATGGAAAGGGAGAGTGGGGGAAGGGGAGGGAAATGGGAGGAGGGGAGGAGGTGAAAATTTGTAGTAATAATAATAATAATAATAAGAGGAGGAGGAGGAGAAGAAGAAGAAGAAGAAGAAGAAGAAGAAGAAGAAGAAGAAGAAGAAGAAGAAGAAGAAGAAGAAGAAGAAGAAGAAGAAGAAGCACTCACTCTTTTCTTTATTGGGAATCCCATAAAAACACTAAACTGAAAGCTATACTATACACTCAGAGGACCTGATGCCAGTCTGTGAAAGCTCTGTGCTTACTCCTTCAGTTTTGAGTTCAGATGAGCTTTGTTTATTGATTCAAAGGGACTTCTTCTCCTGGTGCTTATTCTCCTGGTGTCCTCCATCCCCTCTGGCTCTTAGACTCTTTCTGCCTCTTCTTTCATGGGATTCCTGGAGCTCTGAAGTGGGGGAGATTTGATGGAGACATCCCATTTCGAGCTGAATGTTCCAAGGTCTCTCTCATTTTCCTGCGTGTCTAATGTCTGACCCCTAGGTGGGGTGGGGGTCTCTGTATTTGTTCCCATCTGCTGCAGGAAGAAGTTTCTCTGGCGATGGCTGGGTAGAACATTAGTTTGTTAGTATAGCCGGATGTCATTAAAAGTCATTTTCTCACTACTTTTTTTTTTCTCTTTTAAGACCAGTAGTATTTGTTTTTACTGTAGGTCTCTGGGCTATCTAGTCTCTGGTTTTGGTCATCGAAGCAGTGTCTGGTATGGGTGCCATCTCATGGATTAGCCCTAGGTCATCTCAGACTTTGACTCATCACTTCTGCAAGCTTTGTGCCGTCATTACCATAGCATATTTTAAAAGGGAGGACAGCATTGTAGATCAAAGGTTTTGTGACTGGGTTGGTGTACGTGTATTTCTCCTTTGGTTAGCCTGCAGAGTACGTCCTCTACATCTTGAAATCTGGTTTCCTGTTTATTCTTCCCTCTAAGGAGGGAAAAATGTAAAAACTCCAATCTTTTCTCCTGTGATGGTTGGATGCCACATGCATTACTACAAGGTCACTTAAATTCTGGCTCCAGTCCTGCCTATAAGACTGCATGTTCCTCTGTTTAATTATCATGTTCTCTTCAGTAGTTTCTGTAGATACTGCCTTCCTTCCAAACAAGTATTTACTTTTTAGCAGAGGGTTCTGCTATGGATTTGTTTCTTCCCCCAAGACAGTTAACCTGGTTACATTTAGAAGGAAGAGAGATTTACATTTGTTGAACACCTGCTATTTCCTTAGCATTGAAAATAGTACTATCTTATTTCCCACCTAAATAACCCTGCAAAAACAGGTACTAACAGTTCTATTTTAGAAATGAAGAAAAACAACCCCAATTTTAAGAAAATGCAATAGGCTCAGAATATAGAAACAGGTCCGCCTGGCGTCCAGACCCAGTTCTCAGGAGCCACAATTCTCTGTACATGTGTGTGTACACATGTAGTCTGGTGTTGTCAGGGAAGCCTCGGTGTCGGGCATCTTAATAGAACTGCTACAGTTTGATCAGTGTTTACTTCCTTGTCCTTGTTTCAAACTCCCAAGGGACCCTCTGCTTCCCTCCCTGCTGTCTCTTCCTCTTCCAACTTTCTGTTTAGTATCCACTGCCTCTCTTCACTCTTTGTGACGTTCCCATCTCTCTTCTCCTATCCCCTGTAGTGGTGTTTCATTTGTATTTTAATAAATAAAGCTTGCCTGAAGATCAGAGACTAAAACAGCCACCCTGATCAGCCTTACAAACTAGGCAGTGGTGACATACACCTTCAATCCCAGTAGCCACACTAGTTTGCCATAGAAACCAGGTAGTAGTGGTGCACACCTTGAATCCCAGCACTACAGAGGAACATAAGATAGGAGGGGACAACCCTCAGGCTCACTCTTAGGATTTCTAGAAACAAGATCACCATTTCCAACTGAGGTAGAGGAAAGAACCCGTGGCTGGCTGCTTTGCTTTTCTGGTCTTCAGTTTAAACCCCAATATCTGTCTCTGGGTTTTTATTAATTATACTATAATCCCTAATCCCTGGACCATTTTTAAAATCCATCTAAGATACCAATGTCAAATTCCAACTTCTCTGAAAACTTTGGTTATTGCCTTATGCCAGTAGTTCTCAACCTTCCTAATGCTGTGGTCCTTCAATAAGGTTTCTCATGTGGTGGTGTCCCCCAAGATAAAATTATTCCATTGCTACTTCATAACTATAATTTTGCTACTGTTGTGAATCATAATGTAAACATAAAATGTGTAAATTGATGGGGATTGTGACCCACAAGTTGAGAACCACTTCTTTACACCAATATAGTGTCTACTTCACATTTCTCTTGGTACTATGCACCTCCCTCTTGGCACCTGCCCATCACTTTCTGGGTATTCTAGCCTCACTTCATGAGAAACTCTTAAATCTAAGATCCTTGTCCATTTGTCTTAATTACATTTGTCAAATCAGTATGTCCATAATTATAGTATATTATTTTCTGTTGAATTTACTTTTACAATAAAATTCTGTACAAATATAGAAGATCTTTATGATGAAGAGAAGGAGAAGTCTGTGCTTTAGTGAAATATACTCTTTGTTGTTTTTGTTGTTCCAGATGATCATAGCAGGGTTAAGCTTGCACAGCTTGCTGAAAAGGACGGAAAACTGACTGACTACATCAATGCCAATTATGTTGATGTAAGCATATTTGACTTAAAATTTTATGGAAATTTTGTAAAGCCCTGAATTTTCTTATGCCACAATAATGGTATCTGATATAATGAAATTACAAAAAAAAACTGAATAAATTTTAAGAACTTTTGTCTATAGGTCTTTGGGTTAACTAGTACTGTTCTCACAGGCCAGCATCTTTGTATTAAGGCTACATTCAACACTGAATTCAGAGATGTGAGTTTCTACTTCCATTTCGTTCTTCCAGGGGAAGCCATTTGTGTGTCAAAACAATGTAGGCTTGGAAGGTATAAGTGCTTATAATTCCAGCTCTGTCATTGGCTAGCAATGATACTGGACAGTCATTTAATTTCTCTGAGATTCGGTTTCCGCATCACAAGTCAGGGCTGGTGCTTCCATTTTGTATAATGATTGATTAGAGCAGTGTTTGCAAAGCATCAGTACAACACTGCCTGCTTCTTAAGAGACATCTGTTAATGATTAGCCAGGCTCTGTCCCCAAAGAGAAGAAAGAAGTCTTAATTCTAACACTTTCTTAACTGAGCCTTATTGCCTGAAAAACATTTCAAAATAACACAATTAAGGACCATACTTTAAGCACAGCAAAAGTTTTGGACCAAATGCCTCTGGAATAGAGATGTAAGTCTGTGGTTGTCTAAAGACAACTCATAGCCGGGCGGTGGTGGCGCACGCCTTTAATCCCGGCACTCGGGAGGCAGAGGCAGGCGGATCTCTGAGTTCGAGGCCAGCCTGGTCTACAAGAGCTAGTTCCAGGACAGGCTCTAGAAACTACAGGGAAACCCTGTCTCAAAAAACAAAACAAAACAACAAAAAAAAGACAACTCATTAATTCTACAAAAAGTTACTATCTTTATTAGTGTAACCAATGTTCTACAGCTTTGCAAGTTATTTATGTAGCTTTCTGATATTGAAAAGGGGT
This sequence comes from Arvicola amphibius, assembly GCF_903992535.2. Taxonomy (NCBI): domain Eukaryota; kingdom Metazoa; phylum Chordata; class Mammalia; order Rodentia; family Cricetidae; genus Arvicola; species Arvicola amphibius. The sequence goes on from NC_052048.2 coordinate 170,501,220, forward strand.
ATTGACCTTAGATTCCACAGTTTAAAACAAGTGTGTAAGTTACATAACAAGACATACTTGTGATTTGTTTCTGCAGGGCTACAACAGGCCAAAGGCCTACATTGCTGCCCAGGGTCCACTGAAGTCCACAGCAGAAGACTTCTGGAGAATGATATGGGAGCATAATGTGGAAGTCATCGTTATGATAACAAACCTTGTGGAGAAAGGAAGAGTATGTAGTCATATGTCAGTTAGTGGTGCTTTTAATTAGATAATTTTATTTTCTTTTATTTTCTAAGACATGGTTTCATGTAACCCAGGCTAACTGCAAACTCTCTTCAAAGTTGATCTTGATTTCTTTTTTTTTTTTTTTTTTTTTTTTTTTTGGTTTTTTGAGACAGGGTTTCTCTGCAGCTTTTTTAGAGCCTGTCCTGGACCTAGCTCTTGTAGACCAGGCTAGCCTCGAACTCACAGAGATCCTCCTGCCTCTGCCTCCCGAGTGCTGGGATTAAAGGCGTGCTCCACCACCGCCCGGCTTCTTAATCCCCTTTACCTCCTGTGTGCTGGAATGGCAGGGCTATGAAATCATTTCCAGCTGCTTCTAATTTCTAATATAGTCAATATTAGGAACCAGCAAGAATTATGAAAGATAATTGTATTCTTCCTAATTATTTTTATCATATATGTATGGGTGTTTTGCCTATGTGTACATCTGTGCACACATGCCCTGTGCCTGTGGAGACCAGAAGAGGGCATTGGATCACCAGGCACTGGAATTATAGTTTGTGAGTTGCTATGTGGTTGCTAGAAATTGAACCCAGGTCCTCTGGAAGAGTAACAATTGCTCTTAACTGCTGAACCAGTTCTCCAGCCCCACAGTATTCAGTCTAGTATCATGACAACTCAAAGGAAATTGTTGCCATTATCAATGAAAATGTTTTATCATCAGGTCAAGTTATCTACTTCTTCAATGCATTATTCTTAATATAAAGAAAAGTAAATTGAACTCATGAAAACCAATGAAGAACAAAGTAGGTTTCAATTTGTGGAACCTAGATTTGAGTGCTGAGCCTATAGTAACCCAGTGCTCCTGTTTTACTTCCCTTGTCTGGAAGATGGAACATGGTACTAGATCATATGAGATGTCTTTCAGACCTGTGATTCTATCTCTGGATCATCTAAAACTGATTTGTCGTTGCTTAGGAAAAAAGAGAAAATAGTCAAGAAGTGTTGGAGCTCATTGATAGGGTTGGAGAAACGAATGGAATGGCTGTTCTTCCAGAGGACCCAGGTTGAATCAAAGCCCCCACATGGCAGCTCACAGCCATCTGTAACTTCAGTGCTAGAGCATCCAGTGTCATTTTCTGGCCTTGGTGGGGAGAAAACACACAAGTGGTACATAGCTATGCATGAAAAACATGTATGAAAAACACTCATAGACATAAGAGAATATACAACAATAATAATAAATAGTCCATTCATTCACTCTCCCAGACGTTTACTGTTTTCAAGAGTGATATGCACATTGGATTTTGAAACATGGAAATTACATACTTATGTTTTTCTTTTACAGAGAAAATGTGACCAGTACTGGCCAACTGATGGCAGTGAAGAATATGGAAGCTTCCTAGTCAACCAGAAGAATGTTCAGGTGCTTGCTTACTATACTGTGAGGAATTTTACCCTCAGAAACACAAAGATAAAAAAGGTAAGTGTTTTAGGTTTTCTATTGCTGTGATAAAACACCATGACCAAAAGCAACTTGGTGAAGAAAGGGTTTATTTCAGTTATGAGTCCAGGCAACAGTCCATCCCTGAGGAAAGTCTGAGAAGGAACTCAAGGCAGGGGTCTGATGCAGAGGCCATAGAGGAACGCTGTATATTATCTATTAATTATATATTATCTCCTCATGGCTTCCTCAACCTGTTTCCTTATAGTACCCAGGACCACCAACCAAAGGGTGGTACTGCACACAGGGAGCTGGGTCTTCCCACATCAATCATCCATAAGGAAAATGAACCATAGGCCATGCCCATAGACCATTGTGGTGAGGCATTTTCTCAGCTGATAGTCTCTCTTCCAAAGTGGCTCTGGCTTATATATGCTGTACACCATAAATACACGTAATTCTTACTTGGCTGCTCTCAGCTGTCTGAACTCTTCCAGGGCTCCCAGAAAGGAAGATCCAGTGGGCGCCTAGTCACGCAGTACCATTACACTCAGTGGCCCGACATGGGCGTTCCAGAGTACTCCTTGCCAGTGCTGACCTTTGTGAGAAAGGCTGCCCAGGCCAAGCGCCATGCGGTGGGGCCCGTTGTCGTCCACTGCAGGTGAGTCCCGAAGATGTGCTTCTAAGCGCACAGGATTGCTTATGCTGACACGAGGGGACTGAAGGAGCCACTTTCCCAAACCAGAAGTGATTTCATGCAGTAGGGGATGTTAAATTATTTTCCCATCCTCATAAGCACTGACCAGTAAGACTGAATATGTTAGACTCACAACTGGAAGGCTGGAAATGTCACAGCAGCAGGTGTTGCTCTATCGGAATTGGATTTCAGCTTATTAACTGTATGAGTTAGGGACAGCGCTGTTTTCTTCCTAAACATCTGTTAGCAACACACAACACCATAGGATGAAAATGCTTAAAATATCATCCTTGTCCTGACTTAATCTGTTGTAGAATTTATCATGCCAGGTTTATATATTAGAGAAAGCAAGGCACTCAGACGGAGAGAAATTTAGCAGGGTAAACCTGATATTTGTTAAATACTTTGGCTCCCCCAAATCCCTTTCTTGTTTCCCCAGCTTCTTGAAAGTCACGCTGACTCTATTAGCAATTCATTGTTGCCCAAGAACTAGACTTTCCAAGAGGAGGCTGATAATAGAAATAACACAATTGGGCGGGGGGGAAAAGAGAACAGTTCGTACTAGAGATGTCACTTTAATGGGCTGCAGTTAAAATAATCAAAGCTAATACTAAACAAGTATGACAAGCTTCATCACTGCCAAAATCACTTTCACTTCTTTATGTAGTATTTGTGGAGAAGCAGGGGCTGTGTTTTCACAGAAGCGACTTTGATACACAGCTCATCTGACACATTTTAATCACCTACTTGGTCTTGTTCTCAGATAAAGTTGGAGAGGTTGATCCTGGCGGTTTTTAATCTGGTAGCTTGACAATGAACTGAAGAAAATCAGAGAATGCAAGGAAGCGGGCTTCTGAAGGTCAGGGATTGTCTCTCAGCAAAGGGACAAGGGCCTGACTATTGTGCAGAACAGGTGCTAATTCGAACTGTAGTACTTGTGGGGACTTTTGAAAAGAAGCCCTGCCTGGATTCTGTCCCTCAGACAGCGGCTCTGAAGAAGGTGGATGATAATGGCCCTTTAGAAACGGCAGGAGATGTGCTTTATTCCTTGTAGCCTCTCGGAGATGAAATTTTCAGCTGAAAGCCCCATCGAATTCTCTTTTTGTCAAAACTTTTGCAAACATGGCTGCTTGGCAGCGCAGACCCTGAGACCTTTACCTTTCAGATCTGCTGAAGCTGATGTCTTCATTTCTCTCAAACTAAATGCTTTACTCACGTACCCCAATGCATAATATTTTCTTGTAGAGTAGACAAACAACAATAACTCTTGGAACTATTTTTGAAACATCCCTCAGAAACAGCTAGGTTGCCTTGCAATTTGACCCACAGCAGAAAGAACCAAAAAGTAAACTTATTTATTTTAACATGTTAGCCCAAACTGCCAAGCTCTCCAATTTTAGATCACTGAGTTTACATATGGCTTATTTTCTTGGGGAATGGAGCTGTTTTTCTCAACATGACAGCTAATAATGACCTACCTTCACACTCTTTCTGTACTTGACATTAAAGTGTTCCTTTCTCTTCTACTGGTCAGTGCTGGCGTCGGGAGAACGGGCACATATATTGTGCTCGACAGTATGTTGCAACAGATTCAACATGAAGGAACCGTCAATATATTTGGCTTCTTAAAACACATTCGTTCACAAAGAAATTATTTGGTGCAAACAGAGGTATGAATTTTTAAATGTATCTTTAGTAATCTAAAGTATGGAGGTGTCACTGAAATCTAGGTGTGTTGGTCTCTGAGAATGGCTATAAGGAGGGATTACTTAGAGAGAAGGTAACAATGACAGAAATGTATTTGCTACAGTCTGAATTCAGAAAACGCCCATCAGTGAAGTCTTCTCAGGGCTTTGGTCCTTCAGAAGCTTGCAGAGGTATGTGCTTTCTGGCCTTGTTTTGAATTCTGGGGTCTGTGTGTATCTTTGATCATAGGAACATTATTCTAATTTCTCCCTCTGCCTCTTCATGGCTTTCTTCCCTCTGTGTCTAAACTTCCCTTCTCTAATGTGAATGCCTGTCACCTGTCTGTGCCAATCATACCTGTGGGACCGCTATGTATAAGTAAGACTGTATTCAGAGGTATCCCTGTGCTTTCAATCAATTTATCTTTCAAGGAAATACAATTCGACCTATAACAGTAAGTTACAAATAAGTCATGACTAAGCCAGCTAAATTCTGCTCATTTTGTGAGAAAATGAGGACTTTCAGATGGCACAAGCTATGGTAAAGTCTCAGAATCAGTAGAACGGTCAACATCCACCCATGCTAGCAAACACCCAAAGCTGCTCAACACGGGCAATTAATGGATTCGGTTACTTTTATTTAAAATACATGATCAAATATAAGACAGGGCAGAGTTTAAAGATCTCTGTGTTATTCTTTCCTATTTTCAAATGAAAATAATTGTAGATTGAAAGTCATGATACTGCCATAAGAATACTAAGACATATGTAGCTAGTCTGAAACAAAAAAAAAAAAAAAAAACCAAAGCCAAAGCCAAATTCCATCGTTGAGATGACTTTCTGCTAGACAGGACCAGAGAGAAGTCTAACTAATGAAATATAGGAAAGTCTTTGAAAACAGACTAGACAAACTTGAACCCAATTGCTCCACTTTGTTCCTGGTTGCTGTGACAAAACACTGTGACCAGAACCACTTGGGAGAAAAAGTTTGGTTTGGCTTACAGGTTAAGGTCCACCATCCATGGAAGAGAGGGAAGGAACTGTAGTAGAGATTCTGGAAGAATGCTGACTCTCGATTCCCCTGACTTCCATAGCTACCATTTTTATACAGCCAACACCTACCTACCTTGGGATGGCATCACCCACAGTGGCGTGGGGTGGACCCTTTTACATCTATTCACAATCAAGAAAAGACCCCCCACAGACACACCCACAGGCTAATCTGAGGGAAACAATTCCTTGATTGAGCGTTCCTCCTCCCAGGGATGTCTGGGTTTGTGTTGCAATGACGGCATACCTAACCAGGATGGCCTACTTTGCTCTGTATGTAACAGGCTACCAGTAGAGCAAAGTGCTTCCCATGAGAAGCACTCCCCTGCCCCCAGAGCTTCTGGTGAGGTTCAAGATTGCAGGAAAGCAGAGGACTTCGCTTTACCCTTGTGAGTTTTCTGTCCGTGTCTCCACCAAGATCGACGTGGGACAAACAGAGAAGGAAGTTGTTTCTTTCTGGACCCCCTCCTCTCCCGTCTGCTTTCTAGCCATTAGCAATCTTCGGCAAGACCTCTCAGGGCCATTTTGTTGAAGGCTAGCATTCTGTCAATGCAAGTTTCTGCTTTTATACCTAGGTAACCGTCAGAAAATCTAAAGCAGTGTTCCTGTCACCATTGTTTTCTCAGGAGCAGTACGTCTTCATTCATGATACACTGGTTGAGGCCATCCTCAGCAAAGAAACAGAGGTGGCGGACAGCCACATTCATTCCTATGTAAATACACTCCTCATACCTGGCCCAGCAGGGAAGACAAAATTAGAAAAACAATTCCAGGTGAGTTTACTTACTTCAATGCCTCTCTACTGTCACTAGAGAACTGAGTGTCCCTGTAGCACCTCATTTGACTAGACAAGGCCCCCGTGGAGGCATTGGGAGTGTTGCTGGAATAATGGCTTTGCGTTTGAATCACGCTTGTTCCTTACAATAGGTTACAGGGCCACGAGGTAGATTTTAAAGAGAGCTTAATTCTAGTAGCAAGTGGAAAAGTTGTCAGAAACCATGGACTAACTTTGATAAATGCAGATGTGACCCAGGAAAGAAGGACACAGAATTACAGAATGAACAGACAGGACTCAGAATACCAACTGGAGAAGTACTTCTTTTGCTTTCAAAAGAACCAGACTACTTCAGCACAAGAGCAGTGGCTCAGGCTGTTCCTGCTACTCTTGGAGACAACCTGTGTCTCACTTGAAACCCTCGGGCTAGAGCAGGTCACCTACCCACAATAGCTGCCTCAACTCCAGTTCCTCCCACTCACCAGTCTCGCAGCAGAAAACCAGTGAGGGAGGGGGACAGGCTTTGTTTGTTCTCGAATTTCCAAAATGCTAGTGCCCCGACTTTCGGAAATAACTTCGCAAAGATTTCAGAAAGTGCGTGCTAGCCGACCTGCATCTCGTACCAGAGAAAGTGCAGGCTCAGACTGGGAATGAGGGCTGTACCTTCCCTGCACACAACCCACGCTATCCTTAAGCTTCTCGGGGTTTCAGGAGAAACAGGGTTACTTTCTAAGGAGAGACAATCTGGGGAGAATTGAGAAGACGCTAGGAAAGGCTCAGAAGCCTTAGATGGAGATCTTTTCTGCTTGTTCTTTGCCTAGCCCACAACATAGTGTGCTAACCGCCAGCCCCTACCTCTACCTTCCTGGAGCTTCCCTTTTGTTCCGGGAAAGGAAGAGAAAGACTGGGATGACCACTGACCCCAGACTTTGTTTTCAGAAAGATGCCGTGTCTTGCTCAGCAGACCTATGTGGGTCACAAAGGAATGCATTGGAGAAAGTATACAGTCTGCTTTTTAGAAATAATAAAGAGACATAAAGCATGGAAATTAGCTGGCAAGCATAACCTTTACAGAGATGAAAGGGAATCTCTCTTCCTAATTTTAAAGTCATACCTGTTGTCAATATAATTTCACTTAAATATGATTAACCCACTGCACAGCCACATAAGAGAATTGATACAATTTAAGATGAATTAGTCAGGGTTGAAATAGAAATGAAACTTAAACATTCTCCAAAAGAGAGATTTGGCTCTTTTGTTTCCATTCAGAATATAAGCATGGAAACGCAGGTGTAAAGGTGTACTCTTCTTTAAAACAGTATTCATTCAAGTTCATCCAAAGAAAATTTTCTTTACAACAAATTACATGTCTATTCTATAAATACTTACCAGATATCTATTAGATGGCAGGCTTCAGTGGTTAGTACTGAATTATGAACTTGTGGGCTGAGGCGATGGCTCAGTTGGTAAATTGCTTGCTGCATGAACATGTGAGTGTGTATTTACATCCCCAGCCCCATAGGAAAAGCTTCACATAAGTGGTGCAGGTCCTGTAATCCAGCCTGTGGAAGCAGGTTCCTGTGCATCTCTAGGCTCGCTGTCTCGTCAGTCCAAGTGAATCAGTGAGGAACAGGTTCAATTAGAGATCACACAGGAAAAATGAACTTCTGATAAAGATACCTGGTGTCAACCTCCAGCCCCTACATAAACACACACACGTAAACACACACACACACACACACACACACACACACAATATATATATATATATATATATATATATATATATATATATATACACATGTGCTTTAAAACAAAAGTAAAGGAGCAGCCGGAGAGAAAGCTCAACAGTTGAGAGATCTCATCTGCTCTAGCTAAGGACCCACATTCGTTCAAAGCACCCACAATGGGTAACTAATAAACAGCCTATGACTTCAGCTTTAGGGAATCCAGCACCCTCTTCTGGATTCCTCAGATACCTGAACCCACATATACATGTAACCACACAGGCACATACACATGTATACATAATTTAAATTAAAATACATCTTTAAAAATTAAAAGAGCACATTCAACTCTCTCACGGTGCTTGCATTCTAACGAGAGAGAAAGATAAGAAAATAGACAAACCCAGAACTCTGGGAAGTCCCACTGTGGAAGGAAATGATTCTGTAGGTGCACAGATGAGGGTGCAACTTAGGGACTAACTGTCTGCATCCAGAAGAGGACTCATTTGACTTGTAGGAGAAGTCAAACATTTGCAAAGGAGAAAAGTCAACTATAATAGCTCAGACTCTGTTAAGTGGGAGGGGGTGATGGTCTCTGTGGCTGAGAATTCAAGAGAGAAGGCTCACAAATGCAGGATGTGGTGGAGGACAGATGCTCAGATCACTTGTTTGTGTCCATGTAACTTTGAATTACTAGAGGCACGTTAGCAAGATTTTCCTTGTTAAATCAAACAACTGAGGTACAGGGCTCTACAAACAAAAAGTTTCCTTGGGCTTGTGATTCTGTGGACACATGGTACAAGAAGTCACATCCGGTGATGGCTTTTTTGCTAAATGCCAAAGTGTCAAGTTCCTCAGAACATCACCTGGCAACATGAAAAGCACACGCACGTCCGTGTGTGTCTGTGTCTCTCTGTGTGTTTGTGTGTGTGTGCATGTGTAAAACTCTCCACCTCTTATAAAATAAAGCTACTAGGATTCATTCACAGGAGCTCTAACATAATGACTTAATGTAATCTTAGTCACCTCCCCAAATCTCCACCTCTATACCATAGCTGACCTCAGTTTTCACATCTCAATACCTCACAACAGGGATTAAATTTAAACACATGAGGCCTTGAGGAGCACATTCAAATGATACCCAAACAATAGTAGTACATGCTTCAATTAAGGTGTGTAGTATGTAACTTAATACTGCATTTAAATGGTAAGAGATCAAGCCTGGAGAAAAAATCCGGACCAACTTGGAGATGCTTATTTGAGGTGTTGGATCTGGGTAAGATGAAGACTAAAAATGAGGTGTTTACGAAGGTCTGGAAGAAGGTATAGAGAGAGATACAGCTCAGTGGGAGACCTCTTACCTAGGATGCACCATGCCCTAGGCTCAAACCCCAGTACTTCAAAAAAGCAGGGATAACAGGAGTTAAGAGGGGTAAATGGAAGGCATGAGCGAATAAGAAGTAGTGAGAAATAAAAGAATCCAAAGAAAGTAAGATTTCAAGCAGAAAGAAAAATGAAGAGGTGGCGAATGCTGATAACAAAGGAATTCCTGGGCAGAAGGCAGTGGGGCTGAACTTTTGCAGGAGCTATGTCAATATGTGCATTGAAACCAGATAACAGAGTTACAAACCAAATGGAGAGGACACAACAAGAAGCAGGCGAGAAGAAGGAAAAGGCATTGGAGGAGGGACAATTAGAACAAAATGTATTGACATATGTGTACGAAAATGATCTGATGATGCCCGTCTCTTTGTGCACCAAGCTTTAAAAAAATCAGCTTTGTAAACCAACTATATTTGAGGAAGCATAGAGAACAGTCACATAGCTCTTTTTTAAAAAGTGGTTTTCTGAAGTCCATAGAGATGTCTCAGTAGTTAAGATTGATTGCTGCTCTTCCAGAGTACCTAAGTTCAGGTCTCAGCACCCATGTCAGGTGGCTTTCAACTAATACAACTACAGCTCCAACAAGTATAATATTATTTTCTGGGTTTTTTATGGGCTCCTGAACACATTTGGCATGCACACAGAGAAATGCGCACACAGGCACATACATATACACATACATGAATAAAATATTACCTAACTTGACACTGAAAGGAATCATAAAGATAGATAGTTACTAGGAAATACAAGCTTAGAGGGCAGGACAGACTTTATGTTATTTATTCTTTATTTTGATTATGCTTTAAAAAGACATGTATGAGCTTCTTTTAACTAGGTGAAGGAAGAAAATTGGAATTTGCAAAGATCCTTAGTAAGTGCAGAGGTAGGATTGAGAACACCAGGGGAAGGGCTGGATTATGAAGCAGAAAGACCTCGGTGGTTTACATAACAGATGTGCTTGGAAAGGAATGGACAGCCTCCCAGGCTGGCAGCTGAGAGAAAACACAAGGAACAGGGACAAGTCTGCCCTTGATGCAGGAAGAGGAGAATATTCACAAGCAAAGTAGGAACATGCTGGGTTCCATGGCCCACACCTGGAGTCCCAGCACTCAAGATGCTGAGGCTTAAGGATTGTCACAGATTCAACATCAGCCTGGGCTACAGAGTGAGACCCTATTTTCAAAAATGAAAGGGTGTGATAGAACATGATTAATACTTTAGAAATATTTTCCCTTTTTAAAATAATATATCTATTTTTATTTTATGTGCATTGACATTTTGTCTGCATGTATGTCCGTGTGAGAGTGTCATATCTTGGAGTTACAGAAACTTGTAAGCTGCCAAGTAAGCACTTGTGGACGCTGGGAATTGAACCCCGGTCCTCTGGAAGAGCAGTCAGTGCTCTTTGCCACTGAGCCGTCTCTCTAGCCCCCTAGAAGTATTTTCTAACCTTAAATAAAAACATACTGTAAAGGTGGGGGTAGAAGATAAGGCTTTGCCAGATTTTTAAGAAATAAAAAATTTCCCAATATTGGTGGTGAAAAAAATCTAGGTGGAAAATCAGCCCATCTACTTTATGGAACACATAATTATTTGGTACCAAGAAGGTGTGTGTATAAAAAATTTATAGGGCAGTGTCAATAAAATGGTATTTAAGGTTTCAGTCACCGAAACCCAACAGTATACCCTTTAGCATCCTGATGAAGTAGTTTGTAGGATTCCTTCCAGAAATTAACTGTTTAACACCAGTGAAAGTAATTAGTGGAAATGGAGGGCACAGGCCACAAAGGAAGCCATCAGCAGGACTCTCTCATAATGAAAGTTCTTGAAATACAGCCTAGATGCTTCTGGACTTGACTAGAAAGGGGCTTAATTCAAGCCCTAGGAAACAAGTCGGCCATGTTTGCAGTGTCCTTCTTTTGTGGAGGGGTTGTCGGTGTGGTTTGGGCATCTGGTGCCATGTGTGAAATGACCTGCACTCTTCCTTGCTTCCCATATAGCTTCTGAGTCAGTCCAATATTCTTCAGAGCGATTACTCGGCAGCCCTGAAGCAGTGCAACCGGGAGAAAAACAGAGCGTCGTCCATTATCCCTGGTATGTCACATGGAATCCTGAGAAATCCACTTGGCTTTTTATTTCCATAACAGAAGGCCTGCATATCTATCTGTAATAGACATGTATACCAACCATAATGTTATGTCTGTTGTCATATTGTTCTAATTATACCCAGTATGTGAGTCTTATCAAGAATGTACAACTTGGGGCTGGAAAGATGACTCAGAGGTTAAGAGCATTGCCTGCTCTTCCAAAGGTCCTGAGTTCAATTCCCAGCAACCACATGGTGGCTCACAACCATCTGTAATGGGGTCTGGTGCCCACTTCTGGCCTGCAGGCATACACACAGACAGAATATTGTATACATAATAAATAAAATAAACAAAAAAAGAATGTAAAACTTGACTTTAACAATTAGCCAATTAGTTTAACCATCAAAGGCTCTCATTGAGAAGTGTAACTTTGGTTAACATTTGGGAGTTGTTGGGGGAAAGTGGCTAATCACAGTGAGCATGTTTGTTTACTTGGAATGTTCTGTGTTCCAGTGGAAAGATCAAGGGTGGGCATTTCGTCGCTGAGTGGGGAAGGCACGGACTACATCAATGCATCCTATATCATGGTAAGTCCGAGACATCATGGGAGAGCTTACCAGCAGCCTGCGTGTTACCAGAATTAACAGCAAAGCCGGCTGGCTCCCAACAGCACCTGTAGGACATCAGGCCCATATAATAATTGTGGCACACAGTTATTAGCGACCAGAGGAATACCAGCATACCTTGAGGTTTTCATGTGTGCTAGAACAAAAGAAATCTCAACCCAAATTAATAAGGAAGCACAGGGTCTTAAATTCACCTTTCAGAGCCAATGAACAAACATAAATTATATGTTTCCATTCCTCTGCACAGATCTATGGCAGAGACAGGACACATCAGCAGGACACATGAAGCCCAAATTCACTATAGTTAGCACCCCACGTTTTTAGCACAGCTCTTCCCTATATACTGGATTCGCTTGAGCTATTGGATTTCTAATGACCTTCTCCAATGAGGTTGTCTGCTGAGTGGCTGGGTGCTTTGCTGGTTTCATGATCCTTTATTAACATCGCAGGATGGTCAATCACACAGCTTGGTTTCAAATGAAAGAGTCCTAATCTTAATGCCCAAGCCATTGTTCTAGTTAGCCAGCAAAGACATGACATGCATGTGGGGAACAAGGAGATGTGCAGATACCACTGTCGAACACACCCCACTTCAGATGAGTCCGTGGGAGTAGTGAAAGACCACACAGTACACAGCATGGAAACTATTTAATCTTGTTACCCCACTTTCCAGGCTTCTTAAATATAATCAGAAAGGAGCCTTCCTGATCCCTCTCATAGGGGAGGCAGCCATGAGGCCAGGACATGGAAGGTGACCTAGGGTGAAGAGGTGCGAGATTTAGTATTCTCATGCCAGGGGCTTGTAGACAATAAATAAGAATTATAAACTCTGTCATGGATTTCCACTCTACCTAGTGCAAGACGCATGTGCACAAGTGATCTTGATACTTCTACTCCTAGTGGTCATAGCATTTCTTAAGATAAACTTGCCCACAACACTGAATTTTACCCCAGTTTGGTCACCTTTAAGATGAAAGTTTTGGTTTCTATCTCTGTCTCATTGATTCTTTACTAGGAAGGAAACTATACACAGCTAATAGACAGCACCGAGCAAATGCTGGTTGTAATACAGTATTACTTCAATACACTATCTACAATTAAATACACTGCTTTAACACAAAACATGTTTCTCTGCCTAGTCCTATCAGGGTTCTTTTATCTTGTCTTTGGTTTTGTAGGGTTATTACCAGAGCAATGAATTTATCATCACCCAGCATCCGCTTCTGCACACCATTAAGGACTTCTGGAGGATGATATGGGATCATAATGCCCAGCTGGTGGTGATGATTCCAGATGGTCAAAACATGGTAGGCCACTTTTGGTTCATTTCTTAGAAGGAAAGCATAATATTGCAATAGCCAGATGCCTATCGTGCACACAACAAAAAGGTAATCTTATTTCTACCTAATGGACTAATCTCACTGGAGTCATGCTTTGCTAGGCTGGATTGGTTATATGTAGTCCCGCTGGATCGACGTAGTGAATGAGAGATCTAAATGAAGCAGATTAAAATTGCTAAAGATGCATTGGTGACGCTACGTAAGCACATCAGGATTGCAACCACAAATGATGCAAGTCTTTACTCTTCTAGTTGCATTTTTAAGATAAAATATATAACATTGTGTTGAAAATCCCATTTAAGTCTTTGTGTTTTATTTTATTATTTTGTTTACAATCCCATGAAGGCATAGTCGAAGAAGTAGTTACATTCTCTTAATAATATCAACCAAGGCTGTTCCATGTTGACTTGGTAGTGTGAGTCTTTTTATGAAGAAGAGGAAGATTTAGGAAACTGTCAAATTTATTCTTAGAGAATTTCATACATGCATAAAGTGAAATAGGCTGATACCCACCCCCAACTCCCGGATTCTCCCAACACACACCTCTCCCAACTTGAAGTGTTTTTTTTTAAAGAATTCACTACAAATATTGCTGACCATATATGCATGGATACATCACTGTCCAATGGAAGATGGGCACCCTACAAGTGCGGTAGCCCCAAAGAAGAATAAATCCTCCTCCGTGAGCTGCTCTCAGCTCACCTCCTCAGCTAGAATGGTGCCCCATGAGCTCCTCTCCTGTCCTTACTGGAAAGCTCCATTTCTTAAAAACTGTAAACTTGTAAAGGAAGAGCCTCTTCAGAATCAGAATATCGGTGGCACATCCACTCTTTTCTCTATGTTTGTAAAACCTAAAGACTTAGTCAGCATTAATGTTTGACTCGGGCTTTGCATATACCCAGTTTACAGGAAGTCTATGCCCTTTCTTGGTCTCCTTCAGGCAGAAGATGAATTTGTTTACTGGCCAAATAAAGATGAGCCCATCAACTGTGAAAGCTTCAAAGTCACTCTTATGTCTGAAGAACACAAATGTCTGTCGAATGAGGAAAAACTGATAGTTCAAGACTTCATCTTAGAAGCGACACAGGTATGGAGACATGTTAAGGGATGAACACATGCCCTGCTCTTATTTGAGGCATGTGCTAACTTGGGAATCTTTCTTTTTGATATTTTAATTGCTTTATTGAACTATATCTTTTTCTCTGCTCTCCTCCCTTCCTCCCCCTTTCCTTCTACCATCTCCCATGATCCCCATGTTCCCAATTACTCAGGAAATCTTGTCTTTTTAGAAATGGAAAAGATTCCAATTTCTTACAAATGCACGAAATTCCAAAACTAACCAACATTCTTTTACTTACCATTTTTACTTCCAGAATCTGACAGAATCATTAAACCATTAATCTTAGCTAAACTAGACAATCCTTAACTCTGTGTAGCCAGAAAAGCAAAGATTTCTCTTTTACTTCAGATTGGTTGCTGACAGAACATAAGTTGAAACTATTTTTTAAAGAATTTAATATTAATTCTCTTGACTTGAGATTAATTTTTATTTTCTGTAAATGGGTGTCTTATCTGCTTATATGTCTGTACACCACATGTATACAGTTCCCGTGGAGGCCAAAAGAAGGCATCAGATCCCCTAGAATGGGAGCTGCAGGTGGTTGTGAGCCATCATGTGGGTGCTAGGAATTGTCCTCTGAAGAGCAGGTAGTGCTTTTAACTGCAGACCCCTCTTTCCAGGTCCTAATCCTAATTCTTTTGTCTTAAAATCAGCACATTGTCTTGCTTTCCTCCCGTAAATCTCCATCGTTAGTAAGAAGGCTTATTTCAAGAAAATATTCATTAGAGATCCATTGTCTTGTTCTACTGATTATCCGATCCCTCTCATTGCCTAGCTCAGCCTTAGAAAATACAGCTTTTTCCTAGTATTATACAGAACACACACTAAATAATAAGCATTCATGACTAACTCCAGTTCAATGCATCTCAAGCATGTAAATCAAATGCCATTAGTGCCCTAATCTCCAGAAAGCCAGTCCAGAAATGATAGGTAGTTCTAAAACAGCCGTTGGGAAGGCAAGATAAAGTAGGCATTTCCATTCACTTCATTTGTAGCTACTGTCTCCTAAAAGTCACAGCATTTGAGGTTGGTGAAGAGGTAAAAGATGATGCTCTAGGGACCAGACTCACTTCAACATCCAGAAAGTTCGTTAAATGAGGAAAGTCAAAATCTGGGTGTCTGTTATTTATTTTTTTATAAAGACTATTTTTAACATAGTATATATAATATAGTACAGTGATACAGTAAATGATTCACAGGGTACTGAATTCAATAAAGGAACCTAACCTTTACCTTGAAGATCCTTCACATTCCTCCTACTCATTCATGCTGTCCTCCCTTCAGATATAGTACCCTCTTCCCTCATTCTCTTGACTTACTTCGTAATTTCTCCTTTTATCTCTGTTTTCCTTAAAATTGTGTTGTTTCAACTTTATATGTTAACCTTTACATAAACTATGTAGATTTTTTTTAACTGTTTGCTACTTTGCCTCATTATAACGTTGATAACATTTATTCACGTAGTTGGGTATAAGTCAATTCTGTTTGCTTCTGCTGTCAACATATCCAGTATGGTTTCTCGATCTTATATTTAGGGCACTACTTGTTTGAAGTTGGGTTTTTTTTTTTTGTCCTTTTGCTTCATTTTGTTTTGTTCAGATATTTGCTGTTTCAAGTGGTACCTCACCAAATGTGTTTACACATATGCCCTCGTGTCCCAGAGCTTACAGACCAGCAGTATCAGCTCAGCCCACACTCTAGGATGTATGGACTTGTTCCTAGCATCGCCACTTCTTTCCAGTGGGCTCCTCGTCGCTCCCTCTGTTAACATGGAAATCCTTTCGTTTTAGCTTATAATAATTCTTGATATTTGATGAGTCAATTCATGACTTTATTTTCCTTGTTAATAGTATTTTGATTGTCTGGATATTATTATTATTGTTATTATTATATATTATATTATAAAAATATATATTATATTATTATTATATTAACTGCATAAAACTGATTTTGAGACATTCGTCCCATTGCAATGATTTTCTCCTTCCACATTGAGAGATGATATTTATTTTCATCATCTAGCTTCAGTTTCTAGTTTTTTTCAGTTGTTCCACTCGTGATAAACTCTTACTAACCAGCATCCTTTAAAAACACTAATTTGTTCTTTCTTCTTGTAGGATGATTATGTTCTGGAAGTAAGGCATTTTCAGTGCCCCAAATGGCCAAACCCGGATGGTCCCATTAGTAAAACATTTGAGCTTATAAGTATTATCAAAGACGAGGCTGCTAACAGGGATGGGCCCATGATTGTTCATGATGAGTAAGTTTTACAGTCTCAATCGCTGTACACCTCTGGGTATATGCATACTTCTTTTATCCTCAGACCAGCCTGGTGCTTTGTGCACATGTGCTGATTCAGCCAGGGTGGATTAATTTATCATCAAAGGTCACACAGAACATTTCCCCTTTATGTAACTTCTGGTAAAGGCAAAAGACTTAGATATGAACACAGAATCTGCTCTTACGCCTTATAGCGGGGGCATTTGTTGAGATGAGACACATTTTCAGCACTGGAAGCTACCCCAGGATATGTCTCAGCTGTTTACTTCTTGAGAAAGGAGTAAAAATGACTATTGTTTGATGTTTCTTGTTGGTTTTGTTTCTGTTTTTTTCTGAAAGAGCACTCTTTATCCAATGATTTTTTTCTGTTTCTGTAACAATGAAAATGCTAGAATTGTGTTATATAGCTATCCTATAAGGTATATAGTATATATATTATAACTTCAAACATGTTTAATAGAATAAAAATAACAATGCTTATGCAAACAGTAAAGTTTCTATAAAGGCCCTTGCTATTAACGGCATGAACACTGTCCAATTAAACCTTAATTCTTGCACAATACAAAGAAGGAAAGACATGCCATTTCAAGACTGTGCTCTCAGTTACAAAGGAATTTGATGCATCTGAATGGAGTCTTTGCCTTTTCTCTTTACTGCAAGGCATGGAGGAGTAACAGCAGGAACTTTTTGTGCTCTGACAACACTTATGCACCAACTAGAAAAAGAAAATTCCATGGATGTTTATCAAGTAGCCAAGATGATCAATTTAATGAGGCCAGGAGTCTTCACTGATATTGTAAGTGATGAACCTCATCTTTCATTTTTGAAGTATCACTTTCTAGATGGTACTAAAGCCTTTTTATCCTATATAAGGAAGATCACAGTGGTTGGTAACATTCAAGCTAAATTACAAATCTGCACCTTGTAGAAGACTGGCAGATTAAAAAAAAATCTAAGTCACACCATCCCTTTTTACAGGATTCATTGTGAATCGTAATATCTTTAGCAGAATTACCCACAAATTGATTTCTTCAGCAAACTATGGACTTAAATTCCTGGGGTTCAAGTAGGGCCTTCACAGAACCCCAGGAGGTACATCCCAGACTAAAAGGTTAGAACTATTAACTCTTCTCTAGCCAAATCCAGTTTCTTTTTTTGTTTCTTTCTTTTTTTTTTTTTTTTGATTTTTGGGTTTCTTTTGTTTTTTTAATAATTAACTTTTATTTATTTTACATTACAACCACAGTTCTCGCTCCTACTACCCCTATCCCTAGCCTACCAACAGTCCAGTCCTCCCAATGGGTAAGGGCTCATCAAAGTCTGGCACATTAAGTTGGGGCAGGACCAAGCCCCTCTTCCCTGCATTAAGACTAAGCATGGCATCCCACTACAGGGAATGGGCTCCATCAAGAGAGCTCATGCACCAGGAATAGATCCTGGTTCTACTGCCAGGGGCTACTCAAATAGTCCAAGCTTCACTACTGTCTCCCACATATGGAGGGCTTAGTTTGTACCATGGAGGCTCCACACCTGTCAGTCTAGAGTTTCTGTTCCGTTGTCTTTGTAGAGTTCCCCTTCATAATCTTGACCTCCCTTGCTCATATATTCCCTCCTCCCTCTCTTCAATTAAATTCCTGGAACTCAACCTGGTGCTTGGTTATAGATCTCTGCTTCTGGTTCCATCAGTTACTGGATGAAAGCTCTATGATGATAGTTGGTCTGGCTGTTCACCAATGTGATTACAGGGGTAGGACAGTTCAGGCACCCTCTCTACTATATGTACTCACTCATAAGTGGCTACTAATTAGATGTAAAACAAAGGATAACCAGACTACAATCCACAGCTCCAGAAAAGCAGGGAGGACTTTAAGAGGGACACATGGATTGCCCTGAAATGGAGAATTAAAGAAGATCTCTTGGGTAAACTGGGGACAGGGAGGGGCAATGAAGGGAGATAAGAATATGAGGGAACAGGATGGTGGCAGGGGAGGGATGCAGTAGGAGAGCAATGAAAGAGAGATCTTGATAGAGAGAGCCACTATGGGGTTAGGGAGAATCCTCATGCTATGGAATTCCCCAAGAATCCACAAGAATGACCACAGCTAAAACTCCTAGTAAATCCAGGATCCTAAATTGACCAATAACTGATTCCTGAGTGCTTTTAAGAGGAAAGAGCCATGCCAGTTAAGAACAAGACACACTACCTCCAATTCCACAGTTTAGCTTAGGAAGAACCTAAAAGTGTTATTATTGTGGCAAAGTAATGAGAAACTTGGTGAGAGTCTCAGGCACATTTCAAAGTCCTGGTGTCACTATCTTCTTCTTAGCTGATTACAGATAAGGGCCTCATCGAAGGATCATTTGGTAGCATGAAACCCCTTTTCTCAGGGCAGACCATCACACCAGGCAGAATGATAGAGTGTGAAGAACATTTGCTGCATAGTGTGTCCAGTCAAGGTGCTATGCTCTGGTGATATACTACAGTCGTTGTTGAGCCCTTTCTGTGGATGCACAGAAACATGTGATTACACAGTGATTAAAGGAAAATAAGATGCTTATCTTTGAGGGTTGGGTTATATGACTCAGTTAGTAGAATGCTTCCTTTAAAAGCACAAGGAACGAGTTTTGATCCTCACAGAGCATGGATGAATAGTCCTACGACTTGGGAGGCAGGGACAAGAGTCTCCGGTCATCCTCAGCTACATGGTGAGTTCAGCACCAGTTTCAGGTTTATGACACTATGAAAGAAAGAAGCAGAAAATGGAAAGAAAGATGTTGCTTTGGAAAAGGCTATAAACACTGAGCACCAATGAACCGCATTTGCATGATCTTCCATCTACAGGAAACAAAGGAATAGGAACTGAGTGCTTATTACTGTCCGATGTGCATGGGCTTCTCCCCCAAATCCAATGTCCACTTGCTCATTCATTATAAAACTTTTGTCAAAAATTTTGATGTAGTCAAATAGATAAAAAACCAAATGTAGATTGTGCACCTCCGCTGAGCACAAACCCTTAATACAGCCCTGCGCCCTTCTGTGAACAATGCCAAAATGCATCTGAAATCATTCCTGGTTTCTGCAAATTCACGTCTCTGTGGAGCTTCCAGTCTGTGATCTCCCTCTCTGTGTTTTCTAGGAACAGTATCAGTTTCTCTACAAAGTGGTCCTCAGCCTCGTCAGCACAAGGCAGGAAGAGAATCCGTCTGCCTCTCTGGACAGTAATGGTGCAGCTTTGCCTGATGGAAATATAGCTGAAAGCCTGGAGTCTTTAGTTTAACACTGAAAGGGTACAGGACAACCCAGTCTAAGCATTGTTTTCATCTTTCTAAAGTTAGAAAACATGAGTCAGTTCTGTTGTCTGTTTTCTTCCTGTGACGTGATGGTAACTCATTCTGCTGCCAAATTGACACCATTAACAATGTGTGCCTTTTTGAAAGACTTCTTGTAATTCACTTATTATGTTAAAACTAAAATGATTGAATTTTACAGGATTTCTAAGAACTGAATTATGGTATTTTTTTCCATATTGATTTTAACAGAAAATTTTCAATTTATAGATTATAGGAATCACCATCCTTGGAAAACATTTGTTTCTAAGTGTCAAATTTTTAGCTGTATTTGTAGCAATCATCAGGTTTGCTAGGAATATAACTTTTAATGTAGTAGATTGTAAGTCAACCACTTCATCCCCAATGCCATCCAACATTTTACAACTGCAGTATTCACCTGAAGGAGGAATGATCTAGTAACTTGTGTAAATACTGCTGTGATGTCTTCATGGACCAAATTTATATTTATAATTGTAGATTTTTATATTTTACTACTGTGTGAGTTTTCTAGTGGTGTACTTGAGGTTAATGATGTAGTTTATTCTCTGGTCTTACTTACTCCACATGTCTTCTAAAGTTGTATTGTGCTAGCCAAGGCACTAACCTTGTTTCTGCATGTCATTTTAACACTTGTGGGAAATAGAAAACCACTTGTTTTAAAAGATGTTTTTATGGGAGTAACACCTTACCAAACGTTCCTTGAATGGTTTTTATCCAAGAAGTTGCAAAAAATAAATATATTGCCATTAACTCGTGTTTACTTGTGGAATGTTGTGCTAACTGATGTGGGGGGGGGGGAATTACAAACATGGGTCCCACTGAGGAAAAGTGCAAAGCCCAAAGAAATGAGACAGAGTATCAGCCTGTGGTCCCTATCACAGTTTGAATGTAACTGAACCCATAATATCATAGGGAGTGGCACTAATTGGAGGCGTGGCTGTGTTGGGGTGGGTGTGGCCTTACTGGAGGAAGTGTGTCACTGTGGGGCAGGCTTTGAGGTTTCCTGTGCACACATATGGCCCAGTCAGTCAGTCGACTTCCTACTGCCTTCTGGCCAACATGTAGCCAGCACTCTCTCTGCCTACTTGCCTCCATCCTCTCCACCATGATGGTAATAGGCTGAACATCTGACACTCTAAGTGAGCCATCCCAATTAAATGTTTTACCTTATAGAGTTGCTGTGGTCTTGGTGTCTCTTCACAGCAATAAAAACCCTATCTAAGACAGTTCCCAAACTGATGTGGGAGGGTCTTCTGTTTGAGTTGATTTCATTGGTTAATAAAGAAACTGCCTTGGCCCGTTTGATAGGCCAGCCCTTAGGTGGGTGGAGTAGACAGAACAGAATGCTGGGAAGAAGAGAAGTTAGTCAATCGTCATGCCTCTCCTCTCTAGGCAATCACCATGCCTCTCCTCTCTGGGACAGTCGCCATGAGGCCAGCCACCAGGTCAGACATGCTGAATCTTTCCCGATAAGCCACCACTTTGTGGTGCTACACAGATTATTAGAAATGGGTTAATCAAAATGTGAGAATTAGACAATAAGAGGCTGGAACTAATGGGCCAGTCAGTGTTTAAATGAATACAGTTTGTGTGTTGTTATTTTGGGTGTAAAACTAGACATGTGGGAGCTAGACAGGATGAAAAGCAGGCCTGCTTGACTCATCACTACACCAAACTGTACTCCCTGTGGTACTCAAGGAACTCACAAAATTTTATGATTTTAAGTTCAACACTGTTGCAGGAGGGCCTGCTTGTTCATCGCGGCCACCCGGCAATCTTAGCCCTGAAATAATCACACAGAAACTGTATTAATTAAATCACTGCTTGGTCCATTAGCTCTAACTTCTTATTGGTTAACTCTTACATATTAGGTTAACCCATTTCTATTAATCTGTATATCACCACAAGATTGTGGCCTACCAGCAAAGTCTTACGTCTATCTCCAGCAGTGGGTCCATGGCGTTTCTATAACTCTGCTTTCTTCCTCCCAGAATTCAGTTCTGTCTT
Organism: Arvicola amphibius; assembly: GCF_903992535.2. Lineage (NCBI taxonomy): Eukaryota > Metazoa > Chordata > Mammalia > Rodentia > Cricetidae > Arvicola > Arvicola amphibius. Next base: position 170,522,975 of record NC_052048.2, read on the forward strand.
TTCCGCCTACCTAAGTCCTGCCCTATCAGGCCAAGGCAGTTTCTTTATCCATTATTGCTAATCACAGCACACAAAGGGAAGTGCCACATCACAACACATCATTAATTCATTGGAACCTGCTTGCTTAAGCAGAACCATTAGGTGTTACTTTTCTGTTACGGGATTTCTGTGATACAGATATGCATGACTCCTCAAAAAACATGGGTTAACGTTTGCACCCCTAGGCTGGCAGAGAGAAAAAGCTCTGTCCTGGTGGGGAAAACATAGGGAACAGGAGCAGGAGGCTTCTGGGCACATCATATCTTTAGGCAGGAAGCAGACAGAGAACAGAAAGGGGGTCTTGGCTATAAAACTTCAAGCCTGTGCCCATGACTCACTTCTGCCAAGAATGCTCTACCTCCTATAGGTCCCATAACTTACCAGAACAGCACTAGAAAGTGTTCAAACACAAGTCTATGGGGGATGTTTTACATTCAAACCACAATGTCTTTAAACAAAGGGGGCCTGAGAGTGATCCTTGGAAACTTCTCACAGTGAGAAGAGCATAACTGTGAGAGAGGGGGGAAAAAAAGCAAGCTCTTGCCAGACCTTGAATCTGCCAGCATTTTGGCCTTGGACTTTCTGAATTTTCAGTTTCTAGAACTGTGAAGAGCAAAACTGCACAGTATACAGATACCCAGAGCCTGGTGCTTTGTTCTATTCGCCCAAGCTGGCTATGAAGACTGCTGCCAACAAAGTTAGAGCACCATGTGCCAGGAAATGACGGATTCTTAATTCAGAGACAAAGCTGTGTTTTAGAAGTTGCTGGACTTGCTGGAGACTCCAGTTTAAGCAAAGATCCACCTAGTCAAGAGGGTGGAAACCAGAAAGACAGAAGGCCACATATTCCAGAATAGAAAAAGCAGGTAGTGCCTATGCTATCATTAGGATACAAGAGCTGTACAGAACTTGGAAGTAGAGAAACTAAATCATAAATAAGCCAACTTTGATGCTTGAAGCAGTCTCCTGCCTCAGCCAGAAGTGTTTAGAGTACTAATTAAGAGGTCACTGGGATGGTGGTGATGGCCCAGGCTTTAAATCCCAGCACTCAGGAGGCAGAGACAGAAGAGCTCTGTGAGTTCGAGGCCAGCCTGGTTACAGAGTGAGTTCCAGGATAGGCAGAGCTACACAGAAAAGCCCTGTCTTGAAAAACCAAAAAATAAAAGAACACTAATTGAAAATATTTCACCTGGAAGAGCAATATGCTGAATGTATGATATTCTGATACATTACATATCTCCCTTCTTAGTAGAATGTTGAAATGTTACAGTAGGCAGCTTTAAATAGTGAGGTAAATGAAGAACACTACACCAGTTTTAGGAATCGAGACATTATTGGCCTTAAATTGTAATTCACAAGTTTTTTTTTCACCCTCTTAAGATATTTGTCTTCAAAATGAAAACAGGTTTTGATGGAGTAAGTAAAACATAGCACAAAATAGATACGTTTCTTTACATCCATAACAAGACATTCTAACTAGTCCATTACCAGGGGTAGTTTGTAAACAATTCTCAAGGCACAAATTGGCCTTAGAGAGAAGCTTTTCAGGTAGGCTAATTTTAAATACCTCCCTTCACAATTTTATACATACCACTCACGACATCTCAGCTTCTTGTTATATTATTTCAGCCCCATGGTTGTTACAATAGTACTGAATTATCCACAAAGAGATGGGCTGATGCAAAGAATATTATCTTTCTTGCTAACTTAATTACTTTGTATTAAAAATTTACCAGCATCGAGGATCTTAAAACTAAGGTACTAAAATAGCAAGTGCTATTATTAACCTTGTTATGTAATTGCTTTTAAGCAACATAGAAAGATGAAATCATGCATTTCCTGGTTTTGTTTTGTTTTGTTTTACGTGTGTGTGGTTGTTTGTTTTTAGGCAATGTTAAATGAGAAACCTTCCCCAGTTTTCCTATGTGGTACTCCAGTTTGAAGTCCAAGAGAACACACAAAAAGGCTGAGGGAACTATCTAGGAAATAAATAATATTGAAGCCAAGAAGAAAGGCTGAACCCTGGGGTTCTCAGTGCTGTTCACAGAATCCAGCACCCTGTCACTGTCCTTAGGACTCCAGCCTGTGGCAGATTGTTTCTTAAAATACCAGCTTTGTCCCATGTCCCTTGACACTCAAGGAACTCATGAAACTCAATGGCACAGATGACCCCTGTCATCTAGACAGGTTACGACTACCAAGGTTGAGTAACAAAATGCTTGCATCTGATTCCCTTGGGATGTTGTCTTGAACAGTGCCACCAGGCCATGACACAGAACCACACAGCAGTGGAAAGAATCCAAGGTCCAGCTTCTGGCTGATAGCCAGATGGAGGCACTGACCGTCGATGAAGTGAGACACCCAAATAGGCTCTCCTTGTGGCCACCAACACAGCCCAAGTAACACTTTCTGGGACAGATAAGCCGTACACATTGAGCCAGGCCCTAACTGCATAGCGATGAGCCAGACAAGCCACTGATTCTTTAAGCCGTTGTATGTGGGGCCTGATAAAAAACAGAAGCACTTTGGCCACTAAGTGATCTTTTAAAAACATTTTTAGGTTGTCTCCGTGACACATGCCGCTGGAGTAGCTGTTCTCACCCCTTTGTCTTGCTTTCCTCCTGCGCATTACAACATGGCTTCGGCTTTCTCCCCTGCATGAATTCAACTCCCTTCGGCTTCTATCCCTTTTAAGTATCTCTCTCCATCTGAAGAGAATAAATCATTTTTTGCAAACAATTTGCTAAGCCAACAAGATGTAATTTTCTTTTTTGATTGGGACTGTCCTGTTTCTCTAGGAAGTTGTTTTGTAGCCTATGCGGACCTCACCATGAGTCAGGCTCAGAAGAAATGAAATGATCTTACTAGAGTCAAATGCCTGAATAATTGTCCTTGACAACAGCCTCGAATCCCTGTCACTCAAAGACGACAGCAGTATCCATGCCGCCTCACCAAGCCCTTCTAGGCCCTAGGGTTTATGTGTGATCTGTTCATTTCATAGGCATTGCCAATCAACAAAACTAGAAGGCTCTCTTACTATCACAGCAACTTAAAGGTAGAGACAAAATCTCTTAATTACCTAACAATTTAGGATTCACTGCTGCATTTTATCATTTATCTAGCTAATAAAAAATTGGGAAAGATTGCTAAGGCAAAAAAAATTACCAGGAGGATGAGGGAAAAGGAGGAGGAGGAGCAGGAGGAGGCATTTGATGAGATCTCAGCTACTAGTATTTATTGCTGCAAAACAATCAACATTTCCCTGTAAGCTTTTGAAGTCACATTCTGGGCAGAGGTGGCCCATGTGTAATCCCAGCACATGGGAGGCAGAGACAGGAGATCTCAGAGCAAGCTATCTGTCTGGACAAGAAAAATGAGCAAGCACTGGATTCAAGTAAGAGATGCTACCTTAGTACTAAGGAGAGTAATCATGCAAGACATTCAATATCACCCTCAGGCCCCTATGTGCACACACAAGCATCAGCAACATGTCTACACACTCGTGAATTTGCATGCATATCACACATACATGTGCAAAAAGAGACTGAATTACAAAGACACTCTTTAGGGTATCTTCAGATAATGATTATTTCAGTATGAAGACTTAGCACCTAAGCAAGTCATTTCACTCAGTGACACACATTTTCTCATTTGGAGAATTAGAAGGCTGGCCAGTTACTGTGGTGCCCTCACCCCTACAATCATTTTAAATTCCTCCCTATGAAATATGTAACACATCTTTTTGAATAGCATGAATCTTTGAGGCCTCTTCCAAACGTTGGTGATCATTCTTCCAAATGGCTGGACAGTGTTTCAAAGTTAAAATCATAAATTTCAAAGGAAAAATGCTAATGCACGAAAAGGAGGAGAATACAATGCTTTTGAGCATCTACTATGTGATGGGCATCTTCTTTAGCCTGTATAACCACCCTGAGTATCACCTATAAAAAAGGAAGCAGTACTATTTACAAAACCAAGTAACTGTCTCATGAGTTTAGAACAAGGAAAACATTATAATGGTGGTGGCACACACCTTTAATCCCAGCACTTGGGAGGCAGAGGCAGGCAGATCTCTGTGAGTTCGGGGCCAGCCTGGTCTACAAGAACTAGTTCCACGATAGGCACCAGATATTTTCTTGTCATATACCCCATGTATTATAGTAGATTACCTCAGAGGAGGAACTAGTTTCACATTCCATAAGGAAAACACATAATAAAAGTCAGATGGGTACTCAACAGAGTTTTAAAGCCAAAGCTAATTCTATAAAGAAGCAAATAAATCTTACTTGAAATGCAATCTTTTTACAAGTTGGAGATTATGTCCATACATATGTGTATATGCATATATATGTGTACATATATGTATACATCATAGTTTACACACTCGAAGTGTATAAGTCCTTGATTTTTGTATATTCAGAATTATGCCATTGTTAAATGGTTTATTAGCAGTCATTCCATGGTATCTGATCCATTTCATCTCAATTCTTCCAGCACTGGGTAACTATACATCTTTCTCTATAGAGAGAGGTGTTTTTTTCTGGATGTCACAAAATGAAACTACACAGTCAGTGGCATTTTGTGTCACAGAGTACCTTCAATGTTCATCCATATCGTACATAATGCATACCTTATTTCCTGTTCCTGAGCAATAGTCCATGGTGTGGGTGTTTCACATTTAATGTATTCATTTCTTAACTGATGGAATATTACAAATAGTATTGCTATTAATATCCAAGTACAGGTTTTTATAATTATTTGCATCCATCATTCTCACTTATCCTTCAATAATTCTTTAAACATCTTTGCATCTGCATTAACATGTGTTATATGTGTAATCTTTTTGATTCCTGCCATTCTCATGGGTATAAGGCAGTAACTCACTGTAGAATTAATTTTCATTTTCCATACAATTAGACTTTTGTATATTTTTTAGGAAACTACAAATTCCAAACTTCTGAACACTATTAAAATTGGGTTATCTTTTTCATGCTGAATTATCACAGTTCTTTATGTATTTATTCTAGCTACATAGTCCTCTCTGGAAAAAAAAATGACTATAAAAAATTCTGATCTTATGGGTTATTTGGAAGTGAAGTGTGTTTTTATTTCTCAGCAGTTTCCTTGGAAACTCAAAAGTTCTGACTTTTTGTTACATCAGTTAGTCTATTTTTTTCTTCTGATTTTTGTGATTTTTGTTTCATTTACTTAATAAACCATTGCCTAATTCAAACACATAAAGATTTATGCCTATATTTTATTCTAAAATTTTTACAATGTTAACTCCTTCTTAGATAATTTTTAGACCCATCATTAGTCAGTTTTACATATGCTATAAGGTAGTTATCCAACCTCATTGCTTCTGATTATCCATGTTTTCAATCATTTGATGAGAAAGTATTTTCCTTCACTGAGTTGTCTTAGCGCACTTTGAAAAAGGTGATGGAGCATAAAAATGTGTGTCACTCCTGACTTCTCAATCTTGTTACCTTTTTTTTCTTTTTGACAATGTTGATGTTTTTCTAAAACCACTTTTGGTTCATACTATACAGAAAGGCAATTGCTGCAAGTAGTTTCTGCGTCTCAAGTTTATCTGGATTTATGAATTCAAATGTTTTCTTTTGCATTATTTTTACTGTGTCTTTGGATTTCCTATGCAGTTCTTGGAGAGTCTATGCAAATAGAGTGTATTTTGTTTCTTTCAAGTAGAGATGTTTCGCGTTTCCTATCTTTTTATTTATTTATTGCCTCATTGTCATGCCCTAACTCCTCAGTACAGGTTGAATAAGTGTGGCAAGTATCAACATTCCTGCCTTACTTGTGGTATTAGGTGAAAACTATTCAGCATTTTGCCATTACATTGATACAAGTTGTGGGTTTTCCATGGCTATCCCTTATAAAGGCCTTCCTTTCTACTCTTGCTTTGTATGTGTTCTGTGGTGGGTTTCCCTGTTTTGCTTTTATCATGGGAGGGTGATAGAGATTTTCAAGCACTTTCTCTGCTTCCAATAAAAGGACTGGGAATTTATTGTATCAATTCTCTTTTCCAAAAATTTGTGAAAAATTATTTTCAAAAAAATTTACTAAATAGATCACAACTTTACAAAAGGCATGAAACAGTACTTCTGCAATTGTTTGTCGTTTAAAGGCATCTAGCAGAATCAATTTGAAAAATACAAAAATATAACTACATGAAATTTTTCTGGCAAAAAGAATAGTACACAATTGCTGATGACATGTTCTTATAAGAAAAAAAGAAGTGCAATAAATTAACAAACTATGATCATCAATCACTTTTACATACACACAAAATACACAGTAGACTCATTAAAGGTCTTTGTAATGACTGGCATCTTCTACCCCCAACGTTTTACTAAACTAGAGATTTGAGTTTCAAAAACACCATTCTATTAACTTACTCGAAGCATACACTTCACGTTTTGAGTAAGTTAAGCTCAAAACATAAAGCCGTATGCTTCAACACGTCAGCAAGCATGTTCATCATACATAAGTTGACATCTGTGATGCCTAGAAAAATAAAGGCCCATTTACAGTTTGATTGTGCTCTGTGTGTTAAATACAATGCCTTCTGCTTTAATCCGCTCCAATATTGGCCCATAGATCTCCTTTGTAAATGGCCCCAGGAGGCCTTTGGCTTTGATTTCACCTAAAAGAAAACAGATTTTCCATTTTCAATTTAAAGGTAATGTTAAACGTACATTTCCATGTCAAGAATCCAACACCAGAGCCAAATGGTATTGTATTCTGAAGCAAAGGTGTTCCATCTATATGTGACCATGAAGGGAGAACATGGAAAATTAAAATTTGAAATTCTTTACAGAAAGTCCCAGCTTAGTCCCAGAGAGGATAAGTAACATGAAGGGCTCAAGGGGCATACATGACTGGGAAGGGAAAATAGAATAGATTTTGTAGGTTGACTGCTGCAGGTGGAGATAGGAACAGGAGGCACAAGGTGGGGAGGGGGAAGAGATGACTGGGGAGGGGGTGGGTATTTGGGAGACTATCTGGAAACCTAGTGTAGTGGAAACTCCCTGGAAGGAAATTTATGACAGTGACCCTATCGAGGACTCCTAGTAATGGGGGATGGGGACACTGAATATACATCTACTATAACCAGGGAAGGCTTCCTTCCAGTGGTGGCACTGGGACACCAGTCTGGCCACAAAACTTTGACCTGCCTGAAAGATGTACTTGGGGAAAGGCAGCGGAGAACTTGTGAGAGTGGCCAACCAACAACTGGTCTAACTTGAGGCCCACACAATGAGAGGGAGCCCATGCCCAGCACTGCCGGGGTGACTAGGGACCAGAGGTCAGTTAACCCAGAGACCCAGGATAGAACCAAATACAACTGACCAAGAAAAAGGCAATAGAATGATTCCTAATGATATTCTGCTATACTCATAAATTGGTGCCTAGCTCAATTGTCTCAGAGAAGCTTCATCTAGCAACTGGTGGGAACAGATGCAAAAATCTACAGCCAAACACTAGGCAGAGCCGTGGAAACCAAACCATGCAGAAGAGAGGAAGGAAGGATTTTAGGAGCCAGAGGGGTTGAGGATAGCATAAGAACAGAGTTAACTAGGCAGGACTCATAGGGGCTCACAGAAACTGACAATCAGAGAGCCTGCATGGGTCTGTGCTAGGCCCTCTGCATATATGTCACAGTTGTGTAGCTTCCTGTTCCTGTGGGACTCCTAACAGTGGAAGTAGGACTGTTCCTGACTCCTTTTCCTGCTCCTGAGACACTTTTCCTCTTCCTTGGATGCCTTGATATGAGGGCTTGTGTCTAGTCTTACTGTGTCTTGTTATTCTATGTTCATTTGATATCCTTAGAAGGGCTGCTCCTTTCTGGAAGGAAAAGGAGGAATGGATCTAGGGAAGTGGGGAACGGATGGGAAGGGACCAGATGGAGCGGAGGTAAGAAAAACTGCAGTCAGGATGTATTGTAGGAGAGAATAAAGGAAAGAAAGGATTGGCCTCATAGTTTGTAAGTGATGCAAAAAACATTACGAATAAATTCTACTTAAAATTTGAGTTCTGTCAAAGCTAGTGATATGCTTTATGACAGTGTTCCATGGTGCTGGGAAGTAACAGGCAGTCACAGATACCAATCAACCAGAAGGTCACTAAAGAAGGCAGCTTATACTCTCCAGGGGCCTGTGTTGCTGAACTATGCTTGTCAGTCTTCCAGCTCTATTTAATGCATCTTCCCTTGTCTTTCAACTTGCAAGAACTATTCACAATAAAAAACCTCCACTGTGAGTCAAGGAGCACATGAGAAATACTTGTTCAGTATAGATAATATGCTAAGACACGAGAATTAATAAACCACAGTCTATAGCCCTGATGGTCTACAAATGAACACCGTCTGCCAACTCAGAGCAACCACTCACTAAAAGTACAAATGAAAAGAGAGGATTTTTGAAGTCAGAGGGGTTGAGGACACCACCAGAACAAGCTGGCTTTCCATGTTCAATAGGAGGAGACCTTGACCCACAGGTGTTGAGCTATATCTATTCCATCATTCTGAGGTCCTGTGACTGATCTGGGTAAAAATTTGGTCTCATGACAGGGCCTAATCTCGTTCCTCACTATAGTGTGGCCCCCATCCAGGTTCCTCTAAGACTGTTCATTTTCAGTAGTGCAAAACATTTGCTCTCCAGACACGGGCTGACTTGAAGGGAGAGGAAACAGATTCAGCCCTGATGAAAAAGGGACTTACCATCGAGCAACATTTTGGCCGCCATGGCCGTTGGCAACCCCACAGTTTTAGCCATTGCCGAAAAGCCATTGAAGTCTCCATAAACCACAAGATCAATGACCTTCTTTTCTAAGTGTCCAGAAGGATGTCTGATGCCGAAGCTGTCTCGCATCACAATCATGTCTTTTTCTTTGGGACCTTGAGATAAGCGCAAACATTCTAAATCATCATTGCGACTTACCCATTGTTTGTGGTCTACCTTTCTGCCCTTCTTAGATGCTTCCCATCCAATTACATATCATCACTAGATGACTACCTATGATGATTTTACCCGAAGATCAGTGAAAACCTCAAAGAAATGGAAACTTGGACCATGTTCCTTTCCTCAGCATCGAGTAGTCTGGTTGATGAGACAAGTGAGAGATACTTGCTCCCCAAAATACTGCTCTGGTATTTGCCTGATACATTAAATACAGAATTCTTTCTCCTTCTTGTGGCTCCTGAATTCATTATTTCCTAATATTTTTTTCTCCTGTTGCCTCTGCCCAGTGCTGGTTCCCTCCTCTCAAATCTCTCCCTTTGTATTGCATGGATGCTGCTCTCAAAACCAATCCTTTGGCCAAACCGTGTTGGGGCTCTTCTTCAGCAATATTTAGTGTAAGCCCATGACCTACCATAGGAGAGCTTTGAGACCAAGTGCTTGGAGAATGCATCCACAATGGACTCGGCCTGAGGGACTTGCTCATCGCCCAGTAAGCCCAACCTAAATAACACAAGTGCCGCTGTTAGTTCACAGTCTCTGCATGCTCTTCTCTGGGGAGTGGGGAAGAGCCCCTGGGCTCTTACGAGTCAGCTCACAAGTTCTAAGATTCACCTGAACCGAAAATTGATAATAATGGGAGCGCCTTAGCATCAGAATCTCCCCAGGTCCCTGAGACACCGCTTCATAGAGCAGAGCAGAGAGGATATATTGCAAACTCATTTTGAATGACATTTTAAGAGTTAATTTACAGATGCGTCGTCTCACATGAATGAATAATGTACCATAGTCACACGAATGAATATTCTGCAGTCCGTGGGGGATTACCCAGAGAAATCCCATGTTATCCAGAAATGGAATGAGAAAATGCTCCAAAATAAACATTTTTCAGTTCATAATTGCTATCAGGTTTCTTCACTTGTCTAGTTTTTGTCCCAATATACACAATATATTAAATCTCTCTAAGGCCAACTAAAGAGCATCAATTAGCTAATCAACAGTTAATTAATCAAAGACAAATACAAAGTGTGTGATGCCTTCCTTTGGCCAGAGATGGCTAGGTCATTAATCATTGGTTCAATGTGTTTTGATCTAAATGAAAAGATGAGTACATACCATTCAGCAGCCTCAAGCTGGGTACTATCCCCTCCCAGCTTTGTAAAGACAACTTCCTTAAGCTTCTCACATGAAGAGGAGCGGGAAATCCCAACTAAGTCACACAGGAGCTGTTTCTGATTGGGAAAAGAAACATGGGAAGTCTAAGTCCCTGAGAAATAACACATCAGTTTTCTGAGAAATAAGTCCCAAAAAGTTTCTTAGAAATAATCGAAATAGAAAGTTAAAACATAAATTATATATGTGTAGAAATGTATAAATATGAATGCATGCATAGCTATATGTAACCGATGCATGGGATGCCAGAACAATGTTTAACAATAATTTTTTAAAAATATCAATGCTGAAAAGGGGAAGCACACAAACACTTCCTGGTCACGTATCTTCCGCATCCTGGTCATGTGTCATCTTCCCATCACTCATTTCACCCATACCATCCCCCAGACACATACACCCCTCACACCCCCTCTAACAACCAATCTGGAGCAGGTTAAAGTACAAGGGACTTACTGCCGTGGTTGCCAGTAGCAACCAGAGTTCTTTTGTAGCTTCAATAGATGAGAAAGACCTCGCAGGGAATCAAATTTCAAAAGAACACTTAAAAGAGTGGTCATAGAATTTTCTTCTTTCTAAACAAAACCTTTTCCAGGGTCCTGGAAGAGAGCTAGGCTATGTTCACAAGTCAACCAATTGGTTCCCAGGCCCAGTGTGGCTCACTGCCTGGCTTATAAAATAGAAGTTCACTGGAAGGTATACCCACCCGTGTGCCTATGCATTGTCTAAGGCAGCACTAGATTCTTCTGCAGATACTGCTTGGTCCACAGAGTCTAAAATGTTTCTAATCTGATGCTGAGCAACAGGTCTGTCATTTGTCACTTGCGCTCTGCAAGTTAACTAACAGCATCCTGGGAGAGCTAGGACACCCCCCCTCAATCAGCTGGTAGTTAAATATAAGCCACTAGTGGGAGTTCTACTTCACATTCAATGGATTAGTCCTAAATTCCAGCCCAACTCTAAGACACCAGGGTGGGGGTGACACAGAAATGCCTAAAACTCAGTAATATACTTAATACCCACGATCATAAATGGCCCAATGAGAGGACTGGCAAGACTCATACCAACATCTTGCCAAATACACATCAGTGGGGCCAAATGACCTATACAGCTGGGAAATTCCAGACTGCAAAAGCAAAGTGAGTGCATCTCCTTACAGGGATGCAGGGTTGGGGGAGGTGGGGGTCTTGTGAGTCAGTGAGTGAGTGAGTGAGTGAGTGAGTGCCAGGCATCTCCTTCCAGGGCTGCTGGGGGTGGGAGCGGGGATGGGGGTCCTGTGAGTGAGTGAGTGTGTGAGTGAGTGCAAGATCAGCCAGGCATGTTAGCCCATCAACTTTCCATCCTCCCCAAGTGCAGAATGGGGAGGAGATGTTTGCAAGAACTTATCAGTGTACATCAGTCACAGAAGGGATGCTCTGGAGTTCTCTTGAGGTCTGTGCAAAATGGAGCTCACTGGCCATCTCAGAAGGCTTGTGTACATCAGACAGCACAATTCTGGAGTTACTCACCCAGGTGAGAGGGTTGGCCTCAGGTTGGAGGGCAGGATATGCTTCTCTGTTGATGAGACCTAACTTTACAAATCCGTTCAGAGCTTTGGAATATCCCTGAAACAAGAATTAATAGTCAGCAAATGAATATTTTCCTCTAAAGACAAATGAATTTTTAGCTATTTTTTAAAGAAGGCTTTTTTTATACAGGGTTTTATATTTATAACCTATTTGGAAATAATCTTCATTGCTATTAACAATGTCATAATTCAACTGATTTACATAAAAGACTTTGTAAATGGGTCATATTTTATTTTCTCAGTACTATATTGTATGGTACGTTCTGGAAGCTTAAGGGCTAAGTTCGTGGTGAATCCTATAATGCAGTTTAACAGAATGTTATTTAATAGAATAGTCACATTTTAGTCTTTATTACACTGCTTTGTTTTCTTTTTAAGTGCTAATGATCACATCCAGGGCCTTGTGCATGCCAGGAAAGCACTCTATTGGCTTAACTTCTATCTATTTTGCTTTCTTGTGATGGAAGGGACGATAATCCATACCCCCTAAAAGAGAAAACCCATCCTATAGTGAAGATCTGGGTATGTATAGAGTATGAGGAAGGATGCCATGCTTTTCTGTTACCTGGTTTTGTCATTTTGAACATACTCATAACATTTCAAATGTGATCAACTGAAGCCTTATTTTGTGGTTAAGAAAGCATTTCAGATTTGCATTAAGGAAGTCCGTCTAACCCTGTCACTTCTCCCAGCCTCAGTCGATGTGTTTCAAATGTTGCTAACTTATCGTAAGCTCTGAAGACATAAAAGATACATAAATCACAATCAACAAGACAAAGTTTATATGTTTAGTTATCAGACAAAGGGGCAGATTTGTCACTCACAATGGATTTGAACCTAATAGGCCTTAATGGAAAACTGGAACCAACTTGGCACTGCGGGGAACCTAAGAGCACTGTAATCTTACAAGACTGAGAAATGAAGCAAGCACTCATATCCAGCTACACCCAGAGTTAGCCTCCTACCTGCTCCCAATCCCTAAAGAGTCAATAAATTCATGTTTTTGAGTTGGGTCTCCTAACACTTTAATAAAAAAAAGCTTCCCCGCCCCCCAGGGAACTGAGTTGAAAACAGAATAGAATAGCTGTATGGGGAGTTTGAGAATTAGTGGCAGTTGAGTGTTCAGTCCCAAACAAGAAATTTATATTATCCCATGGAACATTGCAGAAGGAAGCAGAAAGAGTGTAAAAGCAGGAGTACAGGGAGAAGGTAGAGAAAAGCCGTAGTCTAGACTATACACAGGAATTGCAGTTATGAATGCTCAACAACTGAGGGAGTCTGCAGCATGTATACATCCAGCAGCCAGGCAAGGGTGAAGAAGAAACTTAGGAGGCTCTGGTGCTCATTGCTTAATGATTTCCTATGGGTAGAGTCAAGAAAAGGGGCAGTCTTTACCTTTAGTTTATACCCAATGGCAAGCCTGCCAGACTCCCTAAGGGATGGTACCAATTCAATGATCAGACAAATAGCCCTGTTGTATGACTAAACAGGTCATACAACAAAACTAAGTCATAAACCTTGGAAAGGGACAGGTATAGAAAGGGATGGAGAGACTAGGGGTCAAAAGGTTATAGGAGAAAGTGTAACCAGAATGTATTATATAAAAGTATGAAATTGTCAAGTAACTAACTTAATAATAACTAACTTAATATCTGAAAAAAACCCAACTGGTTTTTCATTTTAATTATTAGAAGAAAAATAAGCATATATATTACTTACATCAAAACTAGCAATGTGTTTGGTCAGAATATACACAGATGTGAGCCTGTTTCACCTTGTCTGAAGGTCACAGAGTTTGAGCTTATTTTTGCTTTTTTGAAATTGTTGACAACAGGTTTGACTACAAAACAAGATATCCTGACCTAGGATGTGGTGAGTTGGTGTTTTGGACATTAAAGTGGCCCATAGAGGTGGAATGGCTCTATCCTGACCAAAGGTCAGAAAATTCAAGCATATTCCTGTGCTCCTTCATTTAAAATAGGAAATTTGACACAAGGAGTGACTGCCTAGGATACTTGGTCTAGGGTGTGTTCACCACACATTTCTGCCCAAGACATCAAAGACTTTACTCAGGAAAAAATTAATGGCTTGATGTCTCAAGTACTGAAGCAAGTAACTGTACTGGTTATCCTTTGTGTCATGTTAAAGCAGTCTTTTACCTTCTTCTCCCCTTTTGTGTTGGTGTATAAAAGCATGTGAAAAATAAATGCAGGTGAATTCAGCATTTAATATTCACTGATTGTCCCTCCCGATGCTGTTTTGTGTTTCTGTCTCTTATTTCCCTTATATTTCTGTTCTTTTTGCTTAATAATTCTAATCCTCTTGCTTTTACTCTGGAATGTATGAGTTATGTAAAAGCTGGTCTTTGACAGTGTTTGAAATATAGCACTTACCTTATATCTCAGTGTTCCCCTCAACAACGTGTGGGCAGATGGAATCCCATAAATTTCAGCATATTTTGTACTATCTCTGTTAGGATACCCTTCCAAGTTCAGGCCTGGGAAGTAATCCATAGATGTGACAGAGTCAAGAAAAGAGACTCCCCCTGTCACATTCACAACCTGAGGAAGAGTGAAAAATAGCTGGAGTTCACAACAGCTTGTTTCTTCTGGGCTTATCTGCATTACTTATACAAACAAAACTAACAGAGCTTTGAAAAATGTTACTGAAACCACGATCAACATTTAGCATGCTATTAGCCAAGCTGTTCCTCCTGAAATAAATTGCCAGGCTTTCCCCAGACTTCTAAATCCTAATCTGTAGGCAGAGACTGCTCTTTTATTTCCCTGCCACCCAGACCCAAATAATAACACAGAAACTATATTAATTACAGCACTGTTTGGCCAACAGCTTAGACATATTTCTAGCTAACTCTTATATCTGAGTTAACCTATTTCTATTAACCTGTGCCCTACCAGTAAGGTTCTGGCTGGGGGCTGGCGTCTTTCTCCTTCGGCAGCTACACGGTGTCTTTCTGACCTCATCTACTTTCTCTCTGTATCTCTGTTTAGATTTCCCACCTGGCTTTACTCTACTAAGTCATTGGCTGAAACAGTTTCTCTAATAACCAATGGTAGTAAAACATATTCATAGCATACAGAGGGGAATCCCACATCTCTAATACACGTTATTTTCTAAACAAAAGTCTTGCTTTCAATTGACTCTTGCCTGTGGTTAAAATAGTATTATGCTGCATTAGGAATTTTTTGTTTGTTTGTTTTGCTTTGCTTTGCTTTTGTGTAAGCTAATAGCGTCAAGCAAGCATTCAATGGCGTGTATGCTCTGATAGCAATGGCAATATTCTTTTCTTAATTTCATGTCTCTTCTCATACTAGTCTTGCACTTTTCACTCACCCAACTATTGTTTATTGAATACCCATTAAATATGTGCCAGAGACGAAACAAATTGTAGAGAGAATAAGAAAAATAATGAACAGAATTCAATTCACATCTTCTCTTCACTCTGTGTTTACTGTAAAAACATTTGCTGAATGATCAGCAATCACCAGCAACTGTGTAGAGGCAGCAGAAGGAAGACCTCCCTTCACAACAGAGACAATGCCAAGACTACACAATGAAACTCAAATACAACTTCTTTTTAGTGAGAAGCAAAATTCTGGCTCCCTAGAGCCGTGTATTCCTCCCCAACACATATTCAAAGTGCAAGGAGGTGTTGCTTTGTGTTTAACTTTAAGTAAAGTATTACATTTCGACTTAGAGCTGGAAGTCTGTGGTTGTCCTTGAGATAATGAAAAACATTCTGGAATGATAAAATTAGGGCTGAGGCTGCTGTCAAGCTGGACTTTGTCCTGCTGGAAACAATTTCACCCTGTTTCTAAAGCTGCACAAACCAAAACGGCAGGGGGCAGTTGCCAGGGTTCACGGGGATTTTTCCAAAAGAAAATGGGCTAAATGCAATGGTGCCCAGAATACATTTGTGGACGAGCTCACCTGTATTGAGGTGTAAGAGAGAAAATGGAAACTAATTTATACACAACCAAGGGTCCAGAAGGAGAGGGCTGCCTTGTACACAGGTGAGTGGAGAGAGAGCTTTTCAGTTGAAAAGACAGATCGCTTGCAGTATGCCTTCTAGAATCTCTCAGAAAGAATCCAAGGAATGTGACAGATGCTTCCCATTTAATGTGTTCAGAGCCCCTTCTTTAGACTGTACTGAACTTCTTCTAATAGAATTCTAGTTTTCAAAACAACCTAATACAGAAGCCACATGCTAGGTCTCTATACCCATTTCATTTCTGTAACCTGCAGCAATTCTAAACTTCTGTTTCTTCAACTGAAGATCAAGACAATTTTTAAAGAAAAATTTGTACCAGGCAAAATAGTAAAAAAGCTATAATCCCAGAGTTTAGGGGCCTGAGACAGGAGTAATACTAAAAGTTCGAGGCTAGCCTAGACTATGTACTAAAACCCTATATAATAAGAAAAAGGAAACAAAAATATCAAATTAAAATAGATCAGAAAGTTTTGTAAAAATCAGATAGTTTAAACTGACTATCAGTGATTCACTGAGAGAAATTAATAGTCAATGAACCTGATCCAAAATAACAGTATGGGTATGAGGAACTAAGAGTTAGATCCCTAATAGGCAGACAGATAGGGAGAGAGACCACAACCAGGTAATAGCAATTTGAACTTTCAAGATGGCTGTTTTTTCTTCTCCGGGATGCTGGCTTCTTTATCACCCTCCGGATCTGAGACAAAATGCTGGAAGCTTAAAACCTGATAAACTTTTTTCCACTACTAGGCCCTCTCCTTAAGAAGAGATGAATTAGAAACTGCTTGGGTCCCCCTTCCCCACCACACACACTTTGCAGAAGGTTCTTCTCTGTGCCTTGCTGTGTGTGTACTTCCTCACCACTAATAAAAGCCTTTCTTCACCAGCTGATCTGTTTGGTGTGTTTCAGATTTTCCCTGCTGCTATCTATTGCTCCTGAAATTTTTCCTGCCTTTTAATTATCTAACTGGCAAAGAAGATGAACCAATCAAGATCCCTCCACAGCAACACTTCTCACCATTTGATAAGTAGCTGGCAATCCCAGTGTCCTAGGTTCAAAAATAAGCCCCATCTAGTTCCGTGTTCTATTAAAAACTTTAATGAAGACATTAAAATTCATCCATCCATTTTACAGAGGAAATGTGTTTCTCTCTGCTCAGACAATGCTTGTGCCCCAGACAAGCTCCCAGCAGAAGCACAACTCATCACATGTTGTGGTTGCTGGATTCTCTGAAGCCAGTTCTTTTTCACACACAAACATCACACAACCAATGAGACAATCACAGACATATATCTTAGAATAAATATTCAAATAGTCAAAATAAGTAATGAACCAGCCTGCCTCCATCTTGGGCTTGAAAGTCATCTAATAATAAAGACATAATAGGTTCATTCCTGTATAGGATTAAACCTCTGTTTCTCAAGGATAGGGCTATACCCCATCTTTAACCTTAACTACAGATGGTTCTGTACTGCCTGTTCCAGGAAACAACTACCATGCTTTTGGTTCTAAAAATTATAACTATCTTGCAATTCTTTGTTTCAAAAGGTTGTTATGACCTCCTTGTAATTATGTCTTTGTTTCATAAGGCTGTAATATCTAACTTGTTATGCTCTGCTCCTGTAACTCTGCCTATTTTACCTGACAAATCCATTTAGAGACCCACTATCCCTGAGCCATAAAAATATTGTTTACCTCATGTCTGTTAGATATATTCTTAAGAGGAGCCTCTCCACCAATGCAAATAATTCCAACTAGACCAGATTAAACTGAACCAAAGATGCCCACATTTAATAAAGGCAGCACTCCTGGGTGGCTGGGAGAGCATGGTGAGAAGGGAGAGACAGAAAAGGGAGAGGGGAACAGGCAAAACCCTAGACCACGTTTTCCTTTTTCTGGTACAAGTCTAAATAGCCTGTGGGAGTGGTCCTGACCTTCCCTGGAGAGGGGTCAGCACTTGGCAGGCTTCCCAGAGGTGGAGCCCAGACCCAAGGTAACTCCCAGGAGGAGGGGGCTTAAGATGGTTGCCAGGGACTGGGGTGATACTTCCAATCATCCAGGACTCCTTAGATATAAAGGTGTTAGAGGGCTTGGGTCTCACTTCCAATCAAACAATGTCCAATATTGGCCTCTTCAACCTCAACTTAGAGGGAGGTAGCCTATGTACATGAATTAAAAAAAAATCTTACTTCATTTAATTTAACCATGATCATTTCTCCTTAAATCTTTGGGATTAATCAATCAACTAATTAGGAATTTAGCACAGTAAATGTACAGGCTGCCATCTCAGCCTTTTAATGTTTTATTGCTTACTTTTAATCCATGTAATTGCATTTTTTTCAGAAATATAAACAGGCTGTCTGTCTACCTAACCAATTGCTGGTGTACGTTCTACTATATCACATGAACATCTTTGTTTGGCTTTATTTCTGGATCACTATTGTCAAAAGGATATTGACCCAGTACACCATCAAGGATCCTGATACAAGTACATCCTTCAAAAGCCGTGCTATGGTTATGGGCACGGGGAGCAATAGGTAACGAAAAGGGATTTTCTGAAAAGGAAGAGGGGCTTACTTCCCACATACATGGATCTCCCACTTTCATGGTACTTTCCATGGGAAGTGTACCACCACCTATGAAGGATGGAACTAAGAGAAGACTAGTCACTGCCTTCAGACATTTGGGAGGAAGTCAGATTTGCTAGGAGTTAGAACAATACCAATGAACTGACAAGAACACAGGACGATGCGCTATGTTCTAATTCATAGGCTCCTTTGTAATTACTAGAGGTGGTTCAGGCTTCAAATTCAAGCCAAAAGTAAGACGGTCTTCATCGTTATGGTTCTATAAATTCTGTAAAGCCGGCTCTGTGGCTGAGGTGACAGGGGCAGAGAGGGTAGTGGCAGAGGGGACAGAAGGGCAAGGATATGAGAGACTTCTTAAAGGGAGTTTAACAATCAAGACTGGAGAACAGAGTTATAGACTTGAATCACGGAAAATTCTTAGACATAGACAATCTAAGTACCTAAGTGTCAGACACTCTGATTGAGTTCAGACAAAAGAACAAAGGCTGGAGTGGCTAGGAAACTCTGCAAGAGGAAATCTGAACAAGACCTTGAAAAAGTATCTTTTTAGCAGAGAAGCATCATGTTTTTCTCTTAAGTCCGCCAGTGTCAGAAAAATGTAAGAAATCCCTCCATTTTAGAAAACAAGCTCAGGATGAAAGGGGTAGGGAGGACTTCAAACTCGATAAACACAACTTCTGCTGCCAGAAATGACTAGCTGCTTTGCCTGGGCCCTCAGGAGCACTGAGGTATTTCCAAAACTAGTATTTGCTAATAAGATGGCTGTTAGGCAGATAACAGTCTACATGGCTTCACTAATTCACATAGCAAGAAGGCTACAAAGTGCCATATGCCAGTGGCACACATCATTAATCCCAGCATTCGGGAGGCAGAGGCAGGAGGATTTCTGTGAGCTCCAGGCCAGCCTAGTCTGCACAGTTAGTTCCCGGACAGCCAGAGCTATTGCACAGATAAATGCACAGATAAACCTGTATTTTAAAAAAAAAAGGAAAAAATAAAAAAGGAAAAAGAAAGTTGCAAAGTAGCTATTATCATCCTTGTTTTCAGACAAGTATCCTGTGATAGCAAGAATAGAGCGCAAAGCTAAGCTTCTGATGTTGATACCTTGCTTGTCCCTAAAGGTATGTGTTGCTGACTGACTCCAATTCTCTAATTCTTATCTTCCTCATAATTTATATGGCCTCCTGAACACAAACACATTATGATCAATGGGCGCAGACAGTTTTCTAGCCTTTGCATATTACTCTATACCAAACAAGACCCAGAGAGATTGCCAAGGTGAAAAGGGGTTATTGTTACACAAAGGGAGACAGGCTGAGGAACTGTGATTAGTACAATGTCAGGCATGGAATTCCTGTGCTCCCTCACACAGCAATGCCTGGTGCCTGGTCTCTGGAGACACTGTGAAGGATGTCAACATGGGCACCAGAACCCAGGAGTGTCTTTCTCATCCTAAAGCACCCTTCTAAAATACACTGCTTGACATAGCTGTAGTGTTTGACATAGCTGTGATTCTCTGGTTACTAAGTTTTTGTTCTGAAGTTCAGTTGCTTGCTAAACATCTCTTGGTGAGCTTCGAAAATTTTCCAAAGTCCAGCAAATTAAAATCTTCAGGAACGAGGTTTAGGCATCCATTCTTTTCAAACATTCATTATGATGCATTCAATGTGCCGCTACATCTGTGAGTCACACTAATGTCACAGACATCAGTGACCAAGGCTGATAGAAACATTCACCTTGAATCATCAGAAATCCTGTAAAATACAGACTATGTGATTGCTAACTCTACTCACCCTATGTAAATGAACTCCTTCCTCTTAGATAGTGGGAATTTTATATCTCCTAATAAATCTTTTCTTATTCCTCTCTCCCTAAATATTATCTGGAAAAGGAATTTTCACATGATCTTACCACAAAAAAAGAATGTTTGAGGTGATCATTATGCTAATTGTACTGACATAATTCTTGCATAAATAAATGTTACATTGTATGCCATTCCTGCATATATCATTATAAAATTCAAAACTTTAAGAAAAAACTTTAGAATTGGAAAATATTTAGATTCACAAATAAATTGAAAATATGAATATTAGAAAAAAGTCTTTTTCATATAGCTCTGAAAGCATTCCTTATCCTGAAGGGCGAAGACTGAAGCAAGGTAAAAGAGATGCCTAGGATACCTGATTCACAAACAAACTCTCAATCTTAATACATTTTTCCCCAAATGTGCGTTTTCCTTATAGTTAGAAGCACACATAGACAGATGGTCAGCTGTAATGTTGATGCCTCCTCTCCCTTTGCTTTCTCGAACTGCAGGTGTGGCTCACTCCATTTGTCTTCCTCCTTATAGCAATGCTCTAACATGAATGACAGTGCTCTTCCTCAGCTGATATTTTCCAGAGCACATCCACTCCCACCACACTCTGCTTCCCAGCCTCAATCTCTCCACATGGTAGGCAATTGAATTCTGGTCTGTAGTTCTGTGACAAATTATACTTTGGGGAAATTCCTCCTTGGTTTACAGTATTTAATCCAGTTTCTAACTCCCCTAACAACAACAACAAAATGGAATCTAATAAAAGAAATGGCTTTGGGGGAGTTAAGGGCATGACTCAGCTAATAAGGACACTTGCTACCAAACTTGAGGATCTGGATTTGAACCTACATAGTAGGAGAGAATCAGCTCCTGGAGCACTCTCTGTAGACCAGGTTGGCCTTGAGCTCACAGAGATCTACCTGATTCTGCCCTCTGAATGCTGGGATTGAAGGTGTGTACCCTCACCTCTAGATGTGAACCATGGTTCATACAGTTATGGATGTTTATGCACATATACATATATATATACAATAAATAAATTAACATAAAATTTTTAATAGCTTTGTAATTAGCTGAAACCAGGGTTGGGTCTCAGATGATGGCCTAAGTCATCCTCTCCATGCCTTAATCTTATTATTATAAAATAGTAAAAATTTTTTTTTACTTTTTTTTTTTTTTTTTTTTTTTGGTTTTTCGAGACAGGGTTTCCCTGTAGTTTCTAGAGCCTGTCCTGGAACTAGCTCTTGTAGACCAGGCTGGCCTCGAACTCAGAGATCCGCCTGCCTCTGCCTCCCGAGTGCTGGGATTAAAGGCATGCGCCACCACCACCCGGCCCAAAATAGTAAAAGTAATACTAATAATGGTGTTAGATAGCAAACAGGGAAGAAGTGTTAGTTTTATTCTCTGGAGGACCAAACCTCCCATGCAAAGGGGCACTTTGTAGCCATGCGTTCTCTGAAAGTCAGCCACTCAATATGACAATCCCTCGTGCCAGTTTCAACGTCTTACTCAGTTTATGTCATGCTGAAATTACTTGAACAAATAACCAGCATTTACATAGGCAAAGAAGATAAGAAACTCATTTGCAGAAGCAGCCACGAAGGAAGAATGAGCACTGGATGGGTTGGAAACAATCAGGGTGACCTCATTAACTGGAACAGAATAGTAAACACTGGGGGACAGCAAAGGAGACAAGAGAGAGCAGGTAGCATAGCTGCCAGCAGACAGCACTGCTCTGGTGTGGAGGGGAGGGCTCAGAGTCCCCTAGCCATCGCTGCAGGCTCTTATCTCTAAGGCATCCCTGATGCTCCTTTACCTTCCCATTGAGCAGATAGCTAGCAGGCTGCATGATGTTCATCAAGACTCCCACTGGACTCCAGCTGAATTTGTATCGCAAAGGATTGTCTGAATATTCAGGGGCCGGGAGGCCGCCGCAGTAGGAAACATAAGACTCAATCTACAAATAAGGAATAAATGAGGAAGAATCAATAATATTAAGAAGAATTATTATTTTTCAGTTAGGGTTAATGATATAATTATTATGTTTTTATCATTGTTTATGCTTTAAGTTATTGAGGCTTTTAAATATATATCCTCAAAGACAAATACTTAACAAGAACTACACACATATATATGAAAGTGTATATATAATATATGCGAAATATAATTTATATATAATATATATAAAACTCCACTAGAGATAATGGCTAAAATTTTGTTCATTTAAAAATTCCACTATTAGAACTGGAGAGATGGGTCAGGAGTTAAGAGTGCTTGCTGTTCTTGCAGAGGGCCAAATTTGGGCAATTTACAACTTCCTGTAACTCCAGCCAGCCTCAGAGACTCTAACACCGTCTTCTGACCTCTGAGGGCATCCACATATATGTGTATACATACATGCAAACATGTGTGTGTGCATAAATGAAAGTAAGACAAAGCTTTAAAATAAATAAATTAAAATTCAACTATTAACTCACTTTTTCTTGGTTTGTTCCTACAACGTTTATATTAAAAAATACATACATATGCATGTATATGTATATATATACATGCATATGTATGTCTGTGTGTATGCCAAAAAGTAAAGCACTTAATCTGAGTGACTATATCTACATATATAGTAATTCTGTCATATATAAATGCTTCATTAATCAACAGACTGATATTCCAATTTTTTCTCACTTTTAAATGTCAAGCATCAAAAAATCTATCTCAAAGACAAAAATCTTTAATAAACAAGGATGTTACGGTAATGTCTATCTCTCTAACACTCAGTTACAAAGAAAGCTCAAGTTGTTTACTCTGCAAATGTATCTGTAGATGCTGCAGTTTTTGCGGTTCCTAGTCAAAGGATGAGCTGTAGTACAGCAGACCACTAATGAGAAGCAAAGGAAGATCCCATCTCTGCTGAGGAAGCTTGATCTTCAGTGCTTTCCTAAGTGGAATTCTGCATCAGAACTGGCCTCACCGTGGCTCCCAGCTCTTTGGCCTTATCAATTGTTTCCATTGCCAGCATGTGATCAAGACCAGGATCTAATCCCAATTCACCAATGACTGTGATGCCAGCGTCATCCACACTGCCACAGGCAGAAAAGAGGAAAATGAAAAGGTCAGACATAAATGAGGAACACGGCCACTGGAGGCACCTTCCCGGAAGTGGAGACTCACCTCTTTTCCAGTTCTTTCATGGCTGGTGTGATGTAGCTTGCGGTGATCATGTTGACTCTGTTTGAGATGCATGCCTTGGCCACAACAGGATGCAACACATAAGGCAACAAGCTTAAAACAGAGGGAGAAGGGATTCAGCAGCTGTGAGCCCAACCCTCCCTCACTTCCAGGATGTTTGAACTGTACCACAGCTCTGAGTACTGCCCAAATTTTACAATTCTCTCAGCAATGACCAGTCTTCTGAACTGCAGAACATATTCATCCTGCTGCCTACCAAATAACAGTCTTTACTAACCCTTTCTATACTTTTTAATTTTTTCTAGTCATTTATTATGTGCATGTATGTATACAAGGACCACATGTACATCACAAATATCTCATGATCCAGATATTTTATTTCTAACTTTCTAACACAGAATATGCATATACCTGCCAAAAGACAAACACTAAGTGTACAGCATAACAGCCAAGATCAAAAGCAACTAAATTCCATCAAAGTCACAATAGTGTTAATGGTATACTCACACAGTAGGGCATACACAATCAGTTCTCATAATTACAATATCAAATGAATGAAGGCTGTCACAAACAAGGGCATATTGAATAATCAACTATACAAACTGAAAATATGCAAAAACTAATCTAGTTGTTAGAAGAACAGTGTTTACTCTAAGGGATAGAGACAATAACAACAGAAGGCTAATAAGAGGGCTTGTGGGATATTATCAGTTTTGTTTTTTGACATGAATGGTGGTTATAAATTTTGTTAACTTTGTAGGCATTCATTGAGCAGCATAATTGTTTTTATCCGTGTGTGTGTGTGTGTGTGTGTGTGTGTGTGTGTGTGTGTGAGAGAGAGAGAGAGAGAGAGAGAGAGAGAGAGAGAGAGAGTATTATTAATTAGCCCAAGCTGGCCTCAAATTTTCAATCTTTAGCTTCAAACAAGTAAACAAGCACTAAAAATATGGGAATGTTCCATCACACCCACATGCAGTTATTTCATACATATGTTCTTCAGTTAAATGTTTATGAAAAAGGAAAAGACATAAGAGGGAAGGGAAAGGGGGAAAGAAACACAGAGAGAATTTATAGAAGATAAATACAATAAAGCATTCCCAGGACTTTCTTTACCTGATAACAAGGTCATGCGATGCTACCAAGGATTGCAGCTTCTCTTCTTGTTTACCAATGGTCATGCTAACGGGGTTAATATTGTATTTCTTGCTTAGCTCTTGCATTTGGTTTGTCATGTCAGAGCCTGTTTCAAGAACACAAAAGTCCATTTTTTTTTTTAGATTTCCTCCCTTTAGACACATTTTCCTATCTTCACAAAATAGCTTTTCAAAAGTTAGAGATAAAAGTCATCTAAAGTTCAGATTCAACATGCAATCAAGTTAGTTATCCTCTTTTTTAAAAAAAGGAATTAAGACCTATTTACCTACTGTTATTTCTATATTGTTGTCTCTTGACAGATATTCTAAAACGGGCCCAGACACATAGCCAGACCCAAGCACCAACACCTTCTTCTTGGTACTCATTGAAAGGGATTGAATGTGTTCTCTGTTTAAAAAGACAAAAGATGGGAGTAATTAAAATTTCTTTTAAATAGCAGAAGCTTTATATCCCCAAATGATATACAACCTTAGATGATGAGGCAACGAAATCTCCTTGAATCACTTACAGTAGAAACTCCAACAGGAAGGCCTTAGGCCAATGCTTTTCATTATTTGTTTTCGATCTTGTATGATAGACCCTGACATCTGAGATGCCCAATGTCTACCAACATCCATGAATTCCTAGGGCCAGAATGAGAACTGGACTGTTTTCTCCCACTGCTTACTTACAACTGAGTAGCTGAGTGACTTGATTCCTACTTTATCCTCCCAGACTTGCTTATTCAATACTATGCTGAGTCTGGGTGCTGGAAACCTTATTTCCTCCTCAGAGCAGTCCAAGGAAAAACAGCTTCATCACTCAATCTACTATCTACATAAAAACTGTCTTGTCGAGTATCTTTCAACTAATGTAAGAAATTAAGACTAGAAAGGATTTGAATTCTTGAACCACTGATTCTGTTAAAAGTAAACACACAGAAATCTTATCAGTCATATTGATTCATGCATATGACTGATAAGATTTCTATTACCCACTACCACCATCCCATTTAACCTCTGAAATAACCACCACTATCAGCTTATTAGATAGTCATTCTAGTAGTACCCAATATGATTTGTATAAATGAATCATTTTGACGCATAAATATAAAATGTTCAAAGCATATTTTTAGAAATTCTCTCAGATTCTACATCCACAATGCCCCTAAATCCCAAATGCCAAGTTACTAATCACTGCACTAAGCAATGAAAAGTATCCAAGAATAAGTTAACAATCAAAATAAAGTAAATTCCCTTTCCAGGTCTCCATTATCAGATTCCTGGTATAAGAATACATTAGGGAATGGAAATAGAAAGTTACAGCAACTGCAGAGATTCAGAGTAGGTGCCTCAGGAGATATGTTACATAGACTAAAGAAATGGCTGACTGGTTGACACATCATTACTAGCACAGTAAGATATCATCAGGTAATAAGAATAAACAGAATTGGGAATAACAAGCAAACAAGGAGGCTTCTCTATAAGAAACTATCCTACAGAACTATAGAGGTAATTTGATTATAGAAGGAAAAATACTCAGTGTTTTATTCCAGAAGATACCATTGCCACATTAATTTCACCAGTTCTAAACAAGCCAACACATGCAAGACAAGCACATGGACGGGGAACCCTAACCCCAGCATGTCTCTTTATCGCTTGTGGCAAGAACCACTGAAAAGAAGGAAAGGCAGCTGTGCTATTGTGTTTGTGTTTTCCCTCTCTGGTTTCTCCCAGTTTTTATGTTGCTTTGTAAAATATGAGGAGACCAGCAAAGTAGATGAGATCAAGTACAATCTGTGCGAGAAACAAGAATATTTCAAAGAAACATCAGTGTTTCCTGATTCTGGACAGAAATGTCAGTTAAGGAAGTAGAGCACTGGCTGAGCCCTTAGTAGATTCTTGGGCTATTTTAGGCAGCTTTCTCCTCTCAACATTTTCCTACTGCACTGTCTCTATTAATGTCTATTCACGGCCTCACTTTACCAAACATTACACTGAACAAAAGAAAGTCCAAACCTTCAATGGAACCCAAGCAGAAAGTGCCACAGGAAGGGTTAATATGCTCATTTCCTTTGAAAAAGTAATGTAGAAATCACAATGTGTGAACTGAAGAGAAAACACAAAGCAACGCAATAGCACATGGTTCTGCTTCTCCTCAGTTACAGGCCAGACCCCCTCAGATGTTAATGGCTGTGAGGATGCTGACTGCTCTTCAAAGAAAAAGAACTCACATTGACTTCAGCTAGTTGCTTACTTTGGATTTCTAACACTGTCAGATTTCACATGCTATATAAATCGAGCATTAATAACTATCACTGAAACCTTTGTGCACACTCATTAAACCCAAGGTAAGAATAAATTACTTACCTGCTTTCTCGGAGTTTCTGGATATATTTGTATTTGTCAGTCAATATACCATTGGATGTAATCACTGCCTAGACATGTATACATAAGACATTTCTTTAGTATCCAATGTTCTAGTCCTAGAAACATGACTGACAGAAGAGACAAAATAACAGAGATACGAGAGAGGGAGGGAGAAGTGAATAGGAAGGAGGGAGACATAAGAGAGAGGGGTGGGGAAGGGAGGAACATTGTGGAACAATCTTTTTGTACACTGTGACTATGTATTACTCTCATTGGCTAATAAAGAGCTGGCTGCCTATAGCTGGGTAGAAGGAGACTAGGCAGAAAAAATCAGATTAAGAGGCGGAGTCAGAAGAGTCGCCAGTCAGCCAGACACACAAAATGGGATAGAGGTAAATGCCACAAGCCTCAGGGCAGCACATAGGTGAATAGAAATGGTAAAGTTAAGAATACTCAATCATACCACAGGGATACTTGTTCAACAATGCTCATAGCAGCAGTATTTGGAATAGCCAGAACCTGGAAATAACTTAGATGCCCCTCAACTGAAGAATGGATAAAGAAAATGTGGTACAATTACACAATGGAGTATTCCTTAGCTGTGAAAAACAATGACATCATGAAATTTGTAGGCAAATGGATGGAACTAGAAAAAAAATCATCCTGAATGAGGTAACCCAGACTCAGAGAGACAAACACAGTATGTACTTACTCATAAGTGGGTATGGGATGTAAAGCAAAGAATTACCAGCCTACAATCCACAGCTCCAGACAAGATAGGTATCAAGGAAACACAGGGATATTTCAGGGAAGGAGAGTTAGATGAAGTATCTTGGGTAAACTCAGAGCAAGGAGGAATGGTAAAGGGGAGGGAATGGGAGATGAGGGAATAGGATGGTTGAGGGGGAAGAAGGACAGAGTGGGAGAGCAACAAAAGAGAGATCTTGATAGAAAAGCCACTATGGGATTAGGGAGAAAACTGGTGCTAGGGAAATTCCCAAGAATCCACAAGGATGACCCTAGTTAAGACTCCTAGCAATAGCGGAGAGGGAGCCTGATCTGGCTTTCCCCTGTAATCAGATTGGTGAATACCCCAACTATCATGATACAGTCTTTATCCTGAAACCAATGGACTCATATGCAGAGATCCACAACCAAGCATCAGGAGGAAATCCAGGAATCCAAAGAGAGAGAGAGGAGGAAATATATGAGCAAGGGAGGTCAAGCTCATGCTGGAGAAATCTACAGACAGTTGAATAATGCTGGTGGAAACTCAGAACTCTAGACTGACAGCTGCAGAGCCTCCATGGGACTAAACTAGACCCTCCATATATGGGAGAGAGTGATGGAGCTTGGACTATCTGTGAGGCACCTGGCAGTAGGAACAGATCTATCCCTGATGCATGAGCTAGCTTGTTTGAGCCCATTCCCTATTGTAGGATGCCATGCTCAGCCTTAATGCAGTGGGAAGGGGCTTGATCCTGCTCCAACTTTAGGTGCCAGACTTTGTTGACTCCATATGGAAGTCATTACCTGTTGGGGAAAGTGGGTGGGGAGATGGGTTTTGGGGGGAGGCAAGGTGAAAGGTGAGAGGAGGGATGGGGGGGACTGTGGATGAAATGTAAAATGAAATTTAAAAATAAATTAAAATAAAAAGGAAATGGGTTAAGTTGTAAGAACTAGTCAGTAATAAGCCTGAGATATTGGCTGAACATTTATAATGCATATTTAAATCTCTGAATGATTATTTTGGAAGAGGCAGTTGGGACAGGAGAACTCTGCCCACAGAGGAAAAAGAAGAAATAGCCAAAGCAAAGGGGAGAATGAAAGATGATAGAAAAGCTTACATTCACAGGAAGTTCTCGCAACTTACATCTCGGACCACTGGAGAGAAGTTCTGGCTTTCGAGTGGCTGCGACGCATCTGATAGCAACTGCAATGACAGAGAATGGGGAATGGTGAACGAGGATCAGGGGCAGCTTGATGGCATTTTATTTTATTTTATTTTATTTTATTTTTTTGTTTTTTTCGAGACAGGGTTTCCCTGTAGTTTCTAGAGCCTATCCTGGAACTAGCTCTTGTAGACCAGGCTGGCCTCAAACTCAGAGATCCGCCTGCCTCTGCCTCCCGAGTGCTGGGATTAAAGGCGTGCGCCACCACCGCCGGCTTTGATGGCATTTTATAAACACAACAAAGTTCTGCTTAAAGGAAAAATTTTCTGAATACTACTAAATATAAATAATTTGTCATAGAAATCTGAAGAAAATTCTGTATCCAGGAATATAGCACTTCAAGGCAAGGTCCAATTTTAAAACTCAGATTTGATTCTAATCATTCATCTCCACTTGCTGAGAACACACAAAAACTCTTTCACAAGCAATCAGAGGTATTCTATTGAACGTGTTTCAAATTCCTCAAGTATTAAAGCCATAATCTGCTTTCTGAGTACCTCTGTCCCACCCCTAAGTTTAAACTGCTCCATGAGAAGTAGTCAAGCTCACCAGTCTCATAGCAGAAGTCACCCTTTGGCCAAATTTAGTTCTGTGGGACCACACATTTCAAACTCTTAGGAATAATGGCTTGAACAAATAGAGCTTAAAATGGCACCTATAAACTCTGGCCATTTTCTTGAAGATTGAGTCAGATAGACATTGACAGAAGTTCTCCCTCCCTCTCCCTCTCCCTCCCTCCCTCCCTCCCTCTCCCTCTCCCTCCCTCCTTCCCTCTCCCTCTCCCTCTCCCCCTCCCTCCCTCCCTCCCTCCCTCCCTCTCCTTTTCCCTCTCCCTCTCCCTCCCTCCCTCCCTTTCCCTCTCCCTCTTCCTCTCCCTCTCCCTCTCTCCCTCCCTTCCTCCCTCTCCCTCTCCCTTTCTCCCTCCCCCTCCCTCCCTCCCTCCCTCCCTCCCTCTCCCTCTCCCTCCCTCCCTCCCTCTCCCTCTCCCTCTCTCCCTCCCTCCCTCCCTCCCTCCTCTCTCTCTCTCTCCTCTCTCTCTCTCTCTCTCTCTCTCTCTCTCTCTCTCTCTCTCTCTCTCTCTCTCTCTCTCTCTCTGATGCAGGGTCTTCCTGCATAATCCAGGCTGGCCTTGAACTCACAGAGATCTGCCCTCCTCTCCTCCTCTGCCTTGCATGTGCTGGAATTAAAGCTGTGACCAGCCTGGGCCACATCTCCCAGATTAACACCGAGAAGCCTTCTCTTTTTCCCAAGACCCAGAACTCTTGTTCCCAAGTAACAGAGAATCAGTCAGGACTGTTACCTCAGATATTCAAAGACAAAACAGTGACTGCCTTTCTCTACCATTCCTAGGCTGAGTTCTAGAACAGTTACCCAAATAAACAAAATTTATGGAGGAGATGTTAGAAACAGAATGCAAACTTGTTTTCATGTGTCTAAAGCAGATAATCAACAAATATCTATGGAATCCCAAGGGGAAAATTTTTTCTTATAATTCCAAAGCCTGTGCCCTGTAATACCACAGAATCTGTACAGTAAATAGTGAAAATGAACAAAAGTATAGTAAAATGACCTCTAATGACATTCTGCTACACTCATAGATTAGTGCCTTACTCAGTCATCATCAGAGAAGCTTCCTCTCGCAACAAACAGAAACAAATACAGAGAGCCACAACTAGATATTATGCAGAGTGAGAGACATTGGAACTTTCAGCCCTAACTGGGATGTTTCCGTCAAATCCTCCCCAACAAGGTTCAGGGAGCCCTGTAGAAGAGGAGGCAGAAAGAGTATAAGAACCAGAGAGGATGAAGGACATCAAGAAAATAAGGCCCTATATACCAACATGACCAATGCACATATGAACTGGCACAAGGCCTGCATGAGTCTGCACCAGATCCATTGTGTATATTTTATGGCTTCAAGTTTAATCTTTTAATGGGATTCTTGAGTATGCAAATGAGTGTGTCTCTCTTCCTTGAACCTTCTTTTGGGCTCTTTGCTTTCTGTTTCTTTCATCAAATTCTGACGTGTTATTTTGCTTTCTCTTATTTCACTATAGAAGCCTGTTTTCTGATGAGAGACAGAGAGGCAATGGAGCCAGGTGGGAAAGGAGGTGGAGAGGAACTGGAAGGAGTAGAGGGAGGGAAACCATAATTAGAATATATTATGAGAGGGGAAAAACGTCTGCTTTCAAGAAAAAAAAACGATTTAAAAAAGTCAAAATGAGGGGGAAATAGGGTATTACATAAACTCTAAAATAGTTCTTGCTACAGTTTGTAAGTAAAAGTTCCCCTCGGCTCATGTGTCTGAGCACTTGGTCTTCAGCTGAGAGTACTGTTTGTTTTGGAAAAGTGTGAGCTTTTGGGGACTAAAGAAAAGCGGGTTACTGAGGGTAGACCTTGAGGTCTACAGTTCATCTTTGTTTTATGTTCTCTCTCCACTTCCTGGTCTTCCCAAATATGATCAAGCTATCCCATGCTCACACCACCACAGCTGAGGGTCATTCTTTCTGCCTTGTTCTGAAATAAACCTTTCTTCTCTTAGTGGCTTCTTATCAGGTATCTAATCACAGCAATGAGAAAAACTATCCAGAAAATTGGTACAAAGAAGCAGAGCAATTGTTATGATAAACTGGACCATATGAGCCACAGTCCTTTGAAACAAGTTTATTAAAAAACTTGGAAGAGTATGGAGAGCTGTTAGCTAAAGGAGCCCTCAAATATCCACTAGCAACCATTATTTTGAGTGAGGTAACCCAGACCCAGAAAGACAATTATCACATGTACTCACCCATAAGTAGTTTTTAAATAGAAAGCAAAGAAAACCAACCTCCAAGTCACAATCCCAGAGAACTTAGACAACAATGAGGACCCAAAGAGAGACTTACATAGATCTAATCTACATGGGAAGTAGAAAAAGACAAAAATCTCTTGAGTAATTTGGGAGGGAGCATTGGGACCTTGGGGGAGGACTAAAGGGGAGGGGAGAGGCAGGGAGGGGAGCAGAAAAAATTTTAGAGCTTGATAAAAATCAATAAAAAATAAAAGAATAAAATTTAAAAAATATCCACTAGCAAAGCTTAACAGACCATTCTGATGAGAGCAGGAAAGACCAAACTGTCAATGTTATTGTAAAGTCTGGGACCGTGGGTCTTCAGACAGAAACAGGGCTCTATCAGGAACTAGACCACAATCCATTTGTGTTACATTCTGGGAAAGAATCCAGTTGCTCAAGCTCATGTCCAGAAAACTTAACTGAGACCAGATCCAAACGTGGTGGAGTAGGGACTAGAAAGATGGCTCAGCAGTTCAGAGCACTTGTTGCTCTTGCAGAAGACAACGCTTGGTCCTTAGAACCCACATGACGGCTCACAATGATCTATAACTCTAGTTCCAGGGGATATGGCATCCTTTTCTGGCCTCCACGGGCACCAGGCATGTATATGGTACACATGGTTGATACTTACACACATACAATTAAACTGGTATTTTTAAAAATTAAGTAGAATTTGTTGAGTGGAAAAATTTGAAGATGGTGTGGCATTCAGAATATGCTAATGACTATTACTCATCGTGTTTGCCATATTTGTAAGAGTGAGCAGATGTGCACAATGAGTTCAAGCGCTAGGACCCACGCAAAGGTGAAAGAATGGATTACACACACAGTCAGTACCACGTGCACATCCACACACCTCTCCTCTCTCTCTCTCTCTCACACACACACACACACACACACACACACACACACACACACATACACACAAACACATCCATAATAAAAAACTTATAATTAATCTATAACATATACCAATTAAACAGAATAAAAACAAGTGGTAGCAAGACAAGATAAAGTACTAGATTAAGCTCATTCATAAACACAGATTTAATAATCCCAAATAAGATAAAGCAATGTATGAATTCAATAGCAGTTAATGGGTAATATGAACACAAGCACGTATGAATGCGTACACACATATACCGAAGTATGTCAGAACAACTCTTTATAGTATAATTGATAGTAATAGCTACAAACAGAAAACTAAACATCAACTAATGGTTAAATAAACAGATGTTGACATAGCCATTAGCAACCTGAATTTGATCCTAAATAAAAGATTATAATAGCCAGTTGTGTTTATTCTATGAATGTAAAGATGGTTTGATTTGAAAAATCAGTTGACAGAATTATCACATTAGCAAAACAAAAACCATATAATCTTGATGAATGCAAAATATGTAAAAATACAACCATTATAATAGTTAAAAATCTTTAATATAAAATAATTCATGAAACCTTCACAGTAAAGTCAGACTTGCTGGTGAAAACGTTCACTGGAGAGTGGGTAAAATGAATGTAGGATTAGATGGGGAGAGAAAGGCTATAAAATACAGTCTTCTATAAAATACAGATATGACAACCACGAACTCACAGTAGCTAACTGTGTGTACTGTCGCCTCTTGACAGTCAGCTACATAGGGGGAGGATTCACAGGACTACAGGATTTACTGTGCTGACAGTCAACACATTCTGGCCATTAGGGGAGGCATGGTATCCACGGTCATCAGACCAAATCCTAATGGTTAGAGTGTTGGAAGGAAAAGAGACAGCAGTGTTCCCTTGTTTGCAGTTTTGCTTCCCATGGTTTTGGTTACTCAGTCAATTATGGTATGAAAACAGTCAATAGAAATTCCTGAAGTAACTCTTCATGAGTTTCAAGTTATATGTCCTTCTGAGTAGCAGATGCAACTCTGTATTGTCTGCTGCACATTGCTTGACCAGTGTATCCATACGGCATATGCTACCCAATCACATCACTTAGAAGCCATCTTGGTTCTCAAATTAAGTGTGGTGGTATTTCAGTATTGGGCCATACATCTTTTACCTCAATTTCTTTCATCACAAAGACTTCTTTTAATTAAATTATCAACACAAGAACAAGAAGCGTATGCAATGCACAGAACATTTTGAGGGTGAGAAACTTCATTAACATAAATTTTATAGGAATTTTCACATAAATTTTTACCATTTTTCTATTTCATAATAGTGCACCTTGTTTATAAATTAAACTTTGTCATAAATATGCTGGTACAGAGAAAAAATATACATGTAGGCTCTAATACTACCCGTAGTTTCAGACATTAACTGAAGGGGTCTCAAAATGTATTCCCTGCAGAAAAAAGAAACTAACAAACATCACAATATGGCTTTTATAGCTATGATCCTTGTGATAAAGAAAAGTACACTTATAATAATGCAAGCATGGGGCTGGGTGGTGTGGTGGTACATACCTTTAATCCCAGCATTTGGGGGGCAGAGGCAGGTGGATCCTTGAGTTTAAGACCAGCATGTACTACAGAGCAACTTCCAAGACAACCAGGGCTACACAGAGAAACCCTGTCTCTAAAAACCAATGAGGGTGGTGGTGGTGGTGGTGGTGGTGGTGGTGGAGTTGGTGGTGGTGGTGGTGGTGGTGGTGGTGGTGGAGTTGGTGGTGGTGGTGGTGGTGGTGGTGATGATGAAGATGGTGAAAACATGGAGATTCTCAGCAGGGAAAGAGAAAACTACCAAAAAGGCAAATAAGAACCACTCCCCTCCCCCCAAAGTCAATTCTAGGAACATTAAATTAATCTGAAATTAAAAAGTGCACAGACAGGCTTGCTACCAAGACAGAAACTATAAAGACATTTGCAGATATGAAGCATTCTTCTGAATTCTGCAGGTCATCCGCACTCACACGCATATACCCAGGCATGCATAAATATACACAATTGATTATAATAATAATAATAAATATTGTTTTAAAAAAGAAATCTAGCCAGCAGAGAAAAATAACAAGGGAAAATGAACATAAAATACAGCTGGAAATAATTCCTAATCCTTTTTTCCTTAGACACATGCCATGCAGGCACTGAGACATTTACATCTCTAGAATACTTGGGAAACCATTAAAATTAAATATCACAACCACTCAGTTTTACGAACAAGATATCTGGAGTCTCCAATTTAGCTGATGACTTGTCTCACCTGCCATTAGTACCCTCCTAGTGCCACTGCCTCCACTAAGAGCCAACTTCAAACACACTGCAGACTCAGAACTGCAAAGGCACATGATAGAAAGTGGCAACCTTCTCCCCTAAGTGTCCTCTGACCACCACAGGTGCATCATGGCCTGAGCATCCTGCCGTATGCACATGTACACATACAAGCACATCAACAAATAAATAATAACTTTCCACAGTATTTTCTAATGTGCTCATCTTATAACTCCTTGTTAACCCATTGGTTGCTCATAGCAAACAACTTCAGATTAGACATTTTGTTTCCACTTCACAGTGGGAGAGAAGTGGGGAATGAAGACACAAGAGCTGCTGTTCAGGAGTTTGTAATCTGTGCTAGAGGTCAACTGCTGTTAGCAATAAAAAAAATAGCAGGGCAACTCTAAGCCCAAGATAAATACTGAGAGAAGGAAGGGTTTCTTTGGTAAAGGGAAAGGAATCTAGAAAGCACCGAACTTCAGAATCAATCACAGGAGAAAAACACTATCTTACCATAAGCTGTCACTGAACAAAACCCTAGTGGCTTGCATCCAGTAATATTATCTGTAATTCTGATTGCTCAGATCTGTCAATTGCAGCACCGTAAAAATTCCCCAAGCATAAGTTGGTCTAGATAGAAAGGGAATGGATGATAAAGTAACTTTATCCTCCTTCCTCCAAGCCATAAACACCCTTAATAAAATGTATATAATGCAATGAATGTATAATTGTGACTGTGAGCATGAAGTCAGTGATATCACAATCCCCACGAGACAAGTAATAGATTTTGTAGAACAAAATGGACCTGTTTGGGGAGGGCTGGCATCTCATTTGACAACAGATTTCTTAGGCACAGGAGACCAGAACATTTTAAAGCTCACTCTACATTTCTACTTAAAGTCACAGAGTTGCCGTGGAAGCTACCAGTCCCCTTACCATTTCTTCAACATAAGGGTAAAGCATGTCCCCAAAATATTCCGTAGCCTCAATTGGAAGCTGTGCTGGCAGATTGTCAATGGAACACATCAGAATCCCGGAGCCTTCAACACTAGGAGAAGCAACAGCTTTATTGAGATGCACAAAACATTACTAGAACATTGTACATTTTCCCAGGCTTTATATCATCACAACATTGGTTTCCTTGCTCCTTGAATATTTGTAGTCTTGAAAAATAAAGCATGTCACTATAAATAAGACTGTTTTCCAAACAATACCTTTTCTTTACTTGGCTACTCATCTCCCGTTTAAATATGGTTATATATATTTAAGCATTCAAATTTCAATGTGTTTTCACTTTTTTTATTGTTTTTGAGTATACACCTGCAAATTTTCATATCTTCATAAAGAAGTAAAATGTTGAGTACCTTAAACTAGCTCATTGAAATTTGGAAGTTCTGGGAAACTCACCTGTCGTGAATAATATGCTGGTCTGCGTCATACATGCAAAAGGGCCGCTCTATTGTAGTACACTCAGTCATAAAGTCTATGGAGCCTCCTGTGTCTGCAGAAATGTCGCATATTGCCACAAGTCTGAAAAAAACACCAACACTCAGTTGAGAGGGTGGATTTCTCAGGCCTTTAGGAAGACTAACAATGAATAAAAATAAAATGTGCTTGAAACAAATTGCACTGTGGATGCCAAATATTTTCTGGGCACTTAGAATCTTTGTCCTACAGTTCGGTCTTTGAAACATTGGGTTGTTCTAAGACACAGGGTTCTTTATTGTCTATGAGAATAATGAAAAACAAAAGGGAAGGAAGCAGAAAAGAAAGGCGGGGGAGAACCCTTTCCCTACAGAAACAAACATTTGCCAGTAGACAGAATAAGGTGGCCTGGTTCACCATCTGCAAATAACTGTTCTAGACAGTAGAGTTGCCTCTTCACGTCCGGGTTCCACACCCTTGGATCCACCTGAGAGCTGAAAGCACTTGAAAACAAATGTTGCTTCAATATTCTACACACACAAAAATTTCCTTCTCATTATTATTATCTAAATAATATGGCACACTCATTTGTGCAGCATTCCTGAGAAACAATTTTACTAGCATATGTCCACTGTACAAATAGGTTTTATTTTAAGTTTTTCATACATGTAGATGACTTAACTAGTTATACACATGTATTTCTCTTTTCTTTCTAACTTCTTTTCCATTGGTGGGTACTGACCCTAGAACTTTAAGCTCTATAGCCTATCATTTTTTCCTTTTTTTTAAAATCAGGGTATCACTAAGTTGCCCAGTTTGGCCATGAAGTCTCTCTATCCAAGAGAGACCCTACACTTAGACTCTATCCAAGAGAAACCCTACACTTAAACTCTCTCCAAGAGAAACCCTACACTTAGACTCTTTCTTCTCCTCACTCACATGTATCTCTCTCTATCACAGACCAACACCAACAAACCCAGCTGATTGTACTGGTGTGCTAGCCATCATAAGCAACACGGAACTGATGGACAGTATACAGTATATGAGGAATTTGAATATCTGTAGATATAGATATTATCTGTAGATATTATATATTATATAATCCACATATATATTATCTATAGATTTTACTCTCTACCAGGGATTAGAAACCATTCCTCACAGACAGGAAGAGTTGACCGTGCTACATAATTCTCCATATATTTATGTGGAAATCTCTAGAATTATGAATGACAGTCAGTCTTTTGAAAAGAGACTAGTCACAATGTCCCTGTCCTGTCTCCAGTCAACACATGCCCACATAGGGTTGCGTACTAGAGCTGGCCTTGCCCACTATTGCATTTTAGTGGTTCTGAACTTACCAAGTAACAGTCCTACACTGAAACACTCATTCTCCCCCTCCTTTTAAGGAGCTTAAAGTTCTAGGTTCAGTGAAAGGTTTTGTGGAGCCCAGAGTTAGCCACTTATCAGATACTTTAAGAACAATTACTAAGCTTGGGGCAAGGGTACTGCTTTATCATTAAAAATCCATTAACAGGCCTTCAAGCTGTTTTGTGTCTAACAGACCCTTTAAAGAAACTCACAGAGACAAACACAGTAGCACACTCTGTCCCATCTTTTTAAGGGAGATGAAGTTTGCTGTGTCACTAGCAAATGCTCCGCCAAGAAGAATTCCCATTCCTCATTTTCCAAATACGCAGTGCATAGAAAAGCATTACTTTGAACTGAGTGTATCCAGGGGTGTGTCCACCTCCACATGTCATGAGGAGTGATCTGTGTATATGCAAATATAGAGGAGTTTCTCCCACAAAAGATCCCCGCTTTCTTTGCAGATGCTCGCAAGGGCTCTCCTTACTTGCTACAAGTAAGAGAATTTACTTTGCTCTCATTGCAGAGCTGTGCTTCTCAGCTGTGTGCTCATAAATGACCCGGCCATGTGTCCTGTTGCTGGTGTGCCTACTTCATCTAATCTCCTGACACTACTTGTTGTTCCTAGAGTTCCACTGACATTTGCTTCAAAGCAGGAAACAGCCCAACTATGCTTCTCTGAACTTCAACTTAGCAGAATCCCTGGTAGATAAGATGTTTCACAAATATTTATTAATTAACATTCAATATTTAAGAACTAATTAAGTGTCTATTTTATACCAAGTACTTAAGGTCAAGACAGAAACACCCCTCCCTATCATTCAGGAGAATCGGTTCCAGCAGGAGAGAGAACAACCATAAACATCAGAAAATAGATGACTGTGAGTCTCTCAAAACAAAGTAACAAACTAGAGGGGAATGCGATTAATTATAAAGAGATTTCTAAAGACTGAGTTTTGAAACCAAAAGAGTCAGAAGTCAGTCTTCAGGAGGGGGATATGGGCGACTTTAAAATGCTTCCAGGAGGTCAGGTCAGACCATCACTATGTCTCTGGCATGCAGGAACCCTATATTCTTTGGCCCCGTCATAATGGTGATGCAGCAAAAACCAACAAACAAAACCACCAACAACAAAACTTCATTTCGATGACATATAGTCCTTACTTGTGTGGTAATTCAGGGCATCCTTCAACAGGTGCAGCTGAAGACTTCACAGGGGCCAGGAGACTTTTAGCATCCTGGCGAGTTAGCAGACGAGGGGTGTTTTGCTCCCAGTAGATCCCATTAATTAAACAAGTTGTATATGGTGCAATCTGTGAAGCAAGTTCCATGTTCAAGAAAACAGGATGGAGCTCATGTTAATATTACGCACTGGAAGAAAACTGCATTAGAGCAAAGCCCACGGCAGATCATCAGTGTTGCCTTCGTGGAACATTTTGTTGCCCAGGTCACCTGACATCTTCTGAGGAAAAAGATAATATCCACCCACCATTCGCTGTAGAATTACTCCATGACAAGAAATGAATCAATTAATACATTTATATTTTATTCTACAATATGTTGCATAGCTAGGAAAAAATAAAATAGCAAAGAACCAAGTGGCCCAGAACTCTCTTTCCATTTCAAATCCCATAGAGCATAACTTCAATCACACCCAACGTCTCTGAACTCTATTGCTCTTCTTACCTGCCATATGGGGATAACAGTTCTCCAAAGAATGCCCTGGGGATTAATCAGAGAGCCTTTCTGGGGAACTGCTTACACAGACACATGTCCATGCACATGTGAAACTGGGTCACCGTCGGTTTCAGTACGTACCTGCATCTAGTCACTAATACTTATGGTCAGGATAAAACTAGGGGCAGAAAACCAACTAGGGGGCCCATCATTAGAAAGACTATCTCCCACTGTTAATATAGTATTCCTTATTGCCTATAGCTCTTTGTCTAGCAGAGTGATCAGCCCAGAATCATGTATATACAAGTAACACTACATGGACTAATCTGTTTATATTTACATATTTAGGCCTATAAACACATTTATATATGAATATATATATATATATATATATACATAAATACATAAACAGAGTGAGAGAGACAGATACATAAAGAGACAGACATGGAAAAGAGTCCAGGAATTTGATCAAATCGCAGTACTTGGGGGGGGTGAGAGAAAAGGGGGCACTAAACAAATCTGTGTGAAACTAAGAAAGAATGGATGGCTCTTTCCAGCCAATGCTGAAAGATAAGCATCTATTAGGACAACACAAGTACCATAAGACAATGAGGAAGAGAAAATCCTACCCCAAGAAGCAGAAGAGTGAGCTGAGACATCCTGCTGCCAATACTAAGATTGGCCTTCGTAGTATACACACAGTCTGAGAGCAAGGAGACAGTTAGAAGTGCTGTGCCCTAAGATTGGATATGGGGAACTTTTCCTGGGGCTCTGCGCGAGTCATCAATGTTGTCTACAGTGTATCCAATCATGAGTTGGTCCACACCAAGACCGTGGTGAAGAACTGTGTTGTGCTTATTGACAGCACACCATACTGACATTGAATGAGTCCCCCTGTGCCACTGCCCCTGGCCACAAGAAGAAGGGTGAACTGAATCCTGAGGATGGAAAAATATTTTTAAAAAACAATCAAAGAAAATTCAAAAGAAATATGATAAAAGGAAAAGGAGCACCAAAATCAGCCATCCTTTAGAGGAGCTACTCCAGCAGGGCAAGCATCGTGCCTGGCGTTTTACCTCAATACCAGGCCAGTGTGGTGGAGCAGAAGGTTATGTGATAAAAGGCAAGACTCTGGAGTTCTATCTCAGGGAGATCAAATCACAGAAAGACAAATGAACCATCATTCATAGCCCATGGAATAAATGTGTTTATTGTTCCATTAAATATATATATATATATATATATATATATATATATATATATTTTTTTTTTTTTTTAAAAAGGGATAAAATGTATTTCAACCTAACTTGTTTTTATATACCTTTTGTGCCTCAAGTATCACAAGGCATTCCCACATGAAAGAGAAGAACTTCCTATGTAACATACTATCTATACATGATAAAATAGCAAAATTTCATACCATAATCTAAAGGGGCTACATTTACAAACACATTTAAAGTTATTTAAAGCATTTCTTTTCATAACATGAATATGCATTTTGAGTTGGGTTTGGTTTCTAGTTTGTCAGCTTATTTGGGGAGAGCTGTTACATGACGGACTGTATGTCCTAGCAGATGAAGCCTCTGTGTCCCCACCAGAGGGATTTGGTTTATATGCCATATTTTGGCCAATGAGGACAGGGCTGGTGCTTATAGAGCTGTTTCGTTTCTCCTTTCCCACTGAAATCAACCACAACATTTGGAGATAGCTGGCTTCTGTGGTTGGGATATTGAGTGTCCTTGACACTACTTAAATGAAGTGGAGCTTTCAAATAGTAGCCCCTGGTGCAGTCTTCAAATCACTGGGAATATGCTTTTAAGGCAATATTAGAATGCCAATCTCTCCCCTATCTCTCTTTTCACTCTGATCTGAGAGACTTACTCCAAACAGGTGCCATCCCCAAACCTCAAGCAGACGCCAAAGCAATGTGGTTGCCTGATCTTTGACTTAAACCTTTCCCAAAATTGTGCGCTTGAATAAAAGTTTTCTTTTTAAAAAACCTTGCTTTGGATATTTTGTTGTAAACATGTGAAGCTAGCTAATTAAAATAGTTATTGGTGCTAAGAGAAGCAATAGATACTGTTA
Source organism: Arvicola amphibius (assembly GCF_903992535.2). Classification (NCBI taxonomy): domain Eukaryota; kingdom Metazoa; phylum Chordata; class Mammalia; order Rodentia; family Cricetidae; genus Arvicola; species Arvicola amphibius. The sequence goes on from NC_052048.2 coordinate 170,564,378, forward strand.
CTATGTTGGAAAATGTTTAGGCACTTCAGAGATGGCTGGCTGGCAGAAGTTGAAACTGCAAGGACAGGCAAGAACAAAATCCCAGAACAGACTAGGGGTGTCACTCAGTGGACAAGTACCTGCCTAGCATACACAAAGCCCTAGCTTCCATCCCTGGCACCATAAATAAACTTTCAAGGAGTCTGTGGCTGGGTATAGTGGCGGTTTGTGCCTATGCTTCCAGGACTCAGAAGACAGAGACAGTAAGATTGAAAGTTTGAGTACAGTGTGAAATGCAAGTGAGTTCTGAACATAGGCCACAGACAAAGGCCCTATCTAAAAAAAAAGACAAATAAAAGGACGAAGAGAACAAAAGAAAGGAGGGAGTGATGAAGTAAGGGATGGAAAGGAGGAAGAAGGGAAATAAAGAAAGGAAGAGGAAAGCAATGGGAAAAGAAAAAGAACATAGTCTGAATTATGTTCAAAAGAAAGCCTGAGGCCCCCCCCCCCAAAAAAAAGCCTGTATATGTAGTAGGATCAAAATCCAGTGTTTGGATGCTCACCTTCCTAGATCTGGATGGAAGGGGGAGGACCTTGAACTTCCCATAGGGCAAGGAACCCTTACTGCTCTTAGGGCAGGAGAAGGAGGGGGAGGTAAATGGTAGGCGGGGAGGAGGCAGAAATTTTTAATTAAACAAGAAACCCAGGATAGCCAAAACAATCTTATACAATAAAGGTACTTCTGGAGGCATTACCATCCCTGACTTCAAACTCTATTACAGAGCTACAGTATTGAAAACAGCTTGGTATTGGCATAAAAACAGAGAAGTCGACCAATGGAATCGTATAGAAGACCCGGATCTTAAACCACAAACCTATGAACACCTGATTTTTGATAAAGGAGCCAAAAGTACACAATGGAAGAAAGAGGGCATCTTCAACAAATGGTGCTGGCATAACTGGATGTCAACTTGTAGAAGAATGAAAGTAGATCCATATCTATCATCATGTACAAAACTCAAGTCCAAATGGATTAAAGACCTCAATATTAATCTGAACACACTGAGCTTGATAGAGGAGAAAGTGGGAAGTACTCTACAACAAATGGGCACAGAAGACCATTTCCTACGTATAACCCCAGCTGCACAGACATTAAGGACAACATTGAATAAATGGGACCTCCTGAAGCTGAGCAGCTTCTGTAAAGCAAAGGACACTGTCACTCAGACACAAAGGCAGCCTTCTGACTGGGAAAAGATCTTCACCAACCCTGCAACTGACAAAGGTCTGATCTCTAAAATATATAAGGAACTCAAGAGACTAGACTTTAAAATGCTAATTAACCCAATTAAAAAATGGGGCGCTGAACTGAACAGAGAATTCTCAACAGAAGAAGTTCAAATGGCCAAAAGACACTTAAGGTCATGCTCAACCTCCTTAGCTATCAGGGAAATGCAAATCAAAACAACTTTGAGATACCATCTTACACCTGTCAGATTGGCTAAAATCCAAAACACCAATGATAACCTTTGCTGGAGAGGATGTGGGGTAAGGGGTACACTCATCCATTGCTGGTGGGAATGCACACTTGTGCAACCACTTTGGAAAGCAGTATGGCGGTTTCTCAGGAAATTCGGGATCAACCTACCCCAGGAACCAGCAATTCCACTCTTGGGAATCTACCCAAGAGATGCCCAATCATACTACAAAAGCATTTGCTCAACTATGTTCATAGCAGCATTATTTGTAATAGCCAGATCCTGGAAACAACCTAGATGCCCTTCAGTGGAAGAATGGATGAAGAAACTGTGGAATATATACATGTTAGAATACTACTCAGCGGTAAAAAAACAATGACATCTTGAATTTTGCATGCAAATGGATGGAAATAGAAAACACTATTCTGAGTGAGGTAACCCAGACCCAAAAAGATGAACATGGGATGTACTCACTCATAATTGGTCTCTAGCCATGATTAAGGACATCGAGCCTATAATTTGGGATCCTTGAGAAGATAATAAGAAGGTGAACCCAAAGAAAACATATAGAAATCCTCCTGGATATTGGAAGTAGACACGATCGCCGGGCATAAATTGGGAACTTGAGGGTGGGGCGAGACGGGGCCAAGGGAAGATGGGGAGAGAAAAGCGTGAAGGGGAGAATAGGGGGAGCTCGGAGGAATGGGATGCTTGGGATACAGGAAGGGTGGATATGGGAGCAGGGAAGCATATATCTTAATTCAGGGAGCCATCTGAGGGTTGTCAAGAGACTTGACTCTAGAGGGGTTCCCGGGTTTCCAGGGAGACGCCCCCAGCTAGTTCCTTGGGCAGCTGAGGAGAGGGAGCCTGAAAAGGCCAGTTCCTATAGCCATACTGATGAATTTCTTGCATCTCACCATAGAACTTCCACCTGGCGATAGATGAAGAAAATGACTGAGCCCCACATTGGAGCACCGGACTGAGCTCCCAAGGTCCTGATGAGGAGCAGAAGGAGGGAGAACATGAGAAAGAAAGTCAGGACCGTGAGGGGTGCATTCACCCATATGAGACTGTGGGACAGAACTAACGGAGATCGCCAACTCCAGTTGGAATGGGACTGATGGAACATGAGACTCTCTGAATGTGGCCAACAGTGGAGGCTGACTGAGAAGCCAAGGACAAAGGCGCTGGGCTTTGATTCTTCTGCATGGATGGGCTCTGTGGGAGCCTTCTCAGCCTGGTTGATCACCTTCCTGGACCTGGGGGGAGTTGGGACGACCTTGGTCTTATCATAGAGTAGGGAACCCTGATGTCTCCTTGGCCTGGAGAGGGAGGGAGGGGGTATGGGTGGAGGGGAGGGGAGGGAAGGGGGAAGAGGAGGGGAGGAGATGGAAATTTTTAAATATAAAAAAATAAACAATGAAAAAAAATTTAAAAAAATAAAAAAAAAAAGCCTGAGGAGCTGGGCAAACATTTCCTGTATAGAGTCTATCTGTCTACAATGTACTCCAAATGAGGCGATGTACAGTTTAGCCATGGGAATGGAGACAAAGAAAAGACCCTAGGAAGGTTAAGGCAACCAGAAATATACAACACATACTGGGAGGAACCTCAGGCAGCATGCTTCCTGGGTAAGAAAAGCTTCAGACTCCCATGTCTAGCCTGTGATGATAGCCACAGGACAGACCAAAGTAGAACTTCCCACATCTGCAGTGGGGCTGGCGCACTGAGCACAACATGTATCTTGGAGTTTTAGGGAACAAAGTCTGTCCATATGGGCTTGGGTCTTGCCTTAGGCTGATGACTCCTTTCTTCTTGTCTGTTCCTGACTTTTAGAATGGAATGGATCCTGTGAGGCTAACCTGCTACTATATCTTAGAAATATCCAGCCTGGCTTTTGTTTTATATGGCTTTGCATCCAATGATGTTAGACTTGAGTTCTAAGTGAGACTCTGGAGTTTGAAGTTAACCTGAGTTAAGACTTTGGAACTACTAGAAATGAAATGCACATATATTAAATGTGAGGGCATAAGTTTTATAGGGCCAGTGACATAATACCATGATTGGTATATAGTTGTCCCTTGAACTCATGTAACGACTAACCAGCAACGCCTAGAATTCATGGTATTTAGAGAGTAGAAATTGAATGCAACCACGGTTTTAAGAGGTAGAGCCCTTAGAAAGTGATTAAATTATATTAGAGAAGAGTAGAGCTTCCATGATGATTCTTCATGGTTTAACCAGAAGAAGGAAGAGACTACATGTATAGATATACATGACCTCCCACCATGATGTGATGCAGGCAATGAGAATCTATGAAAAAACCTAAACCATGTTTTGTTTAAGCCTCCAAAGTAGTAAACTAATAATCTCTTTTCTTTCAAGTCTTAGGTCTTTAAATCTAGATAAGATGCTCAATGGGATTATCGTTAATAATTTTTGGCAACAGAAAGAATAAACCTTTGGAGATGTTGCTCAGTGGTAGGGCACTTGCTGAGATGTGAGAAACACTAGTTTCATTCTCTAGTACTGAAAAAAAAATTAAAAGTTAGGACACATGTTAAAATCAAGTCTCAAAGAGATGCATTTTTGCCAATAGTGCTAACTAATACAAGCTAACACAATAACAAAGCTCTCCAGAAACCGGCTTAGAACTAACGAGCACATGCATTGTGAAATCGAGAAAGAATGTGAAGCAATGAGCATTTCACAAAGCCACCAAGACTAAGTAGAGACCACCTCAATTCCAGATATCAGTGGGAGCCAAATACTAAGTCCAATGCATTAGAACCAAAGGACTCACAGTCAGTCTACACAATCAACTAACAGATTAGGCTATACATTCACAATTTTTCCCTTGGAAAACTGTTTAACTATGGTGTGCCATAGCAACCAAATCAAAGCCAGATACTCACATCTGTATTAAAACGACTGATGTAGCGCTCGGGATATTTTTCATATTCTACAGGATCATACACACCATCTGTTCTCCTGACAAGATGATGATGGCGACTTAACACCGTCCCATACACTTTCCTGTGGTCTTACAAAGAAAGAAGGAATTAATAAAGGGACAAATAATAGTGATCTGTGGTGGTAAAATATTAACACAAAGACTATAGCAAACAGTAAAAGATTAGGTCCTCCCTCACCCCTTACCTCCAGTTTTTGAAACTTCTTTTAATTCATGGGGCTCCACATACTCACAAGGTAGCTCATTAAAGACTGCCTGGGCTCCCTGTAAATAGTGCATGAGCAAAATAATCAAACCTCAGTAGGGACATGGCCAACAGATTTTTTGCAAGGATTCACAGCTGCATAGTTGCCCTTGCCCTGTCCTCTAACCAGAATCATGACACAGAAGCACAGAGGGGTGTCACGCTGGAAGTTTACAAACTGGCTTTGGTTTCAGTTGCATTAGAAGGAATCAGCATTTTAACTGGTTCTTCAGAATAGCAACAAGAGCTTCGAAACATGGGTGTAATACAATATGCCTATTTATTTTTGATTCACTATGGAAATTATTTTAAGGGAAAACGGTCTACTACAGAAGGAAAGGCTCCGATACATGCTTTACAATTTAGCCCTCAGAGAGTTTCTGTTCATAAAACCTCTGCACTACAGACCTATTTTTTCAATTACAAGTTTCTCCAGCAGATTACAAATGCAGCTCAACACCCCTCCAGAAGGAAACATTAATTCCAGTCTTAATCTTCTTTGGTGTGCTGGCTGGTCTTATGGCAACCTGATACACAACTGGAGTGATCTGAAATGAGGGAACCTCAGTTGAGGAAGATGCCCCCTTAAAATCTGGCTATAAAGAAATTTTCTTAATTAGTGTTTAATGGAGGAGCACCCAGTCCATTGTGGTGTTTCTATACCTGGGCTGATAGTCCTAGGTTCTATAAGAAAGCAGGCTGAGCAAGCCAGGGGAAGTCAGGCAGTAAGCCGCTCCCCTCCGTAGATGGTTACTGCATCAGCTCCTGTTCCTGTTTGAGTTCCTGTCTTGATTTTCTCTTATGATGTACAGTGACATGGAAGTTTAAGCCAAATAAACCCTTTTCTCGCCAACTTGCTTTTGGTCATGGGGAGGAAAGGGTTTATTCTGTACAGCTCATCACTGAAGGAAGCCAGCCTGCTTTTATATAGAATTCAGGACTGCTAGCTCAGGGATGTAAACACACACACACACACACACACACACACACACACACAATGGACTACCCCCCTTCAACAATAATTAAGAAAATGTCTTATTTCCACAGCAACAGAAACCCTAACTAAGATACTTAGTTACTGGCAAGATTCCAAGCAGTTAATGAAGGAACAACTCATCACATGAAGGGTGGTGCTTTATATCAGTAACAAGGAGTGAACAAAAGAAGGCGAGAGAGAAGCAAGGAGGGAAGGAAGGAAGACAGAAGGGTGAAGGGACACATCAAGATTCTAAGACAGTGGTTCTCAACCTTCCTAATGTTGTGATCATGCTTCATGTTGTGGTTAAGCCATACCTTAAAATTATTTTTGTTGTTACTTCAAAACTGTAGTTTTGCTACTGTCATAAATTGCAATGTAAATATCTGAAATGCAGGATAACTGATATATGAACTCTGTGAAAAGGTTGTCCAGCCCCCAAAGGAATCATGACCCACAGGTTGAGAACCACTGCGCTAGCCGATGACATCAGCTAAAAGCAAAGAAAGTGCTTGGGCTAGTACTGTTCTTTGTTACAGTAAAAACATAAAACATTGACAAAAGAAATATCCCAAACCGAATGGTCATTCATTGGGTTTGAAATGCCCACAAAATGTTCAGCATCTCAGATTACTTGAGAGAGAGGATGGGTGGGGCTACCTTTGATACGTTGCCAGTCCCCGTGAACACAAAGGTTAAGGGTCCTATTGACCTTGGCATTAAACCCAGAGATATTTCATAGCCTGCGTCGCGGACAGCTTGCACAGCCTGGCTGCTGTTCCTGTAGTTGTGAGCCATGCCAAGATGCTGGAAGCAAGCACACACACAATCCACGTCAGTGCACTATCTCAATGGCGTTTCTATGCTGAAAATGTGACACATTTCCAATAAAAAATAAAATCTCTCACCATAAAAGGTGTATGATGTCCCAAAGCAAGGAGCCTTAAACCCATTCCATGTAAAATATTGATCATTCCTGTCACAGAACCAGACCGACAAAAAGACCATTAATTGAGTGGAGTTGAATAAATAGTCTTATGCTCACTAATAGTAACTCTCACCCTTCATCAAAGAAGCTCCTTTTCTCAGCAGATAGACATTACTATGGAGATTCACAGTTGGCCAAACTTCAGAAAATAAGTGAGCCAGCTTTGAATGATTCATCTGTAGTGTAAACCCTACACCTAAGGCTCAAGGAAAACTGTGGAAGAATGACAGAAAGCTTTTAAGTACACACAGTAAGGACAGGTTATCTGCTAACTAGGATCTCCTAGACACATGACAGAAAGCTGTACTCATGAAGTATCAATCATACGGTTGCTGAAACAAGACCTGCATAGTGACATGCCAATATGTATAAGAAGAGTTTCATAAGGCCCCACTCCTAAATGAAGAAGTACAGGGAACCAACTAATGCTGAGAAAAGGAGAATGAGTTTTCTCCAGGAATAAGCTCCCAGATAGGTTATTCAATCCCAAGGGGTCAGCCCTAAATGCATGTGCATACAAGCAATGATAAATTGACTCAGCAAGGTGTGTGTACATGTGTAATAATAATAATTTAAGAAGAGGTCATAAAATTGAGAGGGAGGGTGGGGAACATAAAAGGGGTAAGAGAAAGAGGGAGAGGAGGAAACGATGTAAATCTAGCACTCGTGAATGAAGTTCACAGAAAAAGTTAAAGTAAATTTTTTGAGTTTTGCTGTGTAACCCACATTGGCCTCATATTCATGACAATCCTCCTGCCTCAAGCTTCTGAGTGCCAGGCTGTCACAACAAGAACTATAGCATTAAAAATAAAATTCCTTCTATAAGGAGTTTTCCTTTTCTTATGAGTTGAGTTTACTTGATACTGCAGAGCCAATCTTTTCTTGCAGTTGTTTCAGCCATTTGCGTCTTCTAAAGGTTTGTCTAATTCATAAGTTTTTCAAGCTCACTAGCCTTAGTACATTTTTTGCTGTTCTTTCAATATTTGCAGAGGAGATTGCTGTGTTCTCTCTTATGTTTCTTCCCTCTGCATAGCACCATCTCCCTTTTTACTTTATCTATCTAGATTTTTTACCTTTATTTATAGCAGGGCTTTACATGTGCCTAACATCCCCTCCTCCTTACTTGTTTAAGTAGGTTTTACTCAGCCAGCAAGTCCCAGTTTCAGATGTACTGTCTCAAGGTCAACCCCCAACACCTATTTCCAACTCAATGCTCTTCCTCTAGCTAGTAGTACTGACACTATACTTCTGGATTACCTTGCTTTTATGACTTTTTAAAGAATAAAAGCCACATCCTATCCACAGATATGGTGTTACTCCTGAATCAATTAGCATATTTCTGGCCTGTTCATTTTCTCTAGAGAAAAGAACAGTCACCTGGATGAGTCCAAAATGACCTGGAATAGTAGTCAATACAGCTCAACCCTCACTTGGTAAAGAAGTTCATCCCCCAGATTTTCTGCTTATGGTGTCCCATTGCCAAACATAACTTTGTTTCTTCACAGTATCATCTAGAAAACTAAAACCTATTCTAGGTTATTAACCTTTTGCCTGCTTCCTTTTTTTCTCTTTGTGTTTTTGTTTTAGCAGTAAACATAGGAAAGAGAGACACACACACTTAGAAGGTTACATGAGCCCTGACATACCTACCTGCCACACCTGCCCACTGTCCAAATGCCACTATCCGAGACCCTCTGTGATCCACCATTTTCTCATAATCAATTAGTCGAATTTCCTGAAGAAAATAAAAAAAGAAACTGTTGCGAGCAGGTAAATTCAGCTCAAATCCAATATATTAGTAAGCCACATATAAAGAAATAAAAATTTTATGTTTTTCCCTCTTAGGAAATGCATGTTGACTAACTAACCCATTAACAGGAGGTGCACCATTAAATGCTTTGAAATGCTTGATCACACACCAGCTGTAATTAGAGCTAAAAGAATGAACTTGTTGTTTAACACATCCTTTGAAGTGAGGTAAGAACATAACTGAGGCAAAGGTCCCCCAACCTTCCCAAAACCATTTGAAATATGCCTATGTCCCTACTTATTGTCAGCTTTATGGTACCAAAGAAAACATATCCTTCCTAAGATGAATCCCTGTGTGCAAGCAAATCCTTGCTCATTCCAAATATGGGCCACCACTCACCTAGTCAGTCTTCTTGAACTAATACCTCTTTTTTGGAATATTCTTCCTGTACATTGCTCCTCAGTTATTTAAACTATCCTTTTTACCTAAAAAATAACGACAATATATCCCAAAATTCCCTCTTTCCCTCTTTCTCCTCTCCATTTTACTCCTCCTTTCTCTCCCTCTCTTCTTGATCTTTAACAAATATAAATTCTTTCTCTTTCTTTAAAGACCTTTCCTCTCTCCAGGAAGCCCCTTTAATGTAGGATGTGGGATGTCCTTCTGGATATGTGTTGCTTTTATTGGTTAATGAATAAAACTGCTTTGACCTATGGCAGGGCAGAAAATAGCCAGGCTGGAAGGAATATATATATATATATTTCTATATATATAGAAAGAGTAGGCAGAGTGAAGGAGACACCATGTAGCTGCTGAAGAACACAGATGCTGGATCCTTATCAGTAAGCCACAGACTCATGTTGACAAACAGATTAATAGAAAAGCATTAATTTGAGATGTAAGAGTTAGTTAATAAGAAGCCTGAGCTAATAGGCCAAGCAGTGTTGTAATTAATATAGTTTCTGTGTGATTAGTCAGGTCTGGGTTGCCAGGAAATGAATGAGCAGCCTCTGCTTACAAATTGGTGCCCAATGTGGGACAACCACATCCACAGAAAACCTGAGAGATCTTGGGAAGTAATTCAAGACACAAAGAACACCAAAAAAATGTTAAACACAGCTTCTTGGTAGCAGCATTTTCTCTGGTGGGCTCTGTTTGCTAAGGGCAAGCCCGTCTCATTTAAGAGAGGATACTGACTCAGTTTTAGCTGCAAAAACCTTCAGCTCTTTTAACAGGCTTCTCCACCAAACACTTAAATGGCATTTATGAAGCACCAACAGCATACTTCTTGGTGGTGGCATGGACCTTGAAACTCCACAGAGTTGTAGCAATAAACGTGGCTTCCACCAATACCTCTGCCATGAAGTTAGACTCTCTGCAAGCTGAGGAATGGGGTGGATCCCGTCATCAAAGCCACGGCGTTAATCCTATCCATATCGCTTAGCAACTTAAAGATTCATGTAGTCAGAAAAAGAGAGATACACAGTAAAGATAGATTCAGACCCCCCCAAAAAATCTCTAAATGGTTTATCATGTGTTTAAAAATATATGTAGCCTTGGGAGGGAAAAGAAAAAGGATAAAGTCATTTAAAAAAAAAAAAGAAAGAAAGAGAGTAGTTTGGTGTAGTGGCACACACATTTATTCCCAGCACTTGGGAGGCAGAGGCAGGTGGATCTCTATGAGTTCAAGGACAGCCTGGTCTACAGAGTGAATTCAAGGACAGCCAAAGATAAACAGAGAAACCCTGTCTCAAAAAAATCAAAAATTAAAAAGAAAAAGAAAAAAATACAGTTTAAAATAAAGGCACACATAGATGGAAAATACACAGAGAATCTGGATATTTGATGTTATGTGTTGTCTTTGAATTGTTTGGTGGCTGAGGAAGGAGCAATAGCTGCTAAAAGTCATTTGATTGTAAATGCTGCTAGATTAATCCAACATATATATTTTGAAAATGCCTTGACTTTAAAATTTAAGTCAAAAGATATGTTACTTTGAAGAAGGGATTTTGGTTTTGTTTCCACAGGAAATGAGAGGCTGTGGATTCATTCTTGGCTAAGAAAATAAGTTTTGATCAAGGAAGACCCTCGGAAAAGTCTCTGATAGGAGTACATGGCCCAGATGATCCAACATTTCAGAAGACCTCTCTTGGAGTTTCCTCTAAGTTCTACCTCTAACAGCCTCAAGACTGCTGACTGAGATGATCAAGCCTCACAGAATACTCCAGTCAGGACTTGACCATAATCCTAAGTTTTCTTTAGGTCCCCATAAGATTATCAGTGCCCCCAGTAAGGAGGAAGCAGCCTAGAAAACTACACCCACATTCCCAAAAACTGGATTATGTATGTTGGGCTTTGTTTAGAGTATTGGTTACAAGTTGTTATGGATAATGGTCAGGAAGAAAACTAAACAAAGGAGATTAGATTTAGAGTTCCTACTTTGAAAATAAAGGGGGAGAAGCACTTTGGGACAATGGTCTTATACCCTGTAAAGATTTGTCACTTGTATTGGTTTAATAAAACACAGATTGGCCAGTAGACAGGCAGGAAGTACAGGTGGGGCAACCAGAGTAGGAAAATTTTGGGAAGAGGAAAGGCTCATTATGCAGTCATTATCAAGACACAAAGGACACAAAATAAGAATGTCTCACTGATATAAGGTACCAAGCCACATGGCTATCACAGACAAAAATTATGGGTTAATTTAAGATGTAAGGGTTAGTTAATAAGAAGCCTGAAATAATAAGCCAACCAGTTTATAATTAATGTAGGCCTCTGTGTGTTCCTTTGGGACTGAATGACTATGGGATTGGGTGGGACACCAACCTCTTTCAACAAATGGGTTCTTAAAAGCTATATTATACTTACACAATACTTTTTTCTCTTCAAAGAATGTGGGAATTAGGGATCTTGGGTACATTGCTAAGCATAATATAAAGTACTTGCTTAGCATGTGCAAGGTCATGGGTTGCAAACCGAGTACTGGGGAAGAAAACTGTATAATTTAAAATCAAGTTTACAAATTTAATGATGTTCAATGTATAACCAATTATGAATGTGGGCTTGTTAGAGTACTGCCCAAAAGCAATCCTGCTAGGTTTGTTTTTATTAATTTTCTAATGAGGACCAAAAGTTCATATAACAAAATGTCTTTGAAGTTCTCCATAAAAGAGTTTATTTGCTTCAAAGTGGTTTTGAAATTAAAAGGAACATATCTTATTGCCCTAAATGAAATCCATTTTCTCCATTGCTTGTATTGTTGGTAAATGCAACCCTCTGTTCTATTCTCAGATTCTATATCAAATGCTCTATCATCCTTACTGTAGGCCATGGGTCAAGGCTCTGGTCTGTATCTCCACTCACAACCCACACTCATCTAGCCCTCTAAGTATCCATACCACCTGGTCTCTCACAGTGCTTTTCAGGCAAAGCTACTCTCCTAGGTTGCAAACTCATATCCAACATACTATCAGCTTTTTTGAAGACTATCAAAATGTAGATATCTGACAAGCTAAATCCCTCTGTTCCCAACACGGCTTGCTGTGCACATACACAATGTGGCTGCTTAGCTTGCTCTCCTCATAGACAACATGGCCATCCCCAAATTCTACCTTCCTGTCATCAAGGAATTTTGTAGAATTCACCTCTAAAATGAAGTAAGGTTCCACAAACATCACAGCATCTACTCTACCACCCAGGAGCTAGCCACCTTCATCTATTGCCTGCAGTCTAGACTGGCCCTAGACGAAGTCATCTGATTAGTCTTGCTTTCTTCCTTACACCTTCAACCATTATTCGTATAACAGGAAGATTAAACATGTTGCATTGTCCCCTCTTGGTGTTCATGTTCCCTTCTCCTTCAGTACTGTATCTCATTTACTGATTATGTTCTGGTGACATGGGCTGCCTTCTTTGCTTATCTCTGCCTCCTCCCACTGAATGTTCCATCAAAAACACAAGGATAGCGGCTATTTTGCATTTCCGCTGAGGTGAAATGTGTAAGACACATTGTAGGCACTCAATACTGATTTCATTCAGTGGGTATTCCCATTTTAAGTAGCTATTAATATGTTCACAGTGTGAAAATATATTCCAAATATACTTCATATTTTATGAAGAGTGGTAAATGTAAAAGCATTTCTAGTTTTGTTATTATGCCATAGAGCTGTGTAACCTCAGTTAAGTTACTGTACCCCTCTGAGTCTCATGTGAAAAACAAGCCATTAGATTGCATGATCTCTGAGGCTCTTTTCAGCTCTTGAATGCTACATGGTGGGATATACCCATTTAACTTTATAAATTAGTAACTGCTTGAGGGAGGAAGAACAAACTTTTATTCATCTATTTCAGAATATATAAAATAATGAGATGTATACTCCAAACCTGTTTAGCCAAGGATAGCTCTTCATTGGGCACCCTGCCATGGATCCCATCTCCTGCTAACATGAGTGACAGATCTACTGTCCAATGCTACATTACTGCTCATGAATACTGGTCACAATTACCTGTTTCAGGACCTCATCCAGCAAGCTCATATTGGCTTCCTGGGCCTTTATTGTGTGGGAAAAGAAGGCATAAGTCTTCTTGGACATCAGTTTTTCCTCTGGAGGTCTTTTTACTCCCAAAATTAGACAAGCTTCTGTGATGTCCTCCTGAAGAATACCACCAGCCCTGGCATACTCCTGGGGATTGCAATTTGGACCAAAGATTACTCTCCCAGATTGTAATACACATGCTTTTGCTAATAAAAAATGCAAAGGTACAACTACCTTGAGAAGGATGGGGTTTGGTGAATTAGTACAAATAACAGTGTAGCTTCTTCAATTAAGATGTATCTATCCTGCTTGGCTTTTATAGAAGATTTGGAAAATCCAGTATTCACTCATAGTTAAGAGCAGATTATACTTTGATTGCAAATGAAGATAAGAGGAACACATGTTCAAGGTCATCATTGGCTATCTAGTAAGTTCCAGGTTAGTGTGAGCTACAGGAGACCTTTGTCACAGTATTATGTACTGATAGCATGCTGAAACACTCCATGTCAAGTAGTGATTTGCAACCCTTTTATATTAAGAGATAGGATATATGCCCACCACTGGTATGTTGTTGTTGTTTTGGTTCAGTTAACAGTTATTACTTCTCTAATGTGAATATCTGTGCTATAAATAGCACAGTGAAAGACAGGAAAGGTGTCTCCACCAAGCAGCTCTTGTAATATGCCAGGAGCACAGCATAAGGTCATACTCAAGAACATTACAATCAGGAGAATCTGTGGGACATTCTAAGGCTAGTGGACATTAGGATAAGAAACACAGAAAGTCAAGTTAATCAAAAAAGGTTGGGTGGGTTGTGAGAGGAGGAGATGAGGTCTACAACAGCAGCAGCAAGACACCTGAAGACAGGTGCACACATACAGACATGAAAGTGATAGGGTGCATTGATGGTGCCGTGTGAAAGAAGCCATCATAGCTAATATGAGATCTACCAGATAACAACAACACCAGCTGACTGTTATTAATGTATTATTGTATATTTTTGTGGGCTCTTTGCATGAGTTGCCTCACTCAGTTCTCATGTAATTACCATGAGGTAGAACTATCCCAGTTTTATCATTCGGACACCTGAAGATTACACACTTAACCAAGATAATCTAGTTAGCACATAGATGTTGAGAGACAGTCATAGAAGACTTTTAAGTAAATGAGTGACATCACCTGAGAAAAATTTAAGAACATCTACAGTAGCAGTTAAACAAAATCAAGCACAGTAATCTGCTTCAGACAAAGTGTAGATGGGTAGGAGAGAAGGGTAAAAAACAATTTTTTGTCTGGTATTTTTTGGTTTTTTATCTGTTTATTTTAAAACAGCACATTTATAGTAAATTGATTACATATACCATGGTAAAATCATGCAATGTAATAAATAGTTAGCACACAGAAATCAGTAGAATAAGACATGGTACAATGCCAAAGATATGCTGTTGACAAGATGTGAGTGTTTACATATAGATATTATATAATATCTTTATACACTCATATATATTCACTATATATAGAGGCACAAAATAATATGCATGACATATGACCCTCTATAAATGAACAAGCATGAATTAAGAACACAAAAATACAGATGCTAACAGAAAAGACAACAGAAATTAAAGGATGTTTTGAGGCAACTGGGAATGGGCAGTAGATCCAGATGAGGGCAAGACTGCATCTCTAACATTTATAAATATCACACTCATTTGAAAAATCAAATTCAAAGAAATTTAAAAGCAAACATTACAGCTGAGTAAAAATTATAATATGTGTATCTATTATCACATTGATAACATAATCACACATAAAACACATGAAGATTAAAACAACATTCAGAATAAGCTTTGTGGGTGTAAAGGCCTTAAAAACACTTGGAAGTAACATCGGTTTTCATTTAATGAGCTGTTAATTAAAATAGTAGTACTATGGTCCCAAAATCACTTTTAAACTTTAAAAATACCTTCCAAGATCAACTCTTAATGTAGAATATTATTAGCTCATGACTAAAACAGGTGTGTGTGTGTGTGTGTGTGTGTGTGTGCGTGTGCGTGCGTGTGTGTGTGTGTGTGCAGTCATGTGTAGGCACATGCACTTAGGCTTCTAAACTCTGTCTCCTAAAAGGAACTAAGGGCAATAATACCTTAGTAAAAATGCCAGACACCAGATCCTAATTTCTATATACTAAAAAAAAAAAAATCAAAGTTTCTTAATAAAATAGTAAATCCCAGGTGCAAGTAGAGGAAGTGCATGACAAGGGTGGGATAATATGCTATTCTAGGAAAGGAGACAGTTCAAAGAAGGGGATTAGCTGTGCCAGAAACACTTGAACCTCCTTGAATGAACTCCCATAACCAAATTTGAGATACTTACAATACTCAAAAAACCGAGTTGAACAAAAAGGTTTATAATCCCAAATAATAATCAAAAAGCAAAAGAGAACGAAGAGAGGCAAGCAAACTAGCAAGTGTGCCAACGTCAGAAACAAACAGTTTTGCAAGCTTCTGTGCAAACCGTCATTCACGGGAAGACTCCCAAAAAGTGCTGATACAGCCAGCTTAAAAGCCAAAGAACAAGAATTTCACAGATCCCAAAATACACAGTGCTTACTGATTACACAGTAAGGACAAAGGAGGAGATACATTTCCATGTTGGAGAGATTATCTGGGAACCACCTCAACCAAGTGATCACACATAGCTGATGGTGAGCCATCTTGGTATCTTGGGTCTTTGATGCAGCGCTATGGGGAGATGATATGTGACTGACATTTATGCCCTAAATGTCTAGCCTAAATCTAATCCTGAGGACGCAATCATACTAGTTCTTCTCAGAAGCAGAACATGCAACAGTTCAGCTCTTTGGACTCTTCAAAATAGAAATCAATGACATTAAAATAAAATCAGGAAAGGAGGAGATGCCCCAGATCATAACTAAAGATACGGAACAATAGCCTGTAGGAATCTTAGGTAAGCTTGAATTGAACCAGCGAAGAGCTTGAACACAGACTATATGAGAAGCAGAGCAGGCTGCCTAATGTCTGCCACCCCAGCACTTGGGAGGTAGAGGAAAAAGGGGTCAGAAGGCCAAGATCATTCTTGGCTACACAGAAAATTTAAAGACAATCTTGGCTACATGAGAACCTGTCTAAAACACAGCAAAAGCATAGATTATGAGGTGTTATTTCTCGTGTGAAAATAATCCAGTGGTTATGTAAGAAAGCCCTGTCTAGGAAATGCACAGCAAAGCATTATGTGCTAACGTGTTAGAATGTCTGCAACCACTTTCAAATGATCCAGCAAAAGAATATGTGCATATATATTCCTAAAATTGGAATGAGGCTATAATTAGTTATGATTATTTCAAAAAAGTAAACAGAAAGATGAATATAAAGGGCTATCAAAATAGCTGTTGAGGTACACCCTCACAAAGAATAAACTCTACCTGAAGGAGCCTTCCCTGGGTGCAAGAATGGCAACTTAGTCTTTGTCTTTCTAGTCCCGGAAGTGGACTGCACCTGAAGGAGAGGGGGTTGTGCCTAATGGAGAGAAAGACTGAGACTCTGAAACGTCTAAAAGCAGACCCTTATACACCCAGCCAGAGAACATGTGGAATGGGGTGAATATAATACTTTTAGCAAAATAATGGAATTAAAGTGAAATGAACATATTTTGTTTTCCTTCAAATGCTTCTGAATTACCACCGTTGTGTTCACAGATATTTCAAGAGTTAAACGTAGTCACCTTGTCATGAATGGCCCGTCGATTGGAAGGCTGGATCAAGACCTTGTATCCCAGTTTGGTGAGGCCCTTGATGTGCTTGGGAGCCAGAGGTGCCCTGCGCTCCCAGGCATTCACATCCTCTCTTCGGAGTGCCATCACTGGCTTGTGGTGGAGCCCTCGGAAAAGGCAGGCTCTCAGCCTGGCCACTCTCGGCCTCTGCGCTCGCAGCATCTTCAAGTCTGGTAGCTGTAAAGGCAAGTTTCAACAGTAGCACAGAAAAGGACGGAGAACTCACAGATAAGTTCTGGTCTCCTTAGAAATCTGTTGCAAAAGAGAGCCAACCCACTGGATAGACATGAATAGGATAAATCTCTGGCAGTAAATGTGCCTTTAATGAACCAAACTAAAGGCTCCAAAAATTGGTTAATTTAACTTCTTAAAAGCTGTATTAAACATGTTTTTAGCACAAAAGCTTAAAAGTGATAGTCTATTACACAAAGTTAAGAAAACAACAGATATCAGACTTTACAAACTGGTCCCCATTTTGATGGTTTAAAACTTTAGATTCCTATAACGATATACAAGATTCTTCAAGGTTCCTCCTGAGATTTCTCCATACAAGCTTCCTGAATAAGAGTCACCAGTGTACTCTGACCAATGGTGGCTGCAAGTCAGTTGTTTTAAAGCCCACAATAAGAAGTTTCAGCAGGAAATTTTAAAAAATAAAAAGTGTATAAACCATGCTACCACACAATCAGCTGAGCTTAGTATTGCATGCCTATAATCCCAGTACTCAGGAGGCTGAAGCAAGAGGGCCACCATGAGTTCAAAGTGATGTCTCAAAAAAGAGAAAACAAAAACAGAACACCTCATGATCATTTTTCTAGACCACTCGATCACACACAGTCTCTAATTTCTCTCACACAGATCTATAAGGCTTCATCTCTATACTCAGCCCACTGCCCATTGCATAGAAGCCCTGCTGGTCTCAGCCAGTTCTCTCACTACTAATCATGCATACACAATTCCACTCATTTAGTTAGTCAGAACAAACATATTTACAAAATAAATTTTCTGTGTCCTATACAAATAAGCTTTATATAGGTTTTTCATATAAATATCTATGTCTAAAAGTATTTTCTTTACGCTTTTCAAATGTTTGTATATACCTTGAAGTCAAATATTGCTAATAAGTTTCTAGATCATTCAGATGCTATTATTTTTCTACGGAAGGTTGGCAGCAAATAATGGGAATTATATTTTCTCGAAAAAATAATCCTACTTATGACTTTATAGTTCTAGAAATTTCCTACTCCTTACAGGCAGCACACAGTAAAACTTTTATATTTAATGTTTAGAAGTAACACATTTTGTTTACTGAAGAATTTAAGTTATAAGAAACACCTTTCTCATAGATGGGGACGGTGACCAAACGCTCACAAGTACTTGCAGTGTATAAATGTAGAGAGCACTTCACAACAGAACCAGAGGAGAAAGCAAGAAGAAAGGCATCCAGGAAGAAACAGCTGCACACAGCTGAAATCACACAGCAGGATACAAGTTCAGGCTTTGGTGGAGACTAACTGTATGATGAGAACAAGAGATAGAAACTGGTCGCGTAGGAAGGGACCCCAAGATAGTAGTTTTGACGATGCTTTTGCTGGAGATCAGGAATTTCAGAAGAGACACTACAGGATGAGAGGAGCTGAGACAAGTACCTGAACTGTCTGTGGATAAACCAACTGTACTGGCCAGCCCTTTCCCCTCCCCATGCCTCATCCCAAGTCTCTAACATAAGTCCTTTTAAAGTTCCCAGAGTAGCAGCTAAGAGTATGCTATTTCCTGGGCCTGTTCCTGCTATGGTGAAGCAAGCCCTTAAGCTCCCACCTTTGAACTGTAATAAACCCTCTGTCTAAAGCTCATTCAAAACACAAGAGTCTGAAATTCAATGGCTCAGGGCAGCTTTCGTGGCCAATATGCTTTGTGGGATCCTTTCTCCATACACTAAGCTCATCCAAAGCCAAGAAAGGCTCAGATGAATAACATTTCACATATCAAACAGGTGTACAAACCGGCGCTTAACATTTCAGTAAAGGATTTCTAACACTACATGTATTTGGGGGCTTATTTATATAATTTTGTTACTCAAAAAGAAACTACATTAAACTCGAGCCCAAGTCGATAAGACTTACTATTCCTCAACCAAAGAAACACGTGCAATGTCTCATGCATGTGAACCTCTCTTCCTAAATACCAACTCCAAAAAACAGTGTTTCCTTTGAACATGAACACAAATGCACACATGCATGCATGCATGCATGCATACACACAAGCACTCATGCACACACTGCACTTCTCGAATTTACAGGTGACCACATTATGAGTTTTCCTCTGGGACCCTAAATGAAGGCATGTGCACACATTCCCATTAGTTAGTGTCCCTTCTTCCAAGCTTGATTATTAACCAGAGTCACCTTCTTAATCTCAGTGACATCCTCTCCACTTCTGGGGTGGATGTGGAATTGCAAAAGTAGGGGACACAAATATTATGCAAAGTCATACAATCTAAGGGAACCAGAAGACAAAAATCATCAGAAACTGGGATTCTCTTAGGAAGTCACATTCACTTTTTGTAAGGAATTTCAAAATTATCAAATTGCTATGTTACATTTAAAATAAATGAAATAGTTACCATTGATTAAATATTATAAACCCCACACTGTGTTTCACCATTCACAGATACTAACTCATTTCCTTCTTGCAAAAAAATATTAAGTAGACAGTCCCTTCCTCACAGATAAAGAATTTAGGACACTGTGGTTTTACTGGGTGCTTCACGTTGGAGCAGAGGCAGAATTCCAGACTGAAGATTAAAACCTGCAATTTTCTTTTTCTATTTATTACTTTATAAATAATACCAATCATAATTTCCACTTCCTCCCCTCCTCCCACTTTCCTCCCGGTCCCCCCTACACACACCCTCCAACTGGACCCTCTGAATGTGGCTGACAATTGGGGCAGACTGAGGGGCCAATGATAAAACCTGCAATTTTCTCTGCTTTGCCGAAGGCCAGGGATTTCACTAGACAATGAGGTGTGACACATTGCTACTCTCACCAGCTCTGGCTTCAAAAAGAAATCTGGCATCCAACTTCAGTCAATTATCAAAGCTCCCCTCTTGACCTCTATTCCTCTGTCGACTGAAACGTCTTTCCTGAGTCCCTGCCAAGGTAAATTCTAGACCTCTTGGTGTTTGGGGAACAAAAGGAACTGAGATTATAGGAGCTATTACCGGTCACTTGTAACTGGGTGAACTTTGAAACCTGGTCTCAGCACAGAACTTCACGGTCACCTAAGGTCATCAAGAAATAGGAAATGGACAGAGGATGAAGCTCAAAGAAGGAGCACGTGCCTAGCATTAAAGCAGGTTCCACTTCCCAGCACCATGAAAACAGGCAACAGTGGGGACTTTAGAATTGACTCTAGCAACATCAGCTGACATTACTGAGTGCCCATAAGAGGGGACAGTATAATAAGGAGGATGTAAGAGCAGGAGGGGAAAGAGCTTGAGAAGTGAGTGAGAAGAGAGAATGGGGTTAAAGGGGGAGAACTTCACTCTGAAATTCTAATAATTTTCCTCCAAAACATTGAAGGTCAACATTTCAAATACAAAAATGTGAGATTAAAAGTATTCTTCTCTGTGTCTTTGTGAGAAAAAAAAAAGAAAAATGAATAGCTTTATGGTACATTCCTACTAACATAGGATTCACTGAGAGCTTCAAGTTCCTGTAACAATCTCCAGAGTATAACCGTGAGTTGAACAGAGATACACTGATAGCAGTAACACACTCCATAACTATAGAACTTGCTAACTAACAGCATCTCCAGCTGCTCTTTTTCAGACCCTCACACTTGCATAGCATGTAAATTACCACATGATGGTAAACATAATCCTAAAAGACAATGTCCCCTCTCCCTACAAAGTTTGTACTCAGGGTTAGGGACATCTATTAGGGGTTGGTTATAAATGGTTCAGAGATCTCTTTTGAATAAAAAAGGGGGGATTGGATGGGAAAATATATAGATTAGTGTGAGCTTACTCCCACTAATAATAGTAGTAAGTAATAGTGAGAATACTTATGAGCTATTATTTATAGACAATTTATATTGGTATAGATTCTTGTATATTGATACAAATTCTAATTGCATTTGTTATGTTGAATATGCTATTTTTGTGTCCAATATTTGTGCACCCATAGAAAGTTATTTTGTCATATTGTATGCATGCATGTTTCTACCTCTACTTAAGATATTTGTATATTGATGCACTTTTAGGATATATTTATTGTATTGCACTATACATTCCTACCTCTAATCAAGATACTTATACATTGTTTACATTTTAAGGTCATTGTCCTCATTTGCTACACAGTTATTTAAAAATTGTTTAATATTTTATTATGAAGCCTTAGTCTTTAAGCTATATAGGTATTAAAAATATAAGTCAATAGTCATCCATGTTTGTCGTAACTATAGTAAGTCTAATCAGGTTCTTTAGATGCGTAGAGATTACATTCTACATAGATAGGTAATATAACTACTTCAAAGAATTGTAGAATATGGCATTTAAATAACAAGATCCTATTTATGTGAGACATGATTGCTACTGGCAGCACCAATCTAGTCTGAGAGAATGTTGGGCACTAAGATTGTTTTCTTCTTGGCAAAACTGGCCTTTGGGCAGAAAACTGCTCCTGCCTCAACCATTGACAAAATTCAGGGTGTCCAGACTGGACAAGCAGTATACAAGCAAAAAGACTGCCAAACCTTGCCAAGATAGGATAAGACAGTTTTGAAAAATTTTCTGTCTCTAAAAGTGGTCTGTCAGATGCTCTAGGCCTTAGCCAAAATGGGTTGCCCCAATATTGCAAATGAGACTTTGGGTGATTTCCCAGGTAGCCGGTTTTCTTTGTCATTTCTTACACCTTTTGGAAGTTGCTTGATTGTACTTCCTATTTACTCAAGTGATATAATTTCCCTTCTCAGATCTTTGATGGGATTAAAGACTAGGTAGTCATAGTTACTTTCCTCTCATGACTTCAGAAAGCCATTACTAATATGAGACTTAGACTCCTTAGGGTTGGAAAATTATTAAAACATTTAGCATATGTTTTTTGCTTGATGTTGTTTATGCTGGTTTTAATTCTAATTCTTATACTTGATATTTGTTCTTATTGTATACTGTATCGTTTTTATTGGGCTTGAAACTCTCTTATTTAGAATAAAGAGGGAGGTGCTATGGGAACTCCTTCAGCCAATGGCCTTTAGGATTCTGGCCCAGTTTGGGCATGGTCTCCTGTACCATAAATGCAGATGTAGGGGCATGTGCCAGCCCCTTGACTGCTGTATTCAGTTCCAGCTCCCCACACACTCAGAGAACTGAGGATCTCTAATCTTTCTGTGAGTTTTCCCCAAAATAAACCAACCTTTGTTGTACTCCACTCTGTGCTAGTGTGGAAGTATTTTATATGGCAACATCCCTAGACCTTTCACGGATCTTTTAATTTTTCTATCCAGTATCAAAAATCCCTCCAAATCCTCCCAATCCTCTGCATAGCATCTACTCATGAGAAAACACTCTGTAAACTTAGGAATCACTAGACCAGCAGTTCTCAACCTGTGGGTCATGATCCCCCTTTGGGTCACATATCAGATATCCTCCATATCAGATATTTACATTATGATTCATAAAAGTAGCAAAATTACAGTGATGAAGTTGCAACAAATGTATTTTATGGTTGTAATCATCACATGAGGAATTGTATTAAAGGGTGGCAGCATTAAAAAGGTTGAGAATCACTGTACTAGGCCAACATAAAATCACAAAATATAAAGACTTAAGCATGCCTCCTCTTATCTTCTACCACTTCCACTGAGACATGAATAAGCTTAGTAATGTAAATTCATTATTGAAGAAATTATGACCAAATGTTTTATCTCTGGTCTCAAAACTTAGGCATGTTTGAGGGACCATTTATTTTAAATCGTTAGAACAATATACTAAACTACTACTGAACAATCCACTAAAGAAACCACTAAATCACATGGATAAGTTTTTTAATGCTAAGTTATTTCCAGCAAATGAATACACATCTGGACTAAATATTAAGAGATCATGAAAGGGTTAACATAGACCTCAGATGAAGAAATAAGATAATATATAAGATAATGCAAGTTGTTTTGTATTTTTAGTTCATTCAAAACCTGCAGATGTATTTTAATATACTTGGTTTTTTAAGATTTATTTTAGTGTGTGTGTGTGTGTGTGTGTGTGTGTGTGTGTGTGTGTGCGCGCGCGCGCCGCGCATGCACGGTGTTAGTACAGCCACTGAATCCAGAAGAGGAAATCCAAGCTCTTAGATCGCAGTTCCAGGTATTTATGGGCTGGCTGCCGGATATAGGAGCTAGAAACCAAACTCCAGTTCTCTGCAAGAACAGCCAAGTGTTTTTATTTACTGGGCCATTTCCCCAGCTACACACATTAGTGTTTTAAAACAAAATGCATACTGGTATATTTCCATATACCATATCTTCCTAGCATATGTAAGTTAACATAGTGGCTCCATACCTATCCTTCTTACCCATTTCCCAGACCATAGTGTTCCTGGGAACTTCAAGAGTTCCAGTGTCTAAAGAGCATCTGACAATGGCTTAGTTCTAACTCAGCCAAATCCCTCCCAGCTCCAAGGCTTGTTGGAACCAAGCCTGGAACTGCAAAGGCACTGGCATCAGATATTCACTTCCTCTTCCCCAGTCCATTGCTCAAATGCTTCCGTGTTGAACCTAGTATAAACACGCTAGCCAAATGGTTAAACAAAAAAACATAAAATAAAAATAAAATTCAAAACCACCTGGACTGTGTTGATTAACCTTTCCTGTCAACTTGATAGATTTAGAATGCCCTAGAAGACACGGCATCTCCAGAGAGGTTTAAGGGAGGAAGGAAGACCTTCCCCGGATGTTGGTGGTGCCATTTCACAAATTGGAAGATTTATTTATTTATTATATATTTAGCAGTCCTTCCATGTACATTTGCAGGCCAGAAGGGGGCACAAGATCTCATTACAGATGGCTGTGAGCCACCATGTGTTTTGCTGGGAGCTGAACTCAGGACCTCTGGAAGAGCTATCAGTGCTCTTAACCGCTGAGCAATCTCTCCAGCCCTCCATCTCACAAATTGGGATCCCGGGATGAATAAAGGGACAGGGGGACAACCCAAGCTCCAGTGTTCATCCCTTTCTACATCCTGACCATGGACCACGTGTGGTCAGCAACCTCACTCAGACTCATGGCTTTTCTCCATGATGAACCTCATCTCTTCTTCTAATGTGAGCCAAGAAATCTTTTCCCGCTCAGATTGCTTCTATCAGGCGCGTGCGCGCGCGCGCGCGCGCGTGTGTGTGTGTGTGTGTGCGTGTGTGTGTGTGTGTGTGTGTGTGTGTGTGTGTACAGCAACAGTAATACAGATAATAAAACTACAGAGAGACTTCGTGGACAGGTCTCTTACTGTTAATTTATCTGGTCTGGAAATATTCAGATTGTCTCAACCCTCCAGCTGCTATCATTCAATGATAGAAAAATCTGATTCTCAAAGTCAGGTGTGGTGGTGGTGCATGCCTCTAATCCCGGCATTTGGAGGCAGAGGTAGGTGGACTTCTGTGAGCTGGAGGCTAGCCTGGTCCTTAGTGAGTTCCAGGACAGCCAGGACTACATAGAGGGAGCCTGTCTCAAAAATAAAACAAAACAAACAAACAAAAACTTGACTCCCCTAGCTCACAGATTCAGGCTCGGTGAAATATAAAACAGTATTCTGAACTGCAGTGTAGTCCAAAATGGTTTTCTACTACATTCATGTTTTCTTGATAGATTTTCTAGTCCAGTAAAAAAAAAGAATAAATTTATTACACAATTAGATAGCTGTAATACTAATGTTCTATGTGTTTTGAAAAGTTAGAAGGGAATTTTACAGAATTCTTAGTTTGCAATTGTTTGAGATGATGATACATTTTTCCTGATTCAAACAAACAGTTCAATATATATATATATATATATATATATATATATATATATATATATGTATATATATATATATATAATTTTGTGAGCCAGGTAAAAATTTTAAATATTTATCTTAAAATAAATAATGAGAAACTTTAAGTATGCATTACAAAAACCTATGCAATAGAGGATGTATGATAGATAAATAAGAACTAAATTGTCAGTGCATCTTCCCCACCCCATTACAAACACGCGGGGTCAGGGGGGACACTAAAGTTTAAACATTTTTTTAAAAAATAAAAGCAAAAGTCCCTTTAACAATATTATTTTGATCCATTAAGCTCATTAGAGAGTGGGCAATGTGAACTATACATGTATTGACATTTTAGAATATAAATCAGCCTGTACACATCCCGCTGAAGTGCACTAAACAGAGAAACAAAGCATTAAGACAACAAAGAGGAAGGCTGGGCACCTAAGCCTCTAGCAGTGTATCATTAACTACCCTAACCAGAAGCCAGAGTTTCCAACAGAAGACGGATGCCAAGCAGTTCAGGCTCACCTCCTTGAAATGGTCTCGGCACCTAAACTTACTCTGTAAACCTGATTCACACCCTACCTGTCTGTGAATCATCTACAAAATCCAACTAACTCTCAAGGTTGTTGTGAACCTTCACTAGTGACCTGAACCAGTCTCGTATGCTCTAAACAATAAATGTGAAGAAAGGAAAATGGTTCAAGCCTCCTGATTCCTCCAATGTGAGCATAGTCACGCCCCTAGTCGAAGATGCTGCTTGCCCTTACTCTTTGCCACACTAGAGTAAATTATGCTTCCCAAGAAGAGAAAAAGAGAACCCAAACTGAAAGAGCCTGTCCTGAACGCCACTCTTCAGACACAGGTGAACAAATGAGATCCGTTACCATTCTAGCTATGCTTCTACCAGGTTGAGACACGTTTTCACATTTTAGAATCTTTGACATAGGGATGCGCTTTAAATTGATGACACTTCAGATTCAATGAAAACGGCGACTGTGGTAAGAAAAATGATTGTCTAGAAGATTGGGGAAATACCTCTAATAAGCAAACTCAACTTTTGTCTTCCTAAGACACTTTGCAGAATGACAATCAGATTATGTATCCAACAAGTTTATGCAGCCCAAGGTCCGCTCACCTTCATGGAGTAGAGGAGTGGGGTGGCAAAATACACATGCGCGAGTGCACACACACACACACATGAACATGCACACACACCATGCCATGTCATTTGTGTTTTGTACAAAGAACTAGGAGAACTCTGTGTACAACATAGACCATTCAGTGTGGTGTACCGAGCCTCATAACTCTGGTAGCTATACATTGCCCACATTCTCACAATTCATGACCCATAATATCCAAGAAACGTCAATCTCTACTGATTTACGAACTAATTCATTTATTCGCCTTCTTTCTCTCCTTTTCTCCCTCTTTCTTCATTCAACCAGGCAGAGTTAACAAAGTGTGTGTGTTCACAGAGTCATCTTCTTGCACATCGGCCTGGCCTGCACAGTCCCCTTCCCACCCGACCCCAACCCCCGCCACCACCACCAAGATATCCAGAGTTTTGGAGACCAGAAACCTAACTTGCCCAACTTTCCTCTCTCATGCCTATCTCAATTAGAGTACAGACTGACCCCGCCATGCCTCTCAGACACAGTGGCCAGCCCTAAAACTGCAGCTAGGCGTGGGAAATTCGGTGTCACAGTTCACAGTTCCACGGAGTCAAGTGGGGACCGGAGAATCAGAAAAAAATCTTGCTTCTCTCCATCAGCCACTACCGGCAAAGAAGCTTTCAGTCCACGAATAAATAAGTTATCCACTCTGCAACTATAATTTCAACATCAACCCATATTCCCCAGCAGCAGCACCACAATCGCCAGCGCCCACCCACGGGAAAAAAAGTGCATCTCCCTCCTCCCCCTTCCTATTCAGACGCCGAGGAGCTGAGCCCACCGCCCTCCCTCCCTTCAGGAAAGCTGGGCGGTGAGGCCTAAAGTTTGTCCCCCTCCCTAGCTCTGTCACCGTGGGGCCCTAGGCTTCACCCCACCGCCCCGGGACCGGAGGCCAACAGCTGGAGCCCCGCGGTTGAGCCGGGAGCTGCAAGTGCATCCTGCAGGCAGGGATCACGCCTGCATCAGCGTCGCCCTTTTGGCCCTCTTCTCACCTTGGGGCTTCTGAATAGTCCTCCGCCGCCAAGAGCTCCTGAATCTGGACCCTGAAGTCTCAGATTTCCGTGGAAGAAAAAAAATTGGCTTGGGGGGCGGGGTGGGGGCGAGAAGGAGGAGGAGGTGTTTGCTCAACTTTTAAGTACGTCACAAGTCTTCCCTCCTGCAGCCAATCAGCAGCAGCCTCGAAGGAACAACCTTCTCTTCCGCCAATCGGAGGCGCTGCCAGGTACTAGGTCATGCCCTGCCCCTGTTCTACTCTAAGGTTCATCTGCCAGAAAGATCTCTGACCCTAGAGCTTAGCTCAGGACCTCCCTAGATGGTTATTGACCAGGTTTGTAACTGCCTGTGGCAGAAAGCAGGCGAAGACAGAAAAAGAACGAAAGAAACGTCTGGGCAGTAACTAAATAGATTAGCGTAGCTCCTGGAAAAGTCGCAAGCGCGGGTGTCATGTTTGTTTTATGAAACGCACCTTTTCACAACCTGTAACAGGAGGAAGAAGCCCAGTCCGATGAGAATTCTAGCGTGTTTTTAGAAGCCTGATAGCTGAGAACGGAGGTACACCACATCGAAGGAACAGAAGTTTGTGGATGACGAATGCATTACAGAGTTCAGGGTTGTGAAAAACGTGTTCCATAAAGACTAGCCTCAGCAATCGTGGAGTCTCGGGGTAACAGCCAGAAGGGCATCATCCCTCCTGTTTTCACAAATTTCGCCTCCCTTTAGACTTGTGAGGCAAGTTTCTGGAGATAAGCCTAAAGTGCTGGATAGTTTGTGGCAACTTCTCCATACGATCTGGCTGCAGGCAAGCCCGTAGGACATTTTCTTAATTTGTGATTCACTGGGAAAGCCCATTGTGGCCGGTGCCATCCCTTGGCTAGTGATCCTGGGTTCTGTAAAAAAAAGTAGTCTGAGCAAGCCATGGAAAGCAAGCCAGTAAGCACCGTTTCTCCGTGGTTTCTGCATCAGCTCCTCCCTCCAGGTTCCTGCCCTCCCTGATTTTGATGACAAACTGTTGTATGGAAATAGGAGCGAAATAAGTCCTCTCCTCCTCACCTTGTTTCTTGCCATGGTGCTTCATCACAACAATAGAAGCCCTAAGACAAGCTGGTACCAGGATGGTGGGCGTTGCTGTGAGAGACCTGCCCGTGTGTTTTCAAGAGGATTGTGGAGGGCTTTGTAACTTTGGAATAGAAAAAACCATTGAGTGTGGAGATCTCAGTGGGCTTCTCTATAGGAGTTTGGAAGATATAAATGTTGAGGGCAATGCAGACAATGGAGGCCTCGCTTGTTAAGTTTCAGAGATAAGTTTAAAGTCTCTAGTTGGGTCATTTGTTATTTTGAATTAAGATCCTGTGGTACTTACTGTTTAGCTGGGGCTGAAGTGTCAGCCGTGATTAATGAGATCCCACAATTGGTAAAGCGAAACCTTACTTTGCTGGGATAAGCAATGTTGTCAGCTAGAACTGAGAAATTAGCAGTGATGAAGAAGGGACCAGCATCATTGTGTGGGATTCAGCGCACAGAAGTTGTGTTCCAGACGTCGCCACGGTTGTCCCTTGTGCTGGCAGTGTGGGCATCACCCAGGTGGTGCTGGTTTTGAAGGTGTGAAGGGATGGTGGAAAGAAGCTGAGGCTTGGTACTGTGTGGCAGGGCTGGAGCTCCTGAGGAGAGCCCAGGAGAGGTTACCTGTGAAAGGGAAGCCCAGTCACAGCAAAAGACCCTAGCGTTTGGGGGATGCTACCACCATGGGGTGACCCCCAAGTAAAGCAGCAGCAGTGGGATGGAGGCAGGCACAACCTAGAAGACAAGCTGTGTGTGCTGCAGAGGGCAAAGCCGGGGAAGCAACCCAAGCTCTTTGGAGGAGTCCAGAATCTGATGAGTGAATCCCAGATAACTGGACATTGGGTTATTTACACCATTGGGAACCCGGGTTCACTTTGATCAGATTGTGACTGTGCCCTGGTTTTTCCCTCTTAAAGAAAGTATTTAAACTGATTTTGATTTTTACAGGAGCTCATAGATGAAATATTTAGAAATTTTAAAGAAGAATTTAGATTTTTAGAGAGTCTGGCTATTCTGAAGAGACTGAACTTTCAACGTGTGTGAATTTTTAAAGACTAGATTTTTAAAGTTATTTATGTTTTCAATGTGAGCTCTTTGGGATGAATGAGAAAGGAAGGATTATGGCTTAACAGTGATGTGTGTGTGTCACGTTGACAAGGGGTCAATTGTGCTGCCCAATTTATGTCAACTTGACACAAGGTAGAATCGTGAGGAGGGAGCCCCAATCAAAAAACTACCTTCTTAAAATTGGGCTTTATACAAGTGTGTAGGGCATTTTCTCAATTAGTGATTCATGGGGGAGGGCTTAGTGCTTGTGGGGCCGCCCATGGGCTGATAGTCCTGGATTCTATAAGAAAACAGCCTAAGCAAGCGAGTAAGCAGCACTCTTCCATGGCCTCTGCATCAGTTCCTGCTGCCAGGTTTTTGCTCTGCTTGGCTAATCAAGGACAGTGAACAAAAGTTCATGGAGAGAATCTGAGACTGCAAATGCTTACTGACTGATCAGAGCTTCAGTGGTGTGGAGAGGCTGCACTATTGAGGGTCTGGATCCACGTTATCTAAGGTCATATTTAACCCCCTCAGCAGCCACTTATTGACCACTTCTGAATGTGCCATTGTAATCTTGTGACTGTTAGGTAAATCCTTTGCAATATACAAATAGACCCTAGCTTCCACCAATCCAAAAATTCAGAGTGACATCCAAGAGCGTCTGAGGCCTTTTTCTGAGGTTCTCCCATTTTGCTGGAACTCACCTACCTAATGTATACACCCACATATTTGAAAACTGTGGTGACTTATGATCTTCTTTATAACTGTAAAAACTTTATGAAATTGATACCATATTCGAATATGAAATTTGAGGTTAACTTCAATCTCCCTGGGCCATGGTCACAAATATTTGAGCCCTGAAAACAACTCAACCCCTTTGAGCTGTGTTTTGCATTAATGGCTTGTCTTCTCTGCTTTTCCCAGTGTGTGAGATGCTAATAATAGTAAGTGTGAGGTGTGGCAATAGGAGGCTCTTGTTTAGTGTTTGTGAGACATCTTAGGTTATTCTAGAAATAAAGGAAGGCCTATTGTCACCTTGGAGATACCTTGGGAGCCCACATGAGGAATGACTTCATGTATTAGAGTCTTGAGTAATTTCTTGAGCCTTTTCAATCTTGGAATCCTATGTTTCTATTCAATCCATGAAGATTTCAGCACACATTGGAAAGCATTTTTCCTTAGTAAGGAGGCACGCGGATAAAAGCTAACTTCCTAGCTTCTCCTACACACATCCCTCTCCTGGGTATGGGGTAGTGACTTGACTCCACCTTCTGGGTTACCACTGAGACAGAGGACACAAGCCCTGGTTGTCCTAGTCTTTTTCCCTCGGAGCACGAGTGGGTAGAGTAGCTTGTGTTTCTCTTTCCAAGTTGCACAAGTGATAAAGTCTCTTAATAATTGTTCACTTTTGTCCTTGAGACAGCAGAATCTTATCAAACATTTCTAGTCAGTCTGTCTCTTTGTTGGGTGGCCCATTCCTTCCTTGCTTCTGTGTAAGATCAACTTAAGTTTAACTTTGGTGCAAGAATTATCAGAGCTATCCCTGCTGCCCCCTGGAATGCTGCTGTTTAGCCCATGCACTATTGGTTTACTTCTCGGTGTGAGAGTGGAATTGCACTTCTGACATCCTTTGAAGTGCATAACTGTTACCTGTCTACATTACCGGGCAACCTTGGAAAAGATACAGTATCAGGGTTATATTTAATCAGAGAATTTGCTCCCATTAAAAGTTCTCCAGTTGTGTGATCATAAAGAACTATTCAAGCATATATACAGTCAGGCACCGACTTATCTTTTCCCATTTGTAAAGCTCAGCTTTCTGAGATGAGCTATTAAAAGAGGCTTAGCCTCTATTGTCTTGTGAAGGCTGAGCAGCACATATTCTGCCTTTCAGACCCTTTGTCCATGTAACTGTTCCCATCTGTAAACTAATATACACGAGGATTCGCTAAGGACTCACCCTCAAGGCAAGCTTGCCAGAACAGACTTTCTCTATGACCCACACAGAAATGAGTTAATTTGTTTGCCTCAGAAACAAGAACACAGTTGCTGGGTTTAGTGTGTGGCAACATAAGTACAATTTTGGTGATTCCAGGAAGAGGACTTAGAATTTAGATAGGTGTCCTCTAGTTAACCATTGATTGCAAGGACACTTTGAACTTAGTGGGGGGTTAGGACCTCGAACCAGTGTCCCAGAGTGAGTTTAGTTGCCTCATCCACTAGCATTGCTATAATTGTGACAGCTCGTAAACAGTCTGGTCAACCACATAGTACAGAGTCCAGCAGTTTGGAAAAATGGGCTATAAGTCTGGGGATGCCCCCACAGTTTTGAATGAGGATCCTCAATAACATGCCTTC
This sequence comes from Arvicola amphibius, assembly GCF_903992535.2. Taxonomy (NCBI): domain Eukaryota; kingdom Metazoa; phylum Chordata; class Mammalia; order Rodentia; family Cricetidae; genus Arvicola; species Arvicola amphibius. Next base: position 170,595,755 of record NC_052048.2, read on the forward strand.
TCTTCCTGCTACTTAGAGAAGAGGTTATTCTAAAATAGGAATTACCAAAGCTGGCACTTGGAAAGCAAAGGCATCTCTGTGAGTTAAGGCCAGCCTGATAGTGATACCCAGTCTGAAAAAAACTAAACTAAACTAAACTAAAATTTTATTGGATTTGAATAAATACCAAGTCCACTGAAAATGTCCTTATAAAGACATTGAAAGAAAGAACTGGAAGAGGTAATGAAGGATTCTGCTATGGTATATTTGGAAAGAATGTAGGTCTATCTATACTTTAACTTTAGATTTGTGGTGTTTGGAACCTTGAGACACAATGTTCATTTTGTCATGTCACCTAGTGATGTGGGATTCCCCTCTTTATGCTGTGGATATGATTGGTTCATAAAGAAAGCTGGCTTGAGCTTATAGCAGGGCAAAACAGAAGTATGTGGAGAAAACTAAACTGAATGCTGGGAGAAAGAAGGTGGCATCAGGAGAAGCCATGTAGCCCTACCGGAGACAGGTGCTGGAACTTTACCCAGTAAGCTACAGCCTTGTGGCGATACACAGATTAATGGAAATGTGTTAAATTAATATGTAAGAGCTAGCCAAAAAGAAGCTAGAGCTAATAGGCCAATCAATGATTTAAATAATATAGTTTCTGTGTGATTGTTTCAGGTCTGAGCTGCCAGGCAGCAGGGAAACAAACAAGTGGTCTCCCTACAACAAGCTTGTTATTACAACATCGTCAAGAAACTAATACCACCTTTCAGCACCCAGGAAGCAGGAGCTTTAATTCATGTTTTATTATCTGAAGACCAAATAAAAACCTTCAGTCAACAAAGGAGGGGAGCACATCCATAGCTAGACAGACAGGAATTAAAAGTCAAAATCACTGTGCTAGATTGATCTTCGAAAGACTGCTTGCTTTCAACAACCAGAGAAACCAAAACGGAAATACAGCTTTGCTGTGAGCTCCAAAAAGCAATTGGAAATTAAGGCAAACATCAGCTGTCAGAGTCTACTTTTCAGGACCTTTATACGGACCTGTGACTTCTCATAACTATGTCTATGGTTTTGGAGAAACAGCCTGTAATGTCTGAAGATCTACTTAGCAAGAATAGCTTATGAGGGAAACTGATGGGAACATGTTTAAGTTTCCCTGATCCCTAGAGAGCCCGTAATTCCTGGCTGTCATTATGTAGAATGATAAAAACTATAGAGAGCTGCAGTACTCTGTCTTGTAGAAGACATCATTGTTTCTATCATGCCGGGCACACAGGGCATAGTGACTAATAAGAGGTGAGGAAAAGTCAGGAAAATGCCACGGTCAAATGACTCCGCTGCACATCAACCATATGCAGTAAGGAATAAACAATTTGAGAAGCATTTTTTGAATGAACTATGGAAGGCACTGAGGAATTTTCCTGTTCTCTGAGAGACCACAGTTGGCTTCCCAAAGAGTGACCTAAGGGATCTATTAACATAAAGAACTGCAATTTCTTTTTCTATTGTTTTTATTGAGCTATATATTTTTCTTTACTCCCTTCCATCGCTCTTGCCTCTTCTCCTATCCCCTCCCATGGTCCCCATGCTCCCAATTTACTCAGGAGATCTTGTCTTTTTCTACTTCCCATGTACATTAGATCCATCTATGTCAGTCTTAGGGTCCTCATTGTCGTCTAGGTTCTCTGGGATTGTGAATTGTCAGCTGGTTTTCTTTGCTTTATGTCCAAAGCCACTTATGAGTGCGTACATATTTGTCTTTCAGTGTCCATGTTACCTCACTCACTCAATATGATATTTTCTAGATCCATCCATTTGCCCGCAAATTTCAAGATACCATTATTTTTTTCTGCTGTGTAGTACTCCATTGTGTAAATGTACCACATCTTCCTTATTCATTCTTTGGTCGAGGGGCATTTAGGTTGTTTCCAGGTTCCGGATATGACAAACAATGCTGCTATGAACATGGCTGAGCACATATCCTTGTGGTACAATTGAGTATCCTTTGAGTATATACCCAAAAGTGGTATTGCTGGGTCTTGAGGTAGGTTGTTTCCTAATTTTCTAAGGAATCACCATACTGATATCCAAAGAGGTTGTACCAGCTTGCACTCCCACCAGCAACGGAGGAGGGTTTCCTTTACCCCACAACCTCTCCAGCATAAGTTGTCATCAGTGTTTTTGTTCTTGGCCATTTTGACTGACAGGTGTAAGAAGGAATCTCAGAGTTGTTTTGATTTGCATTTCTCTGATGACTAAGGATGTTGAGCATTTTTAAAGTGTTTTTCAGCCATTTTAGATTTCTCTGTTGAGAGTTCTCTGTTTAGGTCTGTACCCCATTATTTTATTGGATTATTTGTTCTCTTAATGACCAATATTTTGAGTTCTTTGTATATTTTGGAGATCAGCCCTCTGTCTGATGTGGGAGTTGGTGAATATCTTTTCCCAATCTGTAGGCTGCCATTTTGTCTTGTTGACCGCATCTTTTGCATAATAAACGTCTCAGAGAGAACAGGGATACAAGAAACATATTTAAACATAACAACGGCAATATACATCAAGCTAATAGCCAACATATAAATAAAGGGAGAGAAACTCAAAGCAATCCCACTGATATCAGTAACAAGATAAGGTTTTCCACTCTCTCCACATCTATTATAGTTCTTAAGGTTCTAGCTAGAGCAATAAGACAACAAAAGGAGATCAAGAGAATACAAATCAGAAAAGAAGTCAAACTCTCACTGTTTGCTGATGATATGATAGTTTACACAAGCAAGCCAAAAAATTCTATCAAGGAACTTATACAACTCATAAACACTTTCAGTAATGTAGCAAGATACAAGATTCACTCAAAGAAAATCAGTATCCCTCCTGTACACAGATGAAAAATGGGCTGAGAAAGAAATCAGAGAAACATTACCCTTCACAATAGCCACAACTAGCATAAAATATCTTGGAATAACTCTAATCAAACAAGTGGAAGACCTGAATGAAAAGAAATTTAAATCTTTGAAGAAAGAAATTGAAAAAGACACCAGAAAATGGAAAGATCTCACATGCTCTTGGTTAGGTAGAATTACCATAGTAAAAAGGGCAATCTAACCTAAACCAATCAACAGATTCAATTCAATGTCCAGCAAAATCCCAGGAAAATTCTTTGCAGACCTTGAAAGAACAATACTCAACTTCTATGGAAAAGCAAAAAAACCAACATAGCCAGAACAATCCTGTACAATAAAGAAACTTCTGGGGGTATCACAATTCCTGATAAGCAAACTCTACTACAGAGTTACAGTACTGAAAACAGCCTGGTATAAGCATAAAAACAGATAGGAGGGCCAATGGAACTGAATCAAAGTCCCAGATCTCTATCCACACATCTACGAACACCTGATTTTTGACAAAGAAGTAAAAAATTTAAAAAAAATGGAAAAATGAAAGTGTATTCAACAAATGGTACTGGCATAACTGGATATCAATGTGTAGAAGAATGAAAATAGACCCATATCTATCACCATGCAAAAAACTCAAATCCAAATGGATCAGAGGCCTCAACATAAAGCCAGACACATTGAACCTCACAGAAGAGAAAGTGTGAAGTACACTTGAATGCATTGGCACAGAAGACCACTTTCTAAATATAACCCTAGTAGCACAGAAGCTGAAAGAAATAATTAATAAATGGGACCTCCTGAAATTGAGAAGCTTCTGTAAAGAGCTACAATTTCACTGCTTGTTTTCTGTCTGAAACAATGATATGGTAAGGAAATAATAGTGAGGTGCATGCTACCTTTCAAAAGACAGAAAAGGGCCCTTCCCAGAAAATGAAGTCCTTGGCCAAGTCAGTAGAGTTTCTATATCCTCACACAGAAATACAGGCATAGATCCAGATCTGAAGGGCCTGAAATATTCTCTTGACTCTGTGCAATTATCTTTAGTAAAATAGTTAAAACTGTAATTTCAAAATTAACTACAAAAGTAAATAAAAATTGCTTGTTACAGATTTTAAATTTTATACCCCTACCCTCCCCCCCCCTACATTTTTAGACAATTAACTTGAAATGCTTACATAGAAATGCTTCTTGGCTGTAGTTCTGGCTTCATTTAGCTATCTAGACTATTCCATGGATTCTAGTTATGCTCAGGACTCACAGGGCTCGTGCAAAATATATGCAATGGTAATAATTAAACAGTCACAAGAGAAGACAGGGAAGAGGGTTGGAAATGGTGTACATGCAGCACTAACGTACCATCTTCTCAAATAATTTAAATGTAAAGAATCAGGGCTAAAGTTGGAGCTTTTTTCTTCATTTCTGTGTATAGAGAAAAGGTTGATATGCCACAACAGAGACATCTGCCAGGATGTACTGTAAGCAGTACTGTGTAGCGCTTATTACAAGGTAATAGGCTGACATTTAATGTGGTCAGTCTCTCTGTGTCTTTTTCTCTTCTCTCTGTCTATCTCCATTTCTATCTATTTCTGAACAATTTATTTGAGCTGCTATTAAATGAACCCAAATTATCAGCTCTTAAGCTTTTAGGGACTGACCATGTAGCACTCCAAGAATCCTGAGTTATTCAGCCAGTCATGCTGTGCCTTTGACATGTCCAATAAGAAGCACCTGGATCCAAATCCATACATGTGTATGTTTGGGAAGAAATGCTTAATTCTCCATTCTTTTCATAAACATGGATCACCATCACCAGCAGAGATAAGTCACTGTTATATATGAATCAATTCTGACCTGAAATTAAGAGGAATTTATATTGAATACAGTACATCCTAGCCTACATGATAAAGAAGTTCAACAAACATGATGAAGTAAACGTATGGAGGATATAAATTCATGCTTGGTGTCTATGTACACTAAAACACATGAACTGATGCTTATCCTTCTTCATTTCAAATCTCAACCAGGGAAAAGAGTTGTGATACTTGAAGTTCTGGCACCTGGAAAACCCATTCTCATGTCATGTAGCTGACTGCCAGGATCTCTCAAACCTGGAGCTCTGGCTCCCTAACTCAATTGGCACAGTGTTGTCCCTTCCTATTACTCTGAAATGCTCATCTAGAATCATAAATTGCTTTCTGTGCCTATATTTGATGAACTCTATGTTTGTACTCCCTATCTGACTCTTTGTTAAGTTTTAAAAAGATTGCTTTTATGTGTATGAGTGTTTTGTCTAAATTAAGTATACCATGTGAGAGCAGGGTCATCAGAGGTCAGAAGAGGGTTGTCAGATCGCCTAAAAGTGAAGTTGCAGGCACTTGTAAACCACTGTGTGCTTCTTAGAACCAAACCCAGATTCTCTTCAAGAGTAGCTGATTCTTTTGGACCAGTTCAATTATGTTCAGTGTTAATGGCTGCCCTAAACTGGCCCCACCTAATTTCTCTTTCTATATAGTGTACCAACTAATGAAATAGCAAGAAACAGCAAACACAGAGTTTCTTTCCAAGTTTAAAGAAACATTATTCAAAGAGTTATAGGCAAGATTAAGGGAACCAAAATGACTTGCTGATATACCCAGTTACAAATGGAAATCATTGCCATCCCAGAACTAAAGGGGCAAACAATGAACAACAGTTTCTCCAAACCATGAAAGATATTTGGATCTATAAATGAATAATTGTTGAGCAGAAACTGTAAACATACAATGTAGCTATTGCCAATGCTGTCCCCAGCCAAAGAGAAGAAAGAAGGGATATGGCATAAACCCCTTCTTCCTCCAACTTACTGTGCTTGTAGCTGATTCTCTTTCAACCCTCCTGGAAGGCAAAGAGGAAGAGAAGTCTAGTCATGGGAGGCATAGAGGTGAGTCTCCTGAAGCACACAGGGTAAAGGGCATGGTATAGATCAAAGGAAGGGTACTGGGCAGCAAACAGACTCAGCAGTACAGTCCACCTCTTTGGCCAATCCACATCCCTTTAACCTTTGCCTGGATAAACTTTCAGCCTCAACACAGAAATGCAGTCTCTGCACCCACTGTATCATAACTGAGCCATGACTGTTCTGTCATACAGCTCACTGAAACATAAATTATTCTGCCCACCATTACTTGTCTGTATAAAAAGGCAGGATGGAAAGTGGAGACAGTTAAGTAGCTTAAAACTATCTGTTCTGTAACTGCTCACAAAGCCTGAGTTAGTTAACAGTAATTTCTTTTCAACTTCACTTTTATTAATATCTACCAGCACTTTGGCTGAACAGAAATCTGTGGACAAGTTTCTTTTCTTTGAAATCTTGGTTCCTGAGGTCTTCAGCTTTCTAAAACCATTAGTCTTATTCATTAAGTAGTGCTTTGAGCTTACAGTTCAAGATTTTGAATTTGTTCTATTCTTTAGGTATCTTCCTCCCAAAAGCCTGAACTGTCCAGTCAACCTCGTCTAGGCTGCCTCATTGTTGCCAGAACAGCAAAGTGCCCCAGCTAATTCAACTCAGCACTCCAGTCTCTTCATGCACATGACGGCATGTTACCTTCCATAGTAACCTAATCACTGTGAAGCTATTTCCAAATATGTGGGATCCTATTTCCTCCTCCCAGGGAGGTTAACCTTTTACTTAAGTATGCAAGCACTGCAATCTCATAATCTCATTTTGAGTAGTTGCCTCGCAAAGCCTCTTCAAGGACCATTATGAGCCAGAGTCTCAGTGGAACAAAGATGACTCACCCACTGGGTCCTGTAGCAGTTTTTCTTCTCCTAATCCAGCACCCCTCGATCAGACCCTGTCATCTACAAGTCCCACTCCACCCCCAAACCTACCCAACCAGAGACCTCAGTGGCTCCTAAAAACATAAAGGGTGACTGCATAGAGTAGACCAAGAGTGACTCCTTGAGGCACAGACAGTGACTGCACCAATCAGTCCAAGAGAGAAACCCTGACTCACAGACACAGACTGCAATAATTGGACCAAGAGGCAAAGGTATTGCCTACACCAGTTGGAAGAAGACATGGTAGACAGCAAGGCAAAAATCCATTCGACAACCTAAAGAGCAATATAGCACAACCTGGACCTAGTAGTGTTACAATATAGCACAACCTGGACCTAGTAGTGTTACAATATAGCACAACCTGGACCTAGTAGTGTTACAATATAGCACAACCTGGACCTAGTAGTGTTACAATATAGCACAACCTGGACCTAGTAGTGTTACAATATAGCACAACCTGGACCTAGTAGTGTTACAATATAGCACAACCTGGACCTAGTAGTGTTGCAATATAGCACAACCTGGACCTAGTAGTGTTACAATATAGCACAACCTGGACCTAGTAGTGTTACAATATAGCACAACCTGGACCTAGTAGTGTTACAATATAGCACAACCTGGACCTAGTAGTGTTACAATATAGCACAACCTGGACCTAGTAGTGTTACAATATAGCACAACCTGGACCTAGTAGTGTTACAATAAGGAGACCTGAAAGCCCCAACCCAGAAGAAGCAGAAGAAAACACCTTTAAATATAACTCCATAAAGATGATAGACATATTAAAGAGGAAATAAAAAATTCTCTTAAAGAAATTGAGGGAAAGACAAACAAAAATTAAAGGAAAACAATAAGTCTCCTAAAGAAAGCCAAAAAAATAATTGAACAGGTGGAGAAAACAATCCAAAACTTGGAAATTCAAACAGAGGCAATAAAGAATACACAAACCAAGAAAATTCTCAAAATGGAAAATTTGGGTAAATGAACAGGAATTGCAGACACAAGCATAACCAACAATGTGCTTGAGATGGAAGAGAAAATCTCAAGCATTGAAAATACAATAGAGGAAATAAATTCATTGGTCAAAACATTAGAGACAACCAATTCATAACCCAAAACGTCCAGAAAATCTGGGACACCATGAAAAGAAACAAAGCTAAGAAAAATAGGATAGAAGAAGGAGAATACCAGTTCAAAGGCACAGAAAATATATTCAACAAAATTATATAAGATGTTTCTTAACCTAAAGAAGGAAATGTCTATAAAGATACAAAAAACTTATAGAACACCAAATACTGAGACTCCCCAAAAGATCCCTTCGCCCCATAATAATCAAAACACAAAACACAAAATACAGAATAAAGAAAGAATATTAAGATCTGCAAATGAAAAAAAGTCAAGTAACATATAAAGGCAGATCCACCAGAATAATACCCAACTTCTCAATGGAGACTCTGAAAGCTAGAAAGTCCTGGACAGACATTACTCAGACATAAAGAGGCCATAGATGCCCACCCAGGCTACTATACCCAGCAAAACTTTCAATCAACACAGATGGAGAAAACAAGCTATTCCATGACAAAATCAGATTCAAACAATACCTATCCAAAAATCCAGCCCTAATGAAAACAATAGAAGGAAAACACCAACCTAAAGAATTTAACTGTACCAACTAAAGTACAGGCAATAGATAATCCCAGACAAGAAAACCATAAAGAAGGGAAAGACACATACTACCACCAAAAAATAACAGGAATTAACAGTCGCTGGTCATTAATATCCATTAACATCAATAGATTCAATTCACCTATAAAAAGACACAGGCTAAGAGAATAGATACAAAAACAGAATCCATCGTTCTGCTGTGTACAAGAAACACACCTAAATGTTCAAGACAGACATTTCCTCAGAGTAAAGGCTTGGGAAAAGACATTCCAATCAAATGGACAAACAAAATAGACTTCAAACAAAGGTAATCAAAAGAGATGAAGATGGATATTTCTTATTTATCACAGGAAAAATCCATCAAGATGAAGTCTCAATCCTGAACATTTATGCCCCAAATATAATGCCCACATTTGTAAAGGAAACATTACTAAAGCTTAAGTTACACATTAAACGCAACACACTAATAGTGGGAGATTTCAAAACCCCACTGTCACCACTGGACAGGTCTGCCAGAGAGAAAATTAGCAGAGAAACAAAGGAACTAACAGAAGTTATGACTTTAATAAGCTTAATAGACATCTATACATACATCTAAACATAAAAGAATATATACCTTCTTCTCGGGACCTCATGAAAACTTCTCTAAAATTGATGACATACTTAGTCACAAATAAATCTCAACAGATAAAAAAATATTCTATTGAATCACTCCTGGGTCAAGTAATAAATGAAGAAAGAATTTAAAGACTTCTTAGAATTCAATGAAAATGAAAGTACAACATATCCAAACTTATGGGATACTGTGAAAGCAGCACTAAGAGGAAAGTTCACAGCACCAAATGCCTACATAAAGAAGCTGGAGAAATCCCACACTAGCAAATTAACAGAATACCCGAAAGCTCTAGAACAGAAAGAAGCAAACTCACGCAGGAGGAAATGATGTCAGGAAATAATCAAATTAAGGGCTGAAATCAATAAAACAGAAACAAAGAAAACAAAACAACTCTTTGGAACAAAGATTTGGTTCTTCGAGAAAATCAAGATAGACAAAACCTTATCCAAACCCACCAAGAGATAGAGAGAGAATATACAAATTGATTAAATCAGAAATGAAAAGAGGAACATAACAGCAGACACTGAGGAAATCCAGAGAATCATCAGATCATACTTCAAAAATCTGTATTTCACAAAATTGGAAAACGTAAAAGAAATGGACAACTTTCTTGATAGATACCACATACCAAAATTAAATCAAATCAGAAAAACAATTTAAAAAGACCTATAACCCCTAAGGAAATAAAAGCAGTCATTAACAGTCTCCCAACTAAAAAACGCCCTGAACCAGAAGACTTCAGCACAGAATTCTACCAGAATTTCAAAGAAGAGCTAATACCAATAGTTCTCAAAATGTTCCACACAATAGAACAAAAGGAATATTGTCAAACTCCTTTTACAAGGCTACAGTTACCCTGATACCCAAACCACATAAAGATACAACAAAGAACAAGAATTATAGGCCAATCTCCCTCGTTAACATGATGCAAAAATACTCAATAAAATGCTGGCAAACAATCATGGGGCTAGCAAAAAAAAAAAAGTGACACTAGAAAAATTCCCAGGAATTCACAAGGATGACCCCAGTTAAGACCATAAGCATCGGAGGAGAGGGCACCCAAACTGGCCTTGCCCTGTAGTTAGATTGATGAATATCATGTCACCATAGCACCTTCATCCAGCAACTGATGGAAACAGAGACAGAGACCGACAGAGGAGCACTGGACTGGGCTCCCAAAGTCCAATTGAAGAGTGGGAGAAGTAAGAATATGAGCAAAGAGGTCAAGACCATGATGGGGACACCTACTGAAACAGTTTACCTGAGATAATGGGAGCTGGAAAGGGAAGGAACCAGCATAGTCTTTCTGAGTGTTGGTTACAGTTGTATGACTGGGGTAGACTGCTGGGCCACTGGTAGTGGCACCAGGATTTATCCCTACTGCTTGTACTGGGTTTTTGAGAATGTATTCTCTTTAGATGTATACCTTGCTCAGCCTGGGAATAGTAGGGAGATCCTTGGACCTTTCCCAAAGCAATATGCAAGGAGTGGGTGGGGGGGAGGGAAGATGAAGAAATGGGAGGAGGAGAGTGAGTGGGAACTGGGATTGGTATGTAAAATGAAAAAAAAAAAGGTAATTTGTTTTATTTTAAAAAAAATAAAATAAAAAAATGAAAAAGAGAAAAAATACTGACAAACATGCCAGGCAGTGGTGACACATGTCTTATTACCACTACTCAGGAGGCAGAAACAAGTGGATCTCTGTGAGTTTGAGGCCAGTCTGGCCTAGAGAGCAAGTTCCAGGACAGGCTCCAAAGAGAAGCACTGTCTCAAAAATAAAAAAATAAAATAAAATAAAAAAACCAAAAACAACCAAAACCCTGGCAAACTGAATCCAAGAACACATAAAAAAAAAACATATACTATGAGAAGTAGGTTTCATCCCAGAGATGCAGGGTTGGTTCAATATATGAAAATCTGTCAATGTAACCCATCATATATACAACCTGAAAGGAAAAAAACCACATAATCATCTCATTAGACACTGAAAAAGCCTTTGACAAAAATCCAATACCCCTTCATAATAAAGGTTTTGGAGAGATCAGGGATATAAGGAACATACCTAGACATAATAAGAGCAATTTATTGCAGACGGACAGCAACATCAAATTAAACGGAGAAAAACTCAAATAAATTCCACTAAAATCAGAAACAAGACAAGGTTCCACTCTCTCCATATCTATTCAGTATAGTACTTGAACCATATATAAGCTTGATACTTATAGAGCAATAAGACAAGAAAAGGAGATCAAAGGGATACAAATTGGAAAAGAAAAAGTCAGACTATTGTTATTTGCAGATGATATGATAGTATACATAAGTGAGCCCAAAAGCTCTACCCCAGAACTCCTACAGTTGATAAAAAAAAAAAACCTTCAGTAATATGACAAAATACAAGATTAACCCTTCTATATACAGATGGTAATGGCCCCCAAAAAGAAATCAGAGAAATACTACCATTTACAATAGCCACAAATATAAAATATCTTGGGGTAACTCTTAGAGGTGTAAGATGGATTATTTGTGAGAACCCTGGCAGTAGGACCAGTTCTATCCATGATGCATGAGCTAACTTATTTGAAAACATTCCCTATGGTGAGATGCCATGCTCAGCCTTAATGCAGGGGGGAGGGACATGATCCTACCCCAACTTAAGGTGCCAGACTTTGATGACTCCATATGGGAGCCATTACCTGTTGGGAGGAAATAATAGGGGGTGGGCTGGGGGTAGGCAAGGAGATGGGAGAAGGGGTTGGGGGGAAACTGTGGTTCGAATGTAAAATGAAAGTTAAAAAAATTAAAAGAAAAACTGAGTGGGGCAAAAACAATAGCCAAAGTAGTTGGTCTGGTCCTAGCCATGCCCACTTAACAGTTTAAAACAGTGATCAAGAAAAGATTACAGATATACAATTAAGACAAACTCTGACAAAAATAAATCTCTAAATGGGTCACAGTGTGTTTTTTAAAAAACATACATAGGGTTAGAAGAGAGAGGAAAAAGTATAGGCACTTATAAAAATAGTTTTAAAAATAAAATTAAAGTCTTTAAAGAGACAGTAAAAATAACGTAAAAAATAAGCCACATAAAAATAGAAAATACACAGTGAGTCTGGATTGTGAATACTAATGTGTTTTCTTTAACTTTTTTTTTTACCTCTTAATGACCTATATATGATTGTGCGGGCTGCTAAGCTAAACCAACATACAACATAAAGATATCTTTTTTTTTTTTTTTTTTTTGGTTTTTCGAGACAGGGTTTCTCTGTGGCTTTGGTGCCTGTCCTGGAACTAGCTCTTGTAGACCAGGCTGGCCTCGAACTCACAGAGATCCGCCTGCCTCTGCCTCCCGAGTGCTGGGATTAAAGGCGTGCACCACCACCGCAGGGCAACATAAAGATATCTTAACTTCAAAATCTGGGTCTAAGGATACGTTGTTTTGGGAAAGAGATTCTGCTTTTGTTTCTACAGAAAATGAGACACTGTAGATTCCTTTCACGTTAATAGAGTTTGATCAAGTAAGACCCCCAAGTAGTCTCTTTTATGATTTTTTAAAATGTTTGCTGAGATCCCCAGGCAGTTCCCCGAGCAGCTAATTTTATGATTTTTTAAAATGCTTCAAGAGCCCCCATAGAGCAGCCACGTGTCCGGTGGGTTTGGAGCAGCTAGTCCCAGGCAGAGACAGCTGCGGGGTTCCGGAGCAGTTTCGGAAAAACAGACACATGGCGAGTGAGCAGGAGACAGAGACATGGACAGACATAACATGTTGAATATTTATTTAGGGGGTCATGGAAGGGAAAGGGAGAAGGGGGGCAGAGGGGGGAGGAAAGCAGGGAGAACATGCATGTGCCAGGAGGGGAACAGTAAGAGAGAGATCCAAGATGGCAACAAAAGGCCAGGGGTCGCTGAGAATGGGCATGGCTTGCCCCTTAAAGGGACAGAAAACATAACAGTCTCCATGAAAGCAATGGCCCAGGTGATCTAATATCCAGTAGAGCTTCAAGGCAAGTGACTGAGACTATGCAGGCCTCACAGAATATTACAACCAATATTTAACCATAATTTTCAGTTTTCTCAGGATCCTCATTAGATTACCAGCATCCCTAATGAGCAGGAAGTAGTACAGGAAACTATGTCCAAACTCCCAAAATTTTATTTATAAATATTTGTTTGGGTAAGAAATTTATTGATACAAATTTAAGGTCAATCTTGTTATACTATGTGTATATTTCTACTCTATATATACTCTATATATATGCATATATATCTTACTTATTTAAGATATGTTCATGCAGCTCATTTAAAAATGTAATAGTCAAACTTACAGTCATGCTATTTAGGTTTTCTATTATGCAGAGATATTTAAGATGGCTAGGTAATCTTCAACCCCTTCAATGACCTACAGAATATGACATTGAAAATGTTTTAAGAACTTAGACTTTTCTTGACAGTTAGACATGTCTGCTCCTGGCAGCACCAATTACTTCAAGAAGATGATGGGCTCTGAAGAAGTTTCTTATGGAGTTTGCTTTCATTATGGCAAGGCTACTCATTTGGGCAAGAAACTGCTCTTGGCTGTACTGCTTGACAACATATTGAATATGCGAGACCCACAGGAAAATGACTGCTGAACTTACCAAAACAAGGTGAAACATTCCTTCAGGGCTTGTACTTCATGAAAGAGTCTACCAGACATTCTGCAGGACACAGAAGAAACCGTCTGATGAATTTTGCCAAAATACGTGGGTCAATCCTTCAGATTTTCTGCTTCACTGAGAAATCTGCCAGATACGCTCGGCCTATAGGCTGAAGATGGGTGCTCAAATGTTGCGGAGGATCTTTGGCTGACTGCCCAGGCAGCCAAATATCTGTTTTTTTCTAGATTTTTGGAAGTTGCTTACAATGCACTTCCCAGTTACTCAGGTAATATTATATCCTTCTGGGATCTTTGATGGAGTTGAAGACTAGATAAGCATAATTTTCCCGAGTTATGATAAAAGACAAATTAGATATATAACTTTAGATTCACAAAGATAGAATAGATAATAGAGTATTTTCTTTAATTTTGTCAAATACAAATAGATCAAATATAACTGTATTTCTTACTTGATTTTACTATGTTAAGTTAAAACCTTCCTTTTAATTAGACAAAAAAGGGGAAATGATGTGGGGTGTCCTTCTGTACACTACAAATAAGTGTTGCTTTTATTAGTTGATGAATAATTCTGTTTTGGCCTATAGCAGGGTAAAATGTAGCTAGGCAAGAAAGACAAACTGAATATAGGAAGAAAGAAAGCAGAGTTAGGGGAGATTCCAGCAGCTGCTGGAGAAGCAAATGTGAGGTAATGCCATGGCCACATGCCCATACATAGATTACTAGAAATAGATTAAGTTGTAAGAGCTAGTTAATAATAAGCCTGAACTAACAGGTCAAACAGCTTGCAATTAATATTAAGTCTCAGAGAGGTTTTTCTAGAACTGATGGGCAAGAGAGAAATCTCTGGTTATAGTCCTGAAGTCCAATGGACATATGTCTGAGATAGACTATATTGTCCCCATGGGCTTTGCCTCATTTGGAGACCCATTGGAGAAGTGTTCTATACTGTTCTGAAAGTAGGCCACAAGGCTCCTACCACTTTACTATTCTCTACCTTAGTTCTTTGAGAGCTTAGTACAATGCTTTCTGACTTACTCTCCCAATGCCGCCCAGAGGCTCTTTCTTTCCCAAGGATACAATTTGTGTCAAGAACAAAACAGAACAAAAACCCCTTCAAAACCAATTTGTACTGCCAAAAATATAATTAAATGTAGTTTTTCTGTGGAGTGTGGTCAACTTCTAGGAGCTACACTCTTAGAGACACTGACCCTTACTTTCCTAACAGCTGACATTTGCCAATCACTCCATAGCTAGAGTTAGGTTTGGATGCCCAGCCTCCCTTTCTATTCTGGGCTTGGGCTGCTTGAGCTGCATGGGTCTTGTTTGTGTATACTGTCATGACCACTGTGAGTTTATATGTGCAGCTGTGTCAGGAAGATGTATATTCATCATCTACTACCTCTGGCTCTTACACTCTTTATACTCCCTCTTCCAAAATGATCCTTGCATTCCTTTATTGATATCCTATTGCTCAGTGATTAGAAATTCCCAATTTTTCTTTTTTGCAAACCCCAGATGCTCAACTTTTTGGTGAGTTTAAAAGATCTGCAAGACCATGAACTACAGTGTGGGTTATTCATGGGAACAATACAGACTTAGAATGAAAATACAATGTAATGCTAACACTGAAGAATACTTACTGGCTGGAAATGTAACTCAGATATAGAACTCGACTAACATGTAGAAAGCTTGTAATTGATTAAAAGCATTGAGAGAAGTAGAGATAAGGTGAAAATGAGTTTGGGGAGGAGGAGAAGGAGGAAGTAATTAATTTATGGGTATATGTGTGGGTGGGTGGGATGATGAAGAAGACTAAATGCTTGTAGTTCATAACTGACAACCTAAAAGCAATTACCAGAACCTATGGTATAAGGAGAAAACTGACCACTGGAAGTTGTTTTCTGACATACATGTGCACACCATGGCATGTATGCATAGGCACTCACACATGTACATCATGTGCACATACACATGCACACACACATACACACACACACACACACACACACACACACACACATATATATATACACACACCCCATAATTAATTTTGAAGAAAATATGTGGGTACAAGCATATCTGGAAAGTTATGATGCTTATGTTAGGCTTGCATTATCTGTTTCTGTTAGACTTGCATCATCAATCAGCATAAATTAAACTTTAAACTTTAAAGCATGTGATTATTTTAGCATAACTGTAATGCATGCACCTGTGTTAATTCTCAGTACAGTTCGTGCACCACTGTACCGTAGGCGAGCCAGGCAAGGGCCTGGAGATTGAAAGAACACAAAAAAGATCTTGGTCATTTGAAAGGAGATCAGTCAAATTCCATTTATTCAAATATAAGAAAAACCTTAAATACCTAGCTGCTGCACAATGGGATACCCACCCCAAGAAGGTGGGAAATTACCACACCCAAGGTGGAGTCAACAATGCCCTTAGCTTGCTAATCACCAGGCAGGGCAGAGGGAGCACAGGAACAAACAGGAAACACTGGCTGGCCAGAAACTGTCCTCAAAATGAACCCCTGGGAGCAGGAGTAGACCCATGGGCCCTACAGGTCCCCCTTTTGTATAAATTATATGACTAGGCCTGTCTTAGGTGGCATTGGATGTCAGGCAATACCACTTACCCACCATGGGAAAGTGTCCAGGTTAAAATACATATTTTGTATTAGGTTGGGGCAACCCCCAAAAAACCTTTTCCATCATTGGCTCACTAGTCACCAATCACCAAGTTCAGCCAGATTCATGCTGAAGATCCTCAGGAGCAATAGCTAAGAGGACTGGCCAAGTGGCGACATTGACTTGAGCTTGCCTTTGGCTCTGGCACCATGAAACCATGAAGATGATGCTCTGTCACATATAAGTACTCCTAAAGGAGGCTGTGCTTGTTTAATCCTTAACAAATCTGTCCAAATTGGAGTTTTTTAAGTAAAGTCTCAGCGCTGGTGGGAGGAACCCTGGTATAGTTAACTAGTACAATCTGAAAAGCCATTTTGTAAATTGTGCACTCCAGGGTCTGTGAATAAGCAATAACAGCAATAAGCCTATAACTGTATAACCTAGCCGTGGTCTTTAACCAAAACCAATTGCAAAATTAACTGCAATATTTATTTATAAATTTAGGTTAATTTGAGTGGCCATGGCATTTGTAACCTGCCCTGATGAGTTATCCTTTGTGCTAGCAGAAGCAACTGACTGACTAAGGGAAAATCCAGCAGCCATACCCACTCTGGCAACCACAAAATGGCTGAGATTATCATGGGATGGGTTGATAGGTAGAGGAACAATCCTTGGTACTTGGACCACCACAGCCAGCTCCTCAGGATTCCAGCAACCCTTTAGTTGACAAGCCAGTATCTATTTGATCTCTTGGCTCTGTCCTGTCTTTAGGCTTTTGGACAGGAAAATTCACAGCATGCACCAAATGCTCAGGTACCCATACTGGACTGTCAGCATCCTGCAGGAAAACACAAACAGCCCCTCTTCCACATACCAGTATGAGTTTAAATCCTTTTCGAATAGCATGTATGAGATAACAATTTTTACAGTTGACACATGTTTATGTACCCATAGGATGGGTCTTTGTTGTCAAAAAACTCCAATAGGACTAAGCTGGGAGGGAAAAATTATTAACAGCAGTGGCTGACTATAATCAATATAATGAATATGAGCAGAGGCAAGCTTTTTTAATTAAAGTAATATATTGTCTTGTCTGTGGTGTCAACTTATGGAAGGAGGTTGAATCTGGATTTCCCTGTAGAATGTCAAAAAGTGGTTTTAAGACTCCGGTAGGGATTTCCAGATTGGGCCAGACCCAATTGATGTTTCTAAGCATTTTTTGAAACTAATTTAAAATTTGTAGTTTATTTAAGCGAAGAGTAACTTTTTGTGGTTTTACTCCTGTTTGCAACAGCTGATGCCCCAAGTACTGATGTGAAACTGTTGTTGTAGCTTTTCAGAAGCAATCATCAACCCAGTATTGCTAGGCATTCTTGAAAGTCAGTAAAAGCCTCAAGAACTATATCTGGGTTCTGTCCAGCTAATAAAAGATGATATCCTGCAGGAATACCCATAGGCTGAGGCAACCCAGGTTGAGTAGACCCCCTTTTTAAAAAATATATATTTACTGCTCTAAGATTTTGTAGCAGTCTTTATATTTACAAGACTTTTTTTCATAACAAAGATAGGAATATTTTAGGGAGATGTGAGTGGCACTATGCATCCTGTCTCTAGCTGTTCCTGGAACTTACTCTGTAGACCAGGCTGGCCTTGAACTCACAGAGATTTGCCAGTCTCTGTCTCCCCGAGTGTTGGGATTAAAGGCATGCACCATCACATTTGGCTTGGGGTTGGGGGGGCTGATTAACCATCTCTTTACCCACAGGGCAAATTTTTTGATGTGTTGTGTCCCAATCTTTCATATTGAAAACAATTTCTTGACCTAGCTTCACCTTGACTCTCCCTAAGGGCAGAAACAATTACCTGACCCATCATGTGAGTGCCATCAATGTCCCTACATAAGCAGATAAGTTATTTAAACTCCTATTTTTATGGGGGCATATATCTTCTTGACAGTATTTGTTAGCATTTTTATAGGCCACTTGCTTTATGACAGGCATAGCTGAGTCCACATCCTCAAAAATGTGACTTTCCACCTGTAGCAAGTGACCAACAAACTCAGAATAAGGTTTTGAAGGTCCTTGAAGGACCTTAGACAGCTGTTTCCCTGCTCCTATATTATGTAAAGCTTTTCACACTTTACAGCAGCTGAGCATAAACAGCAGGGTCATAAGGAATTTGTGCTGCTAAGCCCAGGCACCTTCTCATGCCAGTCAACATGCCCAGAGCATGCTGCATAGGCACAATCCTCCTGCATTTTACCTCTCCACAACAAATAATCTCCTCCCCCAAAACAGGCTCTGTAAAGCTGTCTTTTTTTAACTTTTTAAATTAGTGTAATCTCTTTTTGTAATTTTTTTCTCTTTTATATTTTTTAGTACTCTTAACTTTTCACTCCTTAATACTCTTAATAGAATTCACAGATTTTACATCCTGAATCTTCTCAAAGGTTTTGGTCAAATACTCTAATTGCTCTTTTACTTTTACTTGCTCCCAATCAGAAATATTAAAGCCCCCTGCTTGTAGAAACCAGGAACTAAACTCTCTCAAAAAATTAGGCAATAAACTACCTTACACAAAAGAAAACTGTCTCAAAGAACTCTTGTGCTGTCTAGTTTTAATATGGGTGCCTTTCTTGCCTTGCTTCTCTAAAAGAACTATCAATTGGCCCGTTAATTAATTGGCTCATCATTAGTGAATTACTAGCACCCTTTTTAATTTATCCTCACCAATTAATTTTTTACCTGCTGGCCAGCATCCGAGGGCGATCTCACAGGGGTCCTCTACTTTCTGATCTCGCTGATGGCCCTCGAACTGTAACTCCTGATCTCACACTGATGGACCTCCAACTGTAACTCCTAATCTCACTGATGGGCCTTCAACTGTAACTTCTGATCTCACTGATGGGCCTTCAACTGTAATGCCTGCGCCTGCCCTATAGCTAATCACCAGGCAGGGCAGAGGGAGCACAGAAACAAACAGAAAATGCTAGCTGGCCAGAAACTGTCCTCAAAATGAACCCCAAGATCAGGAATAGACCCATAGGCCCTACACATAAATATAGTGTATAGAACAACAATAGAGGAAGACATATTGTGGACCTCTGAAATAAAAAGGAATACAGGGAAAGAAAAAGAGGCCCTAGGTTGGAGGAGTTGTGTGAACCCTAAGACAGGACTTCGGTGAATTTAGCATTCTACCTATGGGTAATTGTTTCAAATAGGGGACTTTAATAGTTATGTTTTTTCCTGTGTGTTTATCCATACACAAGGTTTGCCATTGAGGGTGCATCAGATACATGGGTTGAGACCCCTTAAGAGGTCACATATCTAATATACTGCTTATCAGATATTTACATTATGATTTATAACAGTAGAAAATTGCAGTTATGAAGTATCAAAAAAACTAATTTTATTGTTGAGGATCACAACAACTTGTGGAAACATATTAAAGGGTCTCAGTA
Source organism: Arvicola amphibius (assembly GCF_903992535.2). Lineage (NCBI taxonomy): Eukaryota > Metazoa > Chordata > Mammalia > Rodentia > Cricetidae > Arvicola > Arvicola amphibius. The sequence continues at coordinate 170,615,475 of NC_052048.2, forward strand.
TTTGGAAGGTTAAGAACCACTAGTCTAGTTACAGATACTTGGTTGGAAAAACATTTCCAATCAAATGTACCTAAGAATCAGGCTGGTATAGCTATCCTAATATCTAACAAAATAGACTTCCAACCTAAATTAATCAAAAGAGATGGAGAAGGGCAATTTCATAGTCATCAAAAAAATCCACCAAAATAACATCTTAACATCTATGCCCCAAATGTAAGGGCATCCACATTTGTAAAAGAAACATTACTAAAGCTTAAATCACACATAGAACCTCACACAATAATAGTGGAAGACTTCAACACTCCACTCTCACCAATGAACAGATCATCCAAACAGAAGCTAAACAGAGAAATAACAGAACTAACAGACCGTTAAGTGACAGAGAAATAACAGAACTAACTTTGTGACTCAAACGGATGTAACAGGAATCTACAGAACATATCACCCAAGCACAAAAGAATGAAGCTGCTTCTCAGCACTGCATGAAACCTTCTCCAAAAGTAACCATATACTCAGCCACAAAGCAAGTCTCAACAGATACAAAAAAAATGAAATAACCCCTGCTGTGGGAACCCCTTCAGCCAATATTCTTTAAGATACCAGCCCACTTTGGACATGGTCTTATGTACTATAAATGCAAACGAAAAGCATGTGCGGGGCCTCTTGGCTGCTGGATTCAGTTCTAAGTCCCAGTGCTCACAGAGGACTGTGGATTGCTACTCTTTCTGTGTGCTTATCCCCAGATAAACAAACCTTTGTTATACTCCATTCCAGGTTATTGTGGAACTCTTTTGTACGCCAACAAATTGGCACCAACATGGTCTGAATCCATGCCACTGCTGGTCCCTGACCAGGCCCCCACAGCCTTCTCCCACCCACGCAGCTGAAGTATCTTTCCACAGCTGAACTACTCCTCTGGGCAGCTGCGCAAGGTTTGGCTTGCTGGCCCCAATTTCCCACCTGTTTATATCCACATGACTTGGTCCTGCCTGCTACCACAGACGGCACATGCCCATACGGCTTGGTCCAGACTGCTATTGCCACCCACTGCTTTCTGCCACAACTCCTCTGTGACTTCTCTGGCTTCTTCCAAGCCTGTTCTGATTAGGCCAAGCTGTGACTCCAGGAGCAGGGGCTCTAATCGGCACCTGAAACACGGGCTTTCATTTACTTTTTGGTTCTGTAAATTCCTGGCCCAAGCTCTGGCCAGTAACCTCGAGGCTTGTGACTGCCTACAAGCTCTGGGATCCTTGATATTCTGCCCAACTCAAACCTCCATATGTGGTTGCTGCTCTTAAGTAATTAACTAAATTTGTTAGTATTTCTAAGTCTCAGGTAATTCAGGTACTCATCTAGGACCTGCCTTACTGCCCCAACTGTGACACCTGCTGGCCAATCAAGATTATTACATCTATGACAATTTTCTGAAAATTACAATGGAGGTAAGATAATTTGGTTAATAAATAAACAAATACATAAATTTGAAAATTTTAAACCAACCCCAAGATAATTGCAGACACTATCACCATCCAGAAATTTAACAACCTTTCTTTGTTTCTACTATGGATGGAATTCTTTATTTTTTTTTTTAGACATAAAGTTTTATTAAGAGAGAGAGAGAGAGAGAGAGAGAGAGAGAGAGAGAGAGGGAGGGAGGGAGGGAGGGAGGGAGGGGGAGAGAGAGAGAGAGAGAGGGAGAGCGCGTGTGCACACACAAAAAGGGGGCAGTGAAAAGAGAGAGGGAAGAGATTCAGGATGACTCCAAGAGACCAGAGGTCGCTGGGAGTCTGGATGGAATTCTGCAAGAGCTGTATGAGTTAACCTGTACATATATTTTTGTGAGCATAGTGGCTATTAGATTTGTTCTTCATATTATATTCTTAAAGAAATGGTTTGATAACAGAGTCAAGGATGAGAAACTTTTAGGAAAGATATAGTCTTCAGCTGAAAGGATTCATACTATTGTAAATAATAACCTTAATTTGACAGACAAAATTCAATCCATGTCAATGGGTTCTGAAACCTTACAAAAGGATACTGAGAGATTATCTGAAAGTAATTATACTGTTGAAATTGACAATAAAAATATGCTTAAAAGTTATGATAAGATAGCAGATAGACCATCCCTCCAGGAAGGCAATCTACATGCCATCCAAATAATATCTAAGGATGAGAAGTTATCATTAATGTGAAAATTAAAATCTTGTAACTACATGTGCAGAATGAGAACCAGAAATTAATATATTTGATGAATTCATTAGAAATATTCACAGGTCAAGAGATTCAGGCCTTACAAAAGACACTGATAAAAAGATTTGAATCAGTTGAGGCGCTTGTCAGAATTGATAAGCAAGGAGAGGAGGTACAGGCAAAGGATTTAACATTGCCAGTCCCTCTCAGAGTCAGAGATGACTTACAGGAGTTTTAGCTATTTATTTTGTTATCTTTGAAAAGCCAGGAAATTCTCAATACCTAAATGGATACAAAGAATGTAAATGGAAACTTACAAGTCTGAAAGACCTCAAAGAAATTAATCAAGCAGTAGTATCTTATAGCCTGCATTCACTATTTGTTAGGGAAATGGTAAAAATATGAGCTTCAAGCAATGGGGTTACTTCACATGATTGGGTTCAATTACTCTCAGTAGTGCTAGAAGATGGGCTGCAGTTACAGTGGAAGGGCTATTGGAAAGAGGAGGATAAAGCCTTAGAATAGCAAGCTAGAGTCAAAGGATTTGAGGCTTCTCAAGATAAAATTCTTGGCAAGGGCCAATATGCTGATCCATAGGGCCAAGTTATTTATAGTAAACACATCTTGTTCCTAAGCCACAACAGCCTTGAATGCTTGGGACAGGATTCAAGAGTTAGGAAGAAGATTGAATCAGTGAATTTACTAAGGGCATACAAGGTCCAAGAGAACCTTTTTGTGATTTTTTTACAAAGATTAACTAAAGCTGTAGAAATGGAGTAAGAGATCTAGAAACTAGACAAGTACTTATGAAACCTCTGGCTTTTGAAAACACCAACTTAGAATGCAAAAAGTTACTTGGGCCTTTAATGGTCAGAGCAGAACCAATGGATGAATGGATCCTGCACACAATCAATGTTGAGTCATTTGACTACTACTGAGGCTTGTGTAGGAGAAAAAAATGAATGATATACCAGTCCACACCCCAGAATAACTACAGTACCAAGTATTGATAAAGATGTGGCACTGTTGTTACTCTTGGACATTCCTGGCCAGAATCCATGGGGTAACACTTTAGAAAACAGTGCTGTGATCTCTGATAAAAATGAAACACCTGTTCTCATACATGTTAGAAATCCCACGCCCAAGTACCCCCAAAAAATAATGACCTGTGTTCATCAGAAAACTCGGAAGTAAACGTCCCTATAAAACTCCTAAGCGCCAAAACTTAGACACAACCTGTACATACTTACTAGTGAATGAGTTGACAAACTGCCACATATGAACTAAAAATGCAAAAAAAGAAAATACAAGGGTGGGGGATGCAGAAACATATAGCACTGTGAATCCCAAAAGCATTATACCAAGTAAAAGAAGACAAGCCTAAAAAGCCACATATGTTAAAATTCTGTGAATGAGTTCTAAGGAAGGGAAATCAACGGAGACAGTAAGCTAATTGGTGTGTTCTGGAGCTCTGGATGAAAGGAGATTGACTAGTCACGGCATCAGGAAGCACTATGGGGTGGTAGAACTAGTTCATATTTTGATTTGGGTTGTGGTTCCATAACCACATACATTGGTGGAAATTTTACAAAGATTCAACCTTATAATCTTTTATTCTTTTTTTTTCTTTTGTGTGTTTATGTGTATGGGCGCATGCATGCTATGTGTATGAGAATGTGATTATCTGTCCAGGCAGTCAGATGTCTCTGTCATTTCTAGAGTTTTTGGAAGTTGTTTTGTAATGTGCTTCTTGTTTACTTAAATAATATTTTTTCCTTCTGGTGACTTTGATGGAGTTGAAGACTAGATTCTAGTTATAGTTCAGTTTTCCTTAGATATGATAGAAAGTAGGTTATGTATGAAATTTTGGATTTACTAAGATAATAGATTATGAGTATTTTCTTTAAATTTACAAGATACAAATAAACTGGAGTTCAGTACATTGTGAATGTAATCTTTATTTGATAATGATTCTTATTTTATATAGTATTCCTATATTAAAGTTAAAACTTTTTATTTTGTTTAGAATAAAGGGGGATGTTGAGGAATATTATTTAAAAGTGTGTTGCATTTTTCAAACTTATTTTATTAACAGCTCAAAGATGTGTTTGAATAAATAAAATTAACCTGTGAATAGGAGGTTGAGTCAGCAAGTAGCTGACAGAAAGTGTCACATGTAGCAAGGGTTTTTAAGTGGGGTGGAGAAAATGACGCTGGATTTTTTTTTTTTTTTTTTGGAAGACACCAGCAAAGGGAGAAGGTTAGCTACTTACTATTTAGCCCCTCTGAGACAGCAGAATTCCATTTTAAACCTTGAGTTGTAAGTTCTTTAGATTTAGATAGTTTCCCTTAGCAGGTTTGAAAGAGTTGGTGCCTGAAGGAACAGGATCCCCTCAGGTTGGGTTCCTTGAAGTCAAAGCTGTTGCTTAAGGGGAAGCTATGGTGGATAATAAAAGATATATAACCACAGGGGACAGGGGAATGACACTATTTGCAAGGATTAAAAGGATTAGGAGGTGTTTAGGAGGTGTGGTCTTATTAGAGGAAGTGTGTCATGGGGGTGGGCTTTGAGGTTTCAAATGTCCACACAAGGTCTAGAGTCTCTCTCTCTCTCTCTCTCTTTCTCTCTCTCTCTCTCTCTCTCTCTCTCTCTCTCTCTCTCTCTCTCTCTCTCTCTCTTTTCCTCCCTCCCTCCCTCTCTCTCTCCCTCCCTCCCTGCCTCTGTCCCTCTGTCCCTCCCTCCCTCCCTCTCTCTTGCTCTGCTCTCAACTACTGCTCTGGCTCCTGTATGCCACCATGATCCTCACCATGGACAATAGACTAACCTCTGAAACTGTAAGCAAACTCCCAATTAAATACTTCCTTTGAAAATAGTTGGCCTGGTCATGGTGTCTCTTCACAGCAGTAGAGCAATGACCAAGACACTGGGGTATGAGTTTCTTTGAACTCTTCTGTTTGGGTTCATCCAATTTCTGTCTTGATTCTGGATGTTTATCCATCTTCACAAGTCGAGAATGCTTTGGCCATTATTTCCTCAAATCTTCTGTACATCACACTTTCTCTTTTTTTCCTCTAAAATGGTGACCATGCAATGTGAGACATTTGGCATTTTTTTTCCACAGACTCCTTCAGCTTTGTTATAGTTACTTCTTAGCTACTGTCCAGAAATGATTATTCTAATGAACCTTGTATCTGGTGTATTCATTCCTTCAACTGGAGTGGATTCTTTTTTCCATGTTGTTTCTTTGGGGTTCATTTTTGCAGCTCTTTTCCTTTTGTAGACATTTCACCATCTCAATCTGTTTTAAGATACTTTGACTACCACCTCTTAAAACATTTCTATAATAGCTATTTAAAAGTCTTGTCGTGATTTCGACACCTGGGTTGTCTTAGCATTAACATTAGTTGGTTTGGTTTGTTGTTTTATCCTATAATTTGATACTTTCCTAGTTCTTTGTATGACAAATATTTTTACATTATAGCATAGACTTTTAAGTAGTAACCATGACAACCTAGGTCCAGTCTAACTCCTAGGAGAGTGTGTACTCTTTTCTCTGTCAAATGAACCCTACAGGTTGAAGCTGCAAGTTTAGACACGTTGTGTTTGTATTGTGGTTTCAGTGATGATCCTGCTTTCAAAGTCACATGTGTGCCATCCAGTGGACGCTCTGACTTGGATTTAGCCCAACTGACAAGGTCTGGCATGTTATTTAGAATCAAATTTACTCATGTGCACCTCAGATCTGAGCCAGCAATTCATAAACCATTCTCTGTGGCTGTGTTATGAAAATTCCTCTTTCAATGACCTTTGTATTTTTCACCTCCCTGGGACCATGCTTTTCACTCCTTGGGTTGTAGTTAGCTCTCTCTGACACACATTTCCTGCAACTGTGCAGGACTAAATCATGACAGAATGGATGGAGAAAGGAAAAGAGGGCTCCCTCGCCTCCTACCAGGATCTTTAGTTTATTTATTGTTGACTCAGTTGAGTTTCTTTCTACACAACTGACTGGAGATGTCTTTACATCACATCTGTGCTCAGTCATTCTGTTCCAATCCCAGACAAGACTATTATGATGAATAGTAAACCTAGCTCAAGTTAAAACAAGCAAACCTGGGTTAGGGTTAGGGTTAGGGTTAGGGTTAGGGTTAGGGTTAGGGTTAGGGTTAGGGTTAGGAAAAAAAAAAAAGAAGAAAAAAAAACAAAAAAAAAAAACAAGCAAACCTGGTTTAACTTATTCATGTGACCTATGTACAGAAAAGTTAATTTGATTTTTTAAATTTCTGATCCACGTTTTTTGTTTTAATTATATTTTTTCTTTATATGTAGCATACTCAGTTCCTTCAGAAGACACCTTATGGTTATATTTATTTAATAAAAATCTTTTAATACTGAAATGAATATAATAGAATGTTTTTGCTCTCCTTCCTCAACATTAGCTATAAATTGAAGCCTTCCCTTAAACATTTTAACTCTAAAAGCCCACCACCATTTACATAGCCATTCCTTCCTAACACACCCTTGGCTTTCCTCACATGCATCTGTTCTCTCCTCTGAGTAAAATACCTTTGCTTCAGAGTGACTCTTCCCACAATTCCCTTTTGCAGATATGTCAGGAATCCCACCTGCTGCTCAATACATAAGTCAGAAGCTGAAAACAGCCTAGATGTTCACTATCTGATAAGTGGATAATGAGAATGTGGTACATTTATGCAATGGAATACTACTCACCTGTTAAGAAAATGAAATTACAAGATTTGCAAGCAAGTGAATGGAGCTGAAAATAATTATCCAGAGTGAGATAACACAGACCAGATTTTTAATGACTCTCTATACTGATTCCTAAAATGGCTGTAAGAATTTATATTTCCACCAACAGCATATGAGTTTCAGTATCTGCATCCTTGTTGGCATTTTCTATCTTCTGTTTTATAGATATAGATATAGATGATATAGATAGAGATAGAGATAGATAGATAGATAGATAGATAGATAGATAGATAGATAGATAGATAGATAGATATAGATATAGATATAGGTATATTTGCCACTCTCACTGTATTAATGTAATATCTCATTCTGGCTTTGCTTTCATTTCCCTGGTGTTGATTGTATTTCCCAATGAAGTTTATTGTTTTTCATACACCAGTTGGACACTTATATGTTTTGCTTTGAAAATTTTTATTTAGTTATGTTATCCATTTTATTTGAGAAAGAGTCCTGCAGAGGGAATCTCTGGTGTGATAAGCAGAATCTTATAACTGAACCTTTTTCCATGGAATGTGTATGTGTGGTTTCTCTCTTTTTTGTTTGTTCTTGTTTTTTTTTTTTTAAACAGGGTTTGTCTGTGTATCCCTGACTGTCCTGGAGCTACTCTGTAGACCAGGCTGGCCTCAGCCTCATAGATATCTACCTGCCTCTGCCTTCCTAGTGCTGGGATTAAAGGCGTGCACCAGCACCACTCGGCCTATGGAGAACTATCTTTTTAAATACTAATTTTTCAGGGATCTACTGCACATGCTTGAGTTCCATATGGCAGTGTAGTCAAACTTGTTTTTAAAAAGATAGAAGTTACAACATTGGCCACTTTAAGAGCTCAAAATTGTCAGAATCATTATAGAGATTCATTTGAAACCTAAACAAACAGCTTCCATGTGATAGATAAAGTACTCCCACTATGGGGGATATATCTGGGAAGAAAAACTGTCTCTCAAACAAGAGCCTTTATTTCATGTTCATGACAGCACTTTTCTCAGTAGTTAAGAACTTTAAGAACACATTAAGAATAATGTGTCCATCAGTAGATGAATTTTACCAATGAAAAATATGGAAACCATGTCCCTTGTGGCAATGTGAACAGAAGTGGAGATGGTTATGTAGAGTGAAATAAGCCAGAGATAGAAAAGGCAAACACCAGAAATTAAAAACCATTGATCTCATGGAAGTTGAGGGTAGAATTTTGGTTACCAGAAGGTAGGAGAATCAGAAGGGGGACAAGAGTGGTCAATATGTATTAAGTTATAGTTATGTAGGCATGAGGAGTCCCAAAGCAGAAAAAAATTTCTCAATTCTTTCTCTATAAAAAGTGATAAATCCGGCCGGGCGGCGGTGGCGCACGCCTTTAATCCCAGCACTCGGGAGGCAGAGGCAGGCGGATCTCTGTGAGTTCGAGGCCAGCCTGGTCTACAAGAGCTAGTTCCAGGACAGGCTCCAAAGCTGCAGAGAAACCCTGTCTCGAAAAACCAAAAAAAAAAAAAAAAAGTGATAAATCCTCAAAGATATGTGTGTTTGTGTGTATTCAACATTACACAGTGTCTACATTGTATTTTGAAGCTGTGTATTGAAACTTTATGATATTGGAACATCATGTAACACTCCTTTTTCCATGTACTTTTCAGGATTTGTGTATCTGTTATAAGTAATTTAAATTAAATTTAACTGGTAGTCACTGGATCATCAGAAAAAGGGAAATAACACACACTGGTTTATACATTAAAAATAGTCATTCTGGACAATTACAGGTAAGAGTTGAAGCAGGGGATTAAGTATGGCTATTGTCTGAGTCAGACCAAGTGGCAAGAATGGATTTGGTTAGAAGGGAATACATGAGAACACATGCTTACTTCTCTACTTGCTCCTTTCCCCAAGCTAATCTTCATCCAGTCTGTGTGTCAGGGAACCCAGGTGGTTGTTCTGCGAGTGACTGAATGATCATGAGGATTGGGCTGTAGTCATTTGTCTTCTTGACTAGGCTGAACTACATTTTCCACAATTCTATTTCACATAAGTTTCGACATGAGTGGCTCAGAAAAGAGTCTTGTAAAAGATTAGGAAGGTAGAATACATATTTATTTAGCTGTCTGTAAAGAGAGGCAACAGACAGATGATACATATTAGAAGGATAGATCTCTGAATGTGTGTATGTGGTGTGTCTGTGAGGTGTGGTGTGTGTGTGTATGTGATGTGTGTTGTGTGTGTGGTGTGGTGTGTGTGGTGTATGTGTGGTGTGTCTGTGATGTGGTGTGTGTGTGTATGTGATGTGTGTTGTGTGTGTAGTGTGGTGTGTGTGGTGTGTGTCGTGTATGTGTGGTGTGTATGGTGTGTGTATGGTATGTTTGGTGTGTGTGTGTGTGTGTGTGTATTGGTGTGTGTGGTATGGTGTGTATGTATGTATGTGTTCTCTGCCTGACTACCTGGTCATTAGACTTTATGATCCAGCACCAACCGGCTCATAAACACTGCTTTAGCTAGTTCCCACAATCATTGTGTCAGGCCCAATCACCACAACAAACCCTTCAAATGCTAGTAGATTTCATAGAGATACTTCTTCTCTAGTGAATATTGATAAAATGTATTTCTATACGAAAAAAACAGTTTTTTTAACATGTTAATTGTAGGGTGCATGGTAAAGGGAAGGTAGTGGGTACAACATGAGAATTAATTTGGAAAGGTAAGAAATGAGTATACAAGGAGATAAGGAGCATCAGAGAGCAGAAAAATGTGAAAAGTACGCAAAATTGGAAAAACAATAGGACCCACCAAGAGACTGAAAGGGAGCATTCAATGAGGCACAGAACAGGGTATCCAACTGTGCTAAGGGCTTGTAAGGAGGAGTTAGAAAAGGGGAACAAACTGGTTAAATAGTAAATGTTTTATTTAAAGTGAAGGAACAAAAGGGACTAGAGAGGTGGCTCAGCAGATAAGAACCATTGCTGCTCTTGTCCAATGGCAGTTCACAACCATCTGTAACTCAAGTTTCAAAGGATCCAATGTTCTCTTCTGACCTCCTTTGGAACCAAACACACATGTGGTGTGCATATATGCTTGCAAGCAAAACGCTCATACACATAAGATAAAAATAAATGGTTGATTTAAAATGTAAACTGGCCGGGTGGTGGTGGCACACGCCTTTAATCCCAGCACTCGGGAGGCAGAAGCAGGCGGATCTCTGTGAGTTCGAGACCAGCCTGGTCTACAAGAGCTAGCTCCAGAACAGGCTCTTAAAAAGCTGCAGAGAAACCCTGTCTCGAAAAAACTAAATAAATAAATAAATAAATAAATAAATAAATAAATAAATAAATGAAAGGTAAACTGGGGGCGCAAGTTTTAGTGGCCCATTGCACTGAATAGTGACCTCAGCTAGTATGTGGTACTTTACAGAATTGATAAAGTGTATTTTTACTGTCTTCACCATCACCACCCCTGCCAATACATGAGGTCATATCAACTAGTCTAGACTCATTTACTAGAGTCATTTAGAAAGAGGAAACCTCAGTGGAGATTGGCCTCTGGGCAAGAGTGTGGGACATTCTCTTGATTGATTGATGATTGATATGGGACGGCCTAGCTCACTGTGGGCAGTGCCACCCCAAATGGTGATCCTGGATGCTATAAGAAAGCAGTCTGAGTAAGCCACAAGTAACCCAGTAAACACCATTCTTCCATAGTCTCTGCTTTGGTCCCTGCATCCATGTTTTTGCTCTGACCTCCCTTCATGCTAAACTATAACGGTAAATTGAAATAAACCCTTTCCTGTCCAAGTTGCTTTTGGTCATGGTGTTTTATCACAGCAATAGATATACAAACTAAGACAACTAGCTTGACAGAGTCTTTGTATAATATCTGGATAAACCAAGATATCCCATTAAATTGGGCATGTTGGCACATACCTACAATACAGGAGCATCATGAGTTTTGCCATATAGCAAGATATTACCATCAATCACTTAATTTACCAATTAATGAAAAATATTTCTTAAAAAAACAGGTTAATGTTTGAAACATAGCATTGGATTTAAGAATAGAGATGCCATTTTGAGGGCAATTTTGACTTTGATGAGGGAGATAAAAGCCTGGCAAGGCAGATTGATGAAAACATAGGAATAATTAAGCAGAAACTCATACCACCATCAATTTTTTATATATAGAAATCTTATTGTCAAAAAGAGAAGAACAGAAAAGTGGGAGACCTGGGATAAGTAGTAACTTTTGTAAGATGGGAGTAGTACAGCACATATCTGGATATGTATACAAATCTATACATATTCGTGTGAATGATTAAATAGATCAATAAGAATTGAGGATTTACAGAAAAATGCCCTTGGGGAAGAGAAAAAGAAAGCAGACCCAGGCTATAAGGAGCAAGGTTAGCTTGTATTAAATATAAGCTGCTTTATTATTATTATTATTATTGTTGTTGTTGTTGTTGTTGTTGTTGTTAAAAATTTCCATCTCCTCCCTGCCTCCCATTTCCCTCCCCCTCACTCCACTTCCCTCCCCCTCCCTCTCCAGTCTGAAGAGCAGTAAGGGTTCCCTGCCCTGTGGGAAGTCCAAGGACCTTCCCCCTCCATCCAGGTCTAGAAAAGTGAGCATCCAAACAGGCTAGGCACCCCCAAAGCCAGTACATGCAGTAGGATCACAACCCAGTGCCATTGTCCTTGGCTTCTCAGCAGCCCTCATTGTCCGCCATGTTCAGGGAGTCCGGTTTTATCCCATGCTTTTTCAGTCCCAGTCCAGCTGGCCTTGGTGAGCTCCCATTAGATCAGCCCTTCTAATGGTGGGCTTCTAAGGGGTGGGTGCGCCCTTCGCGGTCCTGACTTCCCTGCTCATGTTCTCCCTCCTTCTTCTCCTCATTTGGACCTTGGGAGCTCAGTCCGATGCTCCAATGTAGGGCTCTGTCTCTGTCTCCAGATCCATCACCAGATGAAGGTTCTATGGTGATATGCAAGATATTCATCAGTATGGCTATAGGATCAGGCATTTCAGGCTCCCTCTCCTCAGCAAGCAAAAAGAAGGTGGCGTGTAGGCTGCGACATGGGTGTGTTTGTAGATGAGCTAATACCAGCCTATAGATGCTCTTTGTGTGCATTTCTATTTTCTCAGCAACATTAGAATCAAGACTGTAAGTCAATAATGTAGTTCTGGGAAGAAGAGTTGGAAATTTGATGGGAGAAGAGAAGAGAAGAGAATAAAATAAAATATTTATCTAGGAGAAGAGACGTTTAAGTGAACTAAAAAAATGCAATAACATCCTGGAAAAGCCTTGAACCTGGTAAACATTGAAGGACAATCTTCACTTAATATATTAGTAGGTGTTCTGTGTGAGAGAGGGCCAGGGAAGGACTCTCACAAGCACGGGTAGACATGGAAATGAGAGAACAAAAAGAGCTAGAGCTGAGCATATTTAATTATTCCAAAACACACTGGTTAGACAAGCCAGGGTTCCTCCATGTAAAGAGGCAGGGAGACACTGGTAGCCGCCCATTTCTTCTTGAGAGAAAGAGAAATCTCCTTCCCTCTAAGACAGCATGAAGCATGAAGCGCTGCCACAGGGGAGGGGGGACAGTGTCTGAGTAACACACACAAACTACACAATGTAACACAGGACCTTACACACACAACCCACACAATGTAACATGGGATCACAGACACACACAAGCCACACAATGTAACAGAGGACCCTACATACACACAAGCCACACAGTGTAACACAGGACCACACAACACACAAGTCACACAATGTAACACAGGACCACATACACACACAATGTAACACAGGACCATACACACACACAAGCCAGACAATTTAACAGAGGACCCTACATACATACAAGCCACACAGTGTAACACAGGACCACACAACACACAAGCCACACAATGCAACACAGGACCTCCCACACACAAGTTGCACAATGTAACACAGGACCCCACAAACACAAGCCATACAATGTAACACAGGACTCCCATTTTTCTTAATTTTTACAGAAACTGTCCAATTCTGTACACACATCCAACAATGTCTATTGGGATGTATTTTATTTACTATAATGGAAAAAAATGACACTTTCCCTCATAAATCTACAACACAAAGGAATTTTGGGCTCTTAAGGCCCAAAAACATTTATAATACAAATAGAAATGTAAATACATTTATAAATTTCTAGAGTTTTTTATAAATCATTCATTAGAGCAGTTATTAAAAAATCAAAATCAGTTGAGTTCTCCTACAGAAATCTCATAACTCTAATATAACAGTAAAATTTTCAAATCAGACTTTCATTTTTAAAAGTAACTATGTGATCAAGAATGTACTGCAAAGAGAGCCTTTCCTGGGGGCCCAGTCTTGACGTGCCCTGTAGTCAGACTGTTGAATATCTTAAATACCACCATAAAACTGCCATCCAGCAACTGATAGAAACAGGCAGAGACCCACATCGGAGCACTGGACTGAGCTTCCAAAGTCCAGTTGAAGAGTGGGAGGAGTGAGAATATGACCAAAGAGGTCAAGACCGTGATGGGTTCACCTACTGAAACAGTTTACCTGAGCCAATGGGCACTCACCAAATCCAGCTAGACTGGGAAGGAACAAGCATAGGACCAAATTAGTCCCTCTGAATGTGGTTGGCAGTTGCATGGCTGGGGCAGTGGCTCAAGATTTATTCTTGTTGCTTGCACTGGCTTTTGGGGATTCTATTATCTTTGGATAAATGCCTTGCCCAGTCTAAATATAGTAGGGAGGGCCTCGAACCTTCCACAAAGCAATGTGCCTTAACCACTCTGAGGATTAGATGGGGGTGGAATGGGAGGGTATGTAGAGGGAATGGGAGGAGGGGAGAGAGTGGGAACTTGTGTAGTAAGAGGAGCGGGCCTGCTTTTGGTCCCAGCCACCCGGCTAGCTTAACCCCCGAAATAATCACACAGAAATTGTATTAATTAAATTGCTGCCTGGCCCATTATCTCTAGCCTCTTATTGGCTAACTCTCACATCTTGATTTAACCATTTCTAATAATCTATATGTCACCATGAGGTCATGGCTTACCAGGAAAGATTTAGCGTGTCTGACCTGGTAACTACATGGCAGCTCTCTCTGACTCTGCTTTCTTCCTCCCAGTATTTAGTTCTGTCTTCCGTCCTATCTAAGTACTGTCCTATCAAAAGGCCAAGGCAGATTCTTTATTTAACCAATGAAAGCAACAAAAATACAGAAGGAGCTCCTACACCAAACTTGGATTGGTATTTTTAAAAAATGTAATAAATTAAAAAATAAATAAATAAATAACTAAATAGCCTTTCCAATAGCACTTCATTTCACTTATGCCAGGCTTCCACTAAAATTTTTACCAGATCTTGGAAATTTCCATCACACTTTGAAAATTATCTGCAACTTTTTAAAGCAAGCTAAAACTTTTGATGGAAAGTCTAAAGCCAAAAAAAAAAGCAAAAAATGGTACAAATGAATTACAAATATCAGTTTTTCTTATTGTAGTCATCCAAATGAAAAACAATTCATTGTGAAGGTGTTGATGAAAATACTCCAATATTATTGAAAAATCCTTTTTTGTCATAATGGTGTGGAGGAAAGGCAGAGCAGAGCAGAATCTTATGATGAGATCAGCAGGACTTGCTGGGATTTAAGTCAAGTGTGTGTTACCTACTGTGCAGTCACTAACCATCTTGATACCCAGCAACCTAAGACATTTCCAGAATCATCTCTTTCTTTTACTTATTCCTGGACTACTAGGTTTGGAAAGACACAATTTTATTTCCCATATGAACTTTACAATAGGAATCTCTACACTGAAATATGAAAAAGATCAACTAAAAGATTTCACACCAATGATGATTTTTAAACTCATTTGTTCAAGCCATTAACAGTGGGCTTATCCCTGTGGCCCCATCAGTTCCCAGATTTCTGTCCTCATGTAATCTGTCAACCTCCCTACTCCATATGATGTTGCCATCTGTGATTAAATGTCTCTAAATTAAAAGTGTCCCAACTGGGCTAGAGAGATGGTTCAGTCATTAAGGGCTAGACACAACAAAAGACATCAAAATGTGATGGAGGAGTGTCTATGTGTTACTTTCATTATTAATAAAGATACTGCCTTGGCCCTTTAAGAGACAGAAAATTAGGTAGGTGGAGTAGACAGAACAGAATTGTGGGAACAAGGAAGTAGAGTGGGGGAGACGCTTCAGTCGCCATAGTGAGTCTCCATGATTCTCCTCTCTGAGATGGACGCAGGTTAAGATCTCTCCTGGTAAGCCACACCTCATGGTGCTACACAGATTACTAAAGATGGGTTAAAGGAAGATGTGAAAATTAGCCAATAAGAGGCTGAAACTATGGGCCAGGCAGTGTTTTAAAAGAATACAGTTTCCGTGTAATTATTTCGGTTGTAAAGCTAGCCGGCAGCTGGGTGGCGGGACGCAGCCCTACCACTTCCTTCTACAAAAATGTCCTGAATAACCTGTGAATCAACATGCTTGTACGATTGAAAATTACAACCCTATTAGGAAAAATATCACATTGGCTACCAAAAGGACACTAATGACTTCATAGATAAACTTCTGTTGGGTCAAATCATGAGGTCCCCAGTGGCTTTGTAATAATCAAGTAACACCAAGATGTCAGGGACAGAACACTGTATGTAGAGTGAATGAGAAGTTTAAAAAGAAAATAGAATAAAGTTCCAGGTTAGCCCAGAATCTGTAAGTATGGAGATAGCCTTGGCTTCTGAAGAGCCTGTCTTCTGATAAAATTGTCTCTAAGACCTCCAGATAACAAAAGGACAAATATTTACCAACCAAAGGTAATCAAGTTGTTCAAACATACTTAACAATTGAAAACATTGGGAAACCACATCTAAACATGATATGCAATATGGTAATTTTTAAATATTTATTTATTTATTATATATACAATATTCTGTCTGTGTGAATGCCTGCAGGCCAGAATAGAGCACCAGACCCCATTACAGATGGTTGTAAGCCACCATGTGGTTGCTGGGAATTGAACTCAGGACCTTTGGGAGAGAAGGCAATGCTCTTAACCTCTGAACCATCTCTCCAGCCCCCAATATGGTATTTTTAAAAGAATTAATGATAATTTTAGTTTTGAAGCTAGCATTGCCTCTAATGTTAGGGAAAATTTAAAATTTTAAAAGAGATGCCCATGTGGGAAGGGTTAAACTTTAATATATATATATATATATATATATAATAGAATTGCAAATTTCTCTGTCAGGATTTTCATTTATACATCAGAATAGTTGTATATATTCAAGTATGACTCAGTATATGTACAATGACCAGAAAATCACAGGAAAATTTCTTTTTAATGTTCTTTTTAACTGTTCTCAACCACAACTAGAATCATTGAAGGTGTGTGTGTGTGTGTGTGTGTGTGTGTGTGTGTGTGTGTGTGTGTGTGTAACAGGGGTGGGATGAGAAAAAGAGAGCCACACTTCACTGTAGGTTTATAATGGGGACTAAGGTGAAGAATGAGCTCCGCTGTACTTTTAGAAGTTCCCTGGGTCTCCTGTGCCAATGCGTTCAAGTGTAATTCCCACTTTCTCTTCTATAAGGTTCAGTATGGCTGGCTTTATGTTGAGGTCTTTGATCCATTTGAACTTGAGTTTTGTGCATGGTGATAGATATGGGTTTATTTTCATTCTTCTACATGTTGATATCCAGTTATGCCAGCACCATTTGTTAAATATGCTTTCTTTTTTCCATTTGATTTTTTTTTTTTTTTTTGCTTCTTTGTCAAAAATCAGGTGTTCAAAAGTGTGTGGATTAATATCCGGGTCTTCACTTCGGTTCCATTGGTCTTCCTGTCTGTTTTTATGCCAATACCAGGCTGTTTTCATGTAACCCCAGTAGCACAGACACTGAGAGAAACAATTAATAAATGGGGCCTCCTGCAACTGAAAAGCTTCTGTAAAACAAAGGACACAGTCAACAAGACAAAACGACAGCCTACAGAATGGGAAAAGATCTTCACTAACCCCACATCAGACAGAGGTCTGGTCTCCAAAACATACAAAGAACTCAAGAAATTGGACATGAAAAGAACAAATAATCCAATAAAAAAAATGGAGTACAGACCTAAACAGAGAACTCTCAACAGAGGTATCTAAAATGGTTCAAAGACAATTAAGAAAATATTCAGCATCCTTAATTATCAGAGAAATGCAAATCAAAACAACTCTGAGCTTCTATCTTACACCTGTAAGAATGGCCAAGATCAAAGACACTGATGACAACTCATGCTGGGGAGGTTGTGGGGTAAAGGGAACACTCCTTCATTGCTGGTGGGAATGCAAGCTGGTGCAGCCCCTTTGGATGTCAGTGTGGCCATTTCTCAGAAAATTAGGAAACAACCTTCCTTAAGACTCAGCAATACCACTTTTGGGTATATATCCAAAGGATGCTCAATCATGCCACAAAGGCCTGTGCTCAACTATGTTCATAGCAGCTGTGTTTGTCATAGCCAAAACCTGGAAACAACCTAAATGCCGCTTGACCGAAGAATGGATAAAGAAAAGGTGATACATTTACACAATGGAGTTCTACACAGAATAAAAAAATAACATCTTGAATTTTGTAGGAAAATGGATGGAGCCAGAAAACATTATTTTGAGTGAGGTAACCCAGACACAGAAAGACAATTACCACATGTACTCACTCATAGGTGGTTTTTAAACATGGAAAGCAAAGAAAGCCAGCCTACAAACCACAATCCCAGAGAATTTAGACAACAATGAGGACATTAAGAGAGACTTACATAGATCTAATATACATGGGAAGTAGAAAAAGACAAGATCTCCTGAGTAAATTGGGAGCATGGGGACCCTGGGGGAGGGTTGAAGGTGGGAGGGGAGAGGCTGGGAGA
The DNA here is from genome assembly GCF_903992535.2 of Arvicola amphibius. Taxonomy (NCBI): domain Eukaryota; kingdom Metazoa; phylum Chordata; class Mammalia; order Rodentia; family Cricetidae; genus Arvicola; species Arvicola amphibius. Next base: position 170,633,340 of record NC_052048.2, read on the forward strand.
GGAGCAGAGAAAAATGTAGAGCTCAATAAAAATTTTTAAAAAGAATTAATAATCAGATCTGGCACCCTCTTTACCCATTTGACTCACACAGTTTTAGAAGTGGATGTGTTAAAGTTGGCTATGGTGGCACATACCTTTCATCCTGCACCAGGGGCCAACCTGGTGAGCTCCAGCATAGTCAAGGCTATACAAAGAAACCATGGCCCAGAAAAACAAAAAATGGATATGTGTAGAGAAGTCTGGATGATGAGGAACTGGGCAGCCACCATGCACTGTAAGGGACAGCTTCATGTTTAAGCCACCATGCCAGACAGAGGATCCCAGATGGCACCAGGGTTCCTGTGCTGCAGACCTGGATGGCCTGCCCAGACTTGAGCGTACTCCATGTTCAGTACATTTCTCCACTGTACTGAAACCATAGCTATTCTTTACCTGTCTCACTCAACAACCAAGCATCATTCTCAAAAAATTCAAGTCCTAGCGAGCTGAGCGGTGGCTCAGTGGCTAAGCGCGGCGCTTGCGAATCCCGAGGTCCCGAGTTCGATTCCCGAGTCCGATCTGTCCCGAGTTCGATTCTGTCACAGAGCGGCCGTGGGCCATCTGTCCCGAGTGTGCCTGTCCATGCCCTCTCCTGGCGTGGGAAAAATTCAAGTCCTGAGTGGGAAACCTTAATAAAGAAATACTTGTTCAAAAAGGGGTGTTCCCTAATAGATATGGTCACTTTAGGGATAAAATGTTCCTTTAGGGAGGATAAATTTCAATGTACGTGCACACCAATATCTTCACTCTACTTACTAGAGATTTTCACTTCAAACTTGGGAACCTAGAGATATGTTCCATACTTAGCTCTCGAAGTGACTCAGAATTCACCAGGTTCTGTAAATGAAGACAAATATTTAATTTAGTGTGAAAATATTGCTTGTCTACTGTAGAAGTTTCCAAATCATTGTATTTGGTGTTTAGGTCTTAAAATAATAAAAATTCTCCCTCTTTCTGCTCAGCATGTGGACAGCGTCATCGATCTTTTGTGATTTAGTTTACTTAAGCGTGTGTGTATTTGCCTACATGTACAACCTGGCAGGAGCTAGCAGAAGGCGTGAAATCTCTTGGTGCTCTGGAGTCACAGTTGTGAGCTGTCTGATGCCCGTGCTGGATCAAAATCCAGGTTCTCTGCAAGAGCAGCAAGCATTCTCAACTTCTGAGGCGTCTCTCTGGCCTCTCAGGCTCTTACTTTCATCTTTTAGTTAATTTTATAATTCCTCACTTCGGTTAAGTATGATTCCAAATCACTTATTTTGTGTGTCTGTGGATTGCAATTCGTCTCTGTTTGAAATTCTTTTTCCCTCATACTGTGCCTATTCTGCAATTTACAAATTGAACACTGGGTGGCACCAAATTTTACCTTTTTGTTTTTCCTTTGAACTTTGTACGCAGTTGTAAAGTAAATATTTAGGTTGGAGTTGGTAAAGAATTAAATGCTTTAATCGGGTAAAGCTGTACCCTAATCCCTATGTCAATGCCAAAAACCAACACTTGCGCTATGTTTTGTAACTGAAGAAACAGCTGACGTGTATATGTGATTATTGCAGTTCAAAAGGGCTCACTTAAGTTGTGTGCGACACTGATGAATACTTAAACCTGAAATTCGATTAATCCAAAGGAAACTGTTTAAATATGTTAAGTCACAACAAACACTAAGAAGCTCATGGCGCAGACACAAAACGTAATGCGGCTGGGTTCGGATTACACGCATTCCGTTTGGAGACTGTCTAAAGCTTTTGAAAACCACCTGCTTTCTTGGATGGTCTGCTCAGGGTGTTCACACTGACGATCTGAGCTCTTGATGGTTTTTGCAGGCTTTCCCAGGTCTAGAAGCTATCTTTTGATCTTCATATCAAAGGTAGTAAACATCTAAGATGCAGTTGTTTTGGGCTCAGACTCTTTTCTTTTCCCTCTGATGGCAGTCTACGCATTCAATCCAAAATTGTATTTTGTAAACTGGCTGTTTGTAGATCACTCATATTCTCAATAAGTAAGTGCATAGGAGACAGAGGGGCATGAGAAACATATGGGCAGGAGAAGAGAGCTTGTTAGACAGCTACCCTGCCTATTGCACGGACAAAAGATATTTGGAATTATCTTTGATACTTCTTTACTAACGCTGAGGATTTGTCGGACATCATTGACTTTACCTTGAGAAGAAAAGAAGTCTCAGGTCACTTGCTTTCCATTTCCCGCTGTAACTCTGCATAAGCCTCCATCGTTTCTTCAATGGCCTAGTAACTTCTCTTGCTGCTGTCATCTTGTTGCCTTCAGTCTACTCTCAGCAGAGTTGAACAGCAGTATCTTGAAGTGTGGTACGTCCCTGCTATTAGAAGGCCTCCATGACTGGAAAAACTTGTAACATTTTAACTTCAGTCTATGTAGTTCCTTATTGCAACATGTATCCATGCTGATAATAACGGATTTCTTCCTGTCTGAAATGGGTACATTAGTAGGATTCCTAAGCAACTTCCTCTTTATAGTAACAACTGTACTGAGAGCCATGTTGCAAACATGCCATTGCCATGGATGCCCTCACAGTATCAGAGGCTTCTGCAATTTATTTACTGGCTAAACCTCTACCTTTGAGCGTTTCTCTGTGTCGCTATACAAGGGCTTTACCTCACTTTCAAAATGAGCCTCAACTCAGCGGTCCTCTGGACAGTTCTATAACTACCCAAGATAAGCTCATAGTATTTGCTTTAGAAAATTTAAAAATAATGCTGCAATGATCATCACTATATGTTTGCCTGCATGTGGGTATACGCAGATAGCTGAAGTTCTTAAGGTAGAATTCCTAGACACTACAGGATGTATGAGGCACACATTGGTTGTCTGCCTTGGGTTTTCTAGTGGTCTTGTCTGCGCTCTACTATCATGTGAGAAACACCGTTGGGCCCCAGTTCTCTTTTGATGTCACAGCTAAGTGCTTTGACATCATCTAAGTATCCCTTGGTCACAGCAGAGATAGTCGGCATTTTATAGATCAGGCAAATTTATCTCCAAAGCTACGGCAACCTGACAGATTTCACATACTTAATAAGCACATGACAGTCAAACTGAAGCCCACGTGACTCCAAAATCTGCAATAATTATCCTGAGCTACCTGTTCTCATGTATGTAAATTATGTAAATATAAATTTGTTTCTGTTGAGGACTGTGTGATGACACAAGCTAATGGACTTCCGTGTGACTCTGGATCTCGATTCTGGTTGGTCAGCTGATATAGATACTACTGACATTATTATCACTCTTCCTAAGGAAAATACTGAGCTTCTAGCAACTTGCAAGGTAAACGTAAGGTCATGATTAATTCTAAACACCTTCCTGTCGTCACGGAGAAGCCAGAGTCCGCCATGGCTTACACTTCTGTATACTTTTCGTGTCTTATTCCCTTCCCTTGCACCTCAGTCACAGCCTGACAGTTTCATCTCTAGACTTGGAAGTTTTTTTGGCTGCTATCTCAGGCCAAAAAGAAAAACAAGAAAAAAAAATTGTAATTCATTTTTTTTCTTTTACTCTTGAGGATAACTTTATTAGAGTTTCAGAAAAAAAATAGACCCGAGGGCAGGCAATCTGTAAGTCTCCACAACCACCCAGGAAAGGCGAATGGAGGAGAAAAGGAAAAGAGCTGTGCCATTTGAGTTGCCAGCATGGAGGTCCACCACATAGTGACAGGCAGCCACGTGATAAGGAGGCAAGCTTCAGAGAAAGGGTAAGGAAACCCAAGTTATCAGGAAAATATTTAGGTTCTGGCCGCCATCTGAAAAAAAAAAAAAAAAGAAACAGAAAGGAACTGCATTCAGGAAGGAGGGCCCACCTAGCTGAAGCTCATGATGGCTCTGCGTCTTTTCCTAATGCACGCTCATGTTTCTCTTCAGCACAGTTTTAAGTGCTTAATATTATCCTGATGATGTGAAGATGTAATGACTCAAATGACGTGGAAATGTAGCCCTGAGCTGACTTTCAGCTGTATGGGGGAGCTATGCTGGGCAGGCAGCGATTCTTGGTCCTCAGCGACTTTCTCGGGGACAAGGTGGGAAACACAGGATAGAAGACGGAAGTCTTTGTCAGAAAACCAGCTCTCTTGCTCAGTCTCTCTTTCAGTCTCATCTCTGAGTGTTCCTCAAGGAAATGGATTGAAAGTATTCAGGAAATAAGCTGAAACAGCTCAGCTGCCTGCAGATCCCACTGCCGCATGGAATCTTAGGGTTGAAGAGAATTGTAACTTTAGTCTTTAAGGGCGTTCTTTATTCTTTCCCCAGGGTATCATGAAAGAATTGGCTTTATCATGGCACCACATGCAGATATGCTGTCATACTTTGTTTTCACGTGCTCCCTTCCTCTTTCCCTCCCCATCTGGCTTTCTCTTTGCCCAGTTTGTCCCCTTTCTGCTTACTTGGTAGATGTATCCCATTAGTCTCTATTTCCTACCTCTTTGAGGATTACCTCCTCCCCTATCATGGTCTCTTTTATAGTTTCATGACCTAAATTTGTACAAATGAACACACACACACACACACACACACACACACACGTACACCAGATTCATGACATAAAGGCCTGTCTCTGCATGAACCCCAATCCTACAGAAGAGCTGAGATGGGAGAGCTTAAATATTCAAAAACAAGAAGAGAAGGATACCTTATATTCTATAATATCTATTTTTATCAGATCACACATTTATCAGAAATCAGAATGTCTAATAATTAGTTGCATTTTCCAAATACACCTCAAAACAGTGCTATACATGAATGTTTATAAACAAATTTGTATTTACAAGTTTTCTAACTACCTGTGCTATGGGACAATGATATTGTACCCTGTAAAGATTTATCAGTTGTATTGCTTTAATAACATACTGATTGGCCAGTAGCCAGGCAGGAAGAATGGGCAGGGTGACCAGGCAGGAAGTAGAGGAAGAGCAATGAGAACAGGAGAATTCTAGGAAGAGGAAAGACTCAGGCTACAATGGTAACCCAGACACAGAGAAAGCTAGCCATAGATGAGAATGCCTCACTGATAAAAGGTACCAAGCCATATGGCTAACATAGACAAGAATAATGGGCTAATTTAAGATGTAAATTAATAAGAAAGTCTGAGCTACTAGCCAACTAGTTTATAATTAATGTAAACTTCTGTGTGTTTCTTTGGGACTGAATAACTACAGGACCAGGCAGGAAAGAAATCTCAGTCAACGTACCTGGAAGTAATGTGTTCTTTAAGTGATCATTATCAAGACCAAAAGATATGCTTCTCTTGCTTATTAAATCACTTCTTTAAAAAACACTAGCAAAGCCCAGAATTATGGCACATGTTTTTAATCCTAGCACTCACAGATCTATGTGAGTTTGAGGCCAGCCTGTGGTCTATATACTGAGTTCCAGAACAGTAAGGTCTATGAAGAGAGACCCTGTCCTCCCCGCAAAACATAATAACTAACACCCAGCAAGTAAAAGGTACAAATAAGATACATGTGTAGTATTTTATGTGGATTATTTCATGTAATAATTAGTTCAACTTAGCAGGTAATTGCCATGTCTTTCTTAGAATACAGAAACCAATTGAAGAAGCTTAAGTAATTTCTCAAAGCCTCATATTACATGATGAAGTATGTAGAAGTTCTTGAAAAATCCTTTTTACTTGACAACATTTGATGGCATAAATGTTTTGGGACAGAAAGATGTGTTGAAACACCAATGGAAACACTTTCAGGAAAGGCATGTACTCACCCCTTCATGGAACAATCCACCAACTTACATCATGTTTCTAATACCTTCCTAATAGTCAGAGGTTCTTCAATGAGGGTCTTACACAGGAGCATGCTGAACTTGGGGAGGGGATGCTATTTATGCTTAGCAAGGTTAAAACAATGTTTTCTCAATGTTACAATATTAATGTAGTTTTAAAATTTACATCTAAATTCCATAATCTTGGCCATATGGTCAGAAAGAAACTAAAAGGAAGACAGAATAAAATATAGTCAAAAACCAAGTAGAAGTACATGACAATATGTTATTCTGATCAATAGGTAAGGGCTGACTGTTCATGAGTAGTTAGTTACCTCGTTAACTGTACGTTTAGAAGGCAGGAGAAATAGTAAATTAGAATCAATCTGTCTCACCAGATAAAGAAACATATATTCCAAAAGAAACAGATACTAGGAGAAAATATCAGAAGATTTTAATGACTTGAGTATGGGAAAATCTTTGCAAGTATGTCATGAAAGTCATATATATTTATATTATATATTTTAATATATACATACATATGCAAACTGAAATACTTGGCTAGATAAAATTAGTAGCTTCCATTTGCATAAGTGATAATGAGCCTTTCACAGACTGTGGCACACAAAGTGCTTGTAAAAGTGGTTTAATCAAATAAGCATGGATGTACTGATGCCTGTTTCGTGGTTTCCACTGTATGCTCCAGCTGCACTTGGTGGTACTATTGATGGGTCAAGGACAGGTTCTTTACTGCAGCGCCTCCTTATCTATTTTTGATGGGACAACTTCTTTCCTATCTATAATTACTTCCTCCCAAAGATTAAATAGTAAAAATAAATGTATACATGAATAAAGCAATAGAAAAATGTGTGTTTAATTGTGGGAAACAATACATTTGTGGGTATGTATAAATAAACGACAAAAGGTAAGAAATTAGCCAACATCACCAACAGCCCAGGCTCTGTGATCTAAAGAACTGGGTCAAAGATCTGGTTCCTTGTCTAGTTTCTCATCTGCAAAAAGGAGTTCAAGATACCTACCTGTGCTATGTGAGGATGGAATGAACTAATCCCAGTAAAGCACTAAATTTTGTGCCTAGGAGAGAGTCACTGCTGTTTCCAAGGTGGGACATCGTGGTGCATGCCTATAAATTATAGTGCTTGAGAAGCTGAGCCAAGGCAATCATGAACTCAAGGATAGCATGGGCTACATAGTGAGTATCTGGGTCAAAAAACAGACTATGCTATATATACACATACATATCTTCAGACACACTGAGGTTATACCGTCAGTGTAAGGAACTTAACTTTGGATGTTTGTTCTGGTCTAAACGTGGTAAAAGTATTTTTTTTTAAGTCACAACAGCTGTTTTCAACTTCAGTTTTGTTCCAGGAAATAATTTATTAAATATTTCGTAGGAAACCATCAGCGCTTTAATTTGCTTCGCTCGCTGGTTCTCAGCATGCTGGCAAGTGTATTATAGCACTGACTACTTAGTCCTGGAATTTCGTTCACACTGTTCTCAGGAAGGGTTGCCAAGGAGAACAGGTGAAAATCAGAAGCGCAGGTCTTTTCTATTCAGATCTCACCGCCAGCTCCATCTTTGATGGCTGGTCGCATTAAAGACTAAAGTGAGTCGTTATAATGTGACCTTTAAATCGCACAATCTTTTTATTTTTTAAAAAAGCATTATTTACTCAAATGGCAGCAGGTAGCACAGAACCCACTGCTCCTTGTAGCATTTTTTAATATAGGCAGTTTTCTATCACAGAGAGAGAAAGAAACCATGAATGGACCAGATATGAGAATGACCAATGACCCTGCACAGGTGTGACTGCAACAGAAAACTAGTTAAAGAACAAAATCACAACTACTAAATGTCACCCTCCAGGTTTATCATGGGGAGAGGGTTTTCTGGAAGTGCAGTTCTCAGAATCAAGACCTGAGCACTGAGATTAGATGGTGGTGATCCATCCAGGAAAAAAAAAAAAAAAGAACGTAAGAAGATGTGTGAAGGCTCAAAATTCTTCAAGCAAGGCAGTCAGTCACACTGTGTTACCACCACCTCAGCAGCCTGTCATTAGAACTTACATTTTTAACCCTTAAGCTTGGAAATAAAAAGATAACATGAAAAAAAAAATAAAATACAAATAATGACCCTAGTTCATTGTGAGGCAGAGTTGTAAGGGCTTTTTTGAGGAACACTGGGGAACGCTGAGAAATATAACGATGATTCTATGATGAATAAAAAGGCCACTTTCTGTAGCCCTGTGCCTGACAGCAAGAGCAGGAGTGGGAAGAGCAGCTTTTTTCCAACAAAACAAAAAAATAGTGCTGTCCACCCTCTGTTAGAAATCAGCTTAACCTCCTCACTTTTGAGACTTGCTACATCAGATCTTTAAAAATTGGGAAAACCCCAAAGAAAATGAGGTTGGTTCCAATCTGAACCATACACACTCATCAGCATGTCATGGGGTTTCTTCAAGTTCCACATCTAGATGGGCATAGTAGTACATGCCTATGAGCTAAGGCCTGCCTGAGTTATTATATAGTGGGACTTCGTCTCAAAAAAACAGTAAGAATGGAGAGAGTTTACCTCGAATTGGCCCACCTCAGTCACTTGCTCAACCAAAATGGGAATGGACACAATTTATACAGAAAAGGAAACAAAAAACCACTCAGATACCCAAGAAAAACTAGATCATTCATGCTTAACCACAGAGCAATGTGGAGCTCAGAGGACATAAGGGGAGCAAGATAGGAGGAGACCTCTGAGCAACAATTTCAGCTGGGGCGGAAAGTCAAGGGCAGGTTCAGAGTGCATCTCCTTTTCTGATTGGATTGTCTGTTGAGAGCATCCGTTTGAGAGCTGAGCATATTTATACCCAAGCACACCTTTGCCCATGCAACATCAGCGATACTGCTCACATTCTGCAAGGCTAATCAGATCCTGTCTTCTTCTTAAGTTCTCTGAGCTTCCCCAATGCATGACTGCTGGAAGTGGAGCCTACAGACTGAAAACAGCACGCATTGGAGGAATCAAAGAGAAGCTGGGGACATCATAAATAATACAAGGAGAGGAGAAAATGTGTTGGAAAATTGCTTGTTCTCAAACATTGATCGTAACACTGAAAAATAATCTCTGAGATGATATGTGATGGGTTTACACAAAATTATCAAATTTTCCTTTGGTTATGTCTTATATTAACTCATTCTAAATTATTATTCCAGAGAAAGTAGCATACTTTATTAAAGCTTATATGGAAGCATAAATATTATCCAAGATATATGCATAGTAAGGTGATAAACGAGTTCTTCAGAAGTACATGCAAATTAAATTAACATTGAGAGTGAAGTCTTTCTTTGACAAAAGAGTCCCACACAGTCTGTGACTGTCCCCCTGCTGAGAGTGCTAATTTATTTTTTCTTAACTAGAAAACGGCCTAGAGTGAGTTTTCTGTTTATTAATTTCTTCCATTGATTTGAAGATACTTTAATAACAACGATGCATCAATGGTTACAGTATTTTCAAGCTACTTAATATAATGTCAGACAATATGTTTCATAGTAGAAAGAGAACCGGTTTGGAGTGTTAGGCAGTTTGCCTCTCTGCATAAGGCATCAAAAGACACAGTGGCAACAATTTATCACAGCCTCAGTGGTCCAGTTAGCAGATGGAATTCTTTGGCCAACAATAGATATAGAGAGAACAATTAATTTCAAAAGCATTTTGTTCAAGAAGCAAATCAAGTAGATGCATTTATATAAAATATCTGGTGCTAGCAATGGTTTATGATTTTTTTCATCACTCACCAAAGCTCAAAAAATGGAGAAGGGATGACACGTCACTCTGCTCACCAAAGTAATTTTTGATATAGTTAGTAAGCCCCTAAGAAAAGGAACTCATCTCTGACTTGGTGCGCATCAGCTTGATTTGTGAGAAGCATTTTTTTTCTTTTCTTTCATACCAAATGGCACAAGGCAAAGCTCGAGAATCCTAGTTGATTCAGTTCTAAAAATTAATTAAGAACTTTAAATATTGTCAGGACAGAATATCATAATTATGTGTGACCCAGAAAAAGTAACTTCATTCCTCTACCCTTAATCTGTGATGTGCACAATTGACCCAACTTCTGCCTTCCCTGAAAACTATAAAAGTGAGACAGAAAACATAACACAGTGTTTTACTTGGTAAGCATGTTAGATGAACATAACACATAAACCAACTTGGGCCCTATTAAAATTGGAAATAAATTTCAAGTATCTTTGAGGAGCAGAAGGAGCGAGAACATGAGGGAGAAAGTCAGGAACGAGAGGGGTGCGTTCACTCATGGAGACGGTGGGACAGAACTAATGGGAGATCACCAACTCCAGTTGGAATGGGACTGATGGATCATGCGACCAAACCCGTCTCTCTGAGTGTGGCCAACAGCGGGGGCTGACTGAGAAGCAAAGGACAATGGCTCTGGGCTCTGATTGTTCTTCATGGACGGGCTCTGTGGGAGCCTTCTCAGCTTGGTCGATCACCTTCCTGGACCTGGGGGGAGTTGGGAGGACCTTGGTCTTAGCATAGAGTGGGGAACCCTGATGGCTCCTTGGCCTTGAGAGGGAGGGAGGGGAGGTATGGGTGGAGGGGAGGGGAGGGAAGGGGGAGAAGGAGGGGAGAGAAAGGGGAGAAGGAGGGGAGGGAGGGGGGAGGAGGAGGGAAGGAGATGGAAATTTTTAAATATAAAAAAAAATAAACCATGAGAAAAAAAATAAATAAATAAATATATAATGGCAAAAAAAAAAATTTCAAGTATCTTTATTTTAAGCCTTTTATTGAAGTAAGTGCATATGCATATAGTACACAAACATAATATAGCAATCAGCTCAATAAATTTCATACATATGAAAATATATACCTATGCAGAGAAATCAAGAAATACCAGTGTTCCAGAAAGTACAGCCACTCCTTCTCAAAGGTAATCTATATTCTAATTTCTAGTATTACGGATTATTTGTGTTTATTATTTATTTTAAACTTAATATAAATAGAATTTCTAGTATTTTCTATTTCATTTGGCTTCTATCCCTTAAACATTATATCCTGTGGGTTGTGTCCTTTGCTTTACAAAAGTTTTTCAGTTTCAGGAGGTTCCATTTATTAATTGTTTCTCTCAGTGTCTGTGCTACTGGGGTTATATTTAGGAAGTGGTCTCCTGTGCCAATGCGTTCAAGTGTACTTCCCACTTTCTCTTTTATAAAGCTCAGTGTGGTTGGCTTTATGTTGAGGTCTTTGATCCATTTGGACTTGAGATTTGTGCATGTTGATAATATGGATCTATTTTCATTCTTCTACATGTTGATATCCAGTTATGCCAGCATCATTTGTTAAATATGCTTTCTTTTTTCCATTTTATATTCTTTTGTGGATGGAGCAGTGGGGCTGCGTCCCGCCACCCAGCTAGCTTTACACCCAAAATAATTACACAGAAACTGTATTCATTTAAACACTGCCTGTTAGTTTCAGCCTCTTATTGGCTAATTCTCACATCTTCCTTTAACCCATATTTAGTAATCTGTGTAGCACGTGGTCACTTACCAGGAGAGATCTTAACCTGCGTCTGTTTTGGAGAGGAGAAGCATGGTGACTGCCTGAAGCATCTGCCTTCTCTCTCCCAGAATCCTGTTCTGTCTACTCCATCTACCTAATTTTCTGTCCTATTAAAGGGCCAAGGCAGTTTCTTTATTAACCAATGAAAGTAACACATAGACACTCCTCCATCATTCTTTTGCTTCTAAAATGGCCAAAAGACACTTTAAAAATGTTCAACATCCTTAGCCATCAGAGAAGTGCAAATCAAAACAACTCTGAGATTCCATCTTACACTTGTAAAAATGGCCAGGATCAAAAACACTGATGACAACTTATGCTGGAGAGGATTTGGGGTAAAGGGAACACTCTTCCATTGCTGATGGGAGTGAAAATTGGTACAGCCCCTTTGGATATCAGTATGGCAATTTCTCAGAAAATTAGAAAACAACCTACCTCGAGATCCAGCAATACCACTTCTGGGTATATATCAAAAGGATGCTCAGTAGTACCACTAGGACATGTGCTCAATTATGTTCATAGCAGCATTGTTTGTCATAGCCAAAACCTGGAAACAACCTAACTGCCCCTCAACTGGAGCATGAATAAGGAAAATGTGGTATATTTACACAATGGAGCACTACACAGCAGAAAAAAGTTACATCTTGAAATTTGCAGGCAAATGGATGGAGGTAGAAAACATCATATTGAGTGAGGTAACACACACCTAGAAAGGCAAATACCATATGTACTCACTCATAAGTGACTTTTAGACGTAAAGCAAAGAAATACCAGTCTATAATTTATAATCCCAGAGAACCTAGACAACAATGATGACCCTTAAAGAGACATATATGAATCTAATCTGCATGGCAAGTAGAAAAGACAAGATCTTCTGAGTAAACTGGGAGCATGGGAGAATGGGAGAGGGTTGAAGGGGAGGGGAGAGGGAAGGAGGGAGGTAGAGAAAATGTAGTTCAATAAAATCAATTTAAAAATCATTATATTCTGAGATTAATCTGAATCATGTTTCTCATCATTCTTGCTTTTCTTATTTCACTATGTGACTAAACCATGACTAACATTTTCTGTTTTTAATGCTGATGGGTTATTGGAGCTATCACATGGTAACTGTACTGTAAAAATTGGTAACACAGTGGTAATGTGGACTAATGGTACCATGATGAATCTTTTTACATGTTTAGTGCATGTTTTTACATGTTTACATGTTTAGTGCATATGCTTGTGTTGGAAGTGGGAGTACAGGGTCATAAGGTAAGTGTAAGTTTGTTTCAGTTGATGTGGCCAATGTTTTCACAGACGTGATGCTATCCTACGTGCTCAGGAAAAACCATAATACTTACAATTAAATGATACATCTTTGGATCCATTTATTATTATTATTATTATTATTATTATTATTATTATTATTATTTTGTTTTTCAAGACAGGATTTCTCAGTAGCTTTGGAGCCTGTTTTGATACTCACTCTGTAGTCCAAGCTGGCCTTGAATTCATAGAGATCCACTTGCCTCTGCCCCTGAGTGCTGGGATTAAAGGCATGTGCCACCACTGCCTGACAAATATTCATTTATTATAATAGACATATTTGAGAAGAATTATAAAGCAAGGGGGAAATATAGAAAACTACCAAAATATAATATAAAAAGATATGGATATGAAAAACACAAAAATAACTTTAATAAACAAGGAAGTTCAAGCAATAGTGAACTGAATCTTCACACACACACATACACACACACACATATATATTTTACAAATAAGTGTGGGTGTGAGAAATATGATCACAGAGGAGGAAGTTTGAACACTGGCTCAATTAAAAACCAAACATCAAGGCAAATTTTTAGAAAGAAAATGAAACAAATATTAGTTCTACAATTTCTGTAGCTTTCCCAGCAAACAACACTAGAGTTGTTGTGATAACCAAGATTTATGTATGGAAAAAAATAACAGAGGAGCTATAGAAAGAGATTGAAGATAAGAATATAATTAACACAGGGTGAGGAGGGGTGGGGAATGGCTCAGTTGGTAAAATGTCTGTTGTACAAGCATAAGAGGCTGAATTTCAATCTCTAGACTCCATGTAAAAGCTGGACATGATGGCACACCTCACCACTGGGGATCCCTATAGTTCATTGGCCAGTTAGTCTAGTCAAATTGGTGGGTTCTGGGTTCAGTGAGAGACCTTGCCTCAAAGAGAGAGAGAGAGAGAGAGAGAGAGAGAGAGAGAGAGAGAGAGAGAGAGAGAGAGAGAGAGGGAGAGATAAAAATGTCAAAGGAGATACTTGACATCTGGTCATCATACACAGGTACCTGTGAATTCACACATGAGCATATACATACAGCACACAGGTTCATTCACACACCACACACACAAAATATAGCTAACATTAGGAAGGTGGAAGATAAGAAAAGTACAAGACAAGGTATGATTTGCTGATTATCTTCTTTTCTTATAAAGGAAATAGCTTTGGGAAAGTTCCAAATTTAAAATTAGAAAAATAACATAACAATAAATATAAGTGGCATAAATTCATCTGCTAAAGAAAAACTCTCATACTGGGTAATTTCTTTTAATCTTTCTAGTTCTGTGTAAGATACATAAAACAATGTTGACTCAGAAGTAGTTTAAAAAATTAAACTAGAGACTGAGTAGATGGCTCAAGAGCTAAGAGCTCTTGTTGCTCTTGCAGAGGACTCAAGTTCAGTTCCCAGCACCTACATGAAGTAACTAACAACTGCCTATAGCTCCAACTCCTGGGAGTCTGAAACCCTCTTCTGGTCTGTACAGGTTCCCATACATGCATGTGCATATACACACAGATGCACATCCATTCATATAAATAAAAATACATTTTTAAAAAATGAAACTATGTAAGACTATAATACAAAACTAACTGAAATGGGAATGACAAAGCTTATTTTCATAAATAATAATTATAGTTCATATTTACTGAGTGATATAGGTTTTTTGCATAAAAGACATTCAATTATATAAATAACTTTCTGTGACTGATTACAGATAAGGCAATGGAGGTTCAGATAGGCTTTTTAATTAATCTGAAATTGTATAAGTAGATATCTGAGGAAACTAAATTCCAGCCAGGTTTTTAGCTATTGCCCAACTGATACCAGCCTTATGCTTTCCTTATAGTTTAGACAGGAATATAGATAATTATAGAATTAATATAAATTTAAAATATGTACTTGTATCATAGAATATTTTCCATAAAGGCTAGATTAGAAGTTATAAAATACCAGTGTCATTTGGGAGAGTATACATAAATGAAAAAAGGCCTTTGCCTTCTATTTCCATTAATTTCTAGGTATTTATTTGGTATGGGAGAATCTAATAATAGCTGTTCATGTGATGTTAGATGCACACAAAGAATTTATGCAATACTAAGTATATTAACAACAAAACAAGTCAATAAACCCTATGAGTCACTTAGCTTGGAGACATGTTCATTTCAAATACAGTTACAGCTTTTCTAAACTAAATTTTTTTTTGACTGTTACAACTTGTGGTGGATTGAATAAAAATGGCCCCCGAGGACCCAGAGGGAATGGCACTATTAGGAGGTGTGGCCTTGGAGGGCGCGTGTCACTGGGCATGGGCTATGAGGTCTCAAATGCTCAAATTAGGCCCAATGTAGCAGATTCTTCCTGGTGCCTTCAGATCTCGATGTGTGACTCTCAGTTACCTCTCCAGTGCCGTATCTGCCTGAATGCCACCATGCTTCCCACCATGATGATAACGGACTAAACATCTGAACTGTAAGCCAGCCCCAACTAAATGTTTTCCTTTATAAGAGTTGCCATGGTCGTGGTGTCTCTTCACAGCAATAGAAACCCTTACTAAGACACAATTGTACCCTTTTTGTCTTTTTGCTTTCCTAATAAAAGAAATAAAAATAAGGCGTGGCATGGTGGCACAGGTCTTTAACTCTGACACTGGAGAAGTTCGAAACTCGTCTACATAGTAAATTTCAGTTCAACTAGAACTTCATAAAAGAGAGACTCTGTCTCAAAAATAAAAAAATGTTTGAAAAGAAGTAAGGAACAGACTGAAATATTACTTTCTGAAAACAATAATGATCCTGCAAAAAAAAAAATGACAACATATTAGGTGATGTGATGCCCTTGATTAAACTCACAGCCACCTCAGGAAGCATGAGATGCTATTGAAACGTCCATTGTAAGTCTACATAACAAGCTGCTTCAAAGCTTCAAAAGAGTACATGCATTCTAAAAGGATAAGAGGAACTTCGTGCAAATGTTCTGCTTAAGAATGAAGAATATAAAAGAATTCACCATGGCTAGAGGCTCCTCTCGCCGCTCGCTAACAGAGGAACTCACAGGAACCATCATCTGTTTTATGGCTCCACCTTTGTCTTTGCCCACATCATTTTCAGTTTAAGAAAAAGAAAGGCACCTGAAAGCCTTGACACACAGCAATCTTTCCTACTCGATTCTGAGATGCACAAAACGGTATTGTTCAACTGCTCCACGAAAAGGTTAAGGACCTTTAATAACGAAGTCAGCACATTTGCGGTGTCCTCCAGAGCTGCATTCTAACTGAACGCAAAGGTGGAGTGGGCCCTGTCACCAGCACTGTTAGGTATCTTTTCAAAACCCATTTCTCAATAATCTGGTACCACGCAGAATCTTTCAGCACTTAACAGAGAAGTTTTCATTCCAGAGACAGCTACTTACTTGAAATAATGTTTTGTTGGTTTATGTTAACAGAATTTTTAAAATAAATTTGTGTCCTTTAGAAATGCAGTTTTGTATAATAGATTCTCTTCAAGTGATAGTTTTACTTCCTTTACTGCAAACGGTTTAAAGGACAATTCAGAAGATTGGATATGAAGATGTTGTTGGAAACACTACAGAAACAAAGAATAAAAAATAAAACGAAATGCTTCAGTCCTTTACCATGATCTTGGCACTGCCTGTGCAGACGTGGCTTCGGCTAAAGGACCTCAAAAACCAGAGCCATGACACACCTAAGTTCTGGAGTTATTTGTATATTCTTCCTTCAGAACTTGGAAGACATCTTAGACATGCATAGGAACTGCAGGAAATAACATCATTATATTTCCAGATAGAGTAAATACCACTGATTATGTTGCCATTGTATAATTAGGCCGACTGTGTGAGTCAAACATACAAAGTGCCTTCTACAGTAGTCCTATCCACACAAAGACTTATTATTGTTTGGTGAAAAAATGAAAAGTCAGAACTACGGAACCTTCCTGAGGTCACAAAATAGCTGACCTGGCTTCTGAACCTGACCCTGGTTGCCACAATCATGTCTTTTTTAAATGACCCCTACATCTGCTCTTGTGCAAATCTTGTTTTACATCTGGGTTGTAAGTCAACCTAAAACCTCATTTTATATAATTTAAAGAGAAAATATTATTTCATGCCACCAATTATATTTTTAAGACATAGTTTTTATTTTTATTTTGTGTATGCTTCTGGAACTCTGTGCATGAGATCCTGCAGACCAGAAGAGCACATTGGATGTACTGGAGCAAGAGGTCCAGGTGACTGTGAGCTGCACAGATGTGGGCACTGGAAGAGAAATTCCTGCAAGCACAGCAGGTGCTGTAACCACTGAGCGGCCTCGCCAGCATCACCAGCAGCCTGTCTGTAGCTGAGGCACCTGATGTAGGTTTAGCAAAGAGGAATTTTGATTCCTGTC